>NC_141698.1:1030542676-1031142676 GCF_964263255.1 Lissotriton vulgaris
ACTGATTGTCATGTCCTGGAACGTGAGGGGCCTGGGGGATAAGATCAAGCGAGGGCTAGTGCTACAGGGGATAAGGAGACGGGGCCCGGCTCTCATTCTCCTACAGGAGACACACTTGTCGGGAGCGGCCACGAAGGCCCTGGATAGGAGAGGCTATCATATGGTAGTGCATGCGGAGTTCACCTCGGGGTCCCGTGGTACCGGCATCCTGCAGAAAAAATCTTCCAAATTCATCGTCAAGTCTACTGCAACGGATGACCATGGCAGATTCGCGGCAGTGCATGGCCAGTGGGAGGGGAAGCTCTTTAATATAGTCTCTGTCTATATACCACCAGCACTACACTCTGAGGCCTTGCCGGATCTGGGCAAATTCCTGCTAACACTCCCTGATGGGGAACTACTACTGGGTGGGGACTTCAACATGGCACTCACAAACTCAGAGGACCGCTTTCCCCCGCGTACGCACGCAGGTGGGCCCAACAGGCTCCGGACATTCTTGACTGCTCAGGGGTTGGTGGATGTCTGGCGCGCTCTGCACCCTACTCAGCAACAATACACATACTACTCGGCCACACACAATAGCCTGTCCAGGATAGACTACCTCTTTACTTTGATTAATGGTCACCTTACGATAGCCGAAGCCGAGATACTACCACGGGGGGTCTCAGATCACTCGCCACTCACATTGACACTCACCACTTCGACCATGGCACGGCACAGATTATTCCCGATTTTCCCGGGCTACCTCAAAGTGCCCCAGATTAACAAGGATCTTACGAAGGTAACCCAACAATACTTCGAAGAAAACCAATCCTCAGTGACCTCCCCCTCCATACTGTGGGAGGCGTATAAAACGGTGTTCCGGGGTCAGGCCATAGCAGTGATAGCGAATCACAAAAAGACGCACAGGCGGGAGGCCCTCGAGATAGAACTAGGCCTAGAGCGGGCCAACACGGCCCATATGGCGAACCCCTCTGACGACACGCTTCACGAACTCCAGATCCACCAGCACCGCCTCACAGACCACATGCGCAGGGTCACGATGTCGGACATTGCTGCTACACAGCACAGGGTATATGATATTGGAGACAAGGCCAGCAAATTGTTGGCGTGGTTAGACAAAAGACAGGGGGGGGGGAAGTATATCTTGCAGATCACGGACCCACAGGGCAACAACCACACCCGCCCCGATGAGATAGTGAACGTCCTCGCCGATTATTTCGCCTCAGTCTACACCCCAGAGGTTGTGATAGAGGAGGGGGAGGTGCAAACTGCCCTTGCACATGTTCCCTTGCCTGAGCTGACACCAGAGATGTCCGAGGACATAGATGCACCTCTCACGGTGGAGGAGATCCAGATGGCCATAGGCGCCCTTCATCCAGGCAAAGCGATGGGCCCCAGTGGGATACCCATTGAATGGTTAAAAGTCACGGCCGAATCCTTAAGCACACCCCTACTCAATATGTACGAAGAATCTAGAACTCAGGGAACGCTGCCGCTCGATCAGCGGATGGCTACTATTGTGGCGATACCGAAGCCAGGTAAGCCCCCCAACGAATGCTCCTCATATAGGCCGATCTCCCTTTTGAACCCGGAGGCCAAAATTATTGCCAAAGTGTTGGCGAACAGGATCTTGCCAACTCTGTCGCATTTGATCCACCCGGACCAGTCCGGATTCATGCCACACCGCAGCACTGCTTTAAATCTCCGCAGAGCACATGGTGTGCTGGCACGAGTTCCACTACTGCGAGAACCGGCTGCCATCCTCTCCTTGGACGCCAAGATGGCGTTTGATATGGTGGAATGGAGCTACCTCTTTGCAGTGCTCACGCGTATGGGTTTTGGCCCGGTGTTCCTTTCCTGGATACGAATGCTGTACAAAGACCCGGTGGCGCAGGTGACGGCCAACGGCCATATTTCAAACACCTTCCCCCTAGGCAGAGGCACACGACAGGGCTGCCCGCTTTCACCCCTGCTCTTCGCCTTAGTTTTGGAACCACTGGCGGTGACGATTCGTACCACCCAACTCCTGAAAGGGATACAATGGACCCCGTCATGGGAGGACAGAGTGTCCCTCTACGCAGACGACATGCTGATCTATCTCACAGATCTGGAAGAGAGTCTCCCTAATCTCCTGGCCCTCTGTACGGCTCATGGGCGAATCTCGGGTTACACCATTAACTGGGCTAAGTCCACCATCTTTGAGCTGCGAGGCCCACTCCCGCCCCTCCCGGAATCCTGCCCACTGGAACTGGCCCACACGTCATTTAAATACCTGGGGATTCATATCACCCGGAGCGAGGCAGACTTCTCACGCCTCAACCTACTACCTCCCTTAGCTCGTCTCCAAGGAGACGTGCGACATTGGAAGGATCTCCCCCTAACACTCCTCGGCCGTGCAGCACTATTTAAAATGATGGCTCTACCGCGCTTCCTATATGTGCTGGAGAACGCCCCGTATCTGGTGCCGGAGGGCTATCTCCAGAAAATAACGACGCAAATCTCGGGCCTGTTATGGGGCAACCAGCCAGCCCGCATTTCCCACTCTAAACTGAACAGGGGGTGGTACGACGGGGGCATCGCCCTCCCGAATGTGCAGTTGTACTACTGGGCGGCCCAACTCAAAATCCTTAACCAGTGGCTACATGCCCCGCAGGAAGACCCAGCGTACAAGGCTGACAGGGCACAACTGGGTGCCGACACCTTACTGGCCCCACTGTATCACCGTGGAGTGGCGGCAAAACTCACGGGGCCTACAAAACACACAGTCCGCATATGGTACAAGGCACAGGCGAAGTTGAAGTGGGATGGCGTCATAACAAAACTTACACCCCTGTGGGACGCGAAGGCGCTGGGCCATCTGCGGCGCTCTAAGGGCTTCGCACAGTGGGACAGCATCGGCATCTCCACGGTGGGGGACATGTGGACACGGGAAGGAGTGATCTCATTTGCCACTTTGCAGGGCCAATATGAGCTGGGGAACACAGAGCTCTACAGATACATCCAGGTCCGACACGCACTACAGGCAGCGATCTCGCTAGACACACCCCTGCCCGAATCCTCCCCTCTGGAGGACCGGCTACTTACAGACTTCATGCAAGAAGGGGCGACATCACTGACATACCGCAAGCTGATTAACAATATGCCTGATCCACTGGGGAAACTGAAGGACAAATGGATGGCGGAAGTGGGTGACCTGGACGACAATGACTGGAACGCAGCCTTGGCATCCCCCCGTGAAGCAGGCATATCATCTAAATTTCGCCTTGTGCAGCTAAAATTTCTTCACAGAATCTATTACACCCGTACACTACTTCACAAACTGCACAGGGCGGATCATCCATATTGCCTTAGGGGTTGCGGGGCGGAAGGGACCTTCTTGCACACGGTGTGGGAATGTCCATTGATAGTCGGCTACTGGCAACGGGTAATACGCACGATGGCCCAAACTCTTCACACCACCCTCACCCTAGACCCACGACTCTGTCTGTTAAACATCTGGGAGCCGACTGACCTCACCTTTTATGCAAGAGCCTGGGTCACAGTGGGGATGGTAACAGCGAAACGGGATATAGCACAGAAGTGGGGATCGGCTGATCTCCCCACGCTGCCCCAATGGCTCCGCAACATGGACACGCTCATGTTGACTGAAAGGGCGGTGTACAAATTGAGGGGTAACCCACGTAAATGGAACGGGGTATGGCAATCCTGGAACGCATACAGGGGGGATATCTGCGAACCATTGGAGGAAGAAGATGACGGAGGGTCAGAAAGTGGTGAGGAGCGTTGATTGGGTTGTGACTAGGTGAATAGGGCGAGCGCAACGGAGGTGGGTGGGAGCAGCAGTGGGAGGTGGCAGGGGAGGGAGTGGGAACTAGGGGGCTATGCAACAATACATTGCTCTCTTTACAGATGGACTGTGCCACGAGTGCCGAAAGCTACTACTTCAAATACGTGCCGGACTAAAGTGTGCTGTTTTTACTGTTTTTATGTTTATTGTAAGCTGTGAACGGCAAAACTCAGACGGATAGTAGCCAACAAAACATAAAATTGCAAACTGTATTTTTTCGACACAAATATAATCCTATTCATCGCATCGTCGACGAGACTCGCAATGCTCTATACTACTGTGGATGTTATAAGTTTTGCCATTGTGAATACTGTAACACCTCATTCACCTAGTAACTTATGTATGGAAATGCGATGGACGATACTGTACTTACTATCTTTGTTTTGCACCAAAAATAAAATTTAAAAAAAAAAAAATAGTCTCACCCTGCATGGAGCTGCACACAAATTGGCAATTGAAAAAAAAGCTGATTGGCTAACTATGCTGAGTGACTGCTAAATTGTTGTAGATCCGCATATGGAAGCAGATTTTATGGTTTAAATCTTTTATTGATTTTCAAGCAAGTAAAGAAAAACCAGACCCTCGGCTCCTTGAAGACAGTGCAATTTAGACAACAAAGGTTGCAAGTAATAGCATTACCAAAGGCAATAAGAGTGGAGCGGGCCTATGTAAGTTAAAGAAAAAATAGAACAAATAAATGAGGTCTAACATTACCCCACACCCACCCTCCCCCCCTCCCTCCTCCTCATCCACCATTAACAGGAAAGAGCATTCTAGGGATCAGTGTCGTTGTTTGTGGGCTTCGGTGAATCGATGCATGCTAGCTGTGTGTCTGAAAAGCGAAGTGGTCGGAGAGATCGAGGACATGTCAGCTCATGGAATTCAGACACAATTAAGGTCAAAAAGGGCCGCCACAACTCTGGGAATTCAGACGCTCTGCCTGCCAATGTGATGGTTGGTTTCTCCATGCCTAACACCAGCCAGAGTCTCTGAAGCCATCCAGAATGGGTTGGAAGTTGGGTAGAAGGCCAGTGTATCAGGATGTTTTGTGTCGCTGTGCCTAAGGCAATAGCGATCAGTCGTCCCTCCGGGACCTTAGCGGGTATGTCAATGGGTTGGTAAGCCAAGGAGAATATAAGCAGGGAATCTCAGGAGCTGTGTCTCAAAATGGATAACTATTTCATCAAGTATTTGGGACCAGTAGGGTTGAATACAGACACAACTCCAGAGAACGTGTTCCAGAGTACCCACCTCCCCGCATCCCCTCCAACACAGGGCACTCTGTCGGGTGTCAAATCGCTGTAAGCGCTCCAGTGTATAATACCAATATGTGGCAATCTTGGTCAAGGTCTCAGTAAGTCCCATATGGTATGCCGAATGCCACGCCCTATAATAAATGTCTTCCCATTCCATGTGGCTTAAAGACCTACCCGAATCCCTTTCCCAGCGGGCTCGGCCCGCGTTGTATATGTGAGTGGTAGTAGCTAAAAGCATTTTGTAAAGGTCGGAGATAATTTTCTTATTGGAAGTGCGTGTTCGAGCCATTTTTCATAAGGAGTCAGAAGACGCTGGGCTTGAGGTCGGATAAGCGGGTGAAGTGCCAAGTGTCTGATTTGCAGATAGGGCAGGCGCTCCCATTCTGGAAGGCCATAATCTGCTTTAAACTGTATTAATGGGATGATTCCATCCAAGTTGAAAAGGTGGCCCAAGGACCGACAAGAGGAGGAGCGCCAAGTGTGGAAGGACTAATTATCCATGCCTGGATGGAACTCTGGATTATCGAACAATGGTGTGAGGGGGGAGGGAAAGGTAGTCAGCTGGTGGGCAATATTAGTGCTGTCCCAGGATTCCATAATAGTGCTTGTGATGTATGAAGTATAAAGGTTAGTTGGTCTGGGCTTTTTACGGAGAAAGGGAATGCCCTGTAAGGGTTCTGGCTGCCACAGCTTGGTCTTGAAACAGCCAATATTTCTCTGATTCCTGGAGGTGCCATTCCACTAAATATCTGAGCTGTGAGGCGTGGAAGTAGAGTTGGAGGTCAGGTACCCCCACCCCTCCCTCTCTCCGGCTGGAGAATCACAATCTTGTGCCGAAATCGGGGCTTGAGACCATGCCAAATAAAACGTGCAATGTCTGCTAGGGTTGGAAGCAGACTTTATAGGTAAAACAGTAAAGCCTTTACAATGGAAAGCACGGATGAACCATATTTAGACTGTTATGTTTCTGGCTCAGATACATAAAACCTGAACTTTGAGAGTCATGTTTATGGATGCAAACGTGGCGCACAGTCACTCCCCATTGTGTTCCCTAGTTAACTGTTTTGCATATGTGTGCTTTTGTCAAATAGGTGTTTTGTGTATAGCGGACGGATGTGAGATATGGCGAGTCTTGCATATTTTTTGATTTGGAAAATTGAGAGATAATATTAAATTCTAATATCTACTCAGTTTATCCAATTTTATCCCTTTTCTCACTGATTACTTTTCACCCACATTTTTGCACTACTTATTCAGTGGCCACACATATATTTAAAACCTTTCAAATACCACCCTTCTTGATAACACATTTTGTTAAGGTTTATACACAGCCTTGTGAATATCTGTAGGTTGTGTTCCTTTGTCTCCTGGGCAAGGAGAACCCTCATGATGTTAAGAAGGGTGGTACAGAGCGGCTACTGATGGGAATATTCACCCTCGCCCTTGAGTTTTAGCTCAGAGAATATATGTCACACTTAGTTGCATTTTTGGGTTTCCACTGTTTTTTTTGTATTGTGTTGAGGTCGGTGTCCACAGTTGAGTTACATCATCACTTGACCCCTAGATACCATTTGTGTTAATAGTATTGTAGATTGGGGTATGTATCTAAGTTGGGTCGTTAAACTTGCCCTAGGACCCTCCTTTTAAGCGGTTAGTTTTGAGTCTTGCATACCTTCATAAACATAAATACAAATTTCAGTGGGTTCACTTGTCTGGGCCAGTTTTTTATAACTGTGGATTTTTTTGCGATTTGTATTTGTTATTTATTTCTTCATTTTTAACCTAAGCTGCGCACAGACCTTACCGCACATCCCTCACTGTGCGTGGCCTTTCAGCGCTCAAAGCTGGGGGTTGGCAGACCATGCATCTACCCCGTGGTTTCTTCCCAACACCCCTTGTACACTGCCTGCACCATCTCCTGTGCGTAAAATTGCCAATGTCATGCTTGTGTGTCGACTCCGACGTACGAGTTTCTCAGGAGTGCCCTATGCGTCTGTTTACACCTGGCCACTCCCCCGGGTAGGTTTGTCTTGGGGTTACCCCTCTAACCCCCATGACTGTGATTTTTTTACACCGTTGTTCTTTGCATTGAATACATATAAAGTTACGTTTTTATGAGAGACAGAGATTCACATTAGGAGCGGGTCTCTGACACAACTTTTATTAACTTATGCGGTAATGGCCCGGATGCAAAATAAATCATCTTTTTCAGAAGTTAAATCTTTCTGGGAAGATTTGGGAGGGACCTAAAACTCATCACCCCTAAATGTCTCTGACAGCCTAAACGGTGTTTCATCTCCTACAGCAGGAAGAATGTGGCTATCTCGTTGTGAATGTCTTTGCCAGGGCGAGTTCACATTCTGAAAAGTATTCAAAGTCAGACAACAGCTCGATTTTGGCTTCCACAGTGGCTGTGACGCTTGAAGTCTAATAAGTGGACTCGGAATGGTATTAGTTTTAGAAATAACAAATTAATTTTGGAGTTTACGAAACGTTGTGAGTTAATTGCTTGGGGAAACGTTTTTCTACTCTTCACTTTTAATGAATGTAAAAATTAGCTGACAGTTCCGATGTCAATTAAAGTAAATGAATTGCATATTGAAGGTGAATGTATGCGCCTTTCCGATAAAACACAAAATGCTCGCCGCATTTGCTTTATAGAATGAATGCGAATAGCACTAAATATGTGGGTCATTTTGAAAATATAGCTCATATGTTTTCACTCAGCTGCAGGAAAAAGCTGGACAAAATCTGAAATGACTGACTGCACACATGTCCTGAATACTCCCACCCAAATTCAACACAAAGAACGGAACATGTCCCACAAACAGGATCAATATGTCAATATTAAAACAACATTAAATAACATTGTTTTTGCTGGCTTTTATTTCTTTTGTTCTGCCCTTCTTCAATAACTTTGTCTGACCTTCATTTTTATTACTCGTTCAACTTCATCACGTGCCTCATTTCCAAAGTAATTCGAATCCTGAGATACATCAGATGTACGAATTGTTACCATACTTACAAACCGTCCATGCAAAACTTACCATTCGATTAAGTTACGCGTGCAATAATTTGTGTTCGTGGGTGTTCATTGAATAAAGGTGTTTTCCCTTACCCTTCCTGTGTGGAATATTTATGTATATTTTGAAGGAATTGCCCTTAGACTAGCCCTGGAGTTTTTGCAGTCCTGGGTACCCGCATATGTCCTGTCAAACACAACCTTGGACACTTGAAGAAATCCACCCACATACTGTTGGGATTTCATCTGATGGAATGCTGAGTGGGGAACATATTGTGGATTGTGGGGGTTAGAGGATTGCCGCAGACCGCGTGCCACGCAGGGGGACATCAGCGAGGCAGCTCTCTAGTGGCCATTTGTTGCAGCTCCCCGCCGGTGCATGGGGGGGGGCGCGTGGAGGAGAGGCATGCAAGGTTCGTTGCCCCTCCCCGCGATCGCCAGGTCACGCGGCCAGGGCTGGGCTTACCTGTCGGGGGGGTCGTACCCCGTACTTAAACCCCTCTGTCATCGACGGGGGCCTCCTCCAGAGCTGTGGCGGAGTTACAGGGCTATCTGGAGGCAGACGGGTACAGTAAGGGTACCTCTGCGGCAGACTGGTACAGTAAGGGTACCTCTGCCTGGCACAGTAAGGGTGCCTGAGCCAAGAACTAGGAGCCGCAGGAGGTTCCGGGAAACCGCGACAGCGCCCCGTTAGTCCTTCGGGCTGTCGGGTGGCCTGAACCGACCGGGGGTGTGCCACACTGCTCCGCCCTGACAGGGGGGGCGGGAGTATAACAGAAGATCGGCAGTGGGCTGCACCGTCCGAGCATCGACTCACCGTGCTGGCCGTCTCTTTAGGCAGGCGGGACAGCGAGGGGCTGCCTGCTTAGGATCGCCCGTAAGATGACCCACCTAAACGTCATACGTTTGTTGTATGAAAATAAACCTGCCGCAGTTCTTACCCATAATACGTGTCCAGAGTATCATTTGGGTTGGATATGTGTAAGTTGGGCGGGAGCGCATGACGGTGTGGGCACTATGCGGCTGACCGCGTGCCACGCGGGGGGACATCAGCGAGGCAGCTCTCTAGTGGCCATTCGTTGCAGCTCCCTGTCGGTGCATGGGGGGGCGTGGAGGGGAGGTATGCAGGGCTCCTTGCCCCTCTCCGCAATCCCCAGGTCACGCGGCCAGGGCTGGGCTTACCTGTCAGGGGGGGGGGGCGTACCCCGTACTTAAACCCCGGCTGCCCACGGCTCGGCCTCTTTTCTGGCTGTCCGCCCGCTCGATTGCTGTTCCCACCCTATCCTCTTACCCAGCGGCTCGATAGGCGGTGCTAAGTATTGGAATGTTGTAACGTTGTCTTTTGTGTTGCAGGCAGAGTTACAGGGAGATCTGGAGGCAGACGGGTACAGTAAGGGTACCTATGCGGCAGACTGGTACAGTAAGGGTACCTCTGCCTGGCACAGTAAGGGCGTCTGAGCCAAGGACCAGGAGCCGCAGGACGTTCCGGGAAACCACGACGGCGCCCCTTTAGTCCTTCGGGCGGTCGGGGGGCCTGAACCGACCGGAGGTGTGCCACACCGCTCCGCCCTGACAGGGGGGGCGGGAGTATAACAGAAGATCGGCAATGGTCTGCACCGTCCGAGCATCTACTCACCGTGCTGGCCGGCTCTTTAGGCAGGCGGGACAGTGAGAGTCTGCCTGCTTAGGATCGCCCGTAAAATGACCCACCTAAACGTCATACGTTTGTTGTATGAAAATAAACCTGCAGCAGTTCTTACCCATAATACGTGTCCAGAGTATCATTTGGGTTGGATATGTGTAAGTTGGGCGGGAGCGCATGATGGTGTGGGCACTATCTGTGGTGGAGGTTCTGAGGTGGGCGGTTGGAGGCGGAAAGGAGGGGTCGTGGTGCAATATGCTGGTGGAAAACTCCTTAGATAACACTTTGGAAATAAACCTCTCTTAGTCAAGTCAAGTCAAGTCAGAGAATTTATATAGCGCACTACATACCCAGAGGCGCTCAGGAGGGGGGGGGAGGATTACTTGTCAAATATCAATGTTTTAAGTTGCTTTCTGAAAGCTAGGTGGTTCTGGGTGAGGCGAAGGTGAGTGGGGAGTGAGTTCCATGTTTTAGCAGCCAGGTAAGAGAAGGATCTGCCTCCCATGGTGGTCTTGTTGATGCGTGGTACAGTGGCGAGGGCTTGGCTGGAGGAACGTAGTTGGCGGGGGGGGGTGTAGAAGGACAGTCTTGAGTTGAGGCATTCTGGTCCGATGTCGTAGAGTGATTTGTGTGCGTGGGTTAGCAGTCGGAAGGTGATCCTCTTATTGACGGGAAGCCAGTGGAGGTCTTTCAGGTGACCAGAGATGTGTTCGTTGCGTGGGATGTCTAATATGATTCTGGCTGAGGCGTTTTGGATTCGTTGGAGTTTCTTTTGGAGTTTAGCGGTAGTGCCTGCGTAGAGGGTGTTTCCGTAGTCCAGTCGGCTCGTGACCAGAGCATGGGTGACTGTTTTCCTGGTTTCGGTGGGGATCCATCGAAATGTTTTTTTGAGCATGCGAAGAATGTTGAAGCAAGATGAGGATACGGCGCTAACTTGTCTGTTCATAGAAAGTGAAGAATCCAGGATAACGCCTAGGTTCCGTGCGTGGTCTGTCGGGATGGGTGCTTTTCCAAGGGCTTCCGGCCACCAAGAGTCGTCCCATGCAGAGGGGGATGTACCTAGGATGAGGACTTCAGTTTTATCTGAGTTCAGTTTCAGACGGCTGTGTTTCATCCATTCAGCAACTTCTTTCATTCCTTCGTGTAGGTTAGTTTTGGCGGTGCTGGGGTCCTTGGTGAGAGAAAGGATCAGTTGAGTGTCATCCGCGTAAGAGATGATGTTGAGGTTGTGTTGGCGGGCGATGGTCACAAGGGGGCTCATGTATACGTTGAAGAGGGTGGGGCTGAGAGAGGATCCTTGTGGTACGCCACAGATGACTTCGGTGGCCTCGGACTTGAATGGTGGTAGGCGGACTCTCTGGGTTCTTCCGGTGAGGAACGAAGTGATCCATTCAAGTGCTTTTCCATGTATTCCGATGTTGCTGAGGCGTTGTAAAAGGGTGCTGTGGCAGACTGTGTCGAATGCTGCAGAGAGGTCGAGGAGGATGAGGGCGACTGTGTCTCCATTGTCCAGTAGAGTTCGAATGTCGTCTGTTGCTGCGATGAGGGCGGTCTCAGTGCTGTGTTTTGCTCGGAAGCCAGATTGTGAGGAGTCGAGGGATTTGTTGGCTTCGAGGAAAGCGGCGAGCTGGTTGTTGACAGCTTTCTCGATGACTTTGGCCGGGAATGGAAGGAGCGAGATGGGGCGGTAATTTTTGAGTTCGGTGGGGTCCGCTGTGGGTTTTTTCAGGAGGGCGGTGAGTTCAGCGTGTTTCCAGTTTTCCGGAAAGGTGGCGGAGTTGAATGAGCAGTTGATGACGTCTCGGAGGTGCGGTGCTATGACGGAGTCTGCTTTGTTGAAGATGTGGTGAGGGCATGGGTCTGTGGGGGATCCTGAGTGGATGGAGTTCATTAGGCGGATGGTGTCCTCAGTGGAGATTGGGTTCCAGTCGTTAAGGGTGTTCGCGGGGGGAGAGTGTTCAGCATGTGGTTGGGTGGGTTGGGCTCCGGGTTGGTTGTCGAAGCTGTTGTGGATGTCTGCAATCTTGTTGTGGAAGAATGAGGCTAGGGAGTCGCAGAGGGCTTGAGAGGGGGTGATGTCGTTGGAGTTGGCCGAGGGATTGGAAAACTCCTTGACGATGTTGAAAAGTTCCTTGCTGTTGTGGGCGTTGTTGTCAAGTCGGTCCTTGAATGCTGTTTTCTTGGCCTTTCGGATTAGTTGGTGGTGAGTGCGGGTGGCGTTTTTGAAGGCGTCCTTGGTGTTGGTGGTTGGGTCTTTTTTCCACGCTTTTTCAAGGGTGCGGCAGAGTTTCTTGGACTTCTTAAGATCATCGTTGAACCATGAGGCCTTCTTGTTGCCAGGTTTGCTTTGACGTTTTTTCAGTGGTGCTAAGGTGTCGGCGGTGTTGGATAACCATAGGGTGAAGTTGGCGGCGGCTAGGTTTGGGTCCGAGGAGTGGGCTGGGGTGTTTAGAAGGAGCGATGAGGAGATCTGGTCGGTGGAGATTTTGTTCCAGTTTCTTTGCAGAGTTTGTTGGAGGTGGTTGGTGGGTTTGGGCTTGTTGTAGGTGAAGTGAACGCAGCTGTGGTCAGTCCAGATGAGATCCGTAGTGTGGCTGAAGGAGACATGATTGCTGGAGGTGAAGATGGGGTCGAGTGTGTGACCTGCGATGTGGGTGGGGGAAGTGACCAGTTGTTTAAGTCCGAGGTTGGCGAGGTTGTCCAGGAGGGTGGTGGTGTTGCGGTCGTTGATCTTTTCAAGGTGAAAGTTGAGGTCTCCCAGAAGGATGTATTCTTTGGAGGGGAGCGCGTGTGGAGTGATGAAGTCCGTGATGTCTTCACTGAATTTTGCGCGGGGTCCTGGTGGTCTGTAGAGGAGGGTGCCTCTGAGTGTGGTTTTGGGGTCGACGTGGATCTGGAAGTGAAGGTGTTCGGAGTTGGCGAGGTTGGTGTCAGAGCTGGTTGAGATGCGGATGGATTTCTTATGGACGATAGCGATTCCTCCTCCTGTGTGGCTGGTACGGTCTTTGCGGGTGATCTTATAGTCTTCAGGGATGGCAATGGTGATGTCTGGTGCGGAGGAAGCGTTCATCCATGTTTCCGTTAGGAAGGCGATGTCTGGAGAAATGGTGTCTAGTAGATTCCATAGGTCAATGGCGTGCCTGTGGACTGATCGGGTGTTGAGAAGGATGCATTGTAGGTGGTTGGGGTCGGGAGTCAGTGGTGTGGTCGTAGCGGAGATGTTGTCGGTGTCGCTGAATTTGCAGGAGTAGCAGGAGAAAGGTCCATGGGTTTGTCCAGGGGCGGCTTGGACGCAGTTGGGGGCGCGACCGGGGTTAAGGGCTAGGAGGGTGGCGGCATCGTAGGTAATGCGGGGGGGCTGGGCAGCGCGAGGAGCAGGGGTTCTGGCGCTGGGCGCGGTCCAGGCGCGGACGGGCGTAGACGGGCTTACCTTTGGCGCACCTTCGGCGGGGCCGTAGCGCGTGGACGCTGCGCGTGGGACCATCTGACATAAATGGACAGTGGAGGGGGCGGAGCGTGGGAGGGTCAGCAGGGAGGCGGGATCAGAGAGGCGGGTCAGGGGAGAGCAAAACACCAAATGGCGGGATGAAAGTGAAAACAAACAGCGAAGGCACGAAACAATGCTCGCCAACAAGCTATCAGGGGCACTTAAATCCTGCACAATGTGTACACTTCAAGCGCTATCCACAGAGCAACCAACCTTGGAAGCGTTACACAACACAGATGTAAAGAGAAAATACACAGCGCTAATTCAATGAGCACAGTTGCGATTCCTAAGCGCTACACGCTAATGATATACAAAGTGCAATAAGACTAGTGAAAGAAGCACAGAGCGTGAGGCAGATGATATAAATGCAGTTTTAAAGGCTCTGCAGGAGCGAGAGCTTCAAAGCGCGACTATGCACAGAGCGCGAGGCAGCTGATACAATTAGGTTTCTAAAGCGCTTCCAAAATGAGAGCTTCAAAGCGCTGCTATGCCGTCTGAGGCTACGATACCAGGTGCAGTCGGGAGGTCGAGGGTGAAAGAGGCTTCAGCTGCGGGCTGTAAGGGCTGCAGATAGATCGAGCAGGGAGCGTGGGGGAGCAACCGTTCCGGACATCCTCGAGATCTCCTGCTTCCTTAAAGTGGTGATGAACGGGTGCCAGATCCACCCTTTTACCACCAGCTTTCGGCCTCTGCATCTTTGTTAGAGCCTTTTGTCGTGCACTTCTTTTTGCACACAGCCGACCATCGTTTTCCATGGCCATGTGAGCTGTTACAGAAGGCCAGTTTTCCTTGTCCTTGTTATTCCACTCCATCTTCACTTTATGTGTATAACCCCTTTGCACCCTTGAGGGCTATCCCAAATTACGCATATGAGCTTATCTCCTGTGATATGTTGATTCGCCCATTTTAGATTTGGCATCCAGCCTGCCTTACATAGGATAATGGGCGCCATTTTGGAGCGGGTACACCACCTGAAATACTGCACGAACTATGTAAATTTTATCTATGGGGTTAGTGCTTGCAGTGAGTATTTTCCTCCTATGACACTGTTCTTTCTAAGTGCTTATTCAGTATTACCTGAGCAATTGTACTTCACTTTTTCAAGTTCATAGAATTCCTCATTCAGCATTTTTCATAGCATCCCTAGCATTGTTGAAGCATTCTTAAAGCAATTGTGTGTATATCATTGCACATCCTTTAAGCCATGGACAGCACTGGTTCACCTCCTTCTTTTCTTACTACACTTGGAGGGCCTCCTTTGAGCTGGATACAGTGTAAGGAGGCATTTGAGGCATATTTGGATGCCATTGATGGAGACACTTTCACCAATAAAAAGAAACAAGCATTAGAAATGCAATAGGTCTCGGATTTATTTGAGTTAGAGGAAATGGCATTGTAAATGGCAATGTCTTTTCGCCATGTGTTATGGAGCGTATCTATGTAGTGTGTAATGGAATTATGTGGGTTGGATTGGAATTGTAGCAATGGTAGCATGCTGAGCTTTAGATGAGTATGTTTAAAAGTAAAGTTTGCAATACTGCTATTGCTACAATAGTTAATTGTGGATTCGTTAACAATTGATGTGTGTAGTGATGGCTGTTGGTGTGCACTGACGGGTGGTGGTGTGTGCCTGGTGAAAGCGTGCACTGATGGCTGGTGGTGTGTGTATGACTGGTGAAAGTGTGCTCTGATGGTTGGTGGTGTGTGTATGCGCCTGGTGAAAGCGTGCAGTGACGGCTGGTGGTGTGTGTGAGCTTGGTGAAAAGCTGATTACCCTGCATACTCACATACTGATTACCCTGCATATTGAAACACTGCTCACCCTGCACACTCACACAGTGCTGGCCCTGGACACCTACCTACTGCTCACACTGCATACTCCCACACTGCTCACCCTGCACACTCACACATCTGCTGGCCCTGCATACTCACACTCTGCTCACCCTCCATACTTACACTCTGCTCACCCTGCACACTCACACACTGCCGGACCTGGACATCCACATACTGCTCACCCTGCATACTCACACTCTGCTCACCCTGCATATTCACACACTGTTCACCCTGCACACTCACACACTGCTCGCCCTGCATACTCACACACTGGTCACCCTGCACACTCACACAATGCTCACCCTGCATACTCACACTCTGCTCACCCTGCACACTCACACACTGCCGGACCTAGACATCCACATACTGCTCACCCTGCATACTCACACTCTGCTCACCCTGCATATTCACACACTGTTTACCCTGCACACTCACACACTGCTGACCCTAGACACCTACACACTGCTTACCCTGCATACTCACACACTGCTCACCCTGCACACTCACACACTGCTCGCCCTGCATACTCACACACTGGTCACCCTGCATACTCACACACTGCTCACCCTGCATACTCACACACTTCTCACCCTGCACACTCACACTATTCTGCTGGCCCTGGACATCCACATACTGATCACCCTGCATACTCACATACTGATCACCCTGCACACTTACACACTGCTCACCCTGCATACTCACACACTGCTCACCCTGCACACTCAGACACTGCTCCCCCTGCACACTTATACACTGCTGTCCCTGGACATCCACAAACTGCTCACCCTGCATAATCACACACTGCTCACCCTGCATACTCACACACTGCTCACCCTGCATACTCAGACACTGCTCCCCCTGCACACCTATACACTGCTGTCCCTGGACATCCACAAACTGCTCACCCTGCATACTCACACACTGCTCACTCTGCACACTCACACTCTGCTCACCCTGAACACTCACACACTGCTGGCCCTGGACATCCACATACTGCTCACCCTCCATACTCATAGTTGCAGACAGATATTGTATTCCCGTGATGATGCAGGCAAGTAATGGATCCGGTAAATATCTGCTGTAAATGTCATCAGGGAGTCAACTGGCGATGATCTGCTCATCTCTGGGCTCAGCTCTAATCTCCTCACCTCGTGAGAGGCTTGACTGGGATTGTGAAAATAAGGAGCCTACTCTCTCTCCACACAGCTGTCGCTGCTTTAAGTAAGAAGGAATGCAGCCTGCTGCCCACGCATGGACCTTTGCATGGGTTTGTGTTTAGACAGAAGAATAATGTAAGAAGTAGCACTGAAAGGTGGGGAGTGTGTGGGTGTGTTTGTGTGGTGGGTGTGTGGTGTTGTGTGTGTTGTGTATGTGGTAGTGTGTGTGTGTGTGTGTGGTGTTGTGTGGTGTTATGTGTGTGGTGTTATGTGTGTGTGTGGTGGTGTGGTGTGTTTGTGTGTGGTTGTGTCGTATTGTGTGTGTATTGTATGTGTGGTGTGGTGTTGTGTGTGTGTGTGTGTGGTGTGTTTGTGGTGTGTGTGTGTGTGGTGTTATGTGTGTAGTGTTATGTGTGTAGTGTTATGTGTGTGGTGTTATGTGTGTGTACTTGTGTGGTAATTGTGTGTGTGTGTGGTGTGGATGGAGAAACTAGTGTAACAGTACATAGTAGAACAGGTGCAGCATAAATTAGGTTTGGTAATGCGGTTGCAGTTACATGAAAAAGCACAGGTGAACATGGCTTAAGGGTAGCGGGGCAGTATGATGTAAGTTAGCTAATACTGTACTTTTGAAGAATGAAAAAGTATGTGGAGCAGGAGGGAGGTAAACAAGTGTAGTACATTTTTTAAGAGTGGATATGTTGCTGCAATTGAAGGAAAGCAAAAAGATGTAGTATAGCATAAGAGTGTGGAAAAACATGGATTAGGAAGGAGTACAACAGGAGAAACATAGTACACGAATAAAGAACTGCAGAGGAAGAACCTGTGTTGTAGTATTTAAGAGGAAAGGGGAAGGTGCAGTAGAAAAGAGGAGAAGAGGCACAGTAGTATTAAAGGTAAAGTAGCAGCAGGTGGAAAAAATTGATATTGTATTATTTGATAGTAAAGGCAGGGCTGCAGTTGGACGAAAGAGAAGAGGTGCTGCATGAGAAAAGTATCGTAAGGCAGTTGTAGCAGTATATGGAATAGGTGCTGTAGTTGCAAGTATTGTGGGGTAAGTATATTGGGAGAGTTAAACAAGGCTACTGTGTTTAACATTAAATGGTCAAATGCAGTGGAGTACAGTAGAAGTGATAGTAGAAAAGCGCTGAAAGGTAGATGGACTGTTGCAACAGGAGGGAGCAGAGCTAGTGCAGCAGAATGCAAAGATGTAGGGAGAGTTGTAAATAAGGTAGCAAAACTGATGTCATTTATTTTTTTGCTGTTGGCTTGTTGGAGGTAGATGAAGGGAATGTGTGTAGCATGGTTATAAGAGCAAAAAGATCATCACAGGAGAAGGCAACAAGGAGTTAGAGAATGAGGCGGGTGGAAGATAAGAGCAGATGAGCACAGGAGAAGAGAAGAGGGAGTTACAGAAGGGAGCGGGTGGAAGAGAGCAGCAGATTAGCACGGGAGAATAGAACAGGGAGATAAAGAAGGAGGCGGGTGGAAGAGAGTAGCAGATCAGCATAGGAGAAGAGAAGAGAACAGGGAGTTAAAGAAGGAGGTGTGGTAGAAGAGAGGAGCAGATTAGCAGAGGAGAAGAGAACAGGTAGTTAGAGTAGGAGGCGGGTTGAAGATAGCAGCAGATAAGATTTGGAGAGGAGAAGTGAACAGGGAGCTAGAGAAGGAGGTGGGTGGAAGAGAGCAGCAGATTTAGCACCGGAGAAGAGAAGAGAACAGGGAGCTAGAGAAGGAGACAGGGTGGAAAAGAGCAGCAGATCAGTACGGGAGAAGAGAAGAGAACAGGATTTAGAGAAGGAGGTGGGTGTAAGAGAGGGAGGGCGATAGACAGAGGGAGGGAGGGCGATGGAGTGAGGATGATAGATAGATAGAGGGAGGGTGATAGGTAGAGGGAGGGCGATAGATAGGTAGAGGAAGGGCGATAGATAGAGGGAGGGTGATAAATAGAGGGAGGGCGATAGATATAGTGAGAGACGATAGATAGAGTGAGTGAGGGTGATAGATAGATTTAGCACCCGAGAAGAGAACATGGAGTTAAAGAAGGAGGTGGGTGGAAGAGATAAGTAGATTAGTACAAGAGAAAATAAGAGTGAGTTAGAGAAGGAGGCGAGATGGAAGAGAGCAGCAGATTAGCACAAGAGAACAGCGAGGTGAAGAAGGAGGCGGGGTGGAAGGGAGCAGCACATTAGCAGAGGTAGAAAAGAAGAGAACAGGGGGTTATAGAAGGAGGTGGGTGGAAGAGAGCAGCATAACAGCACACTAGAAGAGAAGAGGTAGTTCAAGAAGGAGGCAGAGTGGAAGAAAGCTGCAGATTAGCTGTGGCGAAGAGAAGTGTACAGGGAGTTAGAGAAGGAGGTGGGTGGAAGAGAGCAGCATGACAGCACAGCAGAAGATAAAATGGAGTTAAAGAAGGAGACCGTGGAAAAGAGCAGCAGATTAGCACAGGAGAAGAGAACAGGGAGTTAGAGAAAGAGGTGGGCGGAAGAGAACAGCAGATTAGCATAGGAGAAGAAAACACAGAATAGCACCGGAGAAGAGAACAGGGCAGTAGAGAAGGAGGCGAGTCGAAGAGAGCAGCATAACAGCACAGCCCAAGAGAACATGGAGTTAAAGAAGGAGGCGGTTGGAAGAGAGCAGCAGATTAATGAGGATGGAGTTGGAGTTAGAGGGTGGAGTTGGATGGTGGAGTTGGAGGGTGGAGTTGGAGGGTGGAGTTGGAGGGTGGAGGGTGGAGATGGAGGGTGGAGTTGGAGGGTGGAGTTGGATTTGGAGTGTGGATTTGGAGTTGAAGGGTGATGTTGGAGGGTGGAGTTGGAATTGAAGGGTGGAGTTGGAGGGTGGAAGTGGAGGGTGGAGGGTGGAATTGGAGGGTTGAGTTGTAGGGTGGAGTTGGAGTTGTTGGGTGGAGTGGGAGGGTTGAGTTGGAGGGTGGAGTTGGAATTTGGTGTTGGAATTTGGAGTTGGAGGGTGGAGTTGGAGGGTGGAGGGTGTAGTTGGAGGGATGGATTTGGAGGTTGGAGTTGGAGGGTGAACAGTATTATACCTCTACTTGTACTTTGTTTGCTGTTGTAACCTGCACACATGTCACTTTTTCCTTTTGTATTGCACTGTTTGCTACCTCTTGTAATTATTTTTGCTCACAATTGTCAATTTTGCGCCTTGTAACTTAACGTTTGCTGTTGTACTTTGTTCACTTGTAATTTTCTCCTCATGTATCATTACTGTTCCTATTGTTGGAGTTGGAAGTTGGAGGGTGTAGTTGGAGGGTGGATTTGGAGGGTGGAGTTGGAGGGTGGAGTTGGAGGGTGGAGTTTGGAGGGTGGAGTTGGAGGTTGGAGTTGGAATTTGGAGTTGGAGGGTGGTGTTGGAATTTGGAGGTGGAGTTGGACGGTGGAGTTGGACAGTGGAGTTGGAGGGTGGAGTTGGAGTAGGAGGGTGGAGTAGGAGGATGGAGTAGGAGGGTGGAGTTGGAGGGTGGAGTTGGAGGGTGGAGGGTGGGGTTGGAGGGTGGAGCTGGAGGGTGAAGTTGTAGTTGAAGGGTGGAGTTGGAGGGTGGAGTTGGAGTTAGAGGGTGGAGTTGGAGTTGGAGGGTGGATTTGGAGTTGATGGGTGGAGTTGGAGTTGGTGGGTGGAGTTGGTGGGTGGAGTTGGTGGGTGGAGTTTGAGTTTGAGGGTGGAGTTGGAGTTGGAGGGTGGAGTTTGAGTTTGAGGGTGGAGTTGGAGTTGGAGGGTGGAGTTGGAGAGTGTTTGGAGAGTGTTTGGAGGGTGGTTGGAGGGTTGAGTTGGAGGGTTGAGTGGGAGGGTTGAGTTTTAGGGTGGAGTTGGAGGGTGGAGTTGGAGGGTGGAGTTGGAGGGTGGATGGTGGAGTTGGAGAGTGTTTGGAGAGTGTTTGGAGGGTGATTGGAGGGTTGAGTTGGAGGGTTGAGTTGGAGAGTTGAGTTGGAGGTTGGAGTTGGAGGGTGGAGTTTGAGGGTGGAGGGTGGAGTTGTTGGAGGATGGAGTTGGAGGGTGGAGTTGTTGTTGGAGGATGGAGTTGGAGTTAGAGGGTGGAGTTGGAGTTGGAGAGTGGACTTGGAGTTGGAGGGTGGAATTGGAGGGTGGAGTTGGAGGGTGGAGTTGGAGGGTGGAATTGGAGGGTTGAGGGTAGAGTTGGAGGGTGGAGTTGGAGGGTGGAGTTGGAGTTGGAGGGTGGTGTTGGAGGGTGGTGTTGGAGGGTGGAGTTGGAGGGTGGAGTTGGAGGGTGCAGTTGTTGGAGGATGGAGTTGGAGTTGGCGGGTGGAGTTGGAGTTGGAGGGTGGACTTGGAGTTGGAGGGTGGAGTTGGAGTTGGAGGGTGGAGTTGGAAGTTGGAGTTGGAGGGTGGAATTGGAGGGTGGAGTTGGAGGGTGGAGATGGAGTTGGAAAGTGGAGTTGGAGTTGGAGAGTGGAGTTGGAGTTGGAGAGTGGAGTTGGAGTTGGAGGGTGGAGTTTGAGTTGGTGGGTGTAGTTAGAGGGTGGAGTTGGAGTTGGAGGGTGGAGTTATAGGGTGGAGGGTGGAGTTGGAGGGTGGAGTGGAAGTGTGGAGTTGGAGTTGGAGAGTGGAGTTGGAGTTAGGGGGTGGAATTGGAGTTGGTGGGTGGAGTTAGAGGGTGGAGTTGTAGTTGGAGGGTGGAGTTGGAGGGTGAAGTTGGAGGGTGGACAGTGGAGTTGGAGGGTGGAGTTGGATTTGGAGTGTGGATTTGGAGTTGAAGGGTGATGTTGGAGGGTGGAGTTGGATGGTGTAGTTGGAGGGTGGGCAGTATTATACCTCTACTTGTACATTGTTCGCTGTTGTAACCTGCACACATATCACTTTTTCTTCCTGTATTGCACCGTTTGCTACCCCGAGTCAGGACACAACACAGCAGTGGAGAGGAGAGGCAGGACACAACGCAGGGGCAGGGAGGAGAGGCAGGTGATAACGCAGAGGCAGGGAGGAGAGGCAGGGCACAAGGCAGGGGTGGAGAAGCAGGACACAAGGCAGGGGCGGAGAGGCAGGATACAATACAGGGTCAGAGAGGCAGGATACAACGCAGGAGAGGAGAGGCAGGATACAACGCAGGGGCGGAGAGGCAGGATACAACGCAGGGGCAGAGAGGAGAGGCAGGTGACAACGCAGGGGCAGAGAAGAGAGGCAAGACAAAATGCAGAGGCAGAGGGGAGAGGCAGGACATAACGCAGGGGCAGAGAGGAGAGGCAGGACAACGCAGGGCCAGAGAGGAGAGGCAGGACAACGCAGGGCCAGAGAGGAGATGCAGGACACAACGCAGGGGCAGAGAGGAGAGGCAGGACAACGCAGGGGCAGAGAGGAGAGGCAGGACAACGCAGGGACAAAGAGGAGAGGCAGGACAACGCAGGGGCAGAGAAGAGAGGCAAGACACAACGCAGGGGCAGAGAGGAGAGGCAAGACAATGCAGGGGCAGAGAAGAGGGGCAGGTCACAATGCAGGGGCAGAGAGTAGAGGCAAGACAACGCAGGGGCAGAGAGGAGAGGCAGGACACAACGCAAGGGGGACAGGTGAGGCAGGATACAACGCAAGGGGGGAAGAGGTGAGGCAGGACGCAACGCAGGGGCAGAGAGGAGAAGCAAGACACGACCCAGGGGCAGAGAGGAGAGGCAAGACAATGCAGGGGCAGAGAAGAGAGGCAGGACACAACACAGCGGCGGAGAGGAGAGACAGGACACAACGCAAGGGGGAGAGGTGAGGCAGGACAGAACGCAGGGACTGAGAGGAGAGGCAGGACAGGCAAGAGAAGCAGAGGGGTAGAAAGGGGCGAGAGGGAAGGAGGGCTGCAGTCCTGAAAGATACAGTGCGGATGAGATAAGAGCGAGAGACTGGGGGAGCGATACGGGAGGGAAGGGTGGATTGAGGCACAGCGAGCAGCGAGGCACGGGGGTACAGGGAGCCCGAATGGATACGAGGGGGCAGGATGGGGATGGGTGGAGACAGCTGAGGTATCAGGTTTGAGGCAAGTGGTTTAGAGAGGTGGAGGGTAGTGAGAAAGGCACCTGCGCCTCGGCTGCATATGAAACCTGTAAAAGTTGATTTGTTCGGATATTGTAACAGCTTACAAGCACGTCGTTTATTTTCATCAGCTGTGTTAGGTTTTTGTTAAATCCTTTGTAGCGGCTCACACAAAAAAACACCTTCCTTTGTTTCTATTTCTCAAAACAGCGACATAATTAGATTGATTATTTCATGTGTCTCTGCTTGTGTTCGCCGGAGAGAGCACGCCAGATAAATTAGCACTTAGCAGGGCCTACAAAGGCAGATAATATGCCCTTGTGTTTCCTACCAAGCTGTGTTTGACATTTGGCGCTGGCTAGCAAAGCAAACCTGACTTTGCTCTCAGAAATAACAGGTGGCGCGCTGGAGTGTTCTGTCTCAAAAGACGACGCATCGTGCAGGGCTGTTTGTATCGGCAGTATCTCAGCTTAAGTTCTGATGCTTCCTGTTATCTTTCGCCGCTAACAAAAGAGAGCGTTCTCTGAATCATAAGTTCGAATCCCGCCAAAGCAGAAAAGCTGTGTGATATAAATTGAGAAATATTAGCAAGTGTGACATAGAGCGCTTAACAGCAGATATGCGTACCATACACCATGCCATCCAACCCTATATCAGGTTGTGCAACTACGGTTGGATTGTTAATTCTAAAGGGCAACTAGATCTAGGATATCCATGTGCAAGGATATGTCAAAATGACTTTGAATCATTCTTATTTGAGGCGTCAACTAGAGCTAGCCAGTTTGAGTCAATTTGAGTCAACCCAACTCTGTTTGGTGCTGTTATCTGTTTATAATTTATACGGGCAGCACGGATTTCATTTTTCGGGACAGTACAGTGTTGTTTGAGGGATGCAAATAAAAGAGGGTAGTAATCCAGAAATAGGAAGGCAGTATCAACATATTCAGTAAATGGTTTAAGGATAGCGTTAGAGTCCTTATAAATGTCTGTTGTAAGTCCCATGTCAAGACACAGCTTAGAGCATTTTATCCATTCCTGCTATTACTCAGGTTAACGATTGTTGTTGCAGCCCCTTTGAAGACCATTGGCAAATTTACAGACGTTGAACAAAGGGATGGGGCGAGTGTCATGCCAGTACAGTCATACCGGATGTATGACGTTAAAACGCATACTTTTACCACGCATACCATTACAACGCAATATTTACAACGCAGGATCCTTTACAACGAATACCTTTTCAACGCATGACATTACATCGCAGATACTATTACAATGCATGCCATTACAACGTAAGTATAGGTAAGTATATTATTTTTTTATATTATTATATTCTTTTTTTTTTAAATGTAATTAATAAATATGTAATTAATTTTATTTATTAAATACATTTTTTATTAATGTCATTGTAATTTTTGAATTATATATATATGTATACTTTAAAAAAAATATTATAATTACTAAAATAAATTTATTTAATTTAATGTATTTTTATAAAACTGAACCCTAAAAATACCCCTGTACCCCATAACCCAAACCTAGCCCTGAACCCTAAAAATACCCCTGTAACCCATAACCCAAACCCAGCCCTGAACCCTAAAAATACCCCTGTACCCCATAACCCAAACCTAGCCCTGAACCCTAAAAATATCCCTGTACCCCATAACCCAAACCTAGCCCTGAAACCTAAAAATACACCTGTACTCCATAACCCAAACCCAGCCCTGAACCCTAAAAATACTCCCGTACCCCATAACCCAAACCTAGCCCTGAACCCTAAAAATACACCTGTACCCCATAACCCAAACCCAGCCCTGAACCCTAAAAATACCCCTGTACCACAAAACCTAAACCTAACCCTGAACCCTAAAAATACCCCTGTACCCAAAACCCAAACCCAGCCCTGAACCCTAAAAATACCCCTGTACCCCAAAACCCAAACCCAGCCCTGAACCCTAAAAAAAACCCTGTACCCCAAAACCCAAACTCTATTTCATTTCATTTAATCTTTATTTCGGCTATTTTTAGCCATAAAAGATACATTTTAACACAACACATTATACATATAAATTGCCGATCAATTTGAAGCAAAAACTGTACATTTCTGTACATTTCAGACAGTAAGACTTACATTATACTTAGTAATTACACAATCATTTGGAAACAGAAAAAAAAAAAAACAACATCCCCGTTAAAAAGGCATAAAAACGAAATTAAATATACTAACAGCTTCCATCTCTAACGCATCTAGAAAACAACCTAGCCTGTATCAGATATGCACATGTAAATTATCTATAGATCTAAGGCCATGATTTTACGTGCGTACCCAACATTCAAAAGGAATCTGCTAAGACAAAACACAATAAGGCGTCTAGTGTCAGTCTTAACGATCCTATATGCTTCCTGATATGCACGAATGCCTAAGGCTTTACACAAAGGTTTGATCCATTTTTTCCTAGCATGTTCATAGGCAGTACAAAAGAACAATATGTGAATATCATCTTCTTTTAAATTTAAATCACAACATGTACAATTTGTATTTTTTGATTGACCTGAGGTCTTATCCCATTTAGCTAGTACTACTTTTGTTTTCAATATACCATATCTGAATTTTAGGTACAGGCTTTTTGCTAAGGCTGGTTGTATCTCATTTAAAAATTCCTCGAACAATGGAACATTCTTAAAATCAAGAAAACTACGAGTAATGGACCCACAAGGAAGATTATTTTGGTAATGGTGTGTATAAAACCAGAATCGATTCTTAACCTCAGTCTTACATCTTTGCGTCAAGCTTGCTGGCTCATCCCAATAATGAGCAAGGCCTATTCGATGCAACCAATGATTAACATGATTAAGCCATGAAATTGTATTATAATCATCCAAACTCCTGACTTCTATAATTCCTTGTCTGTAATCTGTGAGTTCTGGAGTACTCCAGATTCTGACCCAAAACAACAGTGGCCTAAGTAATGCGATATGATCCGTTCTTTTCATGTTTAAATCCAAAAACAAGGGTACAAGGGGTGTACGTCTGGGCATCTTCAATAACCTTCTAAAAAAATTATTTTCACATTTCATAAAGATGTTACCTGCTTTTATGCCCCAGATTTCTGCGCCATACAAAGCACCAGACTGCGCCTTAAATGTGTAAACTTCTAGTGCTTGTGATATGGATTTACTTAAACTGGCCCCATGGCGCTTTAGGATTGGTAAAGAGCTCTGATTATATATGGTTTTGCTCTTTTCAATTTGTGTACTCCATGAGGTTTTTGAATCTAGGGTGACACCCAAATACGAAAAATTTGTAACCAGATCAAGCCTTTGGTTATTTAGAAAAAATTGTCCCTTAAAAGTTTTATGTGGATTTATAGACATACATTTGGTTTTTTTCGCATTTATTTCAAGACCTTTAGAATCACAATAGGTTTTAAAAGTGTTCAATAGGGTTTGTAGGCCCATGGGCGTTTGCGAGATCAGGATAGTATCATCCGCAAATAACAGGGATGGGACCCTCACACCGTTTAGTTTAGGTGAGTCGTTACCACACCTATCTAGAATTTCTGGGATGTCGTTGACAAATAAAGAAAAAAGTGTAGGGGCCAACACACATCCTTGACGAACCCCGCGTCTAATAGGTATGGGTTCTGTTAATTCCCCTTTTGGGCCCCAGCGCACTCTAGCAAAATTATTGTCATGTAATCTAACTAGCTGCTGGAGTATACATATGGGTAAACCCATAGCAAATAAACAATCCCACAAACGATCCCGCAAAACTAAATCAAAAGCTGCCCTAAGATCAACAAACGCTACATAAATATGTCCTTTTAACAAAGAAACATATTTCCAACAAATGCAACAAAACCTAAAAATCTGATCAATCGTACTTATCTTACGTCTAAAACCTGCTTGAAACTTGGTAAGAATCTCATTCTCATCAATCCATGTTTCCATTCGATTTAAAAGATGCCTAGAGAAAATTTTTTGCAAAATGTCTAAAAGGCAGATGGGACGGTAATTAGAAGGATCTTGTCGATCCCCCTTTTTAAAAACTAATATAATTTCTGCTCCCCGCCAACTGTGTGGTAATTTCCCTCCGGCAACTATAGCGTTAAAAAGCTTGTTTATGTATGCCGCCCAAATGCTGGTCTCATGTTTATATAAATCCCCTGGTATTTTATCTAAACCGGGGGCTTTCCCATTTTTCACAGCATTTAGTGCTAACTCAGTTTCCTCGAGACTAAACTCTACAATATTAGTTGACGTTTCCAACCATGGGCTATTTACAACCTCTGGTCTATTTACAACCTCTGCACTATCAGGGGCTTTGTACAAATTGGTGAAATGATCAACCCAAGTTTGCTCATTAATAAACACGTCATCCGGTGTCCTTCCTCCTATATTCTCATTAGCAACGAGTTGCCAAAAACCCACATTATCCTTGAGTTTAACAGCTAAAAGCATCTTCTCCCAACATTCCTCGTCCCATGCAGTTCTTGCCATTCGCTGCACTCTCTTATACTCTTGTCTTAAGGTCTTAATACTATTTATTGAGTTACTCTTTATTGCCTCTAGGAGTTTACTCTTACAATTGCGACATTCTTTATTATACCATTGCTTCGTACCATAGGAACTGGTTTTTTTCAACCTTTGTTTGTGCGGCATTTTCGTCACAATTGGTACCAAGGCACCGAAAAAATCAATATGTAGGTTTATAAAAACCTCACCCTCTACCGGTTGGTGTAAGTGTTTATCAAAAGTATCCGCAAAGAGTAAATAAATACTGGATAATGTCTCCTTATTACTTAATAGATTAGCCCATTTAAGTGATCTCCTATTATTACTTATTAAAGGGCCAGTATTAATTGGATTATCCATAGTATTTTGCGTCACAGTAAACCTAGAGCTAGGAACTAGGCTATTATGCATTGACAAACGCAGTGGTCGATGGTCACTCTCATATCTATGGTCAATTTCGAAATCCAATAAAAACTTCCAGATGTCAAAAGAGACCAAAATGTAATCAATCCGACTTTGATAGTTGTTTTTTACAAAAGTTGGTGCTTTCGGAGAGTCGGATGGAAAACGACCATTACAAGCCCTCAGGCCGTGTACTGCTACCAATCTCATAATCTGAGTAGCTAATGTAGTACAACTCACCCCCTCTAAATATGATAATGGGGGAATATTATTAGCTCCATCCTCCTCTGAGAAAACATCACCAAAACCTATAATCGGTTCGAAATTACAATTAAAATCACCGCATACAATTATACCAGTAGGTGCCTCTACGATTTCAGTAAGAAGTTTATCCAATTTGTTGAAGATTTCAGATTCCTTTGCTAACCCACAGGGGCGATTATAAACATTACACAACACAATACACTTTCCGTCATTCAGCTTAACTAAAAGACCCAGTATATCAGGAGAATCTGTAGTTAGTTGCGTAATTTTTACCTCCAGGGAGACACTAATCCAGATAGTAAGCCCCCCCGATGGTCTCCCCCTGACTGATGGAATTGCCGCAATATTGTAGGTCCTGTAACCCATCCTATGTGGCATTTCAAGGGACCAAGTCTCTTGGAGCAGGCAAAAATCACAAGAATCTATATATTTGGCCCAATCGGGATCAGAGAGGTTTTTAGCCAAACCAGCTATATTCCATGATATTAAAATTATATTTTCAAGTGTGGTTGGTCTTATCCCTCCCGATACTGGTTTTACCCCTACAGGAGATAACCCCTGATTCATGGCCACATTGTTACAAGCCCCCAATATGGACCCTGCCACAAATGGAAATAAGTTACCAGTTGACTGCCCTGATTTTAAAACACCTCCAGTTGCCAAAACTCCTTCCATATGGTTTAACCTAGAAGGTATCGGGTCTTGGGTCGATGACTCATCAACAGGGATGGGTGTTGATAGCAAATCATAACCTATGCTACGTGTAACAGATACTGGAGGGTTAGAATGGATAACACCTATGCTCTCCGGCAAGGAATGTAATAATTTCTGTCCCTTTTTACACCCACCCACAGTGACCACTGTTGGAACGGTATGGCCAGCAATTTGCTGGTCGTTCAGTGATCTTCAATCGCAATCATCTAGCCCAGAGAAGATATCATATCTATTTACTGTTTCCAAAGGTGTAAAGGGTCTCAGATGTTCCATCCTCCTATTCGAATTACTAGTAGACCTAGATGGTACCTTATTCCACCCAAAAGGGTCTACGACTGGATGATATTGTCGAGGTTCTAATGAGAACCCAGAATTGATTGAAAATAAGGGGGGAACAATCTGGTTGGGAATCTGGGCACCAGTGTGGTTGGGGGGAAAGACCAGGGACCTAGGATAAAAATAAGTCAGGGGGCGTGGTATGATAGAATTACCACCTCCACCCTGCGGCCAATTCAAAATATAGGTTACTGCTCGGGGATCTCGAAAGTTAATCACTACCAGATCACCATCCGTGTCCTTAACCCTGCTGCCCAACCAAGGGAGTCGTCTAACATGCACTATGTCACCAACGATGTCATGTGATAGTGGTCTATATTGTGATAACCAGTGCATGATCTTATTTTTTAGTTGGAAATATCCCTCCCTCTTATTGTTTGGTAAGCTAGGTACCCCCATCAAAACAACTACATACGGGGCCGCTTCTGGGGGCAATTCTACTTGGGGAATTCTACGGGATGGTGGCTTGGTATGTCTAGTTGGATCTCCTTTTGGTTGTTTAGAAGCCCCCATTGGTGGTTTTACAGGTCCTGTCTGAGCTATATTTGCTGGTTTAGGAACTGTACTAGTAGTCTGTTTGGATGGTGGAACTATTTAATTCGTAGTAATAATTGAGGCTGTCGGTTGGTCAGAATTTTTTAAGACACTAGGAGTACATGTAGACACCATAACTGGTGGTTTCAAAACCCCGCTCCCCACAGCCTCATTTGAACCATGACGATTATTAACTGCCATCTCAATTACTTCGAGTTTTTTCTCCACCCTCCTCAATCTCTCAATAATAGGTAAAATAAATGATCTAATTAAATGTTCCATACTATCGAGTGATGCTACTGGAGGATTATCCGCTTGAAGAATGTTGACCATTTCAACTATTGGAACAGCAACATTCTCCACCTGAACAACTGTAGGAGAAAGAGGCATGCTAATCTGAGAGGACCTATTAGGTTGTTCAGCAAGGGGGTTTTTAGCAATGTTATTAATGTCTTTGTTAGATTTTCCAAAGTCCAAATGACTAATTTTTGGCTTTTGCAGAACCCCCCCCTTCCTTCTTTTTTTAGCAGGCGGTGGCCCATGGCTTTTAGCCTGCACAGTTTTCCTCTGTTTACTTACAACGGCTTGCTTCGGTCTTGTCAATGGCCGCGTACAGAGGTTATTTTCAGGCAATACAGTTATAGATGGTGAAATTTGTGATGCATATTGTCCAGTTTGATCCATGGGAGTTGGGGTAGAGTCACGCAGCAATAACGGAAAGCTTTCCAAACATAAGGGATCTTGGGTGGATAAAGTCCCCTCTGAAATAATCTGCAGGTCTTTAAGTGGAGAAGTGGCAGGGGTTGTGTTCTTCAAACCTTCAATAGAGCGACGGCGCTCAGCTCTACGAACTGCCAACATTTTCTCCTTGTCTTGGTCCACAAGAGCCTTCGTAAAATAGCTATCTAAAGGACCATTAAGTGTAGTCCCTGCCTTCTCATGCAGCAATTTCCCCGGACTTAAAGCCATCGGAAAAACCAGAAAAAACAAAAATGACACGAAACCAGATTAAAGAGACTGGGCCCAGCCCGGCCTCTCTCGGTCTCTGAGGGCCTCAGAGGGCCCGCCCTTTGCCCGGGCTTCGCCTGGGCGCCCCGCACGCGTCCCGCTACTCCCGCTACTCGTTGGGGCGTTACTATGTAAGGAGAGTAGGAGGAGTAGGGGGCGGGAAGAGACTCCAGGTGCGCTGAGTTGCTATGCGCTGAACCCTGGGTCTCGCAGTCCCGGCCCCTGTGCTGTGACCAAGCAAACAATCCAAGTTAATCACCTCACGGGCTGCTGGCTCCCAAATCGGCAGAGATGCAGAGTTCCTTCCGAGTGTCCAAGAAATGAGCTGCGAGCGGCGCCCGCGAAGCGGGGGCCGCGAGCTGTTGTAGGCGCTGTAGATGGGAGGAGCAGGGGGCGGGAAGAGACTCCAGGTGCGCTGAGTTGCTATGCGCTGAACCCTGGGTCTCGCAGTCCCGGCCCCTGTGCTGTGACCAAGCAAACAATCCAAGTTAATCACCTCACGGGCTGCTGGCTCCCAAATCGGCAGAGATGCAGAGTTCCTTCCGAGTGTCCAAGAAATGAGCTGCGAGCGGCGCCCGCGAAGCGGGGGCCGCGAGCTGTTGTAGGCGCTGTAGATGGGAGGAGCAGGGGGCGGGAAGAGACTCCAGGTGCGCTGAGTTGCTATGCGCTGAACCCTGGGTCTCGCAGTCCCGGCCCCTGTGCTGTGACCAAGCAAACAATCCAAGTTAATCACCTCACGGGCTGCTGGCTCCCAAATCGGCAGAGATGCAGAGTTCCTCCCGAGTGTCCAAGAAATGAGCTGCGAGCAAACTCTATTTAAAATTACTTTAATTAATTTATTTAATTTATTTTTAATATTTTGGTAATTAAAAAAAAGGTTAAATAAAAAGATATACTTACCTATACTTACGTTGTAATGGCATGCGTTGTAATAGCATCTGCGATGTAATGACATGCGTTGTAAAGGCATGCGTTGTAAAGGATCCTGCGTTGTAATGGTGTGCATTGTAACAGTATGCGTGGTAAAAGTTGCGTTGTAACGGTTGCATACCGTCATACCAGATAGGGGTGTGCTTGGATGCTACCTACCCATATCTCTAATTTCACGCTTTCGAATGCCTTATTCTTTTCATCGCTCACTACTAAGTGCAACTCTGCATGCTTTACCAGGCTTCTAAATAAATATATACATCTTTTTACTTGCTGCATCCTGGGAGAATTTGCTGGGCAGGGGCTGAGAGTTTTTCCACCCTCCACAAGGTTTTGTGGGCTTGTTCACCTTGCCGCACCTGAATATCTCAGAGGCAAATTGGCTTCTACTACTGGTGGAGACCTGGGTAGTTTTCAGTTTTTGCTCGGAAGTTTTGTTATACCTAGCCAAGATCGACTTCTTTTGCAGTTTCGAATAGGCAGCTGTCTAGCTGCAAACCACAGGTCTGAGAACATATTAAACAAGAACACATTGCCTATTGGAAGGTGCAGGGAGATTAACTAATTCGCCCAGAATCACATGATGGTGAGCCAACGCCGTGACTTGAACCTGGTTCCTTAGCTTCCCGCTCGGCAGCTCTGGTTATTACGCCACATCCTTGTGCTTTAGGGAGATTGCCTACTGTCGTGTTGTGTGCCTCTGCTCCGTTTTTGTACAGTTCTTTTGCAGAGAGGGCTACTGTGCCCCTAATATTCTGTGCAGTGCGCCACAGTGATGGAACACATCAGGTGTTAGTGGGGAAGGAGTGGGTCTGGGAACACAGTGAGGAGCAGCGTGTTAGAGAGTCTCCAGAAGTGTGCCCCAGGTGGTACTGTCCCTCTTGTTCCTTAGTATGCAACAGGCTGAATACTCTACACAGGGTACCGCCTATAAATAATAAGATACCCCATACATTGGCAGAACTGTTCTGATCTCAAACTTTAAAACAAGAGGCAGTGAGCCCTACAAAGCAACCGCACAGTCCCGCTAAAGCAGGGATATGACACCCAATACCCACACGAGGGCCACTAAAGCAGACCGCCACACACTTACCTCAGAGTCTTGCATGGAGGAGTTAGCAGAAAAAAACAACAGGATGTGCTTACTTGGGTCAAGGGTTATATGCCACACGATGTGGGAGAGGCCTGGAGGGTAGGGTTGGGCTAGGGAGTTTTTGCTTGGAAGATCTGGGGAGGAGCTGTTGCTCATGTGGTAATGACTGTGACGGGGAGGTCTGACGAGGAGGTACTTAAAAGAAGCGGTGGTTGGAGGGAACGGTGAGTTTTCTAGACACTAAGTCAAACAAAACCAGTGTGTAACACTACAGTACCGGTACCATCTGTGTCTGCAAAGCCAGCACCAGCCGCAATGTCTCATGTCTGCACAGTCTAGTGCAGCTTTTATTATTACACAAAATTATAACGCGCAAATAACAATAAAGAACACGTTTTTATTTAATTTGTTTAGAACAACTATGTGTGGCTCTGCCTCAATCTCCTGAAACTTGCCCAAGGCATTCCACTAGTTTTTAGTTCTTTAGAGTTACTTGTTGTTCAAACAGGTTTCATTTCTGATATTTATGTTTCCCTGGTGTTCATTGCTTGATTTTGCTCGAGCGAAAGTGTCACTTGTAGTCGTTGAAATGACACTCATAATTACACTGACATTTTGAAAACGTCACACATAGCAAAATGAAACCTTGGCAGCTATGAATATCCCACTTCCCGCTTCTAAAATGTTGGCATGTATGCAAGAGGTGTGTCGCTCTGACTTGGCCAGGGCTCCAAGTCTAGAGCTTGGCAACTTTAAAAGTATCGTCCATTTTAAGCATGCAATCTCTGATATGAGAGTACCTAAAAAACATAAATCATATGTGCTCGGTGGAAACACTGTCTGCTACTCGTCAGCAACATGATCAGTTGAAATCACTTTGATATATAGGCACTGAGCACACTCAAGAAGCAAGCACTTCCTGCCCCACTCACACAACCACACATCAATGTAAACAACCCGGGCCTGCGCACCAAAGACCTGCAACGTCACCAGGTAACATACCACATCACACGGACCCGGCGCCTCTCATTCTCCAGAAACCGCCTTCTTACGGGGCACCCGGGGAGCGTCTGCGATTCGCAGCCAGGGGGAGCTGCGGAGATCCGAGCCTCTTCTGGAAGCAGGTGAGAGGGACGCCCGCCGTGCATCCTGTGAGTCTGAGGCTGGGGATAGGCCTTAAAGAGCGGCAGCCACTGGGTAATTCTGTCCCCAGAAGGAAGCATAGTGCTGGCCGCTCCGCTGTGTTTTAACCCCTTGAATGCTCATGACGAGCTGAGCTCGCCATGAGCCACGGCGCTCCGGTGCTCATGACGAGCTCAGCTCGTCATGAGCCGTGGAACGCTCGCATGCGGGGATAATTCCCCTGCTGTGCTGAGCAATCCACGGGAACGGGTGTGGCCGTGACGAGCTGAGCTCGTCATGAGCACAGGAGCGCGTGCCTCATGACGAGCTCAGCTCGTCATGAACATGTGAGCGCTGTACGCGCCCCCCTCCCCCCCAGCACAGCGGGGGAATATCCCCCGCAGCGTAGGGGTTAAAGGGACTGAAGCTCACTGGATGTGTCAGGAAGCACTGAACAGGGACGTGCAGCTTGTTCCTATTCCGCCAGACAAGCGCATTATCACCTGATGCGGCATGAACAGCTGAGCGCTTGCTAAGTACGCATTACGGATGGGACAGTGGCCTCATTTACAATAGTAGGAAAATGATTATCTAACTCATAAGTGGCGCCGACTGCCTGAACATGAAGAAATTCGGGGATGCGCAGTTTCATAGGGGTACTTGTAATCATATTCAAATGAAAGTAAAATTATGTGACTTTTGACGATTAAATAAATGTTTTATGATGCTGAATTGATACAGACCTATTGATAACAAGCGGCACTTCAATTGATCGCGAAAGCGATCGTATTGTAAAAAAAATGCCCGCTAGTGGTGCGCGCGCGCCACTGCGAGCATATGTTTTGAATTATCGCGGCTGTCAAGCCACGATAATTCAAAACATTTGGCCTCTGGTGCGCGTAACAGACACCAATAAGCCATAGGCGGAACTACGCGACCACCAATGGCCTATTGCGTGTTCTGTTTCAAAACATCACGCACCCGAAGGCCAATGAAATTGGACCTTGGATTCCACAACCGCACGAGCGTTGTGGAATGCAAGGTCCATTTTAAGCATGGGCGAATTTTGCGAATCTGGCATTCGCAAATTTGCGGATTTGCGAACTCGCAATCTGCAAAATCCGCGAATTCTCGCGAATTTGCGGATTTTTTTTTTGTGTTCGCAAGGATTTCTGCCAGTTCACGAGGGTTTTGTACCAGTTCGTAATTGCGAACTTACATGTCGGCTCGCAACGGTCGCGATTATGTTGTTTCTACGTCTGGTTCATCATCACAGGTTCCCAGCACCCTCTGTTTCACCACTGCCACCCTCTGTTTCACCCATGCCACCCTCTGGTACATCAATGCCACCCTCTAGTTCATAATCACTGTAGATTATGGGGGGGAAAAGCAAGCACACCTGCCCTGCTTCAACTGACATGAATTGATTTGGGGTTGATTTATTAATGTGTCACTGTTTTAAAATTCCAGTCTGGCACCTGCTTCCTTATCTGTAATTTGCTTTCTGTTGCAGTGCTATTTTTTTTACGGGACCTTTGTGGCCTACTTGTAGCTATTCTATGAGCCTGCTGTGAGGGTCAGAGCAGGTCATACATTTGTTGCAACTAGCAACTGAACTCTGGAGGGGCCCCAGTCAGGAAGCACTACAGGGAATGGTTACTAATGATGAGTTTGAACTTTTGCACCTGCTGAATGCTTTCAGTTTTGCAAAACTCGTTTTTCTGCAGAACAGCATTACAGCAACTGTAATGCCCCAAACAAGCTTACTTGTGAAAGTTGATTTCTAATCCAAAAGTGATCCAAAGAAAGTCAAAAGGGTCAAAAATCCAAAAAAGTGCAGGCAAATGTCATTCTGAGGAGTTATTCTGATAAAAATCATCATTTTCAGAAGGTCTATGCTGCTTGCTAGTGGATTTCTTGTGCAGAATAGCAAATTTTGTAATTTCGCGAGTGCGAGATTGTTGCTGCCCACCGCACCTACATGTTCTGAAGGACTGGGTTCTTTTGGACCCAGCGGTGCCAGGGCACAACACCTGAAACCTTCGTGGGTAACCTGCTCCGGCGTACAAGTCACAGAGACACGGGACACTTCCTTCGGCGTCAAAGATTCAAGGTTTATTTGCTGCAGGGAACACAGAAGTCACAGGAAGTACATCGAGTGTAGTTCGGGGAGACTGCTTCAAATTGGTTCTGTGGATCGCTCCTTTTATACAGTTTTTACCCATAGGATAACATTGAACACAAAAGTTTACAACCCGGTTCCCACATTTAGCTCCCAGAGGGGTCGCTTTGGTCACTTTGAAACACACAAGGTCCGGAACATAAGTGCGGAAACATTTGGCGGTTCCCAACTGTAAAAACCCATCTTCCCACCATTAGCAAATTCCAATCAGCAGTAAAGGAGATCGAAATAGGAACGAAGACAGGTGCAGAGGAAGACGGAGACAGTGGGGAGATCGGAAAGGGTGTAAAAGGGGAGGTATCGAGAAACACGAGATACAGGCATCAAAGGGACGTGCCTAATGAGATGCACGGCTTGAGACAATAAGTCCGTGCGGCAAGATGAGCCTCGAGCGGCGCCATCTGCCTTACAGCAGCAACCCCCTCGTAATAAAGACACTTACAAAGAACATGTGTCTTCCGCAAATATCTTGGGAGTCCCAGGGTCGCGAAGCGGACAGCATCCGTTCGCTGGCTACTTGAGGGCAAGAGACAAAATGGATGCCGTATCTAAGATGGAACCCGTGGGTACAGATGAAAAGCCCACATAACAAACGAACGGTTTAAGTTAGCACAGCGAAACTGCGCACACTTACTAAACTCGTCATTTGCGGTTCATAGATACCAGACTCGACCATATTCGTGCGAGTCGAAAACACCACTTACAATTGTCACGGAACCTCAGACGCTCCTTTTGCCCTCATGTAGGCAAGCACTAGTCGGAATCATATTCGATATTCATCAGACCATCAAGATGTTGTTGTAGCATAGCTCTGTCCAATCGAGTCCCCTTGGTAACAGATGGTTGTCTCATACACGTTGTAGCACAGAGGCCACATAAGGCAGGACCACACTGCACACAAAGGCAACATGTGAACAGGAACACTATCACAACCCCGATGATCATCAGAATCTTCCAACCCCAAGTCGATATCAGGCCCCAAAACCATCCAAGTAGTGTCCAATCCCCTACATCCACGTGTATGGATTCGGAGATCTTATGCAACTTCGAGATGGCTTGATAGACAGTAGGAGCATTATCTGGAATGAAAATGCAACAGCTCGAATGGATCACTTTACATACCCCACCGCGATCTGCTAAGACGACATCTAAAACCATACGGTTTTGTAACGTCATAAGTCTCTCCGCCTGAAGTTCTGTGGTGATATTACCAAGGGCACTGGCAGTAATATTAGCTGTCGATTCTACCACTCGAGTCAACTGTCTCAGGTTCCTACTATTAACCATAGGTCCCCAAAACGGGAGGAAACCCTTGAAAAAGTCTCCTGCCTCTTGACCGGCAGTATCCTCTTCGCTAATTACGCCTCGTACAACTCTAGTCTTATGATAATCGGCATCTACAGTGAACGTCGGAGGCAACAAATTTGCAATAAAACATGAGCCCATGAAGTCTGCGGGCAACCATGTATATGCACGATCATGACAGATGAAGTATGTACCCTTGGCAGCCAGATTTTAACAAAAAAGAAATCCTTTCTGTGTATTAGTCTTTCTGTAAGTGACCTACAGGCCTACACATATGACTCATTTGGTGTTGCTTTTAGGTTTAAGCAGTTTTTCAACATCAGTACGCCACACTAGAATATCATTTTTAGTTACTCTCAAAGTTTTTTTATTTAAAATGTTTTTTTGGTGTAAAAACTTTTTTTAAAAAGAAGAACATGTATATTCACAAACTTTATATCACACTTTAAATCATTTAAAAAGGGTGCTCTGTTACACTTATAGCTGCTATCTAACAATTCCGAATTACGGTTTCTAGTTCAGAGTCACACCTGGTTCAAACAATATTTGTGTATTCACATTCAGTAAGTCAAAACAATACAATTCATTAATCATTAATAAGTCCTATTTGTCGACGCGTTTCGGTGCGTAGATTACATTTGTGGCACCTTCCTCAGGACAGACGAAATATTTAAAACCAACGTGATAGCTTCTTTTTGAAATTTTAGGGATTTCAGTCCTTGTATTAATCTTTCTGGACTTCTTTGTTCCTATTTGGCATTACGCTTCTCATTGGTAACACCAAGATCTTATTCTCTTATTGACTTTTTATAGAGATTTTATATATTCCTTTAAAATATTGGTATCTGTCAAAGCTGGTACTGTTTTCCAGTCTGGCTCACAAGCGTTTGGTGGTGTTACTTTGCCACATACATTTAATAATGTTACGGCGCCTAGCAAATTATTACTCAATGCTGTCACTCTGGCTCTTTCTTTCTTGCACCCTCTCCAGTGGTATCTGCCAACATCTGAACCGAAAGCAGCCAAAGCAGGAAGCGGTCGCAAGCTATTTCCTCTGTGCCGGCAATGAGAAGGTAAAAACAAAACAAAGTCAGATTATCGCTTCAAACAAAAAGTCAAGGCGAACTCTGGACCAACGCCAGACCCGTCATCTAAACAAGGTTGGCAGATACCACTGGAGAGGGTGCAAGAAAGAAAGAGCCAGAGTGACAGCATTGAGTAATAATTTGCTAGGCGCCGTAACATTATTAAATGTATGTGGCAAAGTAACACCACCAAACGCTTGTGAGCCAGACTGGAAAACAGTACCAGCTTTGACAGATACCAATATTTTAAAGGAATATATAAAATCTCTATAAAAAGTCAATAAGAGAATAAGATCTTGGTGTTACCAATGAGAAGCGTAATGCCAAATAGGAACAAAGAAGTCCAGAAAGATTAATACAAGGACTGAAATCCCTAAAATTTCAAAAAGAAGCTATCACGTTGGTTTTAAATATTTCGTCTGTCCTGAGGAAGGTGCCACAAATGTAATCTACGCACCGAAACGCGTCGACAAATAGGACTTATTAATGATTAATGAATTGTATTGTTTTGACTTACTGAATGTGAATACACAAATATTGTTTGAACCAGGTGTGACTCTGAACTAGAAACCGTAATTCGGAATTGTTAGATAGCAGCTATAAGTGTAACAGAGCACCCTTTTTAAATGATTTAAAGTGTGATATAAAGTTTGTGAATATACATGTTCTTCTTTTTAAAAAAAGTTTTTACACCAAAAAAACATTTTAAATAAAAAAACTTTGAGAGTAACTAAAAATGATATTCTAGTGTGGCGTACTGATGTTGAAAAACTGCTTAAACCTAAAAGCAACACCAAATGAGTCATATGTGTAGGCCTGTAGGTCACTTACAGAAAGACTAATACACAGAAAGGATTTCTTTTTTGTTAAAACTGTTGATACCCAGTCCTTTCTGGTCCCTGGGAAACTCTCTACCTTTTGAGATTGCCCTTGGCAGCCAGAAACACAGGGGACGAGAATATTGGCAGAACGTAACTTTCAGTGCAAGCACTTGCTCCAAGTGGGGCGTGCGAACCACGACCCACAAGACAAAGATTACCAGTGTGGGGTACGACCCATATTGGAGGCGAGCTTTTAAGCTGCTTTTCATTAGTGAACATACTATATTCCCCTCTACTTAGGACCCTATAGGCTTGTACCTCCTCTTTAGGGATAAGAAAAGGATCATGGATCTCATCTTCCATATCCTCTATTGCCATTGATAGCAGCCTCTGATACGAAGTAGGACCAGAGTTGGGGGAACGTTGTTCTTGAGTGGGGTGGAAACCCAGTGTGCTTCGAAACATTGTTTGGAATGCTCGAGCTGACCCTTGGGAACTATACGGTAACACCAGATATGGAATTCCCTTACCCGCAGTATGTGGCATCAACCCACACACCCAACAATTAGTAGCGTTAACCACTAACTGATGCTGATGGAGGAGCTGAATAAAGGAATTGTTGCGGAATTCTACACGTCTAGCCTGCTCGTGTTCCGGTAACATATGAAAGGAATGGGGAGAAACAGTGGTGGTAAGATTAGGGTGAGGAGTAGGAGTAGGTGCAGAAGGTAAAAAGTAAGACATAGTGTAATACACCCCACCCGCCAATAATGCAGATGCAGTCAGAAACAACACAAACAACTGAAGTATAAAACATTTGGTACGACTGAGTTGCTGCAGCTTGAATCTGTATGCCTGAGCTCCTTCCAAATCATTCAGCTTCGACAATGCCATTCCCTACGACCGTCCGCAACGTTTCTTGACGCACTCCGTTCTGTGCAGCAATAGTCAATCCCCAGGAGTTCCTAGGAACCGACGGCCTTTAACCTAGCGTCAAGACCTACTGTCCAGAAGGAAGTACGCGCGCGGCCCTACGGCCTTCAATACACAATATGTATATATATATGCACAATTTTTCTCAGCTGTGGAAGTAAAAAGATACAAGGAAGGAAGCTTGATATATGTACAAAAAATTTCAATGATACGAATGTTCAAAGTTGATCATGGGAAACGAGGATATTGCAGTTATCAATTTCAGCAAAGCAAAAATATTTTATTTGTCCTTAGTGTGAGATCGCAAAGAATATCGATGTTTCCCGGGACGTGTCTGCTCGTCGAACAAAGGATCCGTTGAAGAAACAGCGTCCTGCTGATCAGTTGATTGTTCTGGTCTTGAGTCTTTTGCTGACAAGTGTTCAACAGTGGCTTTCTGCTGTGCTGAGGGTTCTCCAACAAGCTGTGCGTCGCTGAAAGGCACAAACGCCGGCAATGTTTCTGTTTCTGTTGACGCAATGCCTTTCCTCACCCACGGGTCTGCCGGCAAAGGAATAGGGACTCGCTTACAATGGGTAGCATGTACCCAATTTTTCCGCCCCTCAAGACGAACGGCAGTCCTCGTGGCCAGGAGCACCTGGTAAGGTCCAACAAATCGGGGGTCCAGATTGTTCTTGCGTGAGAAGTTACGGGTAACCACCCAATCCCCAGGCTGGAGCTGGTGGCCTGGACCCTCCGTCTGCGTCGGCAAGGCGTCGTAAACCTGTTGGTGAATTAACCTCAGTTTAGCAGTCAAGTCATGTAAGTAGTCAATCAACATCGGATACTCAAGATCAGAGAATATTCCTGGCCTAGGAACCCCCCACACATTCGCAGGACGGCCGAACACTATTTCATAGGGACTAAGCCCTATTCGGGAGTGTACAGTCGCCCTAGTTGACAGTAATGCTAGAGGCAAAGCGTCAGGCCACGAAAGTCCAGTCGTAGCCTGAATCTTCGCTAGCTTTAGTTTAAGGGTGCCATTGTACCCCTCAACTAATCCAGCTGACTGAGGATGATTGGCGCTGTGGAATTTCTGATTAATTCCAAGGCCCTTACACACACTCTTCATCACACTTCCAACAAACTCACTTCCGTTATCTGACCACACGACTCTAGGCATTCCATACCGAGGAAAGTATTCCTTCAGTAGGATTTTCGCAGTAGACAAAGCAGTATTATCTTTGAGGGGATAGGCCTCAATCCATCGGGAGAATGCGCAAACCACAACCAGAACGTATTTCAGGTTATTGCATCGCTCCATATGGATGAAGTCCAATTGGATCACCTCAAAGGGATACGAAGGAGGAGCAAAACTGCCAGGGGGAGTTGGGGTTCCTTTGCCAGGATTGTACATTATACACACCATACAATTCTTCACCAGACGTTCAGCACATTTCGTAATGCCATCATTCTTCCACACAGCAGCCAACAACTTGCAAATACCTTTCGCGCTAATATGTGCTAACCCGTGTGCCATTGTCACAACGGCCAGCACATACGCATCAGGCAACATCCATCTTTTCTGATCTGACAAATCAATCCAGCAACCATTCACATCCAACTTTCCCGTACTTTCTTTCCACTTCGTCTTTTCAGTATCAGTGGCCTCATTCTGTATTGCTTTCACACTCTCTATAGTATCCTCACACATACTCGATTCTGTAGGCCACCTAACCGAACTCGTCACATACATTCGAGTGCTAAGGTTCCGGGCAGTCTCCTTAGCAATCTCATCTGCAAACGCATTACCACGACCCGCATCATCCGTCACTTTACGATGCGCACTACACTTAACAATCGCAACTTGTGCAGGTAAAGTCAATGCATCCAAAAGATCGTTCACAAGCTGGCCATGCTGGATTTTCGTGCCATGCGACGTCAAGAAACCACGCTCTCGCCACAATCGTCCAAAACTATGCGCTACACCGAAAGCGTACTGGCTATCGGTGTACACATTCACACGTTTCCCTTTTGATAACACACATGCTCTAGTGAGAGCAATCAGCTCTGCAGCTTGGGCAGAATTCTGATTCAATCTCGCAGTCTCAACAACAGTATTCAACGTTACAACAGCATAAGCAGTAGTCACATCGCCATTCGGCAACTTAAAACATGACCCATCCACATACAGAGTGCCATCCGGGTCTTCCAATGGGGTGTTTTTAAGGTCCACTCGACCTTTTGTTTCCTCTTCTGTCCGCAAGTAACAGTCATGTTCTGCTACTTCATCTGACTCTGCACTAATTGGTAACAAAGTTGCCGGATTTAGGACATTACAACGCTTTATCTGAATGTGGCTTGCCAAGAGCGTCAATTCGTACCCAGATAACCTTGCACTCGTCAAGTGCTGAGTTTTCGTTCGATTCAAAAGAGTATCGACTGCATGCGGAACCATCACCGTAAGCATATTATCCATGACCAATCCTGCTGATTGTCGGATGGAGACCGCAGCTGCCGCAGTTGCTCTCAAACAACTCGGCAATGCTCTAGCTACTGGGTCTAAGGTCGAGGAAAAATATGCACATGGACGTTGCTTACCACCAAAAGGTTGCGTTAAGACACTCAAAGCACAACCTTCCCTCTCGTGAACATATAACGTGAACGGCTTACTGTAATCAGGGGTACCTAACACAGGAGCCGAACACAATGAATCACGTAATTCAGAAAAACTTTTCTGACATTCTTCCGTCCATGGTAAAGGAGTTGAAACATCCTTGCACGTAAGAGCCACCAATGGTTTCGCTAGCAATGAAAAATTAGGAATCCACTGCCTGCAGTACGACGTGATACCTAGAAAGGCACGCACATCTCTCTGGGTTTGTGGCACAGCCATTCGCGCAATCGCTGCAATTCTCTCTGGGGTCAATCTCCTTCCCTCCTTTGACAATAAGTGACCTAGATAGGTTACTTCTTGACAACAATATTGGAGTTTAGAAGGTGACACCTTGTGATTTAACTCACAGAGATGTTGCAGCAACGATACCGTAGCAATTTTGCAAATGTCCTGAGTATCAGCAGCCACCAATAAGTCGTCGACGTATTGGATTAAAGCCGCACCAACCGGCAACCTAAACGCATCCAGTTGACCCTTCAAGGCTTGACTGTAAATCGATGGACTTTCACAGTAGCCCTGAGGAGCGCGTTTGAACCGGAAGCTACGTCCACCGAGAGAGAAACCGAAAAGGTCCCTGCTCTCTTCGGCGATCGGGATGCTGAAAAACGCATTTTTCAAATCAATCACCGAGAACCACGAAGCAGTAGCTGGAATCAGAGTCAGTAGCGCCGTGATGTCAGGCACAACAGGGAATTGAGGAACCACAATTTTATTTACCTCCCGTAAATCGATAACAAAACGATAAACAGGCGGTTTGGTAGGATCAGTACGTTTAAGAATGGGCAGTACAGGGCTGTTGCACACGTTTCCCCGAGTCTCCTCAATAACATCTTTCTCGATCAAATCATAGATGATCGCTAACAAAGCTCGTTCACCATCAAGGGAGATACGGTATTGGGGAATACGTGGCAATCGCACATTCGATTTCAACTGAACAACATAAGGGGAGATATCAAGTAGGCCCACGTCATTCGGACCCGTCGCCCACAAAGACGCAGGAAGAGAATTCAATTCCAGTGGAAGCTTATCGAGAGACAAATACATGGGAGAGACTACTCTCTCTCCTAACGTAAGCTTTACACCCGCAGGAGAACAATACAAAGTTGCATACAAACGTTTAAGCAAATCCAGACCCAAAAGATTCTCACCACAACCAGTGGTCAAAATCAACGGAGCTTCGAGCTCACGAGGCCCAATTTTAAGGGGCAAAGGGCGTGAAACTGGATTGCTAACGGGGGCGCCAGAGAATCCAACGGAAACATTTGTTAAGCCAGACAAAGGTGCGCCAGGGAGTTTCGAATGCATGATAGAACTTTTCGCTGCACCAGTGTCCAACAGAAAAGGCTCAACGACGCCCGATGTAGCAACTGCGACGTAAGGCCCTCTCTGATCAACCGGAACTGCTACCACTCCCTCTCCTTGTCTTTGGCTGTCCTAGTAATTACTGTCGTCAGTTCCCTGATCGACGTAATAATCGTCTACATTATACTGCGCAGATCGTCCTTGCGACGATCCACGTTGATCGAAACAGTTATTAGAATTTGATGAATGGTCAGAACGGTCGTTCTGAGCACCACGACCTCTACCACGTGATGCGTGCTGTGAACCACCACGGCCCCCTTTAGATGAATTACCGCTATTACGTCCATTTAAAGCAGGACAATCAAATTTAATGTGTCCCTCCTGCCTACAATAAGCACATTGATTGTACCCTAACGAAGATCTTTGGAAAGAGGAATCATTACGCGGCTGCGATCGATTCGATTGCGTCTGCGATCTATTCTGTTGAGGCGCATTCTGATTAGAACGCGGCGGATACGCTTGTTGTAACAACACTTTAGTTTTGAGCTCTTTCGTCTTTTTATCAGCACGGTCATTCTCCTCTTTCTCTCTATTCTCGTAATATTGTGCCGTAGCCAATATCTGAGCTGAAGTAGAAACGGCCCATGCACTTTCTGAATTCCTTAATTTATTGCTCAAATCGGGCAGTAAGTTCGACACAAATTTATCCACAAACAACCGTTGTCCACCCTCAGTACCCATATCCTGTCCACTATGATCAATGAATGCTTCCTCAAACCTCGTAAAGAAGTCTGATACACTCTCATCTTTCTTCTGCTTACAGGCTGACAACTTGTCCCAATTGACCCTCATAGCTGGCATAAGTGTTTTCATTAATGTTATTATTCGCCCAGGAAGAGCAGTAATCAATTGATCGGGTTTAGTAGCAGCCACTTGTCCAGCGTCTGCCGCTGTAATGGCAGCCCAATCACCACCTAATTCATTTGCGTGATCTTGGTGACGAATCTTGGCCCATACCGGTTGCGGTACGACATTGCCAAACAACATGTCGATATCGGCAAGATTCATTACCGTAGCGTCTACGAGCTGCGATAATTCCTTGTAATACCCAGTAGGATTTTTACGAGGATCGGGCAAAGATTGTTTCACCTGAAGCACTTCCGATCGTTTCCATGGGAGGTGTATCCACACTCTCTCAAAATGTGCCGCTACTGGCTGGGCAGCATTAGTATTATCAGCTGGTATCCAAACCGGCGGAACTTCACGCATAGGATATTGGCCAGACTCGTCTTGTTGCTCAATATCCTCAACGAACAATGCATGAGGAATAGGAGCGGGACGAAGAGATAGTAACCGCTCAATAGCACGTCGGACATTAGTATCTACTATCAGTCCAGTGGCGAACTGAAGTCGAAGTTCAGACAGGGCGGTCAGCACCTCGTCAGGCGCATTGGCCGCTATCTGATCATGAAGGAACTTGCACATTTCATCAAACACATATCTCTGAGTTGGTATGTTGAATTGATTAAACGTTTCGAGGACAACACGGGGTGGATTTCTAAGAGGGTTTACCATCCAACCCATCGCCATGTTATATAGCGCAACACGTTCTCTATTACCAGGAAGCTGGCTACGTCTCTGAGGTCCATCAGAACCAGCAGACCCAAAAACAGGTCCGAGCGACTGAAAGAAGTTTGTCGCAAGGGGAGAGTTACGATTACGAGTAGAGGGAGAAGAGTAAGACACAGGACTAACAAGAGAAGGAGTAGAAACAGTAGCAACAACAGGGGTTAACAACACAGGAGCAGTAGCGGGAGCAGGAGTATGTGGAAGCGGAGGAGCAGTAGGAATAGAAATAGACAAAGGAGCAGGAATAGTTGGAAGAGCGGGTGCAGGTTGAGGAACTGGTGGAGGAACAATAGGTGGAAGAACAGGTACGGCAGGGACCACAGGAGCTGCGGTACCCTGTACGTACGGAGGTGGCGACTTCATAAGATAGGACATTAAAGGATCCTCAACTGCCTCTTCCTTCTTATCCGACTCCGTAGGCAAAGCAGGATAGCATTTATCTATGGACATACGCTGTAGCCTCTCAAACACTTCCTTATCCTTATCCTCCTTATCACGCTGAAACTGCTCAGCTTTCTTCACTATGGTAGCAACATTATCTCGCTGACTACGTTTATTCTGTCTGATTTCTTTCTGTCGGGCTTCTTTGCGCCACAACCGAAAGGCATCAAACATGGCCGGCCTAGATTTACGTTCGAACAACTTTATTTCCAAATTATCTAAGATCGACGCTTCGAAGCTACCGTGAGGTGGCCAACGAAGATCGCCGTCTTTCTTTGTATATTTTATCCAATAATCGTTAAAAGCAATCGGGCCTAGCCCATGTTTGCTATATAAGTCATAAGTAGGAGTTCCAACCGGAGGTATCGGACACGAGTCCTCCAGCAGGGAATCCGCACCACAAGGTCTAAAACAACTGAACAAAGTACTGCGACCAGGCATCTTGCACACTAGCCGAGTTTCACAAACTTCAAGGGTTACGGGATTTACCAAGTCCCAGCAAGAACAAAACCCTCGGTTTTTGGCGGCTGCAGTCGTCAAACAATACAACAACAAAGTACGCTAGCAAAGTGTCACCGACAAAAACACTCACACAGCGTGAACAACAAAAACACTCGCTAAAGTGTCAACAACCAAGAACTCTGGGAGCGACCCACAAATACTTAACTCAAAGATCGATGGCGTCCTCAGGAAGGCCCGTCAATCGTCTCGCTATACCAAGGTCTACGCCAGGCGCCAAAACAGGTCTACAGTCAGGGCAGCAGTCCGTCGCAGCCGTCCGGAGGCGGGAATCTTCGCGGGAAAAGTCTTCGGGCCACTTATTTCGACAACAGGATCGATGAAGCGGGGTGCACCTTCCCTCGGAGATTTCACACGAAGTTCCTCACGATCGTCGGGCTTGGACCGGTACCACTGATGCAGCCCCACGTTGGGCGCCAACTGAAGGACTGGGTTCTTTTGGACCCAGCGGTGCCAGGGCACAACACCTGAAACCTTCGTGGGTAACCTGCTCCGGCGTACAAGTCACAGAGACACGGGACACTTCCTTCGGCGTCAAAGATTCAAGGTTTATTTGCTGCAGGGAACACAGAAGTCACAGGAAGTACATCGAGTGTAGTTCGGGGAGACTGCTTCAAATTGGTTCTGTGGATCGCTCCTTTTATACAGTTTTTACCCATAGGATAACATTGAACACAAAAGTTTACAACCCGGTTCCCACATTTAGCTCCCAGAGGGGTCGCTTTGGTCACTTTGAAACACACAAGGTCCGGAACATAAGTGCGGAAACATTTGGCGGTTCCCAACTGTAAAAACCCATCTTCCCACCATTAGCAAATTCCAATCAGCAGTAAAGGAGATCGAAATAGGAACGAAGACAGGTGCAGAGGAAGACGGAGACAGTGGGGAGATCGGAAAGGGTGTAAAAGGGGAGGTATCGAGAAACACGAGATACAGGCATCAAAGGGACGTGCCTAATGAGATGCACGGCTTGAGACAATAAGTCCGTGCGGCAAGATGAGCCTCGAGCGGCGCCATCTGCCTTACAGCAGCAACCCCCTCGTCATAAAGACACTTACAAAGAACATGTGTCTTCCGCAAATATCTTGGGAGTCCCAGGGTCGCGAAGCGGACAGCATCCGTTCGCTGGCTACTTGAGGGCAAGAGACAAAATGGATGCCGTATCTAAGATGGAACCCGTGGGTACAGATGAAAAGCCCACATAACAAACGAACGGTTTAAGTTAGCACAGCGAAACTGCGCACACTTACTAAACTCGTCATTTGCGGTTCATAGATACCAGACTCGACCATATTCGTGCGAGTCGAAAACACCACTTACAATTGTCACGGAACCTCAGTTCGCAATTGCAAACTTACGCTGCATGCCGCAAAATTGTATCACCAAGAAAAAAAAATCCGCTGCGTGCGAATTTGCGGATTTTCGGTAAATTCGCGAGCGTTCGCGGATCGCAAATTTACCGAAAATCCGCGAGCGGAACGGATTTTCCGCCCATGCTTAGTCCATTTTCAATTCACCCAGAATAGGCTTGTGCTGCGCGACACTGCATGCGCAGTGTACGCTAGGCCCGAGACCTAAAAAGCACTACTTATGCCTAATTTAGGTCCTGAAGGGAGAACAATTTTAATACACTACCTTTACAGGAAGTAAAAGTACAGTTGTGGAGGATGCTGTGGATAAATATGATTCTGTCATTAAAACATTGAGCAAAAGATTTTCTCTAGAAAGAATGTTAGACTGGAAAGACACAAGTTTTTACAACAAGGGTGCCAACAAGTAGAATCGATTGCTGACTTTGTCTCTGCCTTGCGACAGCTAGCTGTTACGTGTAATTACAGTGAGTTCAAGGATGAGATCATATGTGATAAATTAATTAAGAAAAAGTGTAACAAGAAGATCCAAGAAAGAAATCCCTTTCCAAAGAAGATCCTAATTTGGAAACGGCCATCACTATTGTTAGAGCAATTGAGAATTCTGATGCATATTTCAAAGTGATTAATCAGTGTTGACTCAGGAACTACTAAGATAGTGAATGTCTTTCAGGCAAAGGATGGATGCAAGAATAGGAAATAAATTGTTCACGCAGAAAGCAAAAATATCAAGATTAATGCTGTTACTGTATGTTATCAATCAATAAATCAATCAATCAATCGGATTTATAGAGTGCGATTACATTAACTGTGAGCGTCTCAAGGAGCTGGGAGAGTGATCTGTCAGTTCTCCTATTGAGTGAACATCCAAGTCTTTAGGTCCTTCCTGAATTGCTGGAGCAATGGAGATGCTCTGAGGTGCACGGGGACGTTGTTGCAGGTCTTTGCCACCAGGTGGGAGAAGGAGCGGCCTTCGCTGACGGTCCTGCAGATGTGACGTGTGGCTGCAAGGAAAAGGGATTTGAAGCGGAGTTTCCTTGTGGGTAGCTGAAAATTCATTTGAGTGCTAAGGTGTGCTGGTCCTTCGTTGTGTAGTGCCTTGTAAGCGTGGGTGAGCAGCTTGAAGTGGCATCTGTTCGTAACTGGTAGCCAGCAGAGTTTCCTGAGGTAAAGGGGGATGTGAGTCCACCTGGGGGGGTCGAGGATGAGTCTGGCCGCAGTATTTCGGATAGTCTGGAGTTTTGTCATAAGTTGGGTCGTAGTTCCAACATAGAGGGAGTTGCCATAGTCTTGTCTACTGGTGACGAGAGCTTGTGTGACAGTTTGCCTGGTGTTGAGTGGGAGCTATCTGACGACCTTCCTGATCATTCGAAGGGTGAGGAAGCATGCAGTGGAAATGGCAATGACCTGCTTCTTCATGGCGAGCTGGCTGCCGAGGATGATTCCTAGGCTGAATACGTGTTTGGTGGGTTTGGGAGTTGGGCTTATCCCAGGTGGCCACCATTCATTGTTCCAGAGGGTGTCCTTTCCTTTCCCATAGATGAGCACTTCTGTCTTGTTGTTGTTGAGTTTGAGACAGTTGTTGTTCATTCAGGCGGACCACATCTTTCATGCATTTTTGGAACTTGTCCTTGGTGGTCGTTGGGTCATTAGTCAGGGAGAAGATGAGTTGGGTGATGTCCGCGTAGGGGAGTATGTTGAGTCTGTGGCTCTTGACAACATTTGCCTGGGTTGTCACGTATACTTTGAAGAGAGTTGGGCTGAGGGATGAGCCTTGAGGTACACTGCAGATGATGTTCTTCGGGAGTGAGGAGTAGGGTAGGAGGGTAGCATTCTGCATTCTTCCTGTGAGGTAGAATGATATCCTTTTGAGGGCTGCTCCTCGGATGCTGATCGGGCGGAGTCTGTTTAGCAGTGTGTGGTGGAATACAGTGTCAAAGGTTCCTGAGAAGTCAAGGAGGATGAGAGCTACTGTTTCCCCGTGGCCCAACAGCATTCTAATTTCATCCCTGGCTTCAATTAGGGCTGTCTCTGTGCTGTGGTTAGCGCTGAAGCCTGATTAGGGGGGGGGTCCAGAAGGTTGTGGTTCTCGAGATGTCTGATGAGCTGGATGTTAATGGCTGTCTCAATGACTTTGGCAGGGAAAATGAGCAAAGAGATGGGTCGGTAGTTATTGGGTACCCCCGAGTCTGCATATGGCTTCTTAAGCAGTGGCTTCACATCAGCATTTTTCAATTTCTGGGAAAACAGGGCAGGGGGCGTGGTGATAGATGAGTTGAGGACCTCGGTGAGGTCTTTGCTGATGGGTTGATTGCCAAGGTGCCAAGGGGCCTGCTACTGCTAGGTCTGGGCGGTGAACTCCGCTCCGTTCGCGGAGTTTGCAGAGTGTTCTGCACTTCGTACTCTATGGAGTTCGCAGAGTGCAGAAAACTCCACTTTGCGATGTGCAGCTGAATTTTTCCCCGCTTGCGAACGATAAGTTTGCGATCGCGAACGGTAAGTTCTTGAGCGCGAACTACTGCTTGGGTAGAATTTTTACCCGAGTGGGAGGAATACCAGCACAAACTGCAGTTAGCACTGCACTCCGCCACTCGCGGAACTTTGCGGAGTTTGTTTGTAACTTCGCAGAGTTTCGCGTAGCAAAACTCTGCAAACTATGCCCAGGCTTAGCTAGGGTTACAAAGTGGATAGATCTCATGATGAACGCCGTTTCTTCTTGAAGAGGATGCTCTATGAGGTGAGCTGGTGTGTGTGTACGTCGATAGGTGTGATGCAGCTGATTCTGTCTCTGTGGGGAGTTGGGGTGCAAAGTATTGGTAGATGTTGTTGATTTGTTTCTGAAAAAGTGCAAATACATCCCTATGTAGGATGCACCCTCTGCAATAACCCCGTGGAAACGGAACGCCACCTAGGACTTCGGCTTGGCCTTCTGAATTGCAGATCCTTGGTAAAACATGCCCACGAAATTAACATCCTCGTCCAGGACTCGCTGCTAGATCTTTTATTTCTGACGGAAACTTGGCTAACCCCGCACAGCGACTTCGATGTGGCCAATGCAACCCCCCCAGGCTTCCAAATATGTTGCCTAAATAGACCAATTGGTAGAGGTGGCGGCCTAGCCATACTCTTCAAAGATCACCTCAAATGCAGAATCGAGACCGGATCTGTTAAAGACTGTGAGAACTGCCACTTCACAATCCAGATCTCACCATCTACCTCCCTTTCGGGACTACTTGTGTATCGACCTCCAGGATCCCTAGGTGAATTCACCAGCACTTTGATGGACCATATATTACTCAAGTCCATCTCGGTCTCTAATTTTCTCCTCCTAGGGGATTTTAACATGCACTTTCTGGACCCCACGAACAACACCGCTGCAAACCTGCTTGCAGATCTCACTACAGCTGACCTCCATCTGCAAAATCCTAAAGCCACCCACGAGAAGGGTCAACTCCTAGACCCCATCTTCTCTAACATTGGGAACCTGCACGCCCAGGACCCCATCCCCTTGCCATGGACAGACCATATGCTGATACCCATGCACTGGTCACTCGACACATCACCAGTGCCCACACAAAAAACGAGGGCATCTATCAGACGATGGCACAAGTTAGCCCCAGAAGAATGGGAAGCCAAACTACGCAATACCATCGCCCCCCTGTCCACGGACCCAAATACCGCAGACAGAGAATTCATGGACTGGCTAGTCCGACCCCTAGATAGCTCCATTCCTCTGACTAGCACGCTAAAACACATGAAAAGAATCAGTCCCTCTCCCTGGTACACACCCGCCCTCACCACCCTTAAAAAACAATGCAAAAAGACAGAACGCTCATGGAGAAAAAACAAGTCAGCAGAAGAGAAAAGCGTCTACCACTGCTCCATGAAAGCTTACAAGCGAGCCCTACACGACGCCAAAAGGACTTACTTCGAGGAAAAGATAAATAACTCAGCCAGCTCATCCAAGGAGACATTCTCCATCTTAAAAGAACTCCTCCTTGTCCCGGCCCCCCCCCAAAAACCTATGGACCCCAAAGAAGCCGAGGAAAAATGCGTCAAGTTGGCCTCCTTCTTTGACGAAAAAATTAAAAAAATTCTCTCCTCCCTTCCACCTGCCAACTCCGACGTCCTAGAGAGAGCCAAGGAGCAGACACCCCCAGCTGACAAACCCTTTCTAGAGTCGGTCGGCCCAGTCACAGAAGAAGAAGTAAGAGGCATATTTACCTCAACCAAGAGCGGAGCCCCTAGCGACCCGGTTCCCATACGTTTTGCAAAAAATATCGCGCAGACCATAGTTCCTCAACTTACAGCCCTGATCAATATCTCGTTGGAACAAGGAGAGGTTCCTTCTAATTGGAAGGAAGCTGTCGTCAAAGCGCTTCTTAAGAAACCGTCGCTTGACCCCACAGACCTCTCCAACTATAGACCTATTTCACTTCTCCCCTGGATAGGTAAAGTCGCTGAAAAACTAGCAAACAAAAAGCTGTCACAGTACCTTGAGTCAAATCATCTACTCAACGACTCACAGACAGGCTTTAGACCAGGTCAGGGTACAGACACTGCCCTTCTCGTGGCAGTAGAAAGAACCAGGGAAATCATCGACACAGGAGGATCAGTGGCAGTGGTCCTCCTAGACCTTAGTGCGGCCTTTGATACGGTCAGCCACCAGGTTCTAACCCACCGTCTCGGTACTGTTGGGGTTAAGGGCAGAGCTCTGAAGTGGCTTTCGTCCTTTCTCTCCCGACGCTCCTACCAAGTATGGGAAGGCGAAAGCCGCTCCTCCTCCATCCCCCTCCAGTGCGGCGTGCCTCAGGGCTCCTCCCTGAGCCCAACGTTGTTTAACGTTTACATGGCCCCACTGGAGGAACTTGTTTCACCCTTTGGAGTCACTATCGTCAGCTACGCCGACGATACACAACTGGTGGTTACACTCTCCCACCCTAAGCTCGATCCCTCCAACCTCCACGACTGCCTCTCCAGCGTACACCAGTGGATGAGCGACTCTGCGTTGAAGCTGAATGGCTCCAAGACAGAGATTCTGCTCATTGGACAGAAAACCACGTACATCCCCTCTAACATCTGGCCCGCCTGCATGGGCGAACCCCCCACTCCCAAGAAGGAGGTCAAGAGTCTCGGAGTGTGGCTGGAGACTGACCTTACCTTCTGGACCCAGGCCAGAAAGACGGCTGGCACCTGCTACGGTTTACTTAAATCTTGCAGGAAAGTAATTCCTCTTTTACCTTTCCAGTCACGCCTCTTGCTGATCCAGGGATTAATCCTATCTAGGCTGGACTACAGCAATGCCATCTACTTGGGCGCCCCGGAATCCACTCTTCAAACCCTGCAAAAAGCACAAAACGCCGCCGCTCGACTCCTAACAAACACCCCGGCCAGATCATCTGCCAAGCCCGCTCTGAGGAAGCTGCACTGGCTCCCAATCAGGGAAAGGGTCACTTTTAAGGCCCTCTGTCTTGCCCACAAGGTGCTTCATAACACCGGCTCTCCCATACTTAACAACTGGATCATCCCTTACAAACCCACGAGAGCGCTCCGCTCGGAGCACGGAAACCTTATCACGATCCCCAAGGTGAAAAAGGCCCGCATAGGTGGCCGTCGCTTCTCGGTAAACACTGGAGTCAAGTGGAACGCACTCCCTCTGAACCTCAGAACAGAACCTAACCTCCTCCGGTTCAGAACAACTCTTAAAACTCTTCTTTTCCCCTAAACTGGCACCTTTCCGGTCCGCTCCCCCTTACGAGTAACAAGGTTTTAGCGCTGGGATACCCTCGCGGTGACTACGCGCTCTACAAAACTTTAAATAAATAATAAATAAATAAATAAAAAAGTCTGCGAGGGTTTCACAGAGAGGTTGCAAGGGTTTGATGTTGTTTTCATTTTCATTTTCATAAGTCTGTATTGCGATTCTCCATCATAAAAAGACACTTAATAACAAAATAATACAATATTACCTATTTCATCCATTAACAATACTACAGGTTATAAAATTATAAATTCGCAAATATTACTCCTGTCACAATAATAAATACAACCGTAGTAAATAACGTAAATATTTTTAAAACCGGTTAAAAATATATAAAACATTTGACCCTGCAAAAAAGACTTAAAACATACATTTATTGTCATTAATTATTAATGCTTTTTAAAAGGAACATGCTTATAAAATGCAGTAAGAAGATAGATGCCAGGGCCTTGCATGTTTACTTTACCCCCCTTTTTGGCACACAACACCAAAAGCCCAGCTCAAAAACTTAGCAACTCCTATAACAACATAGTCGGAGGAGTCAGTTTTCAGCAATCTCTTTGCCACCATGGCTGATCTAGTGCCCATGAGTTTACATACAGGTTTCAACCAGGTGCTTCTAGGATTGTGATAAACCGGGCATACAAATAAAAAGTGGTCTATATCTTCTATCTGATCTTTACAAAACTGGCACTTATTACTAGTGGCAGTATCCCACTTACTTGTAAGCCACTTCAAGGGTAAGGTGCCAACCCTGACCTGATGGAGTAACTTACGATCTAGTCGTTTCGTTACTAGGTCCCAATAAGCCTCCAAATGAGGTTCTTCCTTGATATCAAGGTAATCCCTCGTCAATGACGTAGTAACATGGGTTTGGAATCTTTTAACTTTGATCAGCTTCCAATATGCTAATTTAAAGAGCTTTTTTGTTGGAAATTCCGCAATATCGGGGGGATCCCAAAGATTCCTCATCCCCATGTCAATCAACAGCGTTTTGACACCAGAGAACCAAGGGATCCTATGGGAATGACTTAGCCCCCTAACTTCCAACAATGCCCTGGCATATAGAAGGAGCTCTGGAGTGGTCCAGAGACGTCTCCAGAACGCCAATGGTCTATAACAGGCGACATCCTCCAATGCCTGACAACCAAGGTCATAAAGCAGTGGGATCCTAGGGGTAGATTGAGGCAGTCCCACTATGGATCTCATACATTTGTTCTGGGCTGTGGAGAGTGGGGATACGTTGGTAAAACCCCAGAGTTCAGCTCCATAAAGGATTGCTGGGCAGATTTTAGATGTATAAATATTAACAATCGGAGCAATAGGCTTAGAAAGGGACAAGCTATGTTCCTTAAGCAAGGCACCAGCTAACTGAGCGTGTTTTAACGCCAAGACGTCTATTTGAGGCTTCCAGCTCAGTTTGTCATTAAAAGTGACACCCTGGTGTCGCAGGGATTCCGTGCTCAGACAGAACTGTGCATAGAGGCTTGGAACCTCAGTGAATTAGGATGTCCCAAAACTCACCTTAGTACCCAAAAATCCCATACCAGACTAGCTACAGTGTCTCATTGGTTATCATAAACTCCCAATGCTTAGACAAACCAGAACATGAACTTAGTACACCTCAGGTAACGTGGAACACATGAACACTCTTTCGTTATACAATCATTTCAATCCAGAACCAGGAGTAAAAGAGGACACATGCATATTTGAAATGTTTATTCACTAATGCAGGGCTCTGAAGCGCAGTATCTTAGCTAATACAAGCAAACATATTATAAGAAACAAAGTAATCAACATAGTCACTAGTCCATAGAACAAAAACGGTGAAAGCATAGTATTATGCTAAAATGAATAGGGTTTAATAAAACCTAATTCTCACCCTCCCTAGCTAGTATATTATATTATATCTAAGAAGGTCTCTTTTGGGTTTTAGCAGGGCGGCCCCATACCTCAAGATCCTAGTGGTAAGGGATCACATCATCAGCAACCAGCTCTCTGCATGCGAAGCACCATCAAGTATGTTTGTATGCTCTTGTGCAAAGCAATATAAAATGCGTCTAAAGCCAGAACTTGGCTGCAGCTGCATGTATGTTATGTCTACGAACGTGCGAAGATCAGCGCTCATAACAACTACTGTGTTGAGATATCGTTGAAGGTTTCAGCACTCACTGTACAGACACAGTTCGCCAAGCAAGGCTGATATCAGTGTAACAACATATTATTCTCGTATGAGTCGAAAACATTCCACGAGGCTCAAAGCTAAAGCAGCAGCTTATGTGTCGTGTGCAAAAGCAGCAGAAAGGTAAAATGGTGTTTAAACCCCTAAAAAGCTCATGTCAACTTAATATAGCATACAGGCTCTATATATCTATATACCACCCTCCCTTGATCCGAGCACGTATCAGATAAGATAAGAAAAGATAAGAAAAGTGACTCAATTGTTGAAAGCAGAGTTCAATAAAACGTTCAGTTTGAAATCGAGTAGGTGAGGAAAAACAATTTAGTCCGCCCAAAAATCCAAAATCTCACCAGCATGACATTGTAATGTCCACTGTTAGTGAAGCCAATAGGTCTGAAAAAAAAATGTCCATTATAATTCCGAACACATTTTGAGAGAAAAGAAAAAAATTATGACATCAAAAGCCTCAATAGGAGTCAGCCTAAAACTGAGTATGCGAAATAAGCAGCAACCGCTTCCAAAAGGAAGTCACTGTTATCATCCGAAAATAACTCAGCCATCCAATTTAATAGTGAGAAAGAACATACATGCTCTTCAATTACCGGAGCCTCTAGTACCATCAGAGGACAACTCGGTGGGTTCTCAATGAAGCTGTGTGCCTAGAAATCTTGCGCTGCTGCGAATATATTCCAACGACCCAGAACTCCATGCATCACTGCAAAGGCTATAATCCCTCCGTCAGAACAAAGCAATTCATGAGCAACTAAGGGACTCATGAGATGATCATAATCCAATTCAGGAGACACCAAATTGCAAAGACACAAATCCAGGGTCCACATGAAATCACAGCTCAGGCAATGAAATACAGGCTGGACACAGGTGAAATAGGAAAATCGAAACGATAATCCATATGATGCACTCAGGGTGGCAAGTGGCAGTACACCATAGTATTCAAGCATCCTGTTGCGAAACAGTGTTAACTGCTCCCGCTCGCTTGCGAACACAGGACGGGCATCCATTTTGAATTAAACAAAACAGCAACAAAAAGCCAGCAGCCAGCACCAGTATCACTGGAAATCCACCAAATAGGCTGGAGAAGATAGAATGGAAGAATGCAGGAATGACTCCAAATATCTTTTGGAAAGAAGTCACTAGACCACTGCTCACTACTTTAAAAAAATGAGCCAGCCCCGAAGTGGAGGATGCGTTAAAGATTGTATGAATTAGCTCACCAAAATGTAAAGGAAGGTCAGTATTTAATAAGGCATGCACTTCTGTGTGGGTGTTAGCTACGTGAAGGACAAATGTTTCGCTAGCAGATGTCAGGCCAACTTCCTTCTGTGACAATAAGGCTCTTATTCTGCTCATCTTATTGAACTCAGACTTCAAGGCCGGAATCCTCGGCCAGATGGAAACAACCAGGTTCCCATGCGGGGGTGGATACAGCACATTTTTACAGCAAACCACACGCTCACTGACTGTTACAACATAAGCTATGCCTTTCAATAACCCACAAGAATCCTCATTATTCAAAAGTAAAAAACTCCCGTTTGCCAACAAGGTGAAAGTCGGGACTATAGCAGGCACTGGTGTACCTTTCAAAACACATGCCAAATTAGGGCGGTCTTGATTACAAGAACCATGCAATTGGATGTGTCTACACATCAATGAGTGATCTGGCGTTTCTGTATACTCATCACCTTTCAGATAAACCTCTTTCCCATCTCTAAGACACCTATAAGTGAAGGGGAGTGACCAGGCTTCATGTAAGTAGGAGGTGCCTAGCGTTTCGTACCTGCCTTTCCCAAAATACTTCATGCAATTTGTAAACTGGAAAAGTGCAAAAGGTAAAGTAATCAACCCGTGGATTAGCCATGTTGCAGCTGTGGCCTCTGCCACTGAAAATGGTAAAGACTCAAATCTAAGCATGGGCGAATTTTGCGGATCTCGCGTTCGCGAATTTTGCGGATTTGCGAACTCGCAATCCACAAAATCCGCGAATTCCCGCGAATTTGCGGATTTTTTTTTTTTGTGTTCGCCCGTGTTTCTGCCAGTTCGCGAGGGTTTTTACAATTTCGCAATTTGCGAACTTACCTGTCGGGTCGCAAGTTTTGCGAACTTGTTGTTTCTACGTGTCCAGCCTGTTTGGGACACTCTTCTTCATCACTGCCACTCTCTGTCACCACTGCCACTCTCTGACTACTCATGCCACCCTCTGGCCCACCCATGCCACCCTCTGTTTCATCACCACACCCTCTGGTTGTCCAGTGTACATTATTTTCGGCAAAGCAAAGCACACCTTCCCTGCCTCAAGTGACCTGAATTAATTTGGGGCTGATTAATGTGTCACAGAATATTTTTTTAACTGGCACCTGCTTCCTTAGTGCGCCCTGATTAGTGATCTTTTGCACTTGCTAAGTGCTTTCATTGTTGCAAAATTAGTTACAACACCTGCCCTGCCCCAACTGACAATAATGAATTAGGGGCTGATTAATGGATTTTAACTTCCAGCCTGGCTCCTGCTTGTCTCCCTTAGCTGTAATTCAGGACCTTTGTGGCATATGTGTAACTATTCTGAGGTTCAGAGCAGGGTCACATAATAGTTGCAACTGGCAACTGAACTCTGGAGGGGCCCCTCAGGAAGCACTACAGGAAATGGCTACTAATGATGAGCCTGAACTTTTGAACCTGGCAAGTAGTTTCAGTTTTGCTAAGATCGTATTTCTGCAATTTAGCACTTATTCGCGGGGCGCGAAGTTGTACTGGGAAGCCGCGAACTCACGCGAACAGTGCGAGCAGTGCGAGCAAAATCCGCTGCTCGCGGATTTGCGGATTTTGCGGGAGATTCGCAAATCTCGCGGATTGCGGATTTCCCGAAAATCCGCAAAATCCGCGAGCGGAACGGATTTTCCGCCCATACCTACTCTAATCGTTCAATGTGTAACATGGAAAAAGAAGCATCTCTCATGGAAAGCAAACGTTGTTTTTCGGTTAGATTAAAAGGTGCAAACAGAGATGTGACATTAACATAGGTACAAGGCACTTTTCCATTTTTCAGCGTCTGCAAGGTCCACGCAAACTGCATAACAGAACGCAATTAATTTTGTCCATGGTACAAAACAGACACTTCATCTTGTACAATTTCAACAACAGACGACACAATATAATCCAATGTGTAAATTCGGGAGGAAAGGGTATTAATGATGTTGTCTACAACTGCAAGCACTTTTTCTAAATTAGCTTGGTCGACAGCCCTAATGCGGGTACCCGCTTCAATCTGTGATGTTTTCCAGAGTTCATTATGAACTGCATAGATCCATCTTTTAGATCTACCTTTAGCTGGGTCTTTTATGAAATCATTTAAGTCAACCTCGTCAGTCAGTTTAGACAAATGTAATTTTACTGACGCCAATGTAGAGTGCTTGAGCCAATTCTGACACAAATTGCCTACTGAATAAGTGGTTACAGAATGGTCACTGTCAAAACGGGGATCTACTCTAATCCGTGTAATACCCTCAGTCAGGCCCAGAAAACGATGCTGGCACGAATCGGCACTTCTGTGCCACATCAACCAACCCTTTGGATCCAAATCGGATATGTTAAAGGATGAATTTAGCAAAAGGGTCTGCAACTCTCTAATCGAAAATTTTGTAGAATTTTGCCAACCCGAATATTTTTCCAAATCAGGGAAGGAAGGAGTATTTAATTTTTTAGAAGTAGCCAATCCAAGGCATGTTGTCTGTGAGATGGTAGAATTCAAAAACAACATATGATTTGGGATGAGACATGCACGGTGCAAAGCCTCAGTGCCTTGTACCTGCCAACTTTTAGAACCCCAAACTGATTTAAGGTCAATAGCTTCCTTCCACAACTCGTAGCCACCAACAGCTAGTTGGTCTAGAAAGGACTTCGAATACAGTAATTTAGTATCGGTAAGTCTAACCTTGGACATGGATTTATCTGTCAGCTTAAAATAAGAGGATTTCGGATTAAGCTGATTAAAGTCCGTAAAATAAGTTTACTTTTTCAGAAACGTGTTTGAGCTGCCTCTTAAAGGAGCCGGGCAATGTTCCCACTGGGTATAATTCACAGAACTTCTCCTAGAATTAGTTTTGTGCAAGTAATGATTGCCAAAATGTTGGAAGCAAAACAAATCCCCATAATTAGCAGGTTCTAAATACAAATCTTCAGCATCAAATGCAGCATAATACTTTAAATCAGCAAACAAAGCCTCTACGGCCTGAACATCCCAATCATCAGAACGTATGTTTTGTTGAACCACATCCCCCATGTTAACTCTAAGTACATTAGGAACATTAATAACTTCAGTCGGACCATGGATTTGAAAGTTAACTGCATCCCAGACAATTCCATCCAGGACAGGCCACCCAGTGATGTTAACAAAGGCCAAGTCTCTTTTCAATCTGTGGGCTGAATGTGATGAGGAATGGGGTGCTAATGTTCCATTCAAATGTCTAATGCATGTTCTCTCCTCGACATAATGTCCATTTATAAATTGAAAAAAATAAAACACAAAACCAATTGACATAAAAAGATAGAGAGCAAAAAGCCCCAGCCAAATGTAAGTCCAAGGGGGAATTCAAAAATGTTTTTTAAACAATGTCACGTAGGCTATCAGCCTTGTGGGCTTCTCTGAAGTATGTGAAATAGTGTCAAATGAAAATCTGGATTCTGTGGCTAAGCGAGTTTGTAAATCAGACATCGATAAATCAGTTGGGTAGGTGTAGTCTGTATCATCAAGGCGAGTACCAGGCAAAGCATTCAATAAAGGACTTTAAATTGCAGGTATCTCGAGGACCACCTACGGTTCACGATCCGAAGCAGTGGTTAAAACAGAATTTCTCACTATCGATGGACATGAGACTGCCGGTGTCATGCTAAGAAGAATCGGCCCCTCTGTGTATTTTGACATTGTCAATGGAGATATACCTGTTCTCTTTACGACCTGGAAGTGGTTGTAAAATGACTGTTCTTGTGCCCTTCACTCCAAGCACGGTATGAGGGACCAAATTCCTTTTTGTTATCGATCTTCTCCCGAACCAGTTCTCCAACTTGGGGTAGCCAGCCAACTACCGGGATCTGCAACGCATCATCCGAGGTGGAAGGCAAATGTTCCTTTGCAAGACTGTCTCTGGTCTCTTGTAGAGTCTGGAAAACATTGCAATGTTCATCTACGTCAAAGGAGGCACCCGAACCGACCGCGTCTAGACGGTCAAGGTCCGGGACATACATGTTGATACCAAAGAGCATTTTGTATGGGGTCCGCCCACCCAGAGACCTTCTAGGGAGATTATTAAGAGCACGCTGCACGCCAGTGAGATGGGCCAGCCAGTTTCTGCCAGTGCCTATAACTCGAGCTGTCAGTGATTGCTTTAAGTCATGGTTCATTAATTCCACAACACTATTACCCTCAGGTTGGTATGGAGACGAAAACTTGACTCGGACCCCCATCGAACTCATGGCATCCCTATACGCCTTAGAGGCGAAAGCAGAACCCTGATCCGAATGGAAGGTACCACAGGCAAAAATTCCTACAAAGACACGCAAATCCCTGATGACAGTCCGTGAATCAGCGCTGCGATGAGGCCAGACCCAAACAAAACGTGTGCATGAATCAACTGCTACTAAGATGTACTTATACGCAGTATCAGAAGAGAAAGGACCGCAGTGATCTAAATAAACACAACCAAATGGCTTACTAGAAATGAACAACTGTCTTTGGGGCGGACGCGTAGCAGTTGAAGGCTTAATCTGCTGGCATATGTCACATTGAAGGACAAAGTCACACGTCTGTTTGTACAGGCCCCGCCACCAAAAACGTTGTTGTAACTGAGACACAGTAGCTGAAACGCCCGCATGCGCAGACTCAACCCCTTCATGGGCCACCGTGATCAGTGAATGTCTGCGATCCGAGTTGGAAATCAATCTCTCTCCAACTTCAGGTATTTTCACATAAGGAACCTTATCGGGACTTAAGTGGTATGTGTACTTCGAAGGGAACGCCTGAGGATATTTATCTCCCTTCTCAGTGGCAGTAACAGCCGCCAAGATGTCGTCATCAATCTTACTTTTGGACCGTGTGACTGCTGCAACTAAATATGTCGATACCGCTGATTTTGCTGCTTCATCAGCAAGCGAGTTGCCGACAGCGTGGACTCCAACGCGCTGGTGACCGAGAGTATGAATTACAAACACGAGTGGCACCTGCTCTTTAAGCTCAACCACTCGGACCCATATCATCTTATGTTTTATTGTGCTACCCTTGGAATCCCGAAAATCATTCTGAATCCAAAAGAACAAGCTCTCATTGTAAGACTGGACACAGTAGTAAGAATCACTTACGATGAGTGTGGTCACACACGGATCAGCGTACTCCAATGCAAGCATCAGAGCACGAAGCTCTGGTAATTGTGCGGTGCAGTCCCCTAGAGTCTGCGTGTGCACAACTCTGGACTTGAACTCATCGTTCACCATGGCACCTACCACAATGGCGCAAGCGGAAACGTAGGCGTGTTTAGAGCCATGCGCAACCTGCGCTGAACCATCAGTGTATATGATGCAATGGAAATCCTCCAAAGGCCGCATAGCCAAGGGTGCCGGATGAACAAACTCATATTGCAAAAATTCCTGCGACCGTAAAGAGGCATCAAAAATAAACGTGACATCCGGAGACGTCAATGATGCTGCCCATTGTATCCACTGAGGGTGCAAAGCTTTAGAATTAGGTGCACTGGCTTTCGTAACTGCTTCCAAAGCAGGACACGGGGTTACAACCAATATGCGTTTTTCCTGTGACAGAGCGCGTTCCTTTAGAATCGCCATCTGCACAGCCGCCAAAACTTTCTCCACAGTGGAAAATCGCATTTCAGCCGAAGTGTACAAGTGTGACTTGTAAGCAATAGGTACTGTGTCTCCTTCGTTAAAAGTAAGGTATGTGAAACCCACCGTCCCAGGGATGATTCTTATCACCAGGTTGGTGTGATTATCATGAGTCAATAAGTATTTAGAAGCGAGCAGATCAGCCTGCAAAGATTGCATTATAGCCGAGTGCTCAGGCAGCCAGTTTGATTTCGTAAAATTTGGTTGTATCAAAGCATACAAAGGCTTGATACGCTGGGCATATTCAGGAATGTATGTCCTTCCGAAATTCAAAAATCCCAGCAAAGACTGTAATTTTTTCAGAGTTGTGGGAGTGTGCAACTGTGCGCATTTCTCCAAGAAGTGAGGAGCCAATCCTCGACCTTCATTGTTGAGCTCGTAGCCCAGGAACAACCCTGTGTACTCTGCAATGTGCGATTTTGCAAAGTTGAATTTGTAACCAAAGTCTGCAAAGCTACAAATTAAGCAGTCAACGCGACACAGATGCTCCCACAGTTCGTCATCCGTGAGATAAATGTCATCCACATATGAACAAGCATCTGGGTCAACTCTCTCTAAGAGAGAGACTATGCGGGCAGCAAACACTCCAGGACAATTTGTAGCCCATCGGTAAACGTTTGAAATGTTTTTGGACACCGCCGCAAGTAATGGAGGTCCATTGGGAACTAAGACCATCCAAATGGTGGGCATAAAAACCGTTGGAAATGTCAAACGTGGCTTTAAACCGCTTACGCACGAGACTATCCACTAAAGCAGAGCCGTGAGGATTCTGTACTGCACAGGTACGGCAATGCGAGTTTAAATGCCGGTAATCCAATACCAAACGATATGAACCGTCAGGCTTGGTCACAGTAAAAAGAGGGTTATTCATTGGTGACACACAAGTTTCAATAACACCCTGATATTCCAATTGTTCAAGGATTTCCGCAACGGAAGCCTTCACTTCGCGTTTCAAGGGATATTGGGGCAGAGGCTGAGGCATAGACCGCAAAGGAATCTCGTGGTGAGGGGAAAATGTATCCCATCCACAGTGAGTACGGTACAGAGCCGGCACAAGGGCGTTAGCCCACTCTTCTGCGAAATTCAACGCATGCTCCTTCGAGACTGTGTGCGCAAAACTAGGGAGGATCACCTCCTCACCTCTCAGAGCTGCGAGCACAAAAGGTGGGGGCCAGTCAGCCTCCGCTAACAAAATATCATAGGTAGTCGTAAGATTCTCCCAAAATACCCCTTCTATGGTGCGTTGAATGTCACCTTCAATGAATAAGACTATTTCATAGATCCTGTCAGGGGGAGCTACTCTATTGTCAGCTGTCTCCACAACAACATAACGGTCAGTCGCTGTCACCTTCAGTAGTGGACGCAGGGCCTCTCGCAGTATGGTAATCTCCGCTGCGCTGTCCAGCAAGGTCAGAGCCCATGTCTGATTCCGAAGCTGAGTTCTCACTATCTGTGGCATATCTGTGTGCTGTTAAAGCAGCGACTTTCTTTTTCTGAAACTGGGGTCTCTTCTGAGTAGAATCATCCTGCTTGCCTTTGCCTTCTTTCGGGCGGGGCTGGTCGTGTCCTTGCTGGCCGCCCGACCCCTGCCGCCTCCTCCACCACCGAAAGAAAAAGCCGATAACTCCTGAAAAGAACGAGGAGAGTGCAGATCAGAAACCTGAAAACGATCAGGTGATTTTATCATAACGCAATCGCGCAAGTCATAAACACGTTCCGTGGGCGCAGGCAATGGAGACACAGGACGAGACTCCTGTTTCTGTTGTTGCTGTTGTTTTCCCTGTTTCTGATTTTTAGGCCAATTTAGTTTTTTAGACTTGGGCTGTTCGTCGCTCTCCGACTTCTGCCCTTGGGGTTGTTTTTTCTCTTTATTAGAAAAAGGCTTGAGGCCCCTACTATTGCGGCCCATGCTTTTATAAGCCGCCACAATAATTTTCACCAACTGTCGGGGTTTATCGGAATCGGGAACCGCCTGCAAAGCATTGGCAACCTGAAAGTTCACTGCATCCCCCTTGACATTAGCAAGTATGAGATCGGAAACCACATCAAAGGAGCCACAGAGGCGCATACCCAATTCAACCGCAGCCTCCGGTCCGTGGTCATCCTGAACACGTTTAAGGACCGTCGGCAGGACAGTCATTGACGGGGTGCCATAACACCTCGCGTAGACCGCTGCAAACATTTTACCCCAGGTCTCACAGTCACCGATTTTGGGGATCAAATCCTTAGGTAAGCTAATTGTCAGAATCCTGTGTTTTTCACCAGGAGACATGTTAGGAAATACAGCTTTTAGCTGGTCAAACTTCTCGGCAAGCCATAAAGGAAAATCATCCTGTTCCTGGGGACGCTTGCCCATCGCAGCGTTGACCATAGCGGTACTGAGCTTCATACCGCCCTGTCCGTCAGGAAGCTCCGCACCACCCGGGGCCCCGCCCGGGAGATTGCGGGTGATGTATTGCACTAACGACCTAATCACGCTAATTGCGACTACATGTAGTCATCTGATTTCAGCCACGGGACAAGCTCCGTGCTGAGGATGAGGCGTAAATCCAGCCAAGACAGGCCAAGTTGCACCTGGAATGGACAAAGGACCTAACCTCGAAGCTGATAACGAATGGGGTAGGGCGCCATTAAACCAAACGTGGTGCTGCCAAGTATCAATAGGAATTTCCTGTGCCCTATACGGAGTATACTCATTTGGCACAGCAGTGGGAGTGTACGGATGGAACACACCTGAAGTTACGTCCACCGCTGGGAAGGTCACCCACGAATAAAAAATTTCGTAAGGGTAAGCCACCTCTGCACTCACCACCATTATTACTGCCATGCCATCCACAGGAACATTATAATTTTGCAAATGATTGCGCACCGCAATGCGACTATGCTGCGGAATGTCCACCGCGGCCATAGTGACACAGAAAGAAAAAAAGTACAAAGTCAACCCTGTAGCTCAACTGGGTAGTAATTCAAGGAAACCATTTAGAAAGATTCAAGCTTGAAAAGACCTATACTAATATAGGTAGGTTTGTCCAACACCACCGTTAACCGGAAACAATAGTGAAGGTGTTAAGGACTGAATGATGTACTACTCAAGCATCACGCTATAAGACCACCAACGATTGGGCGCTATGTCGCAGGGATTCCGTGCTCAGACAGAACTGTGCATAGAGGCTTGGAACCTCAGTGAATTAGGATGTCCCAAAACTCACCTTAGTACCCAAAAATCTAGCTACAGTGTCTCATTGGTTATCCTAAACTCCCAATGCTTAGACAAACCAGAACATGAACTTAGTACACCTCAGGTAACGTGGAACACATGAACACTCTTTTGTTATACAATCATTTCAATCCAGAACCAGGAGTAAAAGAGGACACATGCATATTTGAAATGTGTATTCACTAATGCAGTGCTCTCAAGCGCAGTATCTTAGCTAATACAAGCAAACATATTATAAGAAACAAAGTAATCAACATAGTCACTAGTCCATAGAACATAAACGGTGAAAGCATAGTATTATGCTAAAATGAATAGGGTTTAATAAAACCTAATTCTCACCCTCCCTAGCTAGTATATTATATTATATCTAAGAAGGTCTCTTTTGGGTTTTAGCAGAGCGGTCCATACCTCAAGATCCTAGTGGTAAGGGATCACATCATCAGCAACCAGCTCTCTGCATGCAAAGCCCCATCAAGTGTGTTTGTATGCTCTTGTGCAAAGCAATATAAAACGTGCCTAAAGCCAGAACTTGGCTGCAGCTGCATGTATGTTATGTCTAGGAACGTGCGAAGATCAGTGCTCATATTAACTACTGTGTTTAGATATCCTTGAAGGTTTCAGCACTCACTGTACAGACACAGCTCGCCAAGCAAGGCTGATATCAGTGTCACAACATATTATTCTCGTATGAGTCGAAAACATTCCACTAGGCTCAAAGCTAAAGCAGCAGCTTATGTGTCGTGTGCAAAAGCAGCAGAAAGGTAAAATGGCGTTTAAACTCCTAAAAAGCTCATGTCAACTTAACACAGCATACAGGCTCTGTATATCTATATATCACTGGTAGGTGAAAACATCCGTCTGCTCCAATTGTACGCCATCCGTTAATACTCGTGGAGCACCATAAACTTAGTTTTCCCTACATTAACCACCAGCTCATGTTTGTGGCAAAACACTTCAAACCGTGACAGGGCCAGTTGTAATCCCTGTCTTGTTTTTGATATTATCAGAGTGTCGTCCGCGAACATGAGAAGAGGCACTTTCATGCCGGCAACATTGGCGAATCCGTGGAGTAGTTGGTAATGTACTGGACCACCCCGTTAATAAATATTGAAAACAGGGTGGGAGCCAGCACGCACCCCTGTCGGATGCCCTTGTTCACTTCAAACTTTTCGGTGACCTCACCTGGTTTGCCCCAGCGTACCTGTGCATTTGTGTGTTCATGCAATTTAACTAGAATGGCAACCAACGCTTTAGGCATCCCTATCTTGAGTAGTACCTCCCACAGCCTTACCCTTGGGACAAGATCGAAGGCGGATTTAAGGTTCACAAATGCTGCAAAGAGCATACCCCCGCCTAGAGTAACCTCCTTCCAGAAGATCAAGACAAATCTAAAGGCTTGGTCTAGGATGCCTATATGGGACCGAAAACCCGCCTGCAGGGTAGACAAAACATCCTCTCCCATCAACCATCCCTGTATCCTGTCCAAAATCAAACGTGCAATGATCTTTTGCGCAGCATCAATTAAACTAATGGGCTTATAGTTGGCCGGAGCAGAGCGATCTCCCTTCTTATATATTGGTATAATCTCTGCTCCTGAACAGGATGGAGGGATCAGAGCTCCTCGGGCAATAGCATTGCCTAGTAGCTTGATATATGGGACCCATAACTCATGATCCTGCTTGAATAAATCAGCAGGGATACAGTCAGGGCCTGGAGCCTTGCCACTCGGGATTACTTTCAAGACAGATTCCACCTCACCATCAGTAAACTCCAATGGGCTGCCAATTTGAATAGACAGGGCGGCTTCCGTGGTACTATGCGATGCTCTAAACTGTGATTCAAAGAAGGTTACCCAATGCTGGGGCTCAACATAGTTACCCAGGGTTTTAGCCTGCGGGGTTTTCCCCCACTTAAGTAATTCCCAAAATTGAACCATGTTCCTCCCGTGGCAAGCATTTAACAAATCCTTCCAGCGGTCCTCATCCCATTCTCTCTTGGCTTGTCTAAGCACTGATTTGTAGTTAGCTCTACACTGCATGATACTACATTGAGACCTTGATTTTATGGCTTCGACCATATCTTTATGAGCAGCTCTGCACATATTATTATACCATGATCTTGGCTTCGGAGGGTTAGCCTTTTAGTGCAGGTTGGTTTTAATAAAAAACCCTTTCAGCCCACTAAATAGGTCAGTACGAACTCCCAATAAGGTAGCATTAAGGACTTCCTGGGACTCACAGGCCACAAGTTTGTCCAAGGACCTTGAAACCATGGACCTGCTCTGTAAAACTTCTCTATCGTTGGCAGCTATCCTTGGCCACCGAACCCTTCTTAGATCATTAGAGATAGTTAGAATATAAGGGCAGCAAGCTTCTTCCAACGCGGGGGAGCAGGAGAAGCATTTTATCTTCAATTTTACAAACCAGAGGGTTATGAACGCTTTCAGGTCTATTCTGCACTACCATATCTAAGACTAAAGGCCACAATTCCACATTGACCAATATATAATCAATGCAGCTTTTGGACCTACCATTATCAAAGGTTGCAGCTCCATGTCTATCGGACTTTGTCCTGCCATTAACCGCCCTCAAGCCCCGTTCCAGGCACAGCCCCTTTAATTGAAGGGCAGCCTCAGACCATTTCCTTATGGGATCAAGGTCCAGTGAAGGGATACCCCATACTGCATCTATATCCTCACTAAGCCTTCCATCTTCGATACCCAACGGTTAATCTGCCTACTGGTATTAGCACCCTGGGCCAGATGATTTTCTAAAGATGTAATCACACTCGAACTCCTGCCACTTGGTTGTCCTCTCGAGTACACATTGTAGATGGTTATATCAAGGCCCTTTTTTGAGCTTACCCTTAGGGCCAAAATATCGGGGCTATCAATGAAAACCTCATCTATCCTCACGCCCTCAGTTTGACGAATCCAAGAAGTCAGACCTCCTACGAGTCTTCCTCTTTCGCCCCTTGAAGCAGCCTTATAGAAGTTTAAATAACCTACGTGGAACACTCCTTCCACAGACCATGTCTCCTGGAATGCCCAAAGACATACTTGCACCAATCTGGTGACTCGGTTTTCGCTTTAAGCCCTGCAACATTCCAGGAAGACAGAGTCAAGACCTGCCTCATAGGGTCAGAGCCAGAATTCCCATTGGAGGTCGGAATCTCATTTGTGTTAGGTTCCATTATTAACTGATTGCCTAAATTGCGTGTACTTATGTGGGGTTGAATCTCAGGAGTAGTAGGGGTGCCCCACCCCTCACTTCCCATGCTTACACTCCCGGGACCACTTTTCAATATGTTCCCAGAGGAGAAACCCCCGCTTCCCTGTTGACTATAGATGATACTTGAGGAATTCTCCAGTACATTCGTATTGACCTCTCTATCTAGAACCTGCTTCCCTGGAACCCTTCCTATCAGTCAGTCTATATCTTCAAGGGTTGACAGGAGTTCAAAGCGATTGCTAGTCTGAATAGGATGATCTAACCTGTTAAAGGACCATTTATGGGCCCGTACGTCCCTATTACTGGGAATAGACCAATGATTGTAGAAAAACCCAAGTGGGAGTGCTCTAATTTCATCTGCAGCAGGTGGAAAGTGCCCAGCCGACTCAAGGATGTGACGAACTAGGAGGGGTGACCTAAAATTTAGAACCACACAGTCACCAACCAGCGATTTGGACGAGTGGCCAACCCAATTAACACGGCAAACCATTTTAAATTCTTCAAAAAGCTTGTTACAAAACCCAGTTTTCTTATTTAGAAAATGGAGGGCCTTGTTTTTGAGTGTCGATCAATGCTCGCTTGAACCCAGCAGGAGTGGAGGTACATTCGCTAGAATGACCATATAGGGAGTAGCTTCTGGCGGGACATGAAGACTGGTAGCATAGCCAGATCCCCATCTGTACCTTGCTCATCTTTTCGTCTATTATCTTTGGCAACTGCCCTATGTTGCTGTGGCGGGGGAGGAACACTACCCTTAGTAGCACAATTTTGCGGAGGACAAGCTACACTCGTCACTGGAGCTACCGGCGCGACACTACTGTGGGCATTTTGCAGACCTACCCGCTGTGTATCATCCCCTGCCCCAAGTGAGCTGTGTTGTACCTCCACATTAACATGCGCAAGATGTTGATCGCAATCCCTTTGGACACTAATGGGTAAGCGTTGTTCAATCTTGTTGAGCCTAGCATCCACTGAATCAAGACGCTTGAGTATAGGATCAATGAGGGCTGCTAATTGCTTTCCCAATAAGGAACATAATTCATCTTGGTTAGGCAGTGTTTTTGATTGCACAATAGAATTAGACCCTGTGGTGTTTTCCCCGAATTCCCAAACACAAAAACCCCATTAACTTCCTTAATGGCTGACAGTGGAGTTTGTTTAGAAGTACCCCGACCTTTCCTTTTTTTGTGGGATGTTCAGCTCCTGGCCCCCCTGGAGCTTTCCTTCCCCTAGTTGTTAACATGGCGGGGCTGTTTGTATTGCACTGTATTATTGGGGACGCCGGGGTTATGGGCATGGGAGTAACACTTATTTTATTGGGGGGAGATGATTTGCTGGCGATTCCCAATTCAGCATTCATCTGTGATGGAGGTAATTGGGCGCTAGGCAGGGAGCCACCCCTTGAGGGTAAGGGTTCTAGTGAGAGCCTACGCTCTGTGGCCTGTATTTCATGTATTAGGACTGACTCAGCCCTATTAGGAAAAGCACCTAAGGTGCCCACCACCCTGTCCTCCACTTTCCTTTTGCTCATAATAATAAACTGAGTTCACCAGCCTATTCGAAAACTAGCACCCCGCTTGCCAACGAGTCCCAAATGTAATAGTCCACAACTTACAGTTCTGGGTGGATGTGGAAATGTCAATAAAATGGCCCAGCCCGGCCTCCTCCGGGCTCTGACGGGCGCGGACGGGCCCTCCCTTGGCCTGGGCTTCGCCGCGGAAGCCCGCGCTGGAATATATGTCCCAAGGTCGGAACAGGAAGCTCCCCGCCTCACGCCAGACCGCGCTGCCCTACGGGAGATGTAGTTCGGGCAGCGCGCGTTCCGCGTTTCGGGCGGGAGCAATGCGGGATGATGGTGCAGTCAATGCGGCCAAAACTCTCCCTCGGGCAGGATCAGAGTAGCTACAGGGCAGCTGGGCAATAGAAGCAACACAACGCTGTAGAAGTAAGCAAAGTCAAGCGCACACAACCTGAGTTAGTTCATAGGCAAGGTGTTGTAACATTCGATGAAAGTATAAGATCAAACTCCAATGTTATTGTCTTGTTTGTTTTTTATTTATCCGGTGAGAGTATTTGTTTCACAAGAAACCAGCCGACACATGTTTCGTCAATAGCGGGGTCTCACAAACCCGGAGAACACACGGACGGCATCCCAACCCCTTCGTAACGGCAACAAGCCGATAACCAAGGGCAAGCGGATTGGCTTGCCTATATTTAACCGACCGCATACCCGCGGCGGACCCTGATACCCGCAACACATTCCCTTGACGTTCGAAAAAGCATATCTTTCTTGCGTCTATCATTACTCACACCCGTTTAGGACCGGGTTGGGAGTATCACCAGTCCCAGGATACTGCCTTCAGCCTAACTTCGACAGCCCTGAAGAGTCACAGGTCTACCCCGATATTGACGAAACACGTGTCGGCTGGTTTCTTGTGAAACAAATACTCTCACCGGATAAATAAAAAACAAACAAGACAATAACATTGGAGTTTGATCTTATCCTTTCATCGAATGTTACAACACCTTACCTATGAACTAACTCAGGTTGTGTGTGCTTGACTTTGCTTACATGTACACAGAAGGTAGCGCTCCTCTCCCCCTTCTTTTCTCAGAGAATAGGGTTGTCTCTGACCAAGAAGCACCAATCACCCAAACCTCACAATTACCGTCTAACCACTACCTGTAGAGCGCCATCGAATTTCTGAACATTCCCATAACCCTTCGCTGAACTTCATACAACATTGTAGAAGGGCGTCCCGCGCTGCGGGAGCCCGTGCTGGAATATATGTCCCAAGGTCGGAACAGGAAGCTCCCCGCCTCACGCGAGACCGCACTGCCCAATGGGAGATGTAGTTTGGGCAGCGCGTGGTCCGCATTTCAGGCGGGAACAATGCGGGATGATGGTGCAGTCAACACGGCCAAAAGTCTCCCTCGGGCAGGATCAGAGTAGCTACAGGGCAGCTGGGCAATAGAAGCAACACAACGTTGTAGAAGGGCGTTCCACGCCGCAGGGAGCCCGCGCTGGAATATATGTCCCAAGGTCGGAACAGGAAGCTCCCCGCCTCACACGAGACCGCGCTGCCCTATCGGAGATGTAGTTCGGGCAGCGCGCGATCCGCGTTTCAGGTGGGAGCAATGCGGGATGATGGTGCAGTCAACGCGGCCAAAAGTCTCCCTTGGGCAGGATCAGAGTAGCTACTGGGCAGCTGGGCAATAGAAGCAACACAAGGCTGTAGAAGTGCGTGTTGTTTTCTGTTGCAGAGGGGTAGGTGAACTTCTTGACTAGGTTGAAGAGTTTCTTGCTGTTATTGTAGCTGCCATAGATGCGGGTGGCTAAAATGGTCTTCTTGGTGCTCTTTAGGAGGTGGGTGTAATGATTGAGGGCATCTTTGAAATGTTTTGGGTCCTAGAGGGTCTTACTGGCATGCCATCTTCTTAGCTTCTGCCTGCATCATGTTTCTGGATTTTGAGTTCCTCTGTGAACCAGTTGGGGTGTTGAGTTCATTTCTTGAGGTTAGTAGGAATCATAATCATGAGTCTTCTGCTGAAAATTATCCTACTTTGTCTCAAACATGTTATAAGTGTACTCGTAAAGGGCATTTTGTGAGAGTGTGTTGCAGTTCACGGAAAATGTAATATTGCAGGTGGAATACAATACTTTATCTAATGAGGTGATTTTTTTAACTGCTGTCATGGAGGAAGGAATTAATGGTGTTGAAGACAAATCGTAATGTTGCGGGAGAGAAAGCCTTTCAGGAGGAAGTCCTCTTTTTGCAATAATTATGAATAATGACTTCAATGTGAGTTAGTGGCCTCCTTTTACTTTAATTGGCCCCGGAGTGTTCTTAAAATTTAAACCTTAGGAATGTCAACCTTCTACTGTTAAGATGTGTGCTTATGTGGGAAAGAAAACTGAGGTTGAGGGCCAATGTGACTGGATATTTGAGTTTGAAAGGAGAGTTAGACATGATTTTGGACCCCAATCATATTGATTGTGTGATTCCCAAGTCCAAATCGGTGTTTGCAAGTATGAATGTTTCATCAGGGATCCAATTGGTGGACAAATTTCCTATGCTACTTATGGAAAATATAGGGAAATTGAAAGGATTTCGCCACAAAATTGTGTTGAAAACAGGATCCATTCCTGTGACACGTAAGGTGCATACAGTGCCGTTGTCTCTAATAGAAGATTTTCGAGTTGATTTAGACAAGCTATGTAGATTGGATAAAATAGAACTCATTGAAAGTTCAGAATGGCTTGTTTCTGTGGTTTTATCACTGACACATGATAATTCTATACGTTTGTGCTTAGATTTATGAGATCTTAACCAAAACATATGGGTTAATAAAGGACCTTAACCCAACATCAGTGAAATGTTAACCACATCAGAGGGGGTCTTAGTAATTACTGCCTTAGACATGTCGGCGGCGTACCAGCAAGTAGTTTTGTGTGAGGAGTCAAGACCCTATGTGCTGGAAGCAGGCCAAACTTTTGCCACTTCTTAAAAAATCGGGATTGCATCCATTGGTTCCATCTAATTATCGACCCATTTCTCTTCTGCCAGTGTTGGTTAAAGTCTGCGAGAAGGTGGCATTTCGCCAGTTGGAACCTTTGTGGAGGCTTTTTATGCTTTGCACCCAGCTCGATCTGGGTTTCATGCTGCTTACAGCACCAAAGCAGCTCTGGTTGAAATTTCTGAGGCCATCAGGGAGTGCCAAGACGGAGGCGGCAGTGCCGTCCTGATTTTGTTGGACCTCTCTGCCGCCTTCGACACAGTACCCCATCAACTCCTTATCACCCGGTTGTCATCCATCGGCATCATCGGCCCTGCTTTGGAGTGGCTAACATCGTTCCTGGACAATCGGACACAGCAGGTGTGGATGCCTCCCTATTCGTCCTCAGCCAGGTTACTCTCCACTGGGGTGCCACAGGGGTCCACTTTAAGTCCACTTTAAGTCCCCTGCTGTTTAACATTTACCTGACCCCCCTGATCTTCTTGGCTGAGGAACTGGGTGCCTACGCAGATGACACCCAGCTACTATTTACTCAGACAGGCTCGGATCTGGATACTTCATCTGTCCAGACCTGCCTCTCATCGGTCTTCCGCTGGCTTGCACTTGCCTAACTGAAGTACAATGAAGAAAAATTTCCCTGCCAACTTCAGAGAATCGTTGTGGCCTTCCGTTGTGCCCCATCCTAATTCTGTGGGAAATCTGGCAAAAAAAGTTGTGGGGGTGTGGTTTGGGGAAAACCTAAAATTTGACGAACACATTAAGAAATTAACCAGTGTATGCTTTGGCACCCTCAAAGCCAATGCCCTGTTTATTGGTATTCCGGCCTATCTGACCAATCGCTTCCAGGTTATACAGAATGCTGTGGCTAGACTTGTCTTTAACATCTCGAGGAGGTCTAGTGTCCGGCAGCATCTGCGTAGTCTGCATTGGCTCCCAGTGGCTTAACGGGTATTGTTTAAAACCGTTATCTTTTCTTACAGAGCCATCCATGGGCAAGGGCCTCTTTACTTGAGGGGACGCTTCACTTTGTATATGCCTAACCGCCCCCTCCGGTCGGCCACTCAATGCCGGCTGGCTATTCCACGATTTGGACGGGCGCGCTTAGGCAGGCAATCTATCTCTGTGAAAGCAGCCGCTGAATGGAACGCCCTCCCCGTGAAGCTTCGGGCTGCTCAGGACTTCAAGCTTTTAAAAAATCACTCAAAACTCACCTTTTTAAAATGACTGAGTAACTTTCCCATTCCTCTGCCTACTGTCCTTCAGCATGTGCACGCGCCAGGACACTCTTGAGTATTTGAGCACGCTATAAAACTACCTATAACATAACATAACATATTACCTCATTTGTGACTCCTGAAGGTGTATTTCTCTTTAAGTATATGCCATTCAGATTAGCATCTGCTTCATCAGTGTTTCAGAGACTTATGAGGGAATTTTTTAAGGATTGGAACAGGATGTGATATTTTCAGTATCACATACTGGTTATTGGCTAAGATCTGCAACAACTCAACATACATCTTGAGAAAGCTTTACACATTTTGAAAGTCAAAGGGCTACTGCTTCGTAGTGATGAATGTAAGTTTGAAGAGTTTGCCGTGGACTATTTGGGTCATCACATATTGAAAAGTGGGTCAGTCCTAAAGTAAAATTGTTAAAGGTAATTGAGGAAGTACCTATTCCTACAGTCAATATCTTATTTGGGATTAGCAGAATTTTGCGGAAGAGTGATCTTCATTTTGCTGACAAAAAACATGTCCCCTTAGGAATTTGCTGAGTAAGTGTGTTGTTTGTGTGGAGTGAGGAATGTCAGATTGCTTTCAGTAAGGTATGTTTCGACATTATATCTGCTGGAGCTCTAAAGATATTTGAAACCAGGGGTTAGAGTGTTATTGTGACTGATACCAGCAACTTAGGGTTCTGGGCTATCCTTATGCAAAAAAGAAACAATGGGAGTGGTTGTTTTTTCGTCGAGAGCTCTCTATGGGGCAGAGCATGCCTATCCAACGATTGAGAAGGAGACTCTGGCATTATGGTGAAGTACTCAGTATTTCTTCACGTATGTGTTTGTGGGGGGGTACTTTTGTTCTGATGACAGACCCTAAACCTTTGATTTACTTGTTTAGTACCAAGGGCAATGTCAAGGTGGCATCCAGGATTGCCAAGTGGCAGTATTGTCTGCAAGAAGTTAACTACACAATTCAATATGTTCCAGGCAAAAGGAATGTGATTGCAGATTTTTTTGTCAAGAATGCCTCTGAATACTTCTGATGAAGAGATTGTTGAGGATAATGAGAGCGCTTGTATAGCTAATTGTATCCAGAATGTGTTCAGTGGAGCCCTGGAGGACAGTGGGTGGAGAGATGAGTTACAAAAAGACACAGTACTAAGTAAAGTCATGTTGTGGGTTGTGCATGGGAGGCCTAATTCCAAGGAGCTAGAGACAGGTCTGAGATTGTATGTTCATATTGCTTCTGAGTTGACATGTGAAAATTGACTTTTACGTAGGCTAGAGCAACTGGTTGTACCTGCCAGTTTGTGGACAAAGGTATTAGAATTGGCACATGATGGTCATATTGGGATAAGAACAATGAAGCATATGGTACTTAAAGATTTTGGGTGGCCTGGTGTACCTAAATTTGTTGAATGCTTTGTGAGAAATTGTGGTCCCTGTATTATGAGCGACAAAACTCAGGTGACTCCTCAACCATTCATGATTAATCTTGTGGAATCACCCTTGGCAGTGTGGGAAAAATAGCTTTGGACATTGCTGGACTCATGAAAGTTCTTGGGGAAGGTTCTAGATTTGCTATTGTCTTGATGGATTATATGTCCAAGTGGCGGGAAGTTGATTTTGTCAATAATATTAACACTGCTTTGATCACTCAATTCTTACACAAAGTGTTTGTGAGAGAAGGATACCTTACTGAAATTGTGTCTGACAATGGTATCCAGTTAGTGTTAAAAGAGATGGAGTTGTTTGTGAATGCCCATGGTATCAGACACATTAAGACCTCTTTGTACCACCCTAGAAGTAATGGGTTAGTCAGTGGAACAATTTAATCACACATTGAAAGATCAGTTACAGGTGGCAATGGTTTACAATTAAGCATGGGTGGAAAATCAGTTCCACTTGCGAATTTTGCGGATTTTCGGTAAATTCGCAATCCGCGAACGCTCGCGAATTTACCGAAAATTCAAAAATTCGCACGCAGCGGATTTTTTTTTCTTGGTGATACAATTTTGCGGCGTGCGGTGTAAGCTCGCAATTGCGAACATGTAGGTGCGGCGGGCAGCAACAATCTCGCACTCGCGAAATTACAAAAATTGCAATTCTGCACAAGAAATCCACTAGCAAGCAGCATAGACCTTCTGAAAATTATGATTTTTATCAGAATAACTCCTCAGGTTGACATTTGCCTGCACTTTTTTGGATTTGAGGCCTTTTGACTTTCTTTGGATCACTTTTGGATTAGAAATCAACTTTCACAAGTAAGCTTGTTTGGGGCATTACAGTTGCTGTTCTGCAGAAAAACGAGTTTTGCAAAAGTGAAAGCATTCAGCAGGTTCAAAAGTTCACACTCATCATTAGTAACAATTCCCTGTAGTGCTTCCTGACTGGGGCCCCTCCAGAGTTCAGTTGCTAGTTGCAACAATTGTATGACCCTGCTCTGACCCTCACAGCAGGCTCATAGAATAGCTACAAGTAGGCCACAAAGGTCCTGGAAAAAAAATTGCACTGCAACAGAAAGCAAATTACAGATAAGGAAGCAGGTGCCAGACTGGGATTTTAAAACAGTGACACATTAAAAATTAAACCCCAAATTAATTCATGTCAGTTGAAGCAGGGCAGGTGTGCTTGCTTTTCCCCCCCATAATCTACAGTGATGATGAACCAGAGGGTGGCATTGATGTACCAGAGGGTGGCATGGGTGAAACAGAGGGTGGCAGGGGTGAAACAGAGGGTGCTGGGAACCTGTGATGATGAACCAGACGTAGAAACAACATAATCGCGACCGTTGCGAGCCGACATGTAAGTTCGCAATTGCGAACTTGTACAAAACCCTCACGAACTGGCAGAAATCCCTGCGAACACAAAAAAAAAATCCGCAAATTCGCGAGAATTTGCGGATTTTGCGGATTGCGAGTTCGCAAATTTGCAAAATTCGCGAACGCCAGATTCGCAAAATTCGCTCATGCTTATTTACAATCTTAATTGGAAGGTTGTGGTGGCCGATATGCAGTGGGCGTACAGGACTACTCCTAATGCCTCTAGTGGGGGGTCACCTTTTGTTTCATTCTGTGGTCATGTTCCAGGTTTTATACTCAACACAGAGCGGCTGGAGTGGTAACGTATTGATGTCACACATTTGTCTGGTGTGGTTGATGTCAGGGAAAAAGTACAAAACAAATACAAGCATTTACAATGCAACAGTCTCGCCTTTGCAAAAGTTAGAGCTATTGGCATTGTAAATGTCAAACTTTTTATTTATGCATTGGTTTTGAAAACAGATAAATAAATGGCATTGTCATTTACAATGCCAACAGCTTAATCTCTCGGAAATGCGAGACTTATTGCATTGCATTTCGCTGCCTGTGCAAGAAAAGTGTGGGGTGCAGGCCGAGATACGACAGGATGCATGCATATTCCGCTAACAAGAAAAGCAATAGTGCTGGGGTTTGACTTCACTAAGTGTGAGGGGGTAGAGGAAGCGGTGCGGGTATCCTCCACGGGAGTGGGGTGGGCGGGGGGTAATTGGGCAGTTATCAGTTTCTGGACTTTCTGGTATATATGCCATTCTAAAGGAGGCCCAGATGTTAAATGTCAAAGCCTGCCTGGGCCGTGACCACCTTATTCAGCTGTTGGGGGTCTGACACCCCCCCTCCGCCATGGCATGGTGTTCTCTCGACCAACAGGTGGAAACTGGGAGGAGTGGTTCATGAGCTGGGGTGGGGGGGTGTCAGGCCTTCTCTGCCAGGACCTCTCTTAGCTGTGACCTCCTTGTCCAGGGAGCACGTGTGCTCTCAGGCCCCCTCCGGCGGTGAAGTGGGAGCCGAGGCCTTTCCGCTGCCTCAGACCTGCAGGAAGGCAGCTGCTCCCACCAGCTGCATGGGAGATGTTTTCAGATTTCTGAAGTCTGTGGCCTTGTGCCCGGGAAAGGCTCTCTTTGAGAAGAGAGACCGGGAGACTGTTGGAGGGAAGTGCGCTGCCGAAGCGGGTCTGAGGTAGCCACCGGGAGTGATGATGGGGCGAGGAAGAGAACTCACGATGAAGGGAGGTAGCCGCAGGGTGACATGTTCGCTGGATGAGGGGAACCCACGGGGTTGTCTCTCTCACACTGCAGTCTCTCTCACACTGCTGTCTCTCTCACACTGCTGTCTCTCTCACACTGCCGTCTCTCTCACACTGCTGTCTCTCTCACACTGCTGTCTCTCTCACACTGCTGTCTCACACACCATGCTCTTCCTAGAACACACACACTGCTGTCTCTCACACACACACACTGCTGTTTCTCACACACTGCTGTCTTTCTTACACACAATGCTGTCTCACAGTGCTGTCTCTCATGCACACTGCTGTCTCTCACACTGCAGGTGTGGGTTGTGGGTTTCCAGCGAGTACACATGTTTTTTACTGTACGCCCCCTTTTCCCACCCAGAAAAAAAGGTGTAGTCCTGTCAAAATATCCAACCTTTTCCAGTGTGGAAAGAGAACACTGTGGAGCTATCAAATACCATCAAACATGCATTGGTAGATATTTACAGATTCACAGTGCGTTCCAACCCTGGAAATATTGCTTTCCAACCTCTGTACATAGATTTCTGAAAAAATGGCGAAACACTAACATCTAACCCTTGATACAATGAGCCCTAGTGTAATCCAAGAGGTATTATCAGAGCTCCGATACAATATGAACGCAGCCGTAATTTATCACCTCGGTAGATTGTACGAAAGGTATAAGTGGATTTATTTTTATAAGGACACAGAGTTTTGAAGTATTGTGACCCTTTAACTAGCAGATATTTAATAAAATTACACACCATTAGATGGGGTACGGTTTGCTCGCCATGCACTGTTGATGGAAGTTTTGCCAGGCTCGATCGGCTAGCGTAGGCTGTTTGTGGAGCGTTGGGAGGGAAGTGGAGGTTTCAGCGAGCGGGTTTGCGGCTCCAATTTGGATGAGTGAGGGAAGTGGGGAGGGTCGCATGGCTCGGGAGCAGGGGGAGGCGCCTGTAGGGGGGAATTGTGTCCCAGACGGCGGGAGTTTCAATGGGAGTATAGGAATGCTGGAGGACGGACGGGGGGGTCGGGCGGTCAGGAGCACGTAGGGGATGAGTGGGTGGTGGAACTATTGAGGCAGTAAATAAAGAGGTACACGCAGACAGATCTATTAAGTCTGAGGCCCGTGCTCTTTAAGTTATTTCACGGACTCGAGTTAAAAATTTAAGTTTTACCTCACTCTGTCATCATTCATACCGCTAGATAGACCCGAAGGAGTGTTTGAAACTCTCCAGTCTGACCTCGAACAGCGGTGAGCGTTTACTGTGCCTCCTCAAATGAAAACAACACGTCTCCTACATATAAATCACTCAGTTCCCAGTACCTTCTTGCAATCCACTCTGCTGTCTTTGCCGTCTCTTTCAGGTTTTGAAAGACTGGGCAGTTTCATATTTCCAAGTGAGGCATAAAGGGGGAGTCCCTGCACTACATGCGTAGAGAAGCGCTCAAAGATCCGAGACATCAGTGCTATTAAATAAGGTGTTCCCGGCCACCCTCTCAACTCAGCATAAAGTGCACCGTGCCCAGGCCCCAGATCATTTAAGGGATAATATCCTGCCAGGAGGTTCCTCGGAGGGCTCATGTGTAAAGGGGCAAGGGGGACACTGTGTTTAGGCAGCCTGGGGAGGAGGCAGCGAGGAGTTTAGTTGTTAAGTTAGGGGTAGCGCTTGGAGGGCCACATTTCTGCTGTTTTGGCCGCGGGAGGTTTGTGGTCAGGATGAAGGAAACGGATTGGGACGGGGGTGCGGTGGGGGAGGGGCGGTAAGTTGGACAGCTGGGGAGGAGGTAGCGAGGGGTCTGGTGGCAGGACGGACGGATGGAGGGGCGAGGCCGTTTGTGGAGGGTTGGGAGGGAAGCGGATGTTTCAGCGAGCGGGTTTGAGGCTCCAATTTGGTTGAGTGAGGGAAGTGGAGAGGGTCGCATGGCTCGGGAGCAGGGGGAGGCGCCCAGATAGGACACACAGACAGACATACTGTGAAAAGCAGCCAAATATACCAGGACGATAAGAAGGAATTACCAGAAAACGTTTATTAAGTTCAAGGTAAACTTTACGACCTCAGCCACAAGAAGCCTCGCCGGAGGCAGCTTCGCTCTGACCCCCGGGCGCTCGCCTTGGAACGCTGGTCGCGGTGACATTCGAAATGATGTCACCGCGAGCAGCACCATTACATGCGGAGGCGCCGGGGGGCGAGAAGATGGGAGATACCACACATCCCCCTCCCCTGCGGAATAAAACATATGAATGCAACAGAAGAACAGTAGTATTGTAAAGAATCACATCATCACATATTGTTCAAAATGAACGTAACAGAAGCACAGTAGTATTGTAAAGAATCACATCATCACATATTTTTCAAAATGTCTGGGGGGTCTGGTCACTCTCCAGGTAGACCTACCACCCGGGTGGGGGACTGGCAACGGCTTCTTGGCGTCTGGACCTTTGCTCCCCACCGCGTTGCCTTCGCCCACCCTTCCACTACAGGGATCCTGCCCGGGTGGGTGAAATCTCACTACTCTTCCCAAGTTCCAGATCTTCCCCTCCTGAGTCTTCACTGCATTCCTGAACAATTTAGTGATCTTGGTGGGACTACTATATCCTGACCAAGTTGCTCTACCCGTGGGGGTTCTGATCTTAATGTCGTCCCCCACTTTGAACCCGGCATCCCGTGCAGAGTTGAGCCTGTCGTATCTTTCTTTTCTCCCCACCATGGCTCCCTCTTGTTTCGCCACACTTTTTGCTTCTTTGGTGTGGTCCGACCAACCCTTGTGCCACCACATCCACCCTGGGGATAGCTTGGTGTTAGGTATCCTTGCACGGAGCAACTCGAATGGGGTGACTCCCGTCGTTTGGTGCGGTGTGAACCTGTACGCTTCTATCCACCTCCATGCTTCTTCTTTCCAGCTTATGCCACTGGCCTTGGCTAATTGGATACTCTCCTTGAGGGTTTTGTTAAAACGCTCAACCATGCCATTGGTCTCGGGGTGATACAAAGCGCAGCGTTTATGTGTGATGCCTCTCTCCCCAAGGAAGTCTTCCATTTCTTTTGAACATAGTTGCACCCCATTGTCCGTGAGTATGCTGCTGGGTAATCCTTCCCTGACGAACACCTCTTCCAGGAACCCACTGTCTACCTTAGTTGTGACTTCACTTACTAACTTCATTTCGGGCCACCTAGAGTACAAATCCATGAGCACCAGAATATATGGCGTGCGCACTTCTCCCGTCAATGGACCCACAATGTCCAGTGCCAACTCCTCCCAGGGTCCTGACGGTGGCGGACTGCACACCATTGGAGGCGTCAGTCGTTTCAAGACTTTGTCACTGTTGCTGCACGGAACACAGTCTCTTATTTTCCTTTCAGTGGCAAGGTCCATGCTTGGCCACCAATAGTTCTCTCTGAGTCTTTGTTTTGTCTTGGTGATACCCATGTGGCCTTCGTAGGCTATCTCAACCAGGTTATCTCTCACCGATGCGGGTGGCACTAGTCGCGTCCCCCTAAACAGGCATTCAACGACTATGGACAGCTCGTCTTTGACAACCCAGTATGGTTGCAGATTTTCCTCCAGTTTATCTTCGTGTTTCAACTTGTCTTTTATTCTTTTGCACACCTCCTCTAAGGTCTCATCTTCCTTCAGTGCATTTTTCCATGTTTCTTCTCCAAATGCTCTCTGGATTGCGCAGACATTTTCCATCTGATGTTCATCCGCTTCATCTTCCACCTTTCCATGCGTCTCCTTCGCCTCTTTTTCATTAACAAGTCTTGACAAGCAGTCTGCTGCAAAATTTCTCGTTCCCGGGACGTACTCAACACAGAAGGTGTATTCTTGGAGGCCGACCACCCAACGCTTGATCCTGCTGGAAATGGCATCCAGGCCCTTCTTGCTGAAGACTTCTACCAATGGCTTGTGGTCAGTAAGCAGCGTGAACTATGTGCCCCACAGAAAGTCTCTGAATTTCTTCAATGCCCAGGATACTGCCAGGGCCTCTTTTTCGATTACTGAGTTGTTGTTTTCAGACTTCTGGAGTGACCTTGAGGCGAAAGCTATAGTTTCTTCTCCGTCTTTGCCTACTTGAGTGAGGACTGCTCCCAGCCCTTTAGCACTTGCGTCAGTGGTGACCACGGTCGCCCGGTTGGGTATGTAAGACTTTAGGCTGGGGGCTTCTGCAAGTGCCCTCCTTACATCTTCAAACTCCCTCTGACACTCCTGACTCCAGTTGAACTCCATCTCTTTCTTAAGTAGCACCCTGATGGCATATGTCCTTCCCGCAAGGTTCCCTATGAATTTTCCGTAGAACTCCAGCATTCCCATAAATGACTTGATTTCGTCCTTGCTTGTTGGGGGCATCAAATTTACAATGGTGTTCTGGAGCTCGGCTTTAGGACAGATCCCTTCAGCGGTCACCTTGTGTCCTAAAAAATCCAATTCAGCGCAGCCAAACACACACTTTTATTTTTTTACTGTTAGTCCTTGCGACCTGAACCTTCCCAACACGCGTCTCAGCCTCACATCATGCTCTTCGTGTTTTTTTGCAAATATAAGCACATCGTCCTGGTAACACACGACCCCTGGGATGTCTTAGAAGATGTTCCCCATGAGCCTCTGAAACACGGCGGCCGCCGAGACTAACCCGAAGGGCATCCTTTTGAACTTGTACGCGCCCATGGGTGTCACAAACGCTGTGAGATCTTGCGACTCTTCATGTAGTTTGATCTGAAAGTAAGCCGAGGTGAGATCGAGTGTGGGAAACACCTTTGCCCCCTCTAACATGCTCATCATCTGGGTGATGTTCGGTAGGGAAAATCGATCGACCACGACCTCTTTGTTCAACGCTCTCAGATCGATGCAGAGCCGAACCGACCCATCTTTTTTCTTGGCGGCCACGGTGGGTGCCAACCATTCCGTCGCGTCCACAGGTTCGATGATTCCTGCCTTGCATAGTCTCTCTAGTTCAGATTTCACCTCTTCTTGGATGGCGATGGGAAGCTTCCTGACCTTGGCCACTACCGGCTTTGCGTTCTCTTTCAATTTTATCTTGTGACAGTAGTTCTTTAGGCATCCTAGCTCTTCTCTGAATACTTCTTGGAACTCAGCCACTACGTCTTCCTTTTGTTCCTGTATCTCCTGTTTCAAGATCTGGGGATTACTATAAGGATTGAGATAGACCCCCAACTCCTTCTGTGCTTGCCACCCCAAAATGTTATCCCCGACTGTGGACACGTACACCTTGGACACTGTTGTCCTGTTCCTGTTTTCAATTTTGTCCCAAAAGTAACCTTTCATTGAGATAGGGCGACCAGCATACCCCCCAGGCCTCACATCCATTTTCTTCAAAATTATCTTCCCCTTGGACACACAAGAGAATTCTTTTGCATTAATAATTGTTATCCTAGAACAGGAATCAAACAATGCTTCTAACTCACTTTTATGGTGTCTTTAGGGCTGCTGACCTGACCCTCATCAACCTGCACTACAATTTCTTCACACGTGGTGTCATTAAGGCTTGGAACCTGACTTTCGTTAACTTGCACTACAATTTCGTCACAAACTACGTTCGTCCTGTCACTACTCTGTCTACTGAACCCTTGCCCACTCTTGCAATACTGCTTGAAGTGACCTTTCTTACCGCACTTGTTACATGTGAACCTGAGGACGGAACACTCTTTGTCATTGGGTAGGTGCCCCTGCTTGCCACATCTATAGCAGGTGCCCTTGAATGGTCCTCCCAATTTGCTCCCTTTTCTGCTCTCTACCCGCTACCATCTGGTCTTTGATCACCGACACAGCCTCACACTTGGTCACAACTTCACTGGCATTGGGCTCATCTTCACTTCTTTTCTCCCCGGTGTCTTGCTTTATCTCCATGACGCACTGTAGCATGTGCTTAACCTGTTTTGCCATAATTAAAACCTCTCTCAACGGTGGATCATCCTTAAGCCATACCTCTTCACGTACACGCTCCATTCTGCAAGCTAATACAAACTGATCCCTGATCCTTTCCTCACTTGCACCACCGAACTTGCATGTCGCTGCTAGTTTCCTTAATTCAGAGACAAAATCTTCAATAGATTCACCCTCCTTCTGTGCTCTTTTCCCAAAGTGATACCGCTCCATTATGGTGCTCGTCTTAGGGAGGTAGCGTAAGTTCAATTTCTTAAGACTTACCTCTAGCTCATTAAGACCCCTCGCTTCCTGCGTCCCTAAATCTGGGAGGTAATCTAAAACTTCTTCCCCTTCTGCACCTAGGTAATACGCTAACAATGCTACCTTCCTTTCAAGTCCAAGGTTTGGCCCACACACAGTAGCATAATTCAATATGGCTGAGATACCCGCCACCCCCTCTCAACACAATCCCCAAAAGGAGGGAAACCGGAAACAGTTCTTAAAGTTTTTGGATGTGGGATGGAGTGACCATCCCGGCCGTATTTATTAAAACAAAAAATTAAAACATTAAACGTTTTCATGTTATGTACAATTTCATTATCACATTACGAGTTTGGCTAACCTTAACATAATCTCTAATACAGAGGTTCTCCTAGCCGAACTAGCATCCTACAAAAAACATTCTCTAAGAACACTGAAATTGTACATCCTAACGTTTAAGGGCCAACGGCAAGGTCATAACCGGTGTCAAGATCCCTAACCAGACTTACCCCTCCCACTTGGGAGGGGCGACAGCACAGAGGCTTACCTCAAGTGCAACTACTAACAATTTCCCTTGTCTTGACGGGGGCACTTAAGACTCGACGCCATTTAAAGGTCGTTCGAACACTTGTGTGTGGTATCTAGAAGGTATCGTTGACCTCTCCCCACCCCACACAACTTACCGCATCTGCCGTCGCAGATGACACTGGCCCCGGGAAATTCCCCAGGAGGGGGCTGTAACCCCTCCTACAAAGGAAGGGGCCTTGACCGCCTTTCCTTTACTTCCGGCGTCCCGCCCTTAGACGGGACCGCCTCCCCACTGAGGGGCCAATGGCCACCTCTCCCGAGCGCTCCCATCCGTGTTGGGTGACGCCCACTCATAGGGATCTACCAATTAGTGCTCACCGATCATGACCTTACCGCCTACCAAAAATAAATACGACAATTCTTACTCAAACCTATGAAAACATTGGTCGCTACGACCGAAAGAACATGCTAGAAATGTAACACTACATCAAATCATTTTAATCGTAACAACCTAGACGATATTCACCATACTTTATTATGATTAACCACAAACTGATACTGTCACAGCCTGTAAACGAGATGGAAAAACAAACTTATAAATTCACTTTATTGCACAACAACTTGCTGTCCTCAGGGGCTGGTGGGTGGGTCAAAATTGGCTCTTCGTTCCGTCCCGAGCTCACGTGTAGCGAGGAGGTGCAGCTTCGGAGCACAAGAACAAGAGGACGTCTTCTGGTCTTGCGCCTTCTTTTATCCGTCTTCAGGGCGGGCGAAAACCCGCCCCTGCCTGCCCCGAGGGCGTGGCTGGCTGCGTCGGTGTCTAGGCCAGCCCACTCTAGGGCGGGAAAAAGCGCGCCCCGGCTACGCCGCTTCGGGCATACCAGCCGAGTCGCGCCTCCCGCCCAAAAATGGCTTCCCGGGGGGATCGAGGCACTCATCCATACGTTCGGGGGGACCGAGTGGTCGCCCCTTTCCATATGGCTGAGATACCCGCCACCCCCTCTCAACACAATCCCCAAAAGGAGGGAAACCGGAAACAGTTCTTAAAGTTTTTGGATGTGGGATGGAGTGACCATCCCGGCCGTATTTATTAAAACAAAAAATTAAAACATTAAACGTTTTCATGTTATGTACAATTTCATTATCACATTACGAGTTTGGCTAACCTTAACATAATCTCTAATACAGAGGTTCTCCTAGCCGAACTAGCATCCTACAAAAAACATTCTCTAAGAACACTGAAATTGTACATCCTAACGTTTAAGGGCCAACGGCAAGGTCATAACCGGTGTCAAGATCCCTAACCAGACTTACCCCTCCCACTTGGGAGGGGCGACAGCACAGAGGCTTACCTCAAGTGCAACTACTAACAATTTCCCTTGTCTTGACGGGGGCACTTAAGACTCGACGCCATTTAAAGGTCGTTCGAACACTTGTGTGTGGTATCTAGAAGGTATCGTTGACCTCTCCCCACCCCACACAACTTACCGCATCTGCCGTCGCAGATGACACTGGCCCCGGGAAATTCCCCAGGAGGGGGCTGTAACCCCTCCTACAAAGGAAGGGGCCTTGACCGCCTTTCCTTTACTTCCGGCGTCCCGCCCTTAGACGGGACCGCCTCCCCACTGAGGGGCCAATGGCCACCTCTCCCGAGCGCTCCCATCCGTGTTGGGTGACGCCCACTCATAGGGATCTACCAATTAGTGCTCACCGATCATGACCTTACCGCCACAGGTCCGGATAGTTGACCGGCTATCCGGACCCCCCACAAAACTCCTACCTAAAGGTCATGTTTTAAAGATTTTAACCAGGCTAGGAAGTCTCCTATGAGTAACTCATTCCCCGCCCTCGACAAATGCACACCATCCCCCAGATACATACTGTCATCATTAATACACTTATGCGAGATCGAATGCAATGTCTTGGAACGGAACAACCTACTCACTTTGTTATTCAATTTTTTAACAGAATGATTCAAAGCAGGGATCGAGATAGCCCCCCGCCACACTTTTCGTGGGATCATATGAGACCACGCAATCAGGCACCCCGGAACTCTCCTCGCTAACCAACTTACCGTGGAAAGCATAGCCTCCAGGAGAAGTCGTCTACCGGTGGTGACCAAATCATTGCCCCCTAAATGCACTATGACTATGGACGGCGGTGACCTCATCCGCTCTAACAAGCCCTCAAAAAATTCCTGAAACTGGTCAATACAGAGACCGCCCCTTCCGTAGAAGGACACTCTGTACCCGTATTCCCCAGGTACGTGAAACATGTCACCTGCTTTGAATACGTCTGCGGCCCGTCTCACGTATGAGTGGCCCACGACCCACACCTCCTTCCTCACAGCCGGTGACGTGCGACCGCTGGCCTGGTGTTGGGTCGACTGCTCAGTCTGCCCTGCCGCGTAGGCTTGCGCAACTGAAACAAACAAAAGACAAGAGGCGTGAGTACATGATTACAGCTTCACAACATGTGCAATCGCACGTACCTCTTATAACAATTGGAGGACCAGCGCCCCACACGTTTCACTTGTTCTACATTGAGACCCCTGGCTGTAGCTTCAGTGGCAGCCCCTATACGAAAGGAGTGGGTCCCAAATTCGCCCGGGTCCAAGCCCGCTGCGGCAATGGCCATTGCAAGCACCCGTTGAAACTGAAACCTCGTCAGCGGGGTGGCGTCTGCATGCCTCAACAATGTCCCCCCCCATGATGCCACTCTCTGTGCTAGGTAATCTTCTAAGCACTGTACCGGACACATGGATGACTCGGGGTCCCTGCGAATGATCGTGCAGTCCCCTTTCCCATCCTGGTCAGTCTTAGACCTGAGAAAGGAGACAATCATCGCATCCCCCCTGATCTGAACATGTTCCCTGCACAAGCCCCCCGTCACATCCTGTTTGTTCCTTGCAACCAGCTCACTAACTCTCATAGCCCCGTGAAACGCCAGCGTAAATGCAGTCCGGAACAAACAGGTCTCAAAAGGGGACGAGCATGTGTTAGGGAGTGTGTCCAGTAACTGGGACAACCTGTCTAGACCTATCGGTCGTCTCACGTCTACTCTGCGACCCTCTAGGCGTTGCCACCCACGCAGCGCTTTCTGTACTGTGAAAGACGCTGTTGGGTCCAGGATGCCATGGGCCCTGGCAACAAAGGAAATGGCGGCACGATGCCTTTGGGCCGTAGCCACCGATTTCCCAGCCCTATGTAAAGACATCAGAAAGAGTACTACCCACTCTTCCTGACCCCACAGACCCCCTCTCTCTGCCCCTAAAAAGGCTAAATAGGCCTGGAACGCCCCTTCATATGCCTTCCTTGTCCTGGGTGCTAGACTCTCTCCCACGAGGTGACGAAGTTCGGGGCACCGAGAGACCAGAGAGCTTCGGGGAAGGGTGCCGGCTCCGGGTCCGCTGAAGGAAGGAAACCCGAGAAAGCCTGCATGTGAAAACGAGACAGTGCGTCAGCAGCCTGATTCATCACCCCTGGGACATGTTTTGCTCTGAATACCACGTTCAGTTGCATACATAGTAGGACAATTTCTTTGAGCAGCCTCAAAATCAACTTACAATGGGCTGACTGACTATTGATGCATTCTACCACGGTCATGTTGTCGGACCAAAAAATGACAGAATGATCTCTGAAACCTTCTGGCCAGGTTCTCAGGGCCACGAGAATGGGAAATAATTCAAGGAAAGCAATATTACTCGTTAGCCCCTTCTCGTGCCACCATAGGGGCCATCTTTGAGCAGACCAGTTCGTGCCGAAGATGGCGCCAAAACCTATGCTTCCTGCTGAATCTGTCCATAGCCCAAGCTCTTCTGAGGACACGGCTGGCTTGTTCCAGACGACTCGGCCATTGAAGTCCGCCAAGAATGCTAACCATATCCGCATGTCCTGGCGGACCTCAGCCGATAACCTCGTGCGATGATGACCCTCCTTCAGGCCAACCATCGCTTGGGCAATGGAGCGGGAAAAGGGGCGAGCCATTGGGATTACCCTCAAGGCAAAGTTCAACTTTCCCACTAATTGTTGCAACTGATGCAGTGTAACCTTAGGTGTATTCAAACATACTCGGAGGGCTGTCCTGAATTTCAACACTTTGCTAGCTGGTAAACGGAAACACCCCTCCCTTGAGTCCAACTCGATCCCCAAAAATTCGAGGCAAGTCGTGGGACCCATAGTTTTACCCGGTGCCAACGGCACGCCAAATTGACCCATCAACACACAGAATTCATCTAAGGCCTGGGCACATTCGGGATTTCGGGCGGGACCAAGGAACAAAAAATCGTCAAGGTAGTGCATTACATTTCGAAAACCCGTTTTCTTAGTGAACACCCATTGCAGGAAAGTACTGAATTGCTCAAAATAAGCACATGATATAGAGCATCCCATTGGCATACACCTATCCATGTAAAATGATCCCTGGAACCCGAATCCCAAAAGACGCTGATCGTCTGGGTGTACCGGGAGCAACCGGAACGCTGACTCGATATCAGATTTCGCCATCAACGTCCCGGGCCCCAGGCGATTCAAGATGGCTACTGCCTCATCAAAAGATGCGTATCGCACCGAACAAACTTCTGGATCAATTGCGTCGTTCACCGAAAGACCATGTGGAGCAGACAGATTATGAATCAATCGAAACTCACCTGGGTCCTTCTTGGGGACCACCCCTAACGGAGAACAAACAAAATCCGGTACCGGGGGTACACTAAACGGGCCGGCGACCCGTCCCCGGCTAACCTCTTTCTGAATTTTCTCTTGCACTACAGATGTATGTTGTAGAACGGAAAGTTGATTTTTGCACATCCCTACACCCTGAAAGTCCCCTACCGGGATGCGGAAACCATGTGTAAAACCGTTCCGCAGCACCCCGGCAGAAGTCCGATCCGGGTATTCGCTGAGCCAGGGAATCATTGCCAAGGTATCAATCGGAGTTGGTAAAGGCGCCCCTCGGCCTAGATTAGACCTGTTTGGCGCCTCCCTTACCCCCATTCTCACTCGTTCTGGCTCTGCACGATGACTCAGGATGGGATGACCCACACGTACTACATTCGTGTCTAAATTTACATGATCCCGGAGGCCTGGTACATTTCCCTCTGTTGAAGTTATAACAGAAACCCTTTCTCCCTGTATTGCCTGCGGGCCTCGACTGGTCGTCGGTGCTCGTACTTGGTCGAAAGGGCGACCCCACATTTTGGCGGGAGTAATCAACAACATTGCTCCCAACCAATGGCATTCTTAACATTCCCGATTCTTTCATTTTATCCCATGTTAAAGAATCGTAACAATCCCAAGTCAAACTCTTGTTATGTTCTTTTTCTTTCCTGAACAGATTATCATAACAAAACCAATGGTTACCTTGATACGCTGTCGAGTAACCCATAATTCTTGATTGGTAAACGGGAAACTCAGGAAGCAACTCGGGCCTACGTTCCCCCAAAATCGATGTAAAAATACCCCACGCATTGCCCCAGTTACCAATATTCTCATTTACCTTAAAGGCGGCCATTTTTGCGCGCCAAACACTCGGATGCATTAGGTCCTTCTGACTTTTTACATGCTCCACATCATAATGATCAACAAGCAAGGAAAAAATATTCACGTATTCCCCTGCCCAGATCTTTTCCTTTATCGCTAAGGGCACATGTTGTCCCAATCTCTCTCTACGAGAGGGTGCTGACTCGTCCCGTGCAATCGGCAATGGCCGCTTACCTGAACCGGACGCAGCTTCTGCCGCTTGCGGCTTGTCTATCCCCGCCAACGGTGCAGCCACTCTAGCTGCCTCTTTCTTCTCACGAAGCCCTTTTATCAGCGCCTGTGCCTCGGCAGCCGTGGCGCCATCACTGCTATCCCCCAACCATGCTGCTAGCTGTGCTGCCAGCTCGGGGGGCATGTCTTCCTTGGGTGTCGGGGTGACGACAACGGGGATTGGATTCCCCTCGACCGGTACTGGGGTCGGCGCCTCGAGCGGGGCAGAGGGAACCGGGGCGTCTCCACCGGCTGGAACCCTTCTCGGCCTCTTAGGTCTCCCTCCAGCCGGCGCAGGGCCCGAACCCTCCTCCCCATCTCGCTCCGCCAACCGTTTCTTTATGTCGGACACCTCTTTGCAAAGGGCCCGCACCATCTGGTCGGTCGTCATTCTCTTTGCGCCTTTCTTGGGCATCTCTCCGAGGAAGTATCTGGAAGACAAAGAAAAGGATCAAAACGCTCAAAATTGGCTCTTCGTTCCGTCCCGAGCTCACGTGTAGCGAGGAGGTGCAGCTTCGGAGCACAAGAACAAGAGGACGTCTTCTGGTCTTGCGCCTTCTTTTATCCGTCTTCAGGGCGGGCGAAAACCCGCCCCTGCCTGCCCCGAGGGCGTGGCTGGCTGCGTCGGTGTCTAGGCCAGCCCACTCTAGGGCGGGAAAAAGCGCGCCCCGGCTACGCCGCTTCGGGCATACCAGCCGAGTCGCGCCTCCCGCCCAAAAATGGCTTCCCGGGGGGATCGAGGCACTCATCCATACGTTCGGGGGGACCGAGTGGTCGCCCCTTTCCAGAATACTTTCTTCCACGTTTTCCATTGAATAGTAGGATCACCGGGGTTAGTCAGGAAAAAGGGTGGAGGTGTCACACTCTGCATGGTAAAATGTCAGTGAGCAATTGGTAAAGCAGAAACTAAGATGGCAATGTGTACGTCAAACTAGCCTACAGTGTACATGTATGGCACAGTTCTATTTTCAGTCACCAAATATTTCAAAATGCATTAAATAAACTAACACTCAAGTTTCACTTTTGTATTCGAGAAGTATTTAAATCATTTGAGGGAACAGTGGTGAGTGCGGCAGTTCAAGTGGATACCAAATTTTTGTACACAAGAGGATAGCTTTTCCTTTGATGTGGTTCTTAGTCCCGCCAACTGTGTACCACAGCCAGCACCCTTCAGGGCAGAGTGTCACAGGCTAATGAGGGGAATCCAAACTAGTTTCAACATTGCGCACAGACTGAAATTCACAAAGCTAATGCCCAGAATGAAACTCAAAACGGCGAGGGCGCAACCGTTTTCCTTAAAAGTCGAACAAAACACCAAGGGGTAGAGCGCTGCTTACACTGCCAGTCACATCAATGTGTATTACAGGAGAAAGTGATGACCATGGGCCGATCGTCCTGGCGCTCTGTCAGCTTGCTGGTGAGGACAACAACTGCTGATGAGGAATCGAAGGTAGTCAGGCAAACAAGATGTAAGCTCACCACGCTTCCGTGACTGCCTGTCACAATCTCACACCAGTCTCCCCTCATGGGTACTGTCACAGCCCGCCTGGCTCTAAGTGCCCACTGACAGTCACACGCTGGTAGAGAACAGATCTCGCTGGCGCTTCACAGAAATGCCTGTCAAACACCCGCTGCAGTAGCCGCCTCGCTCACTCACAAGACCTCTGTCGCAAGTTCACCGCAGACAGTTCGCTCCTCGCGTAGTCTCAACAGCGCGCTTATAGACAGCTTGCAGGCGTCCCTTCCCTCTTCTTTTGACAGGGACAGATGCTTTCAACCCCTTTGACCCGCTGCCGCTTCTCCGATCCTACTCGCGCTTCCTGGTTACGTTCGACAGCCACCCACTAGGATATCCGCTGCCACGTTTCTTTCTCCCCTGTGGTAGTTCACCAAAGGTCAGGTGGTCACTAGTGGGTGAACACAGCGCGCATTAAGGCAGCAGGCGTGGATTACCTTACTATAAAACAATAAAAAAATTTACCTTACTTCCATTGAGCGGAGACTGGTACCTTTCATCTATCAGACACGCAGTTGTTCCTTTCACGATCCTCCCTCTGCACTTCAGTCAGGTACGGGATCGCGATGACAACCCACGAACTTTCAGTCGCTCCTCATTTCGATACTTCGGTTTCTCATAAGAGCGTGGAGATGCTCTATGCTTCCAGCTTCACCTTCCGTTCTTCCGTCCGTGTTGAGGTCGTAGATCTCAAAACACCCTCGTCGCCAGTGTGAAAAGCAGCCAAATATACCAGGACAATACGAAGGAATTACCAGAAAACGTTTATTAAGTTCAAGGTAAACTTTACGACCTCAGCCACAAGAAGCCTCGCTGGAGGCAGCTTCGCTCTGATCCCCGGGCGCTCGCCTTGGAACGCTGGTCGCGGTGACATTCAAAATGATGTCACCGCGAGCCGCACCATTACATGCGGAGGCGCCGGGGGGCGAGAAGATGGGAGATACCACAAATACATACACTCCCGCAATAAACTTGAGCATCACGTGTAATAATTTCAGGACAAGCCACACCGACTAAAATTACAAAACGGCGATAAGTGTGTTCTCTTAGACGAATACAGGGGTATGAAATGTGCGTTGCTGAGGCTGCAGCTTCCCTCCCGCATACATGTGAATCCGATGAAGGGAACGCCAGAGCGGCTGGGGCCTGTGCGCTATGCATGCCCTGTGCAATATTCAACACACCAGGTGAGCCTGCTCTGGTGCCCTCTGGACGAGCCTCCACCCACAGCCAGCAATCACCTGGACGGGGGCTGTGTGCTTCAGAGACAACAATACTAAAACAAGTTTCCAGGTGTCTGTGTGAGTAGCTCCGGGAGGGGGTGCGGGAACGGAGACATGGACAGCGGGATGAGTGGCGGGAACGGAGACGCGGACAGCGGGAGGTGGGGCGGGAACAAAGAGACGGACAGCGGGAGGGGGGACGGGAACAAAGACACAGACAGCGGGAGGGCGGCAGGATACAACCACGCGGGGGTCCTCAGAGGGGACCGGGAGCGGCAACAGAGACGTTACGAATGACGAAAAAACAGCCCTGTAAAAAAAAAAGTAAAGGGGCTGGGCTTCAAAAAAAGCAAGAAACGCCCACGAATCTGCTCCAGCCCCGAGTGACACACATCTCTTCCAATGGCTAGCCTCCATTTACGAAGCTAGCCAATGGAAGAGAGAGGCGGGTTAAAGCCCCACTGTTGAAGTCATTAAATCTTCGGCTCCGCCCCCACTACTTCGCAGTGCGACGGTAGCCTCGACCTAAAAAGTCCTAACCAGAAAAAATATATATATTACTAAATTCAAGCTGAACCTACTCATTTATAACCCACAGACAACCCAAATCAAAATTTCAAGAGCTAGTATGGGACCATGATCCATTGCAATAGTGCTATATATGCCTTAATACAAATGGGACAGCACTCAAAAGATGGTTTCAAGTTGATGACAGAGATCCAGTTTTAAAAAAATCATACTTCTAGGAACCTTGCCATCACTGTGCAGGCTCAAAGCAAATAGAACGAGGAGTAACGTGGTCTTATATATACCAGAATTGAAAGAAAAACACAAGTACCCCCAACCCTCCTCCAATTGCCTGTAGTCCTTGGCACATAACTGGGCTCATAACATGAGGCAAGATAATTGATTTGTCCTCCAAGAGCTCATTCACTTTTGATCCTAATTAACTGGGCTGAATGCATATTTAGCAACTGTTAGACCTGGCACCTTGGCGTGAGTCTCCCTTTCACTTTTTGCTGATGTGCCTCCGATGTTTTGCTGGTTTTCCGATACTCAGGGCACTGCGCCACGGCTGATCCGTGCCGCAGTGCAAGTGCTCCCTACTGTAAAACTGTACATACGATTGGTATCCATGATTGGTGCATTGGATTTACTGTCAGTCCCTAGTAAAGCGCACTAGAGAGTGCCGGGGCTTGTAGATGCCAATACTGCTGGTGGGCCTGCAGCGCTGGTTGCGCCACCCACCGAAGCAGCCGTAAAATTGTGTCTGGGAACTGCGACCGCAGAACCCGCGTGCGGTCTCGTACTGTCACGCTAGCTGGGCAAGTGCACCCACTTGCCAGCCTCGACCCTTCCCTTGACTACATATTAGTCACCCCTATGGTAGGCCTGCGGGCAGGGTTCGTTGTAGGTGTAAGGTAGGACAAGCCCTGATGCGTGTGGCATGTCCTAGTAGTGACTTACAACCAAGACCGTATTTCACTATTGAAGGCTACCTGCTCCATTAGGCCAGACTGAGCTGCTGGAATTATTACACCCTATAATTCCCGCAGGCTCAAGGAGCATGGTAGCGAGTCATGTTTAGTATGCCTGAACTCAGGATGATAAAATATTTCTTGTAGTCAAGTTTATTTTAGTATCCTGGGTTTGCAAATGCTACTTTTAGAAAGTCAGCATTTGCTTGCTTAACCATTTCAGCCCGCCTCTGCTGGTATGTGTATCTGACTGTCTGGGATGTGTGAGTGACAGGGCTGGAGGGATGACAGGTGGTGAATGCGCAGATTACACCTTAGTGGGAGGTAGGAGTGCCTCTTGACTCGAACTGTAGCTGTGCTCGGCCACCACAATGCTGGCTCCACCCTCCTGGGGAGCGGCGGATGACTCTGCCGGCACCTGGCCCAGGAAGGGCGAAGCCCCCATCAACAAGGTACTCTGGCCGCCCCTGTCCGCACAATGCTGGCTCCACCCCCTGTGGGGCGTCTGATGCGCCTGCCCCTCACACTGAAAGCAGAAGCCGGAGTACACCCGCCGGGGTACTCAAGGACTGAGAGTGGCTATGCAAAGGCCCCCCTGGCCTGCGAGGACAAAAGAATTGGCCTATAAAAGAAGGAGCCCTGCTCCTTGAAAACTAGATCCGGTTTGGGCCACAGAAGGACTCTGCCCGACGAGAAGGACCGTGAGAGACAAGGAAGGGTGCTGACTCTTGCCTGTGTCTGGTGCCTTGCTGCCGAAGGAGAGGAAGGAGAAAAGACTACGAGAAGACTTTTGCTTTACTTTGTGCCAAACTCTGCTAAAGAGATCTCCAAGGGCTTGCAAGTGAACTTGCCCCCTGACCAGCGTCCCAGGACCAGTGGACGCTACCCCCTTGGAAGAAAGCGACTGCGGGTGCTGACCATCGCCGCAGCACCGACGGAGGAATCTCCTCCAAGGCAACGACATCCACCTGACCACCGTGACCGGGGCCCAAAGCAACAGCGAGAGCAAAGTAAGGACCAGCCGCCGCTGGCCCGAACACCGTGACCGCAACTGCACCGGGAGCCCGAGAGCAAAGCGAAGGAGGACCCGTCCGGTCCGAGCTCTCGAGGTGACTGCATAACGAGCAGCCACTCACCTGCAAAGACGGACAGTTGCCCTGTGAGAATCCGCAAGGTCGGTGAAGGACTGGGTTCTTTAAGACCCAGCGGTGCCAGGGCACAACACCTGAAACCTTCGTGGGTAACCTGCTCCGGCGTACAAGTCACAGAGACACGGGACACTTCCTTCGGCGTCAAAGATTCAAGGTTTATTTGCTGCAGGGAAACACAGAGATCACGACAAGTACACAGCGTGCAACTTGGGGAGACTGCTTCAAATTGGTTCTGTGAATCGCTCCTTTTATACAGTTTTTACCCATAGGATAACATTGAGCACAAAAGTTTACAACCCGGTTCCCACAATTATCCCCCAGAGGGGTCGCTTTGGTCACTTTGAAACACACAAGGTCCGGAACATAAGTGCGGAAACATTTAGCGGTTCCCAACTGTAAAAACCATCTTCCCACCATTAGCAAATTCCAATCAGCAGTAAAATAGATCGAAATAGGAACGAAGACAGGTGTAGAGGAAGACCGAGACAGTGGGGAGATCGGAAAGGGTGTAAAAAGGGGAGGTATCGGGAAACACGAGATGCAGGCATCAAAGGGACGTGCCTAATGAGATGCACGGCTGAGACAATAAGTCCGTGCGGCAAGATGAGCCTCGAGCGGCGCCATCTGCCTTACAGTAGCAACCCCCTCGTCATAAAGACACTCACAAAGAACATGTGTCTTCCGCAAATATCTTGGAAGTCCCAGGGTCGCGAAGCGGACAACGTCCGTTCGCTGGCTACTTGAGGGCAAGAGACAAAATGGATGCCGTATCTAAGATGGAACCCGTGGGTACAGATGAAAAACCCACATAACAAACGAACGGTTTAAGTTAGCACAGCGAAACTGCGCACACTTACTAAACTCGTCATTTGCGGTTCATAGATACCAGACTCGACCATATTCGTGCGAGTTAAAAACACCACTTACAATTGTCACGGAACCTCAGACGCTCCTTTTGCCCTCATGTAGGCAAGCACTAGTCGGAATCATATTCGATATTCATCAGACCATCGAGATGTTGCTGTAGCATAGCTCTGTCCAACCGAGTCCCCTTGGTAACAGATGGTTGTCTCATACACGTTGTAGCACAGAGGCCACATAAGGCAGGACCACACTGCACACAAAGGCAACACGTGAACAGGAACACTACCACAACCCCAATGATCATCAGAATTTTCCAACCCCAAGTCGACATCAGGCCCCAAAACCATCCAAGTAGCGTCCAATCCCCTACATCCACGTGTATGGATTCGGAGATCTTATGCAACCTCGAGATGGCTTGATAGACAGTAGGAGCATTATCTGGAATGAAAATGCAGCAGCTCGAATGGATCACCTTACATACCCCACCGCGATCTGCTAAAATGACATCTAAAACCATACGGTTTTGTAACGTCATAAGTCTCTCCGCCTGAAGTTCTGTGGTGATATTACCAAGGGCACTGGCAGTAATATTAGCTGTCGATTCTACCACTCGAGTCAACTGTCTCAGGTTCCTACTGTTAACCATAGGTCCCCAAAACGGGAGGAAACCCTTGAAAAAGTCTCCTGCCTCTTGACCGGCAGTGTCTTCTTCGCTAATTACGCCTCGTACAACTCTAGTCTTATGATAATCGGCATCTACAGTGAACGTCGGAGGCAACAGATTTGCAATGAAACATGAGCCCATGAAGTATTCGGGCAACCATGTGTATGCACGATCATAACAGATAAAGTATGTACCCTTGGCAGCCAGAAACACAGGGGACGAGAACATCGGCAGAATGTAATTTTCAGTGCAAGCACTTGCTCCAAGTCGGGCTTGCGATCTTCGGCCACGACCCATAAGACAAAAATTACCAGTGTGGGGTACGACCCATATGGGAGGCGAGCTTTTAAGCTGCTTTTCACTAGTGAACACACTATATTCACCTCTACTTAGGACCTTATAGGCCTGTACCTCTTCTTCGGGAATAAGCGAAGGATCATAGATCTCACTATCTAAATCCTCTATGGCTATCGACAAAGGCTTCTGATACGAGGTAGGGCCAGAGTAGGGGGAACGTGGTTCTCGAATGGGGTGGAAACCCAGTGCGCTTCGAAACATTGTTTGAAATGCTCGAGCTGACCCTTGGGAACTATACGGTAACACCAGATATGGAATTCCCTTATCCGTAGTATGTGGCATCAACCCACACACCCAACAATTAGTAGTGTTAACCACTAACTGATGCTGATGGAGGAGCTGAATAAAGGAATTGTTGCGGAATTCTACACGTCTAGCCTGCTCGTGTTCCGGTAACATGTGAAAGGAATGGGGAGAAGCAGTAGAGGTAAGATTAGGGTAAGGAGTAGGAGTAGGTGTAGCAGGTAAGAAATAAGACATCGTGTAATACACCCCACCCGCCAATAATGCAGAAGCAGTCAAAAACAGTGCACACAGTTGAAATATGAAGCATTTGGTACGACCGAGTTGCTGCAACTTAAGTCTGTGCGCCTTAGCCCCCTCCAAATCATTCAGCTTCGAGAATGGCATTCCCTACGACCGTCCGCAACGTTTCTTGACGCACTTCGTTCTGTGCAGCAATAGTCAATCCCTAGGAGTTCCTAGGAACCGACGGCCTTTAACCTAGCGTCAAGACCTACTATCCAGAAGGAAGTACGTGCGCGGCCCTACGGCCTTCAATACACAATATGTATATACAAGCACAAAGTCTCTTCGGCTGTGGAAGTAAAAAGATACAAAAGGAGGAAGCTCAATATATATATATGTACACAAATCACAGTGATACGAAAGTTCAAAACTGATCACGGGAAACGAGGATAATGCAGTTATCAATTTCAGCAAAGCAAGAAAAATTTTATTTGTCCTTAGTGCGAGATCGCAAAGAATATCGATGTTTCCCGGGACGTGTCTGCTCGTCGAACAAAGGATCCGTTGAAGAGACAGCGTCCTGCTGATCAGTTGATTGTTCTGGTCTTGAGTCTTTTGCTGACAAATGTTCAACAGTGGCTTTCTGCTGCGCTGAGGATTCTCCAACAGGCTGTGCGTCGCTGAAAGGCACAAACGCCGGCAATGTTTCTGTTTCTGTTGACGCAATGCCTTTCCTTACCCACGGGTCTGCCGGCAAAGGGATAGGGACTCGCTTAGTGTGGGTGGCATGCACCCAGTTTTTACGCCCCTCAAGACGAACGGCAGTCCTCGTGGCCAGGAGCACCTGGTAAGGTCCGGTAAACCTTGGGTCCAGATTATTCTTGCGTGAAAAGTTTCGTGTTACCACCCAGTCTCCGGGCTGGAGCTGGTGGCCTGGACCCTCCGTCTGCGTCGGCAATGCGTCGTAAACCTGTTGGTGAATTAACCTCAGTTTAGCAGTCAAGTCATGTAAATAGTCAATCAACATTGGATACTCAAGATCAGAGAACATTCCTGGCCTAGGAACCCCCCACACATTCGCAGGACGGCCGAACACTATCTCATAGGGACTAAGCCCTATTCGGGAGTGTACAGTCGCCCTAGTTGACAGTAATGCTAGAGGTAAAGCGTCAGGCCACGAAAGACCAGTCGTAGCCTGAATCTTTGCTAACTTTAGTTTAAGGGTGCCGTTGTACCCCTCAACTAATCCAGCTGACTGGGGATGATTGGCGCTGTGGAATTTTTGATTTATTCCAAGGCCCTTACACACACTCTTCATCACACTTCCAACAAACCCACTTCCGTTATCTGACCACACGACTCTAGGCATTCCATACCGAGGAAAGTATTCCTTCAGTAGGATTTTCGCAGTAGACAAAGCAGTATTGTCTTTGAGAGGATAGGCCTCGATCCATCGGGAGAATGCGCAAACCACAACTAAAACGTACTTCAGGTTATTGCATCGCTCCATATGGATGAAGTCCAATTGAATCACCTCAAAGGGATACGAAGGAGGAGCAAAACTGCCAGGGGGAGTTGGGGTTCCTTTGCCAGGATTGTACATTATACACACCATACAATTCTTCACCAGACGTTCAGCACATTTCGTAATGCCATCATTCTTCCACACAGCAGCCAGCAACTTGCAGATACCTTTCGCGCTAATATGTGCTAACCCATGTGCCATTGTCACAACGGCCAGCACATACGCATCAGGCAACATCCATCTTTTCTGATCCGACAAATCAATCCAACAACCATTCGCATCCAACTTTCCCGTACTTTCTCTCCACTTCGTCTTTTCAGTCTTAGTGGCCTCATTCTGAATTGCTTTCACGCTCTCGATAGTATCTTCACACATACTCGATTCTGTAGGCCACCTAACCGAACTCGTCACATACATTCGAGTGCTAAGGTTCCGGGCAGTCTCCTTAGCAATCTCATCCGCAAACGCATTACCACGACCAACATCATCCGTCACTTTACGATGCGCACTACACTTAACAATCGCAACTTGCGTAGGCAAAGTCAATGCATCCAAAAGATCGTTCACAAGCTGGCCATGCTGTATCTTCGTACCGTGCGACGTCAAAAAACCTCTCTCACGCCACAATCGTCCAAAACTATGCGCTACACCAAACGCGTATTGACTGTCGGTGTACACATTCACACGTTTCCCTTTTGCTAACACGCATGCTCTAGTGAGAGCAATCAATTCCGCAGCTTGGGCAGAATTCTGATTCAATCTTGCAGTTTCAACAACAGTATTCAATGTTACAACAGCATAAGCGGTAGTCACATCGCCATTCGGCAACTTAAAACATGACCCATCCACATACAGAGTGCCATCCGGATCTTCCAATGGGGTGTTTTTAAGGTCCACTCGACCTTTCGTTTCTTCTTCAGTCCTCAAGTAACAGTCATGTTCTGCTACTTCATCTGACTCTGTGCTAATTGGTAACAAAGTTGCCGGGTTTAGGACATTACAACGTTTTATCTGAATGTGGCTTGCCAAAAGCGTCAATTCGTACCCAGACAACCTCGCACTCGTCAAGTGCTGATTTTTCGTTCGATTCAAAAGAGTATCGACTGCATGCGGAACCATCACCGTAAGCATATTGTCCATGACCAATCCTGCTGATTGTCGGATGGAGACCGCAGCTGCCGCTGTTGCTCGTAAACAACTCGGCAATGCTCTAGCTACTGGGTCTAAGGTCGAGGAAAAATATGCACATGGACGTTGTTTACCACCAAAAGGTTGCGTTAAGACACTCAAAGCACAACCTTCCCTCTCGTGAACATATAGCGTAAACGGCTTGCTGTAGTCAGGGGTACCTAACACAGGAGCCGAACACAATGAATCACGCAGTTCAGAAAAACTTTTCTGACATTCTTCCGTCCATGGTAAAGGAGTTGAAACATCCTTGCACGTAAGAGCCACCAATGGTTTCGCTAGCAATGAAAAATTAGGAATCCACTGCCTGCAGTATGACGTGATACCTAAGAAGGCACGCACATCTCTTTGGGTGTTTGGCACAGCCATTCGCGCAATCGCTGCAATTCTCTCTGGGGTCAATCTCCTTCCCTCCTTTGACAATAAGTGACCTAGATAGGTTACTTCTTGACAACAATATTGGAGTTTAGAAGGTGACACCTTGTGATTTAACTCACAGAGATGTTGCAGCAACGACACTGTAGCAATTTTGCAAATGTCCTGAGTATCAGCGGCCACCAATAAGTCGTCGACGTATTGGATTAAAGCCGCACCAACCGGCAACCGAAATGCATCCAGTTGACCCTTCAAGGCTTGACTGTAAATAGATGGACTTTCACAGTAGCCCTGAGGAGCGCGTTTGAACCGGAAGCTACGTCCACCGAGAGAGAAACCGAAAAGGTCCCTGCTCTCTTCGGCAATCGGGATGCTGAAAAACGCATTTTTCAAGTCAATCACCGAAAACCATGATGCAGTAGCTGGAATCAGAGTCAATAGCGCCGTGATGTCAGGCACAACAGGGAATTGAGGAACCACAATTTTATTGACCTCCCGTAAATCGATAACAAAGCGATAAACAGGCGGTTTCGTAGGATCGGTACGTTTAAGAATGGGCAGTACAGGGCTATTGCACACGTTTCCCCGAGTCTCTTCAATAACATCTTTCTCGATCAAATCATAAATGATCGCTAGCAAAGCTCGTTCACCATCAAGGGAGATACGATACTGGGGAATACGTGGCAATCGCACATTAGCTTTCAACTGAACAACATAGGGAGAGATATCAAGTAGGCCCACGTCATTTGGACCCGTCGCCCACAAAGACGCAGGAAGAGAACTCAATTCCGGTGGAAGCTTATCGAGAGACAAATACATAGGAGAGACAACCCTCTCTCCTAACGTAAGCTTTACACCCGCAGGAGAACAATACAAAGTTGCGTACAAACGTTTAAGCAAATCCAGACCCAAAAGATTTTCACCACAACCAGTAGTCAAAATCAACGGAGCTTGGAGCTCACGTGGCCCTATTGTAAGGGGCAAAGGGCGCGAAACTGGATTGCTAACGGGGGCGCCAGAGAATCCAACGGAAACATTTGTTAAGCCAGACAAAGGTGCGCCAGGGAGTTTCGAATGCATGATGGAACTTTTCGCTGCACCAGTGTCCAACAGAAAAGGCTCAACGACGCCCGATGTAGCAACTGCGACGTAAGGCCCTCTCTGATCAACCGGAACTGATACCACTCCCTCTCCTTGTCTTTGGCTGTCCTAGTAATTACTGTCGTCAGTTCCCTGATCGACGTAATAATCGTCCACATTGTACTGCGCAGATCGCCCTTGCGACGATCCACGTTGATCAAAACAGTTATTAGAATTAGATGAGTTGTCTGAGCGATCGTTTTGAGCACCACAACCTCTACCACGCGATGCCTGCTGTGAACCACCACGGCCTCCTTTAGACGAATTACCACTATTACGTTCGTTTAAAACAGGGCAGTTGAATTTGATGTGTCCTTCCTGTCTACAATAAGCACATTGATTGTACCCTAACGATGATCTTTGGGAGGAGGAATCGTTACGCGACTGTGATCGATTCGATTGCGACTGCGATCTATTCTGTTGGGGCGCATTCTGAGTAGAACGCGGCGGATACGCTTGTTGTAACAACACTTTAGTTTTCAGTTCTTTCGTCTTTTTGTCAGCACGGTCATTTTCCTCTTTCTCCCTATTCTCATAATATTGTGCCGTAGCCAATATCTGAGCTGAGGTAGAAACGGCCCATGCACTCTCCGAATTCCTTAATTTATTGCTCAAGTCGGGCAATAAGTTCGACACGAATTTATCCACAAACAACCTTTGTCCACCCTCAGTACTCATATCCTGTCCACTATGGTCAATGAAGGCTTCCTCAAACCTCGTAAAGAAGTCCGAAACACTCTCATCTTTCTTTTGTTTGCAAGCTGACAATTTGTCCCAATTTACCCTCATAGCTGGCATAAGAGTTTTCATTAGTGTTATTATCCTTTGAGGGAGAGCAGCAATCAACTGTTCAGGCTTAGCGCCACCAACTTGCAACCCATCTGCCGCTAAAATGGCCGCCCAATCACCACCTAACTCATTTGCGTGATCTTCCTGACGAATCTTAGCCCATACCGGTTGCGGTACGACATTGCCAAACAACATGTCGATATCGGCAAGATTCATTACCGTAGCATCTACGAGCTGCGATAATTCTTTATAATACCCTGCAGGATTTTTGCGAGGGTCAGGCAAGGATTGCTTCACCTGTAACACTTCCGATCGTTTCCATGGGAGGTGTATCCATACTCTCTGAAAATACGGCGGGACCGGAGGGGCAGCTGCGGGGTTACCAGGCATCCAAACCGGTGGAACTTCACGCATAGGGTATTGACCAGACTCGTCTGGTTGTTTTTCAATATCCTCAACAAATAATGCATGAGGGATTGGAGCGGGACGAAAAGATAGTAACCGCTCAATAGCACGTCGGACGTTAGTATCTACTATCAATCCAGTTGCAAACTGAAGTCGAAGTTCAGACAGGGCGGTCAGCACCTCGTCAGGTGCATCGGCCGCTATCTGATCATGTAGGAACTTGCACATTTCGTCAAACACATATCTCTGGGTTGGTATGTTGAATTGACAAAACGTTTCGAGGACAACACGGGGTGGATTTCTAAGGGGGTTTACCATCCAACCCATCGCCATATTATACAGCGCAACACGTTCTCTGTTTCCAGGAAGCTGACTACGTCTCTGAGGACCATCGGAACCAGCAGACCCATGAACAGGTCCGAGCGACTGAAAGAAGCTAGCCGCAAGAGGAGAATTGCGACTACGAGTAGAGGGAGAAGAATAAGACACAGGGCTGACAAGAGGAGAAGTAGAAACAGTAGCAACGACAGGGGTTAACAAAACAGGAGCAGTAGCGGGAGCAGGAGTATGTGGAAGCGGAGGAGCAGTAGGGATAGCAACAGACAAAGGAGCAGGAACAGACGGAAGAGCAGGTACAGGTTGAGGAACAGGCGGAGGAACAATAGGTGGAAGAACAGGTACGGCAGGGACCACAGGAGCTGCGGTACCCTGTACGTACGGAGGTGGCGACTTCATAAGATAGGACATTAAAGGATCCTCAACTGCCTCTTCCTTCTTATCCGACTCCGTAGGCAAAGCAGGATAACATTTATCTATGGTCATACGCTGTAGTCTTTCAAACACTTCCTTATCCTTATCCTCCTTATCACGCTGAAACTGCTCAGCTTTCTTCACTATGGTAGCAACATTATCTCGCTGACTACGTTTATTCTGTCTGATCTCTTTCTGTCGGGCTTCTTTACGCCACAACCGAAAGGCATCAAACATGGCCGGCCTTGATTTACGTTCGAACACTTCATTTCTAGATTATCTAAGATCGACGCCTCGAAGCTACCGTGAGGTGGCCAACGAAGGTCGCCGTCTTTCTTTGTATATTTAATCCAATAATCGTTAAAGGTAATCGGGCCTAGCCCATGTTTGCTATACAGGTCGTAAGTAGGAGTCCCAACCGGAGGTATCGGACACGAGTCCTCCAGTCGGGGATCCGCACCACAAGGTCTAAAACAACTGAACAAAGTACTACGACCAGGCATCTTGCACACCAGCCGAGTTTCACAAACTTCAAGGGTTACGGGATTTACCAAGTCCCAGCAAAGAACAAAACCCTCGGTTTTTGGCGGCTGCAGTCGTCAAACAACACAACAAAGTACCAAGAACCACAAATGCAATGGAACCATGCAACCACTAAGTAACCACAACCAAGAACTCTGGGAGCGACCCACAAATACTTAACTCAAAGATCGATGGCGTCACCAGGAAGGCCCGTCAATCGTCTCGCTATACCAAGGTCTACGCCAGGCGCCAAAACAGGTCTACAGTCAGGGCAGCAGTCCGTCGCAGCCGTCAGGAGGCGGGAATCTTCGCGGGAAAAGTCTTCGGGCCACTTATTTCGACAACAGGATCGATGAAGCGGAGTGCACCTTCCATCGGAGATTTCACACGAAGTTCCTCACGATCGTCGGGCTTGGACCGGTACCACTGATGCAGCCCCACGTTGGGCGCCAACTGAAGGACTGGGTTCTTTAAGACCCAGCGGTGCCAGGGCACAACACCTGAAACCTTCGTGGGTAACCTGCTCCGGCGTACAAGTCACAGAGACACGGGACACTTCCTTCGGCGTCAAAGATTCAAGGTTTATTTGCTGCAGGGAAACACAGAGATCACGACAAGTACACAGCGTGCAACTTGGGGAGACTGCTTCAAATTGGTTCTGTGAATCGCTCCTTTTATACAGTTTTTACCCATAGGATAACATTGAGCACAAAAGTTTACAACCCGGTTCCCACAATTATCCCCCAGAGGGGTCGCTTTGGTCACTTTGAAACACACAAGGTCCGGAACATAAGTGCGGAAACATTTAGCGGTTCCCAACTGTAAAAACCATCTTCCCACCATTAGCAAATTCCAATCAGCAGTAAAATAGATCGAAATAGGAACGAAGACAGGTGTAGAGGAAGACGGAGACAGTGGGGAGATCGGAAAGGGTGTAAAAAGGGGAGGTATCGGGAAACACGAGATGCAGGCATCAAAGGGACGTGCCTAATGAGATGCACGGCTGAGACAATAAGTCCGTGCGGCAAGATGAGCCTCGAGCGGCGCCATCTGCCTTACAGTAGCAACCCCCTCGTCATAAAGACACTCACAAAGAACATGTGTCTTCCGCAAATATCTTGGAAGTCCCAGGGTCGCGAAGCGGACAACGTCCGTTCGCTGGCTACTTGAGGGCAAGAGACAAAATGGATGCCGTATCTAAGATGGAACCCGTGGGTACAGATGAAAAACCCACATAACAAACGAACGGTTTAAGTTAGCACAGCGAAACTGCGCACACTTACTAAACTCGTCATTTGCGGTTCATAGATACCAGACTCGACCATATTCGTGCGAGTTAAAAACACCACTTACAATTGTCACGGAACCTCAGTCGGTAGCCTGCCCGACAGCCCAGCTGTGAGCCCACAGCTGCACCGGCACTTGGCTGGGTACGTCCTGCACTTGGGGACCGTACTGCCACTTGCCACCACCGCACAGCCGCCGCCTCCAGGGTCGGAGCGGACGACGAGGAGAGGACCCTGCCGCCACAGAACACCGCTGCCCCGGATGACCCGTGACCTGCTCGGCTGAAGAGCCGCAACGATCAGCGACACCGGGAAGGCAACGTGACGTGGGACAGATCCCCTGGAAGCCGCCGGCTCCACAAGAACTTTGGTTAACACCGGCCTACGGGCCCAAAGAGAACTGCTATAAGAACTGTGGTAACCTGAACTGAGTAACTTGCAACCGTTATCATAAAGTACGTTGACTGTATTCACAAGCCTGCTTAAGATCTATATAAAGATATATATTTTTACAGAAATACAGTCTGGTCTCGTTGTGTGGTGGGTTGGTTGTAAAGGTGTACTATTGCAAGTGTTTAACCTATATGCCCCAAAGATTAGCCTGCGACTGCTTAAGCCACACTACCTAGAGGGTAAGCAGAGGTTGTCTGGAAGGTAACCCTCAGCCCTGACGAGGAAGAGGAGAGTCCCTGCTTGTCGCTAGTGTTGCACTGCGCCAACTAGAGACTCCCCCTTCCTACAGCAACCCTTAAAAACAAGTAGTGGAATAACGTGTGAAATTTAAAGAACAACTGTAGAGAGACTGAAATTATCATATTATTGATAACCCTAACACAATCCTACACGAATCTCTCGCAGTGATCCTTCTTGCACCCCGACAACGCATGCAGTTCAATCTTACACAGGCCTAAACCCAAGTCCACAGTACAAAGATTAGAGAGAGAGGATTTGAGTCATTCATGCTACTACATTTAAAATTAAAATAAAACACCTACTATTCACTGCCATGCAGACATTTAATATAACAAAACCGTTCCAATGAAGACATTTGGAGAGACATGAAAAGTTCAGAGGCCAGCGGCGTTATACCAACCAATCAACCGAAAATCAGTACGAATTATGCATGCCATAGGATTAACAGGATCTTTGCAGCAGTTAAAAAGTCGGTGTATATATTCATTTTGTGCACCCGTAACAAATGGATCTAGTGATTAAGCAAGGTATTAAGGAATAACACCCTTTGTTCAACAAAGCCATTAAAACTGAGACTGATGCTCAAGTGAAATCGGATCGATCACACAATAAAGGCACCTGCGAAGCCGCCAGCATAATGTAAGTTACAAAAAAATGTGAACCTCACTTCCTCATCCTCGATACAGCTAAGCACTGCGTTCCATAACACCATAGCCCCACCTTGGTGGTCCTCGCGAATGACATGGAAGCACTTCTCGCACAGGCTTAAAGCAAAGAAAACACATTTAACACACACCAGGAGCCTGTATGTAACACGTGCGGATAATCCTCAGCGCCCAGCGTAATGGTAGTAAGAGCTATACAAAAAGTATAATACAATGCGATACATATTCTGTCTGTATGCGTAAAAAAAGCCTCAAACCTTTTCCTAACTAAAGAGCTGCGTGAAAATACGTAGAGCAGAAACTTCTGCCAAGAAAATAGATACAGGGGATGGGTACCGAGCGAAGAGGGACTGCTAACAAACTGTTTGGAAGCGGGTTCTAGTGACACCTTCACAGAACTGGCGGGGATGCCTTAGAGACAGAGTCTGGATTTCATTTTTGGAGGGGGTTAGCGAGGACCGTTTCCTTTTAGGGTAATTTTATGCAGAAACAATGATCGGTTTGGTAATTACAGTCCAAATAAGTAGCAGACACAGAACTCGCGTGGAGTCGATTGGAAAGCCTGATAGGTGCTCCCAATAGTTGCAGCACAGCTTGGGGGCAGGTAAACAGTTCCCGCCCGCAGGTGCCGGGCTCGCCCTGTCACACCCCGGGGCGGCACCGGGCAGGAGCTGTCATCCAGCGGGCTGGCCTGGGAACACACTGGGCCGCCCCCGGAGGGGCACTGACAGTTGGCGCATTGCCAAAGTGAGGGGTCGCCTGAACCCGCCACCCTAACTTAAAGTAAACATTGAAAGCAGCCAGACTGCTCTTGGGGACAAACTTCACTTTGCAAACCCACAGGCCGAGGTCAGCTGCAAGTACAGGTCTGTGCAGCCCATATTCTGTGCCGGGCACCCCTTGGCTCCACCGCCCCGGCTGAGATATGCACTCTACCCGGTCACTTACCAGCAGACAGTCGGTGTTGACTTGGCTGGCAGGGTCCCGCAGCATGGCATCCATTCGCCCCAGGCGGGCCTCCAAGCTCTCCTCGGTGCTTGACATGGTGGTTCTGCGGTGACTGTTTTCTGTCTCTTGGTTCAATCCCTGAACGGATGCATCACCCAGAGGGGGTCAAATGTGTTCGCTGTGGCGGGAAATGAAGCGGAAAGTGGTGCCCGCCGTAACTCCTGGGCCCGTTGTCTAAGTGACGAAGTTGAAGCCGATTTCTGCTGGGGTCGTTTTTGCTCCAGGTCCTTGGGGAGGGGTTGACAGTCACTGTCCTGCAGGGGAACGGAGCCTCACCAACCGACAAACATGTCCGCCTTCCTGTTCAAACACACGGGACGGCATGCGCGACCGATTTGGCGGACGCCCAGACTCAGGTTCACTCGCCTCCGCCTCCGGCTCTGGGAGAGGCTCGTGCTCGACCGGCTGTCTGCTTACTGGAGCGGGCGCGGAAAGTGGAAGCGCGCGCACTGAACTTGAAGCTGTGTCCGGGTGGTCTATTGGGAAACAAGCCGTGAGCGTGCACGCTCCCGAACTTCCGGTTTTGGGATGTGCACGCTCACGGCTGTCGTGAGGCAGGAGCGGTGGCAGCAGGAGTGGTGGCGGGTGGCAGCATAAGTCAGGAATCGCGGCTAAGGCCGCTTATGCGGTAAGTGGGGCATAGTGGGGGGGGCGGTGTGTGTGACTGTGTGTGTGTGCGCGTGCGTCTGTCTGCGCATCTGTGTGTGTGTGTGTCTATGTGTCTGCGCGTGTGTGTGCGTGCCTGCGTGTGTGCACGTCCACAGATCCTGGTCGGCTCGTGCCCCGCTCTATCTTCCTTGAGAGCGAACTCAGCAGCAATAGGTCTCGAGGACGAGACCTAACAAGGGTGAATGCAAGAGAGACAATTTACGAGGTTTAACTGTGGGCAGTTGGGTAAGAATTCAGAAACCAGGATATGTTGTTAAAGTGAGTCCGGATTTTCTACTCCTAGTGTGGTGCACACCTCTAATGGGAAGGTTTGGATTAAAGACATTATTGCTGTTGTTCCCAGGGAAGAAGTTCACTTTGTGCGTACTCAGTTTGGGGAGCCTGTTTGGTATATGGATGACAGTGTTGGGTGATATTACAATAAACAGTTTGTATTTCCTAATTCACTTCATTTTTACAATTTGGTGTATTTTGTTGTTATCAGTTACATTATTTATTATTATTTTTGCACATTTTAAGATGTGTTTTTTTAATTTTTTGCTTTTGTCAATGTGTGGCAGGGGGAAGTGTTGGGATTTTATCTGAATAAATGCTGAGTGAGGCTTAGAATGCGGACTGTGGGGGTTGGAGGATTCTGTGGTGGAGGTTATGGGGTGGGCGGCTGGAGGTGGAACAGAGTGGTTGCGGTGCAATTTGCTGGAAGAAATGTCCAGGGCTTTGGAAATAAACTTCTTACCAATCATCTTCGAGTTCTCCTGCTTCCTTTTAGCCTTTTAGCAAACTTATGAATTACACTCTAAACAAAGACCTTTTTCACCTACTTTAAGTCACACAAACCTGTTTCACACATAAAGGAGTACATGTAAAAGATGTACGCTTTCTGAAAATGTGGTAAATTGGTGCACTTTGTATCATGATTATTCGAATGCATGTTTAAAATTGGAGATAATGTTGGGAAATTAAATGTAATTGAGAATGCCGGCCAGCTGAAAACTTTGAGGATGTTTCATTATTTACATTACCTTTTCTGCCCACATGACCCTTGAAATTTCAGCGTCTACAAATCTAGGTAGCAATTGCAAATGCAGATTTTAAATCGACTTTCTGTAAACTAGGCTCATGTATGTGACACATCGACAGGCATAACTTAAATGTTTCTATTAGTATGCATCACCACTAAGTAGGGCAAACATTATTTGAAAAAAAGTGGCCTGTGTTATAATGGAGTGGGAGGACATTTCTGGCATGTTAGCGCCAGTGCTTCCAACAAATTTATTGCATAAGCAATTAATTGTAGTATTTGCACTCACAGATGAATGAATTCACTATCCAATATGAGTACAGCCAGTGCTAGAAACCTCTGGTATTTGGCTTTTATCAGGAAACAGCTGTCCTTGGCCTATGAACACTATGTACCGAACAAACGTGGGCGATGCTACACACTATCACTGGATAAGGTGCAAATATAAATTACATTCCCTGACTGATATGAAGCCTTTGCTTTAGTTTAAGTTCAAAGATAAACATTTCGATCCTCTTCTATTACAACATAGCTGTTGCGTGCGCTCATTCTATTCCATTGCATTATTCCTTGAGTGAGGCATAGCACATGCACTGGGATGCAGTAAAGGTTTTCAATTTGTCTGTTAATCCTAGGGATTTAAGTGGCCACAACTGAGATCTGAAATTGTAGGTCATGAATTTGAACCCTGCCCTGGTTACATCAGCCGTGTTTTAGGGCAATATCCTAAGTAGTATTGAACTGGATAAAAGTAACATTTGTTAGAATTGGTAAAACTCTCTCAGGTATTAAGTGCTGTGGGATTCTGACCCATTAAAACTCCTAGTTCCCTTTGGACCTCATGGTTTTTATACCTCTGTGTGAAAGAGACCCCTTAAAAAACTCTTGCCAATTGTAAACTTCTTTGAAAATGAATCTGAGATGAAAATCTCTGTGCATACATTTTCAAAGGTCAGCTGCTGTGTGCAGCTGTGGTGAAGGACTCTGAAAAGGTTGCACGCGATACATATTCACATGTGTCTGTGGTGCCTCTGCTGTAAAAAAAAACGCACTTGAATGTGATTAGGTGACATAAATTCGGTGAGTAAAACAACCTTTTAGTGCAATTATCTTAGAACAGCGAGGAAAAATCTTGAAAGGAGACTTTTCTCCAAGGAAGGAGTCTACACCACCTCCCCTTGGGCAGTATAAAGACCCTGTACCAAGCTTTGAGTATTGCAGACTGTGCTTAAAAGGTTTTCCATACACTTGGAAAACATGCTCAAACTCTTAGGGCCAGATGTAGGTAATTTTTTTTTACTGATTCTAAAATACCAACTCATACCAAATCGGTATTTCAGAATCGGAAAATGAGATGTAGGTAAAAAATCTTTAAAAATTACCGATTCGGAATCACTCGGAATCTGAAATCGGTATTCACCGAATCGGTATTTCCCGACTCAGTAAATTCCGAATCGGTAAAACCCATACATTCCAACGAGCCCATGGCCCAGATGAATGAATGGGTTTTACCGAATCGGAATTTACCGATTCGGTAAATACCGAATCGGAAAATACCGAATCGGAAATTTGAAACTGACAAACATGTGAGCCTGAGAACCAATCAGGAACACCAACCACACCCAAACCCAAAGGTTCAGTAAAATCAACCAATCAGAATCAAGCACCCCTCCCCAGTACCTGGGAGTGGCCACGCCCATGCAGGTGCAGAAATCAACAGTCAGGAGAGCAGGAGGACAGACTGAGGAGCAGGCTTCCCTGAGCTTACCTGTACATCACCATGGAGAGTCAGGATGGACAGAGGGATGCTGCTGAGCGTAGAAGAAAATTGAAATTAAGCCCTGAAGAACTGCAGGTGCTTGTTGCAGAGGTTGTCAGACATTACAGCAAGATCTTTGGGAAACAATCACTGCATGTTGCTGAGTCCATCAAGCGCACTACCTGGATTGACATACAAGGAAAGGTAAATGCCATTGGTGTCACCCACCGTGAAATAGACGATTTGAAAAAAAGGTGTTATGATCTTCGCATCATAACCAAAAAGAAACTAGCTGCCCACCGAAAAGAAGCTGCAGCAACAGGGGGAGGAAGAAACCGTGCACCACGACTCACCGACATTGAGGAGCAGGTGGAATCCACCCTTGAGCCTGAATCCATCCATGGCATTGGGGACGCTGACAGCTCCGCAAGAGCTGCAAAGAAACAAGGTAAGATGCATGTACATTGTCATCATCCCATTTCCCTATTCCCCTTCCACACTCTGTGTGCCTACATCACACTTCTGAACAGGTTTTATCAATGCCCAGCAATGCATCATGGGAGATGTAGTCATAGGTAGATACCTCTATGCAGTCAGCATAACATACAGCAAGGGATGCAACACACTACTAGCATAAGCCAATGAGCGACAGGCAAATGTGCGATAGTAGTGTGTTTAATCAAGTACCACAGGTGAACAACTCCACTGACACAATGTCCATGTCTGTCCACAGGAGAGTCATCGCGCAGCACAGCGAAGGATAGAGAGAAGAGGAGGGAAGAAGCTGGTCCCAGCACAGTACACGGAGGGAAGGACAAAGAGCAGGCAGCCAAGTCACCTGAGAATACAACACCACCACAGTCTCCTCTTTTGTTTGAGAGTCAGGAGTCAGGAGCGACTGCACAGTCCCCCACCCCGACAAATCGGTCCCCAGTGCTGGAAAGGGCAAGGCAGCTTGATGTGCCCCCTCCCCACATACTGGAAACATCAGAGGAGGAAGAGGATGAGGGTGACATGGCCAACAACCCACTAGAGTCAGCCAACGCTGAGCAGCTGCCCACTCCTAGAGCTGTGCGGGCCAGTGTTCGAGGACGAAGGTCACAGGAGGCAGCTGAAGAGCATCACGGTCAGGGGTCTTCTGCGGTCTGGAGGCCACCATGGTCAAAGTCCAGCGCCTGCAGGCGAAAGCAATGATGGGTGTTCAGAGGCAGGCACGCACCACCAACAAAAAGCTGGATGACATAGGCAGGGGCATAGGACAATTATCTGAGACAATTATCTGAGAGCATGCAGTCAATGGCATCTGGCATTACAGACATGACACAGTGCATGACTGTCCTGTGCGACAAGTTGGACAGGGACCATTTGGAGAGGCGCAAGGCCCGTGTGGATGTGCGGCAGCAGACAAAAGCCCTAAACAGATTTGCGACTGCAACCTCCCTGCTGTGCAGACGGTCAGTGGCGATGCAGGATGGATGCTGTTGTTCAGTGCTGCACCAATTTATCTGTGGGAATGGCCAGAGTGACCTCTGCCATGGAGCTCATGCTCGCACAACAGACTGCCACTCGAGGGAACACATGTGTGGGTGAAAGTGAGGAGTCCACCAGCAGGAGTGGCGCAAGCACTCCTGTCCATGAAATACGCAGGAGCGGCAGGCATCATTCGCAAGAGACAGGCCACACCGAGACCCATGACACACAGCCACATCAGTCCCACCCTGTAATCCGTGGACGTAAACATTGACTATACCCTCCACCCAAGGTACAGGGCGTGGGCCCTGGGTGTTGGGTGCTCCAGGTTTCGGGTGCTCCAGGAGTGGGTGTAGGTCCCTGATCAGGTCCATGATGGTATGGGGATGTAGCCTGTACCTCTGGAGTATTTCAGGATCTGTCAGTTGGAACAGTGTTATCCTCTGCCTGTACACTTGTTCCTCCCTTTGCCATTCCCTCTCTTCTGCTGCCTGTAGTCTCAGCCGCCTTGCAATGACGTAGAAAGCCGCCATTCTGAACCCACTGTTGCATTTTGGGACTCTTTTTATGGCCTTCCCCTGGTTACCACCTGCATTCAATCCATGGTAAATACTGACTCATAAATACCGAATTTCCGTGAATTCTGTATTTTTCGGGTTTCCTACATCTCCATGGCCATTTTTTTACCGTTTCTTATTTACCGATTCGGTAAATAAGAATTCGGTAAATATGTATTCGGAAAATTCCGCTTCGGTAAAAACCGCCTCATATTTACAGAGTCGGAATTATACCGACTCATAATTACCGAGTCGGAATTTTACCGACTCATGTTTTCCGAATCGGTAAAAAATCAGCTCCCACATCTCATTTCATGGATACCAGTCAGTAACGGCCGAAATTACCGATTTTCGGCCGTTACCGACCGGTATTGGGCGACCTACATCTGGCCCTTAATGTTTACATGATCTGCACACTCGGACTCGCATATTTAAGCAATTTTCCTTTACATAGAGCACAAATTAGTCTTGTTTCTTTCTACAGCTTTACATTCTCAGCTTGCTTACATTGAGTGCCTCCTTCTGTCAAATTCCTTAAAACCAATGCTTGAATAATTAACCTTGATTTAAAATTGTTAATTGATTCCTCAGAGGGACAATGTCATACTTCCATCCTCTGCAGGTCAACTCTGTCTGAATATAGCTTTCTCTCATTTGCTAGCTTGTCTGCCTCAATCTCTGTTCCTGAATTTCTGCAAATAGTTCCCACTTAGTTCCATAGATTATAGGTTATCCTTCTTTAAAACCCTATCCCTGCCACCAAAATACCGGGGGCCTCATTTATGAGGCCCCTTGCGCCATCGGAACTTCACTTTTCATGAAGTTCCGTGGCGCAGAAGCCAGCGTGGTATTTATCAGGCAGCAGTACGCCAGTTTTTGTGGCGTACTGCTGCCTGATAAATATCAGTCCCTTTAACGCAGTGTTCTGCGTTAAAGGGGCGTGCAATGGGTCTTGCTGGGGGCGTTCCCAGCAACATCCATGGCCTTTTGACACTGCCCCAGATTTACGAGAAATCGTAACTCTGAAGCAGTGCCAAAACTTACGCCTCCCCAGGGGAGGCGTAAGGGAGGCGCAACAGGGAGAAATGTCTTTATTTCTCCTCGTATTTCCTTTTTCTATGTGTGCTGCATTCTACAGCACACATAGAAAGAGGAAAAGCCTCTTGTGATTATTTTTGTACAGAAAGGTTTCCCTTCCTGTACAAAAATAATCTTCTCCGCAACGCAGGCACCCTTGCACCATTGTGCAAGGGTGCCTGCGCTGGCGCAGGCAGCCCATTGTGCGCTGGCGCAGGGGAAAAGGACTGGAATGCGCCGTATCTTATAGATACGGCGCATTCCTGCCCTTTTCTTTTGCCATAGGGAAGCGGCGCAGGAAGGCCTGCTGCGCTTCCCTACGGCAAAAAGTCATAAATGAGGCCCCCAATCTCTGCCAGCCTATCGATTGATGTCACCAACCATTTGCATGAGTCCTCATTGACCCCATAAAAATCACATTTAACTCCAATTAATTTGAATTACCATAATGAAATGGGAGCAAATGCATGGAATTGCTTCTTGAGAGCACATGACTAATCGCAATAAGCAACAATAAACACATTATCAACCCCTAACATTGGGTTGTGTAGCAGCGTGCTACTCACTGCAAAGTACTTCAATGCCTCTTCCGGGTTCTACATATGCACTTGTAATAAATGCCCCTGTGTGCGGATAAAGGGAGAGGTGCTGCTTGTCTGGTCGAGCCATCTCTCTGCACACATTTAACACTTTGGCCAATGGGAAACAGACTAAATTGGCGGTGGCCAGTTAAGGCTTCACAATTCAATTGGTAATGCAAGAAGAATTGTGCCATTCCTTCTGATCTGAAGTTTACAATCCGAAGTTTTTTTTAACAGTTTTTACACATTGAGTGAAGTATGCCAAAAATGTAACTTGGCTCGAGGTAGAAAAGTCAGTGGATATTTTTACATAAATTTAAGTCACAACCGCAAATCAAGGGTCAGTTTTACTCTATATACATTTGTTAATTCTTATGGAATTGGGTATATTTTTCTGAGCCACCTTAATGGAATTTATGTTTTGGCCCACCCTGCTGAACAAGTTAATTACCCTGACAACCAGCTGGCACTTCAAAACTGCCCCTTTGAAGAACAGGCCCATCCTGGAGAATAGCCCTTTACTAGCAGAGGAAGGGCAGAAAGGAGAAATAGCAATGAGCTAATTAGCCTTATTTCCCCAACAAGCACTGGCAGGATGCTCCTTGATGAGAAAAAGGGAAGGGCGGGCAGGCAGACCTTTGGCTACAGGGAGGGGCTTCTTTGAAGTCTTTGAGGGAAGAAATCAAAGCTGAATGGGGATCTCCTCGGGCAGAGGAGAGGTGCGCTTCATTGTCTCTTCAAGCCACCATCTCTGGATTGTAATGTATCCCCCACCTTCCAGAACTCTACATTTCATTTTTAAATCCTAACCCACTAAGAATAGTTGTGAAAAAGGGGAACAGCAGTAGAAGGACTAATTCACATGATGAATGAACACCTGTCCAAAGCAAGATGACCAACCCTCAATATGTACTTCTGGGATTTCTGTTGCACTCTGTCTCCAGAGCTAGTGCAGCTAGCTGCCTTAGCTCCCCACCTACCACTGGGGGCCAGTAAATGCAGAACTTTCTGTGGACCATGAAGGAATGGGTCCACTTGGAGCAAGTATTCTGCCATGAGGATTGTGGGGTGCTGCTGCAAGAAGAACCCAGCACAGGAGACTATCAACTTCTGGATGGCATAGCGGGACGCTAACAGTTGTGCGCTGCTTAGGAAGAGGAGGAAATCAAAAAGGTGATGGATGGAACACTGCAATTAATCTTAGCCACTGATAGTTAGTCAGGGCTGCATTCCATCCACCACTGTTTCACACTAGATAGAGACCAGTGATATGCACATCGGACTCGGGCCTCCCGCTCACGGTGATATAGGACTCAACTATGACTCGCTGATGGGCCCTACTAGGACACAATTGGTGTGGCATAGCTGGCAGTTTGGGTTGGACTTTTCCTACTGGAGCAGGATGGAGGATCAATTGCATATGACTGGTTACTGTATAGAGGGTAAAAAGCAATGGTCTGAAAGCAGTCACTAGTGGCTAAGATTAATCATCTGAAACCCCATAAAATGGCATAAAAATGATGGCAAGGACATGTGGACCCACAAGAACACTTTTGGAGGTTGGAGGTTTCTACCCAGACCAAAACACACCAAAACTCATTTTATTTGGCTCATTATGGCCTTTGCTATTCATAAACATGTCCACTGCTTCTGTGCTATGCCTGAATCTTAGCACTGGGTGCCCTGAGGGTTAGGGCACCTGCTGCCGTGGACGATCACAAGCATGATTGGTATTTCTTACCTGGGGACCCTGTGGCTAGTTGTGACCCTGCCACCCTGCAGTGTGTTCAGGTACACGTTTGCAGCTAGGAGAGTCATGCACTACCAACAGAAAAGGTGTACAGGTGCTTCACAGGAGGTAGGGGAACTTAGGGGCATATTACCAACGTTTAGCGATATTTATCGCTAACGATACTTAGCAACAAATTTTTTAACGCTAAGCATCGCCGGAAATTATCGCAGAGATAACTTGCTATTAGCAAGGTTTATCTCAGAAGTGATAAAAATACCCCCCCCCCCCTTTCACTGCCAATTGAGAGATTATCGCTGGAAAACCAACGATAATCTCTCGAAGTTTGGCGTTAGCTTGATGATAGGGGCTCACAAACTTAGCCATGATATCCACCTTCCATAGGATATCATGGCTAAGTCAGGAAAATACCAGGTGTAAAAAAAGCAGTGCTAACCGCGGTTACCGCTGATTTTTTATCACTAACAGGGTTAACGAAATCCTTTATAATAGAAGAAATGTCGCTTAACAACATTTCTCCTATTATTTTTCTCTGGAACACCCCCTTTGCATCTCATTAAAGATGCAAGGGGAAGGGTAGAGAAAAATGGTGCTAACATGCGAATTTGCATGTTAGCACCCTGTTGCTGATAGGGAGATAATTTTATCTCCGCTTTCTTGGCTTTTAAAGCCAAAAAAGCGGAGATAAATACCTTGATAATATGCCCCTTAATTCTATATTATTCTTTAAAATGCTTCCACAGAATACACTTGAAAACCACAAACACGTACAAAAACATGAATACATTTAAAAATTCAAAAAGTACACAAATTAATCAAATACATCCGTAATTTAAAACTTTCAGTATTCATTAAACTGCAAATGGTTAAAACAGAGATAGAGTTCTGTCTCATCACTAATAGATTGAATCTCGTGTTGAACTTGCGTGGGAGTTGGATTTTTCTCAGGATTGGCCTGTACTTCTTTGGGATAAACTTTGGACCAAACTTCATAAGACCTCTAGAGCTGCTAACACCACCCAAACCTTGTTTTTCATTTATCACAGAACTTTATTTACACCACTTGCCCTGTCCCGCTTTTCACCAGACACTCCCTCTACATGTTGGTCCTGTCCCTGCCCTTCTGCTGATCTTAAACATATGTTGTTTGAATGCCCGCCTACTTCTCAGTTTTGGCAATCAGTCTGGTGGCAAATACAAAAGATTTTCCATTTTCAGGTCCCTTTATCTATATCTCTAGTATTTCTTGGCTCCCTCTCATCAGAGCTCCTTCTCTCCCCCACACATTATCCTTTACTAGACCTTTTCATTGCTGTTGCCTTCCATATTATTACTTCAAACTAGAAACAGGCCACTAATATTTCATATCAGTCTTGGTGGAATTCAATCTGTTTTAATCATCTTTTAGACACCAATTATGTCTCCCCCATCTCCCTAGCTTTCAAACGTGATCTGATTTGGCTCCCTTTAACAACATACCTCTCTTCTCCTGCTCCAGCCCATCCCTCTCCTGATCCTGATACAGTTGAAGTTCGCAAACCTCCGTGATTTTATTATTCATATTTGTACCTTTTTCGTTACCTATTATGATTATTATATCTCATTATCTTGTATATTATCTACTGCAATTATTACTCTTATGTTATGCTCATATTTCTTTATGCTTGTAATGCTTACTTTTTATGCAATGTGTACTTTTCATTATATTGTTTATTTTATTCACTCATTGTAACTCTTCTCCCCCTCCCCCTCCCTTCCCATATTTTATCCTTTACCTTAATAAATCAAACTTAAAAAAGACAGAGATAGAGCATTACACTGCCTGAAACGATCCACAAAACTCATCAAGCGACATCAAACATTCACAGTGGGAGCATTCAACAATAGATAAAGTGCTTCTTCGTGCATTACTATGAAGTGCTTAGTAATAACAATAATTATACATTTTCTCTGGAGATGTAAAAGGCCTGGGTAGAAAAATAAAACATGATTCAAATCCTGTTTTGCATCTCCACAGTATTGACAACCAGGACGAACAGACAAGCCCTCCTTTTTGATTCACACATTTTCACCAATCTGTATTTGATTAAACCTAAAATTGATTAAAATCTTCCCACAAAGGGACACATATTTGCCGTTAAATAAAATTGCATCTCACCAAATCTTACAAACATGAAATCCAAGTGAAGTCTTTTTATCTGTAAACATTTGTTTCAGTCTTCAGAAAAACCTCTAGCCTTAGCAACCCTTTTTAAGCACCACTCTAAAGCACCTGGGGTCAAGCAAGATAGTTCCTTGTCACTATTCAAACCCAACTAGTTTAGACTTTGATTACAAATGTAAATGTTGTATTACTTGTATAGCGCCCAAATCACCCCACATGGGGTCTCTCCGGCACTTGTACGAATACCGCTGTGGAACCCTTCCTGGCTTTTTCCCTGTGAGGCGCCCACTCCTGGGCACCCCCAAGTTGCAGCCAGGCATCCCAGCGATGTTGGGGCCGTTGTGGAGATTAAGCAAGCTATTGCCCAGAGTTGGACCCATGATTAGAATAGTCACTGAGGCGAGAATTATCAGGTCCGAGGAAATTAAGCCCAAGACCGACCGAGGCGGGTATTGAACCCTGGTCCCAGGCCAGACCTCTGCATCAGGGTCTGCCGCTCTAACCATTGAGCCACACTTCTCCACACAGCCACACTTTTCCACAAATGAACCCTAATGCAGAAGCCCCTTTACTATCCCTGGAAACTTCCGGCCAAATAACTTTTTTCAAAACATTTTCTGGACTGCTAGACAGCTGAAAATGGTAGCGGATAACCCGGGATTAATTTTGGTAATTTATTCCAGTCCAGTGCTTAATTTGTGAAATGAAGAGTGCCGGACCGAAGCTCAGCTCAGAAGCCAGTGGCTGCTGCAATTAAACACCAGTAAGTGAAATACCAAGGCTAGTTGTCTTCTAACCACTACTAGACTCTCCCTGGCCCTTTTTCTCACTCGTGCAGGTTCCTGCTTTCTCCCTTTGTGACTTTTTTTCGTCTTTGTCTTCCTCTGTATTTCCGACCTGTGCTCTTTTACTCCATAAATATATGATGCAGTGAAATAAGTGCCGGTCCCCAAAAATAAGTGCAGGTGCCCCCACCAGCATCCACTGGCTCAAATTAAGCACTGTTTCAGTCAGACCCAGTTCGAATCATTCCAATCGAGATAGAAGAACTAACAACAATGTATTGTTTCCATTGGATGGACTCAAACGAGGGAAGTGTCCTTGCCTCTATACCAAACAATGCAACAGGGATTATATTAGTTTAGGGTTTTGGAAACTGCTTGAAATAAATAAATACATTCCAGCAGCCACACATAAATCTTACAAAAGTGAAAGGAAATAAAATCCTCTTTCTATCAGTCACATATGCTGCTGGCTAATGGAGTTGACCTTAAAAAGGTTTACATCCACTGGTTTGTACTACCTGGGAACTCAAAATCGGTTGTTTGCACAGGAGGCAGCCAGGGTCGGAGCAAGTTCCCTCATAGGCTCCCGTGCCATGAATGATTCTAACCCTAAGTCTCTCAGGTACAAGAATCAGTGACACTGGGCGAGGTACACACTGATTTTAAGAGCTTCTCAGGTGTCACCTTTTGGTGTCTTGGTAGTGAGTAGAACCCATTAAGTGAAAATATATTTGTTTTTATATGTGCACGCATTGCTGTTTTATCGGTTAGGATCTGCTCTAGCGCACACTGTAGACAGTACCTTACACCTTTAGGATATAGGGCCTACTTATGAGTTCTATGGACCGCCGAACCTATGGTGGAAGTCAACCCTCCTTATTACGAATATAATATGGTGGTAGGCCCGCCAGAGGACCACCGCAACCGCTGGGGATCATGGATGCCACAGCGGTAGCATGACAGAGGCCCTAATATGCTGGCGGTGCCGCTGCGGCAATGCCAGCCTATTAAGAGTTTCTTCACTGCACAGATTTCATGGTGGTGAGGCTGGCATGCAAACTGTAGCAGTGATGAAACAAAGGGGAGCCGACAGGGCCCACTGTTGCCTCAGGGCCAAGTAGTGCTTGCAGGGGGGCACATATTGTGCCCGCTATATACAGTCGCCCCCTTTTCTGCACGGCATGGACTTTACAATCCATGCTGTGCAGGAACGGACTTTGCCATTCCCATTGCGGTGCCTTTTTAATAGGCACCACTGTGGAAAAGCAGGGGCGGCCTTAGGCATGTGCAAGCTGTGTACCTGCACAGGGCCACCAAACCCCAGGGGCCACCACGCCAATATATATCCGTAATATAATAATAATCTGAGAATGGATACATATTTGCGTGGCGGCCCCTGGCAGGGATTTGGCGGCCTCCAGCTCTGTTCATCTTCCAGATATCCTGACCACCCCCCCCCCCCAACCCCCTCTTCACTGGCCTCCGCGCTCCACCCCGCCCGGACCTCCTCTTCCGGGGCCCTCCCTGCCCAGGGCCGCCATGAGCCTAGAGCCGCCCCTGGGAAAAGCCAAAGAACCGCCCGCCAGTCCACAAGATTACTTGTAATCTGGCGGGCGGCAGGTGGTGGTCGAGCCCACTCCAGGGCTGCCAAATTTGCAATCAGGCCCATAGTCTGTATTAAGGGGATTAGCTGACCTCTTTGACCTATCATTAGTGCATACCCTTGTAGTTTGTGAGGCTCTTTAGTGCGTATTCCTGCAGTTTTTTGTACCTGTCAATTGCATACATTTTTTTGTTCTTAGTAATTAGTTGTGCATACATTGTGCACTTTTACTTTTTTAAAGATAAAACTCGCATAGGAATTTGATTTATTAATTGCCATTTTTTCTACTGCTGAGGTCTGAGCTTCTTGTTCTCAACACCTCCTTTCGTAAGCCTTGAACTGCTCTGCTTCTCTACCCTGAGCGTCAGTGGAAAAAGAAGTATTTGCTCCCGGTTAGAGGGTATGTAGTACGTTGATCCATGACACTAGTAGCGAAAGACCCTGACTGTCTCAAATGGGGGACATTCCAAGCCAGATTTCTCATAAGTGCTTTATACACACCTCTTCATATTATTTTATTCCCTTGTTGAAAACACGTGATATACAGGATTAAGTGCCTTCTGCCATACATTATAAGGATAGTGCAAGTCGCTAAACAGTTATATGACCATATTGAGGTGCAAGGCCGAAGGCCTAGTTTCTTTATAAGGTCATGGAACTACTCTGTGACTTGCAGTCTCCTCATAATGCATAGCTGGGGTACTTCATTCCTTATAGTACCTGGCCACACGATCACCCTTCCCACAAACTGTGGGAAATGTTAGTGTCAGATCTATATTTGTTGCAAAAAAGATATTAGAATGAGTGCAACGTAAGTCAGAGATAAGACAACATTCAAGCTCAGAATATGTTGATACATACATAGAGATTCTCTTTTTCATATAATTCCCTTAAGCGTGCAAAAAATACACATTCTGTCATAAATATCTTCTTTCAGCTGATCACTGCTCATCTGAAAAACAGATCAGGAAGAAGGAAAGAACAGGTTTCGCTTTCAATTGTTAAACTGCAGCTTTAACTATGCTGCATGTCTAGGCTTTTTATTTTTAAACCTTTATTTGGAGATAAGCCAGAAAAAAAGGAAGTGCATTCATGATACATACAGTCGTATATGGCCAGTACAGCAAAGCGAGTCAATCAATGAGTCCGGAAGACAGGGTAACATATAAATCAGTGCAGTTAGTAACGGATAAAGGCATATATCGTTCACAAATGGGCGTCACGGAATACATACTAACAGGATGGCATACAATGGCATGGGCAGGCACTGTCAGTGCAAAAATCCAAATGAAAGGGAGAGTTTCTCCGTGCCAGCTGATACCAGCACCCTCCACGCATGATATAGTCCATACAGACCCCCCCTTGTCCGCCAGCGAAAGCATACAGGCAGTGGATCACCATCGCCACCACAGGAGTGTCACAGAAGGGAGTACAACCCCCTCAACTCAGCAGGAGAAGGAGACAATCCACCCCCCACCCAACACCAGAGGATCAGCAAATGCAATATCATATCTCAGTCACTACGCCAGTGTTAACCAACCCCAACCCGGTCCTCACTTTCAGATTCAGAGTCCTGCACAGCTCTAGTGAGGAGGTACACCTGTAGCGGGCTCCAAAAGTCCTTGGGCCTACACCTCACGGGCATCAGCTCAGAGTAGACATTATATTGGTCCTGACAATAAATGAGATCACTCAACCAATCCTTGAATCGCGGCACCCTGCCACGACCCCAACAACAGGCCACCCTACGCTTGGCTAACAACAAGGCCACGTCAGCAAATCTACGGTGGGGGGCAGGCACGTCCCTGGAATAACCCAGTAACATCACTAAGGGGTCGAACGCCACTCCATCCTCCGTCATAACCTGAAGGGCCGCATGAACTTGAGCCCAATACTCCAGAACCCCCGCACATTCCCACGCCAAATGCAGAAAGTCGGCACCCTCTGCTCGGCACCTAGCACACCTGTCATCTTCCGCTAAATGAAACCGAAGTTTCCTCGCCGGGGTGTAATAATACCTCTGGACGAATTTGTAATGTATGATTTTCAGACGGCAACTAGAGGAGACATTGGCAGTAAGACCACAGCAGTACGTCCATTGCTCGTCAGTAATAGGGACGCACAACTCAGCAACCCACTGCTCGCGTACCCGACTGGGCGGGACAGAACGTTGCCGTCGAATGGCACCATACAACTTCGAAACTAGATGACGACCATCTGAGACCAGGAGCACGTGGAGAGGGAGGGTCACCTCCGGTTCCGAAGGAAAATCCGGTAACAAGGCGCGTAAGCCCTGTCTCAGACGCACATAATAAAACAGCTCCAAAGGGGAACAGGCGACAGCTCCAAAAAACTGAGCCTGGGTACGAAAAGCACCCTCCTGAAAAACGTCACCCCACGTAAGGATTCCAAGCCGCTTACACAGACGCTGAAACCCCGTTTCCTGCAACAGAGACAAATCAGGATGATAGGATAGAGGCAGTGCCGGCGAGTAGAGAAAGGAAACGCCCAACAAACGCGCCACCCGTTTCCAGGCGTCTACCGTGCATGTCACCGTCGTTTGATGCGTGTCCACATCTGACACATTTCCCAGTACCAACCCCTCCAATGGGAGCGGATGGGCAACCCAATGTTCAGCCGCAACCTGGGGCATAAACGGCGTGGGACGCACCCAATGGTAAGCATAATGCGTTTGAGCGCTAAGGTAGTAAAGCTCAAAATCAGGGACATCAAATCCTCCATCAGAATAGGGCAACGTAAGGGTAGCCCAAGCCACCCGCGGCTGTTTGCCCCCCCCAAAACAACCGAATGAGCTCAGAACGAAGCCTGCGAAAAAAGTAAGCCCCAGGGTGATACGGAATATTTTGAAACAGGTACAGAAACCGGGGCAGGACAACCATTTTGATAAGGGACGCCCGACCAGCCATGGAAAGAGGCAACGACATCCATCTAGTGACGTCATCTGCCAGCCTGGTAATCGCTACGCCATAATTAAGCCTGACAGTCTCCTCCCTGTCCAATGACACAACAATGCCGAGGTACCGCAGCTCTGAATCGCACCACTCCAGAGGGAAATCAAGAGGAAACCTACAAACCGCCGCAGTAAGCGGGAAGAGTTGGGATTTCTGCCAGTTGATGTGTATCCCGGAGACACCCCCGAAAGCGATCAACTCACGCAATAGCGCATTAAGGTTGTTCTGAGGATCCTTCACATAGAGCGTGACATCATCCGCATATAAAGAGATCCCGACCTGACGCTGAAAACAATTGAAAGCGCTCTGCTGGTGTAGCTGGCGAATCCTGCAGGCCAAGGGTTCTATGGCAATGGCAAATAGGAGGGGCGAAAGGGGACACCCCTGTCGGGTTCCTCTAGTAAGAGGAAATGGGGGGGAGAGCACACCATTCACCACCACTCTCGCCATCGGGTCGATATATAAGAGTTTGACCCACAAGATAAAGATCCGAGGAAACCCCATCCGGCACAGGACATCAATAAGGTAACCCCACTCAACTGAATCAAACGCCTTAGTGGCATCAAGGAAGATGGCGGCGACCGGGAGATCGGGAGCAATGGTCGGGATAAGGGAAAACAAAGTCCGAAGATTGTGGGAAGTAGCGCGACCAGGCACAAACCCCGACTGATCGGGCAAGACAATAACAGGCATGAGCTCAGACAATCTCACCGCCAAGACCTTTGCGAGTATTTTGACATCACAATTAAGTAATGAGAGGGGCCTATAGGAACCCACGTCCAGGGGATCCTTACCCGGCTTGAGCAATGATGTAATAGCGACCTCTCTCATGGAGCACGGCAGTCGTCCCTCCTCCAGAGATTCCTCAAAAACCTCGCGGAGAACGGGGGCCATAATGTCCACATAACACTTATAGAATTCAGCAGGAAGGCCGTCCAGACCAGTGGCCTTCCCGTTATTCAGAGACATGATGGCATTCCTGATCTCTTCCACCTCTAGAGGTCTACCCAAGAACGCCCGATGATCGTCCGACAACCAACAGAGCGCCAACTCATCCAGGAATCCGCCATATCGTGTCTCCCCTGACTGCTGAGTCGTGTACAGTTGGGTGTAATGGTGAATAAAAGTACGCTGAATCTCCGCAGTGTCCCGACAGCGAGTGCCATCCGGCAAAACCAATTCCAGCACGTCCGAACCATACCTTTGATGTCTAGTAAGCGCAGCAAGGACCTTCCCCGGCCTCTCCCCCTCACAGTACCTCCTCGCCGTCCAGTACTTCCCCCTATGTTTAGCCTCCCTGGCAGCCTCTTCCTCATACTCGGAGAGCTTGGTGCGGAACTGGCTCAATAGATCGGGATCAGAGCCAGCCTGCAACCTGCGTTACAAGTTGCGTAAATCCCCCTCCAAGCCCTCGAGAGTTCGAACAATCAATTTAAGCATCCCACAGCTTTTGGATATAGTGACACCCCGGATCGTAACCTTGAAAGCCTCCCATATAACCTCGACACTGTCTACAGAGCCCTTGTTCCTCGGGAAGAACGCCTCCACCTCCTCGCCAAGTTCCGCCTTAAACACAGGGTCAAGCAAGGCAGTAGGAAAAAGGCGCCAAGGTGGGCGCGGCCTGTGCAGCCCGGGCACAGAAAGCACAACTTTCACCGGGCAGTGATCCGAATATGTACGAGCTAGATGTACCGTCTCCTGCAGACCAGCCACCAGCCCCCTGGAGAGAAAGACATAGTCCAGCCTCGCCCATGAGCGTGCATGCGCAGTGTAATGAGTGCCCTCCTTAGTAGCAGGGTGAGAATACCTCCAGCTGTCAATCAGTCCAGCCTCCTCCACAATACCCCGCAAAACATCTCTAGCTTGCCCATTGTACTGAGGACATCCGTCCGACCTATCCACCTGAGCCTGAAACGCAAAATTGAAATCCCCCCCCCCCACACAATGTGAGAGGCATCGACAGCAAGCACATGGCCCCACAGGGTAAGGAAGAAGGCTGGTGTATCAATATTAGGAGCATAGCAATTGACAAACAGCACAGTGGCCTGCCCAAGCCGCCCCCATAACAGCACATAGCGCCCCTCAGGGTCCCCCATAGATCCCAGTTCTTGAAAGGCGAGCGATCTTTTAACAAGGATAACAGCCCCGCGAGCATACGAGGAGTACGATGCAAACACCCTAACCGCAGCCCACCGCCCACCAAAGCTGGGGGCAGGCCCGGGCCGCAGATGCGTCTCCTGCAGGAGGGCCACATGAATAGCATGCCTATCCAAATACTGTATCACATTTCGACATTTCCTGGCATCATTAAGACCCCGTACATTCCAGGACAATATTGATATCTTATCTATAGTGTCAGTCGACATTAGCCATGATCAGGGCACCATAGGACCCAGTGATAAGGGGCAGTGTGCCCGACTCCCAGCGCCAGCCAGCAGCACGTCACCAGCCCAGACCACAATCGCCCCACCACATACACTCCACAAACATCCCAGCCATCTCCAAACCAACCAACCAGAACCCCAACAACCATCCCCAAACAGCACCATCCGTGCAACAGGCACGCAAGGAATACATCACGCAACGCGCAGCATACACAGCCCAACCGGCCCTCAACACGCACACGCATCCCCCATGTAGCGCGCTCACTACCATTCAGCCAACGGAGATAGCGGCCATGACTCTCAGGCCTAAGGAGCACGAAGGCATGGGTCCCAGGACAAATACCGTCCAAGATGTCAAAGGACCAGCCTGAGCAACGGAAACGGAGCCGCACTTGCACAAACAGACAGCAGGAGCAAACAGCACAATAGTCCAAAGGACCAGGCCGAGCACGTGTCACCCGCATTGTTCCCTCCCCCACCTCCCACCTGATGAAACCCCAACTATCAGGACATTCAAACCCCAACCCCCCTCCATTCCCAAACACCCATCCAGTCAACCAACAAAGGACTAGAAACCAAACCAAAGGTACTAGTGGGGTACACCCTATGGGGAACCCTCTAGAGGTGCACAGCACCACTCCCACACACCACGCCAGTGTCCGAGCCAACGAGTCACACACGGCCCAGGCGCAGCGCGGGGGGGGTGGGTGCCCAGAGCGCGAAAAAAAGGCGCCAACCAACGGTCCCATACTGACCCCAAGAACCGTTACTCAAACATAAATCAGCAATCAGTCACGATTATTCCCCACAGTACAAGGCAAGGTAGCACCGAGGCCACCGAAACAGTCAAGCGCGTAGGCGCGCAAGACAGGTACCAGCAACGTCTCATAAATGCAAGATCACCCCATTCATGCGACCTCCTCCTCAGCCGCCGAATGGTCGCCTTCGGGGTCCCGGTCACCTCTCCGGTCCGCAGCAGCTCATTCACATTTGAGACGCTTCACAAAGTCCTCAGCATGCTGTGGGTTAGTGAAAAAGTGCTGCCTTGCCTGATGAGTCACCCTCAGCTTAGCAGGATAAAGCAAAGCATAGTCCACTTGTAGTTCTCGAAGTTTCTTCTTCACCCCTAGGAACTTACGACGTTGGTCCTGCACCATCGGCGTGAAATCAGGGTACACGGTGAAGGAAACCCCCTCAAAGGAGAGGGCACGATTAGTGCGGGCAGCCTGGAGGGCAGCGTCCCGGTCGCGATAATTTAGAAGTCGTGCAATGATAGGGCGCGGTGGAGCCCCAGAGGCCGGCCGAGGCCCCAGTGAACGGTGCGCTCTCTCGACGATGAACTGCGACGAGAAGGCCTCCGCACCAATGGCACCCACCAGGAGTCTCTCCACATAAGTCTCCATTTTTCCAACATTCGTCGACTCCGGCACACCTACTATACGTACGTTGTTGCGCCTACTCCTCGCCTCCAACTCCTCATTCTTAGCGGCAATCACCCGCAATATATTGTCAATCCTCGCCAACTGTGTGGTATGGGTGGCAGCAGTATCGTCGTGGTCCGAGATGCGCTGTTCCGCCATTGTTAGGCATTCCTCGTGCACATCCAGCTTCTGCACCACCGCATCCATGCGCGACGACAGTTTGTCCACTTTGTCCACTATCGTGGCAAACCCTTGCCTCATCTCCTGCATCATCTGCTGAAAGTCCGGGGCTTGTGGCTGCGGCACAGTATCAGCGACAGGCGGGGGGGGAAACCGCGAAGTCCCAGCCTCCTGCAGCAGGCGCGTACCCCTCCTGGCCACCCCCGAGTCAAAGGACAATTTGGACTGCTTAGTGTCCGGCTTCCCCATGATAAAGCGCTACCAGCACTATGGGGCACACAAGTCAATAAGGGCCAGGCCGCAGGCTGTTCCAAACACGCGACCACTCACCACAGTCGGGGGCACGAGCAGGCACGGACGCCCCGCCACTCCCAACGAACCAATGGCCGCCGCTCCCCTCAGGCCAAGGGTTCGCCACCCAAGCGCCCAAACGACAATCTGCGGCGTCTCCGCAAGTCAATAGCTCCAGGACAGCTAGAAGTGGAATCCGACATCCAGACCCATCGCAGGGGAGCGCTCCGCAGCGTGCCCGGTCCACTATCAGGTCCGGCGGAGGGAGGGAGACCCGGGCCTCCACCCCACGTGCGAAGCCTCGGGCTAGCGTGGAAAGTGACGCCGGGCTACGGAGCACCTGACATCCAGAGCGCGAGTCGGGGAAACTTGGAGCCCTCGTAACTTCGGCCAGCAAGCTCCGAATGGCACAGGAGTTGGACCGTGGGTGGTCGATCGATATTCCAGCAGACCTATGGGGTCAGATCAGGGCGCAATGATGGTCAGCAGGATCAATAGACGGATAATAGCTCCGGGCAGCAGGAGCCTCACGACAGTGCGGCCATTCTGCAGTGCGCCCTCTAGCGCCCCCCCCTGCATGTCTAGGCTTTCCTCTGAGCTTCTGGCTTTGGCAGCAGGGATTGTGTAGGCAGAACTCAGCTGTAATATTTTATTACAAATGGCCTGCTACATATTTCTTTATTGCTCTTGACTAGAGATGTAACAAGCGCCCGCAATGAAATTTGGGTCTGGCTTTTACAACAGTTGCAAGCTCCCATGTATTAGGGAGAGGTGTGTTGCAGCGGAAAGAACGGCTGACTCCGAAGCGCGAGGCTCACAGTTCGATCGCGTCGGAAGCTCAGCTCAGCACTGTGTGACTCTGGGCAATAGCTCACTTAGGGGCATATTATCAAGAAACAGCGTTAACATTATCGCCGCTTTAGCGGCAGAAAACTGCTGCTAAAGTGGCGTTAATGGGCTTGATAATACACCCTTGTGAATTCCCATAGAAGCCCATATTCTGGAGTGTTTTACATAAAAAAGGGTAAACCCAATGGTACTGGGACCTGGGTGAATAATGGTACAATATATAGTGGCCCCAGTAATTAAGGACAAACTAAGTTTTGTAAATTGGAAACATGTGATTAAAGGATAATCTGCAGCAATTTTGTCAGAAGCAAATGGTATTTAATCACATTGCCACATCAAGACTATTATTTCGCATTCTTGGAAATTCATATATTCAAAATATACAAAAGGTGCCCAGAAGGACTGAGAAAAAGGGGGATGGGTGAGTGAATTTGAAGTGAGGATGGTGGCCATTGGAAAATCATGGAGAAAGAAGTGAAATCATCAATCATTTTACAAACAAAATCGGGCTTATAGTCACAAGCCAATACTCCATGAATTTGCATACACGTTAAAGATCACTATGTGTCACTAGTGAAACACAATAAAGTCTCAGTTGTTTCTAGGGCTAGCTGCAAGCAAAAGAAATGTCGACGTTTCGACCCAGAAATCACACAACGTAGGTTGATTGACACCTTACCATGGGGTCTTCATCAGGACAGTGGTGTGAGGGAGGGCACCTAGTGTAGGAAGTATAAAAAACAAAATCGGTACAGTGGAACCAGCAGTAATAATTCACAAAAAGAACCTGCTGTGTTGGTGGGTATTTACCAAGAAATCTTTCAATAAGGACACAATGTAGATATAGGGCCAAGTAGCTCCTAGATGTAGAGTGTGACAGCGACCCCTGAAGAAAAATGTAAGTACAATTAGAGCCCGTCTGTCGCTCCTAGGTGTACAAATCTAATTTCTTAAAAAGATCAGAGTAACCACTTACTCAATATTACGGAACAAGCAGCGTGTCCCTTCTAAGCAATAATCATAAACAATGATCGCTTCTGTGTTTTAAGCTATAAAGCTGCTAAAAATGGAATTCAGTCTCAAGTATCTGAAAGAACGGTGGGGGAATACAACAAACAAGAGGAGGAATCATTAAATCAACTAATCGAATGAACAAATTATGAATGACAAAGTCATGTGGTATTGAAGTTACCTGCTATAGATCGTTTGCCGATAAATTTCAATACAAAGTCATTATGAAAAAACACACAGAGAACAATGGGTGTCATCTATGGTCAAACAGTATGGAAAAGACCATTTTACAATTTATTCGAAACAATCGAGAAACTCACCGATCTTCGGTGCTCAATGCAACAAGCGAATCAGGGGGTGCACAAATCTGGGTAGGATAACAGATAAGAGGACCCGCGTCAATTGAGAAGCGAACTTACTATGCGCTTATAGACTACATAAAATACAAACAAGCAGCAAACCCACAAGGGGGAGCCCCAATCCTTCTTACCGCTATTTGCTGATGTTGCCGTCTCTGAAGGTTTCAGGGAAAAGATCTGGCGAAAGCGGGATCTTTAAATACCGTCAAGCTGTCTGAGTCATCGTATGTCGTTTGCCCGTAGCAGACGCTAAATGCTTGCTACAGCACGTCATCGCCAATACGATAAAGAGTGAAAAGAGACTTAATTCTAGACCGTGCATCATAATCATTCTGTTAGAAAGTGCATGTAGTGTGTTTAAAACTGTTTTTTGTCAAGGACTTAGTAATCTAGGAATAAAATCGATCTAATCTCAATATACGGAGTAAGTAAAAAACAGATGAAATGTCTGGTTATAATAACCCGCACCTAGTGTTTGGTTCAGCATGAATAGTGTACTATATGACTGGACGTGACACCAATAGACAATAAATTGCGGCTAGGTTGATGTTAGCTGTTATATTGTACCATGTTCTGGTGTGAACATGAGCTTCTATGGGCATTCTCTACGGTGTATTATCAGACCCATTATCGCCGCTTTCTGCCGCTAAAGCGGCGATAATGTTAACGCCGTGCTTGATAATATGCCCCTTAATCTCCTCAATGAATCGCAGCGCTTTGAAACCCTTAGGGATGCTAAATTGCGCTTTGCAAACCTTGAATTATTATAACAGGCCGCAATCCAAAGTGGGTTTGATAGGTCAGTTGTTGCACTGGTTTAGGACACTATACAGAAATGAAAGAGGTGGATGGACACCACTGATTTATGATGAGCAGTGACCAATTTGCTTTGCAATTCTTATCGGTTTCAGAGAAGATAACAAGGCACCCCAAATGCACAGTCATTTCATTTTAGACAACTTGAAACGCAAATGAAGAGGATAGGCCTAGGGCAATGTTGTTTTCACTGGGCAGACCCAACCCAACATAATATTTCCCTGTGGCTTATAGAATCTGAGACTATCCAATGTCCTTTTCCAAATCCGCTGTAATGGCTCAAAGCCCAAAGCTCACCGCTGAGCCAAGGCTTTGAACAGGGGAATGTGGCCCTCAGTACAAGCCACTGGTTACCCTCAACCTTGGCCCTTGGTTTCTGTTTCTGTTTCCTTGCAGCTGACCAGTCCCTAAGGCAGAGATCTTCAAACTTTTGTCGGCCGAGACCCCCATTTAAACCTTTTTACACGTCAAGCCCCCCTACCGCCACCACCTGATAAAAAAGTTGTGGAAGCTGGTACTCTGCATCATTGATGGCCGTTCTCTCCTGCAGTGCCCAGGCTGTATAGGGCAAATAATATTAAATAAAGTAAGAGTGTTTAGTAAACTGACGTTTTTATAGTGCATGTGCTTATTCTAAAGTTCAAATGAAAAGAAAAGAATTAGCACAAAAAATTTTCATTGGTGCTTTATTTTTCACATAAAACACAAAATGTAGGATAGATTAGCAAAAACACTCCAAAAACACAGGTTAGGGAGTGCATGTTTTTCTCTACAGAGACAATGTGTGGATGGATTCTTGCTTCTGCCATCCTTAGGTTGTGCTCCACTTCCAGTCTTGAGCAGTGCCTGGAAACAGGAGGGCTCACAAAATGTTGTAATATATTTTTTTCAGTTTTATATATCGCAAACATGACCCAAAGGTATTGGAGCGCTTTACAGGAGCATCTTTTACATTACACAAGCACACATTCATTTTTTGTAAGCACAGGGAGCTTTAGTGATTTGCCCAGAATGACAGGATGTTGAGCAGACATCAAGAATGGAACCTGGTTTCCCAGCTCTACAGTCATCAGCTCTGGCTGTTGTGCCACATCCTTGCCCCTAAACAAGATATCAGAAAAAGAAGTTCCACAAAACATGCTGTCTGACACAATTAAAAAATCCATGATTAAGTGGAGTATGGCCAGGTGTTGCCATGTCAGTAGGAGGCCAGGCACAGTTTTCCAAGAAGGCCTAGGGGACATTTACATCATACACATGTGATATAAGTGATTCAAGAGGATATATACATCTTTATTCTCTAGTAGCATCAAGAGTCAATTTGTTAGCATAGTTGGCTATAAAGAAGATCGCCTTCCAAAGCTTCAGAAGTAGCTGCACAAGAAAACATTTGAATTTGGTCTACGAAGGAAGCGAGGACAGATGGTAGGCATTCTTGATAATATTTGTTATATTAGGTTTGTGGACTCAGCTCTAGGGATTGCAACATGTTAAACAAGCACCGGTGACTTTAATCAAGGTCAAATTCCTTTTTCGTAAGTCACTGGTAAATTAAGTGATTTTGCCCAGGATCACAAGATGTTGAGCCGATACCAGGACTCGAATCAACATCCCAAGAACCAAAGTCAGCACCTATGGCATTAATGACAAATCCTCTCATCCCTGAAACATCCAACGTTCCCACTAATACTGGGACGACGGGGAAAGGACTGAGGCTTTAAAAAAAAATCCAAAAAGCTCTTCACTCTTACCTGCCAGAGAATGGAATCTTGAGGAAGGATACAACCATTGTAAACTCCTTGCAGTGAAACGCACTTCCGACGTGGGAAGCAACATGGGGCGCAACTAGACCTGAACTTCGAGGGGGCTCAGACTCCCAGCCTGGGCTGGCCCTAACACTGATCGCTTCAGCACATGTTGCAGCAGAAGGCCACACTTCCGGTTTAAGACGTCACATGGATTGAGGAGAGCTCCAGTGGGCAGTCTCCCCTGTGAGCTGTCCTATTTCAATCTCTGCCCTCCCTGCAAGTTTCAACAGCAGCTTGGGCCGTGCGGTCTAATTGCTTTGCTGAACACTGATAATCCGTAGTCCTCCTTTGTCACTCACATCCAAACAGACATGGCTGAAGAGCATGGGTACTGAGACAAGCCACAGCAGTAAGATATGTTATGGACACGGATTTTATCATGTGTGAATTGACAGTATCTGAATTGGTGGGGGCAGGCATGTCAAAGGCCTTAAAAAACATACAGGACTGCATGTCTGACCGGTTTGGACCTGCAAAGGGTCACAGTTCATACACACCCTGTGGGTGCAGGCCAGTCCCCAAAGTGTGGATCAGAGTTAAGAGAAATCCGGAACAAAGGCATACTCTGTTGACAAGTTACAGTTGCGGAGACCAGAGGGATGAGGTAGCTGCTGGACCCAGTGGTGTATTTTGACCCGAGAAGGGTGCCACCCATAAAGGAGTTTCTGACTAAGACCTGGGGATACAATCACATCAGGTGAGCAACACCCATAGGGCTCAAAGGGCTTCAGCGCTCTCACCCCCTGCTCCCCAAACCCACCCGTCGTGTGTGTCAGCCCCGGCTGAACAGAATTCTGGTGGAAAACCACCAGTGTGCTGGATGCACAGCGTGGATTAAAGTATTTATATTTCACATTCTTAATCAACAATGAAATCACCAGTGCTAATCAAATCAATTTAAACTTCACATTTATCTGAAAGTACTTATTCCAGCATCATAGAAATGTTTTTGTTGTTGTTCATTTATATAAAAATTGTCAACATGTGCAACATAAGATCATTGCATTTAACTAAATTCTGTCTAAAATCTAAAACTTAGACAAATAATATGACTTCAGTGGTGTTCCAAAGTTACATAGCCATGTCCAATGCATTTCGGGATTAAATTCAAATCCCTTCTTCAGGGGTCACCGTAGGAATATACATAAACATACCATATATAGAATGCTGATATCGTTTAAATTCTTTAAGATGCATCGTTTAACATGTCCAGGAGTGCCAGCACAGACCCTGTATGTATTTAACCCAAGGCAATACCAAGAAAGTAGAGCTGTGATTTTGAGCACCATGCCTGAATTTGTGAAAAGAAGCAGTGAGCATGCCCTCTATCTAAAGCACTGTGAAGAGGTGACTCATAAGCCACTGAGACTGCATGCGAACCTGCACAAAAGCTGCGTGCACATCGCTTAACAACTTACTGGAGGGCTGTAACAAACGATGAAACTCAAGTAAAAAATGCAGGCGACTCAACTACAGGAAAACATTTCTCTGTGGAAAAAATATGAAATCAATAAGTGTTTGTCACCGTTGGCACCTTATTACCGTTATGAATTAAAAAAAAAACCTGAAAAAATGACTTACGAGTGGAGCAGTGACGGCAATGTCAAACTACTAGGGACAGCTTGATGTAACAACCAACTTCTAAACTATACGCCGAAAAAACATCAGAATCAGCGGTGTGTGGGTTTAAAATATGCTCAACTACATTCGCGTGTCATGCACAAAAATAACCTGGAACCGAGCCTGTTCTTCACTGCACTGTAATTTGATGTCGACCTTAAACTAAAGTGAAAGAATTGCAACTCCTTGCTCTACTCTTCTCTCACTTGCCAGACTCCATAGGCAACACTGATGGTGTACTCCAAAGTCCCGGCTGAGACAGCTTCCCGGGCACACACACATACAGACAGTTTTGGAGCTGACAGTGTACCTGAGTACTTCACAGGTCTTTAAAAGACCATTTACGCGTTAATGAGGCTTTGTTTTTCACCTCTTCTTAGAGCCCTTGAAACTCCACTCTTCCTATTGCTGGAAGAATTAGCCCCCCTCCCACTCACCTCCACCTCTGAAATCATTGCGCCTCTGGCATTTACCTGTGCCTCCAGACACTCTCAGCCGAGCCCCCAACCACTGGGCCTGCTGCAGTCCGGGCTGAGATTCACGACTGGTGCCTGAAAGCAACAATAGAAGGTGAAGTGCGCGTCCCCCCAGGGGTGCGCGCCCCACAGTTCAAAGACCTATGCCCTAAGGTCGTTCAGGCAAAGCCAGAGTGGAACAGTGTGGTAACGGTCTAGTGTTTCCCGAGGGGAGGAGACCGGAACCAGAAGGGTGGCCATTTTAGTTAGCGGCCGAGCTCGATGGCAGCAGAGCGTTTTCCCGGCACTCAGAGCAAATAAAGCAAGTTGAGTAAGAACTACTGGGTCAGTGTAATTATTTATGCAAAAACCTTCATTTTCACAATGGCGACGAGGCGGGATCCACACACAGCGTGACCTACACGAAAAAACAAAGGTCGAAGGCGAACACGAGGAAGCACTGGAAGCCAGCCCACGTGGTGAAAGGGACTCTGAGCGCGGCAGAGGAAGCGTTGAGAACAAGGCCATCGGAGAGACAAAGAAAAAAAAATAGACACCCCGCACAATACCCATTGGCGCAAATAAGGCTGGGGGGAACACAAGGCACCAAGAGGCTGCGGAGAGCGCCAGAAAGTCGGGCTAAACAGCGAACAGAGGCGAGAGGTCTTGGGCAGCAAAGGAGAAGGGGCACCCAGCGCCAGGCTACGCCCCACTCTCAGAGTCACGAGAGTACCCGAGAGCAGTCGCCACCAAATCTGGAAAAGAGAAACATACTAAAGATACGCGCCAAATGGGCGGACTAGGCTAGGAAGAGCCTGCACTCTACCGGAGGAGCCAGGAGGGAAGCAAACCTGGACGCCCGAGAGGATTCAGACAGCGACAAAAGCAGCCGGAGCCAGGGAGGTGAGAGAGAGGAAGGGCAAGCACCAGGCAGCTCACCCAGCAACAACGGGCAAGCCCTTGCTCCACCAAGGGGCAACAACAGGATGGATACTCCCTCCAATTCACTCACCAGCATGGTGCCGTTCCTGCCCAAGAGAGGAGACCCCACGATGCCGTGGGAGGACTGGAAAAGGTACTTTCTCAACTACTTATCGGCATTAGAGGAAGAAGGTGACACAGAATTCTCCAGTCCAAGGAGGAAGAAGATTCTCCTACATAATTTAGGGGAGGAAGGATTACGGGTGTACGACAACATAGTCAAGGTCACAAGGCAGGCCACAGGCACAGATGTCTTTCAACATGCGATAGAAGATATAGATGCGCACTACAGACCGGTCGTATGCGTGGCAATAGACAGGTGCAATTTCTTCCAGAGGAAGCAAGAGAGCGGCGAGACAATTGATGAATATGTCACAGCACTACAAAAATTGGCATTAACATGCAAGTTCGGAGACCTACATGACGAAGTGGTAATAGATCAAATCATTATGTACACGTCGAACGCAGCAGTGCAAGAAAAATTATGGGTGAATGGAAATGCACCCCTCAAAGAAGTATGGGCCTTGGTGAAGAAGGCGGAGTTGTCTAAGCGATGTGAGGAAGGACCAGGGGAGCAAACAAACAGTGTGCAGAGTGATGGTGAACAGCAAAGGAGACAGACCGAAGCAAGGAGGTCCACCCAGAAACCAATACTCGAAAAGAAACCAGCCAAATGCAGGTGCACAACAGAAAGCGAGTGGGAAGAAGAGAACGAGTTGCTACAGGTGTGACAGCACCTCACACGTGGGGAACGACAAAGTGTGCACAGCATTCAGAGTGAAATGCACGTACTGCGGTATATTTGGCCACTACCAAAAGGTCTGCAGACGGAAGCCCAGAGGGGCAGCAGTTAGGTACGTCGATCAGATCAGCGCCGACGAAGAAGAAGGGCAAGGAGGTGAAGAGGATCTGGAGGAAGTCCTCTACATAGCGGACCAAGTGTTGGACGTGGACTGCAAGGGATCCAACAAACCGGTGCTAAAAATGAACATAGGAGGAGTGATGATCGACATAGTGGCGGATTTGGGATCGCCCATCACGATAGTGCAAAGGAAAGTATGGGAAGAAGAATTTCTGGAAACGATAAGACAGGAGCTGCATCCCATGGATTTGAGGCCTGTTACCTACACAGGACAAAGGATACCTATGCAGGGGTATTGTCCCTTGATGTTTGAATTCAGAGGACGACAAGCCTACTGCAGTGGCGGCTGGTGAATTTTGAAAGTGGTGAGCCGAAGAATGTTGTACCCTAATGAACCGCAAAAGGAGGGTGCAGGGGGTTTTCTTCTGCAAGAACATTTTGAAAAAATTGGATTCAAATTGTGGGTTTTACGCCACATATTTACTGCAAATTGTTGAAAAAGGGGGATCCAAATATCATTTTGAAGCACAAGTGTGTAGAAAAAACATTAGAATCAAATAACAAATGTGCCCAATTCTCAAACCGGTCTGCTTGCAAAATGACCCTCAAGCCAAGCACATACAACCAACGGAAACAGGCCCTCTAAGTGTTTCCCATCTGTAACACATCTCTGAACCACCTGTTTTCATTGTATATAATAATGGAAATGCTGCAGTTTGTTCTTATTTATCTTATGCAACTTACAACCATTGTCAAAGCCTACAGTCCTGGCTGGTTGTAGGTTTAATGTTGTTCATATGTAGCACAACAAGACAGAACATAGCACCCAGCAAAGCATATGAACACTTCACAGCTCAATACAATGTCACAACTCTAGGCACACCTCTGCATCGCATCATAGCTCACTGCAACCCATCACATCATCAGAGCTCAAGGCAACTTGTAACATCATAAGACACATCACACCACCACAGACCAGCTTGTCACAGTATCAGTGGGACATATACAACACAATGACATAGCTATACCCACAAGATCATTGAAACAATCTGTGTGGAAAGGGGCCAGTGTATATGCAGCCAGCTGCGCAAGGTTCTACCTGCCTCACATCTTACACCATCACCACAACTTTCACATTTCTTGAAGACTTTCTCTGAAATCACTATGGAGCTGGAGTTTTCCAAATACATCACACAACTTGTTTGCCGTTTCGTATCAGAGGCAGCATTACACCACGGCAATCCTAACAGCACAACACATTAGTTACCATGGTTGGAATGGCTATTCAAGGTCACCTATATGGTAATTTTCTTATGTTAAGAAACAAATGCTAAGCTTTTGATTTTGCTCATGCCTCACCTGTCGACTTTGTCCCAGGTACAGAGGCTTTTCGAAGGCTGTGCTTAAAATCCCCACAATTCAGTATTTCCCACATTTATACTCCCCTTTTCATAAATGTGAGCAACGACTTACTTTGGAAAATGAGACGCCAGTTGCAATTTTACAGATACAGAAGACTGCTGTGCTTAGGGAAAAAGCACACTTAATAGTACATTCCTCGATAATAGCAATCCGGCGAGGAGTGTGAAGACTACTTCTGTAGAATTTTTTATTTCGAAATCCATTGGAGAGTGGAGAAATGCGGTAGGCAAAACGATCCTCGAGAGCTGTTTTTGGGAAGTGCAAATACTGTGACCTGGAGATGCCCTCTCTGCACGGAGGGAGTGGAGAGTGGTGCCGAAGACAAAATCACGTCTTCACACTGCTCTTTTTAATGAGGATACGAAAAGGAGTAGATCTCGATGAGGATTGGTGGGAATGTATGAGGAATGCTTTCTTCAGTGGTGAAATGTTTTTAATTTGGAGAATAAAAAGAAAGAACATATTTTTTTTTACATTGGGCAGCTCTTCCTAATGTGCAGAAATGCATGCTATGCACAACTGCTTACAGTAGGACTAGACAACCTAAACAAAATCAAATGCAACAAGTACCCCTGGAAACCGGTATCCGCCGTGGCTTTCTGTTCGTACTATTATACTGTTTGATGATTTTTTTTAAAGTATGGAAATACATTCATAGAACTTCTCCCATACTTGACACTTTTTTCGTGAACCAGGCCCACTCTGAACAGTTTAATCAGTTTTCTACACGAGAGAGCCGAAGACCTAATAACAATATGGGTCCAGGGGTGAAATTGAGTCACTAGTGAAAGCTTTGTCATGACGTCCATGCTTGCTTCCTCCCACATTTAAGGAATTTCGTACTAGTGTGTTTCCACGTAACTAGGGGCAGGCAGGCGTCCAGTGCACCATGACCTCGAGTTCCCAGAACCTATTCTCTCATTCCAGTAGGAAATGACAGATAATTTCAGAGAAATAGGTGGTTTCGTTGTTCAAACACAGAACCTCCGAAGCACCCCTGCACAATGACCCAGACACAGCTATCACCCCGGTCTGGCCAACATGAAATCGGCCCTGACTGTGTGTCACAGGAGAGAGACAGTGACACCATTGCAGCCCCCAGCATCCTACATGACAGTGATAGCGCTGTGGTGGTATTACTGTAAAATAGAAATGCCCGCCTGGGCCTACCTGAACTTGTGAACTGACCCGAGTTAGTTCAGAGTGGACAACATCACGTCAGCAGGCAGTCCGGCCTAGTACTCTCTGGCAGGCGGGCAGCAACAAGTTCCAAAACCGGTGCTATTTGAATCGGAAAGCAAGGCGGCAATACTGCGAAGTAATCAGTGCTGGCCTGGCACTGCAGTAAATATTGACGATGATGACGCAGATAAAAAATGCACTCCGACCGCAATTTCCACAGTCATGCGCGGGAAGCCTGTGGTGGTCGAGTCTGCGTAGACTCAATTCCTGCTTCCCACCTGCCACACCCTTTCCCAACTTGTCACAGGGAGGGGTCCCACCCAACCCCTGTAACGAGTTGGGAAAGGGCGTGGTAACAAGCTCCACTCTCTCTGATTGACGTGGAGGGTTAGCGATCCCGGGCTTGTTTTCAAAACGCCCGGGACTAACTGAACCTCCAGGCCATCAGGGGGTGGAGACTGCGCCTCGCAGCTAGTTGTTTGCCGAGCTGATGACATCACAGTCTTCAGGGCTGTGAGGTTCTCAGCCGGCAAACACGTAGCATTAGGCAGGCTGCTTGCTTGAGAAAACAACAGGGCAGGGTGAGTCATGTGAGGTGAGAGGTCATAACAATTAACACTGCAGTGGTGATATCGGTGAGCGAGTGTGGGGCATACAGTGCCTCGCGTTCAAGGCATTGCTTTTGGCAGCTCGTAATTCATGGGTATTTTTCATAAATGACACCCAGCAATGGAACGGGCGGATTCCTTGATGCATGAAGGGCATCAAGGAATCACGAAGACCAAGGCGTTAGCCAAGCAGGCATACTGGTGGCCTGCGATCGACGCCCAAGTGGAGAAGTACGTGAGGATGTGTGAATCATGTGCCAGAGCAGACAAATCACAATCATTGGTAAGACCGCCGTTGGGAAAATTTCCAATGCCAGCAGCCCATGGGAAATGGTGTCCATGGACATCATAGGACCCATCCTCAACATTGATGGGGTGCCGAAATATGCCATCGTCATGGTGGACAGGTACTCGAAGTGGCAGAAACCGTGGACACAGACGCAGTTTTGAGCTTTCTGAACGCGATTTTCGTGAAGGAGGGAATACCCAAAGTCATAACCTGTGATAATGGACCGCAATTTGTGTCTGCCAAATGAGAGGCGTTCATGGCCCGGAACGGGATAGAGGTCAAGCACACTCCCATATACCACCCAGCAGGAAATGGATTGGCTGAACTGTTTAACAGAGTGATCATGGGAACTATCCAAGCAGCGATCAGTGCCGGCCAAGATTGGGAGAAAGAACTACCCAAAATGCTGTGGGCATATCGCATCACCCCGGGTAGTACAGGATACAGCCCCTTCAAAGTATTGAGAGGAAGAGAACCGTTCACCAAGGACAACCTGGCTTGGAAACATTTGGTAGTACAAAGTAAATGGTCACCAGCAGTGGTAAAGAGAAACCTGGAGAGAGCACAGGAAGTGTACAAAAACATTACAACAAGAGGCACAACGTGAAAGGGGTGACTTTGGAGAAAGGAGATTGGGTGAGGGTGAAAACAGCAACGCTCAAAAGGAAGGGAGAAAGTAAGTTTACGCCGCCCCTCAAAGTCATCGAACCTTACTCACGATCAGCATTGTTGAGTGATGGAAAGGTTTGGTCACAAGACAGGATGGCCAAGTGCAACAAGATATTACAATGGGAGACAGCAACGGAAGGAGGAATGCACCTGGAGGAAGGTGCGAAAGAGAGAGGAGGTGAAGGAAGAGCAAAGGAGCAAATAGAGGAAAGTGAGAATGGCAACACCTGGGAAGGAGAAGACAAGAGAACAGGAAGAGAGAGCAGCTCGAAGCAAGCAGGGAAAGAAACGGACAGGAGCACAAGTGAACAGGAGCAAGGAAGCGGCGGAGAGAGACAGAGACTCAGCTCCACACGGAGAGCAAGCGGTGGAGTTGTAGAGAAAGAAGAGGTAAGAACAAGAGCAGGCAGAGTTGTAAGAGTTCCTAAGAAGTTTGAAGACTTTACGATGAGCATCAAGTAAGACTTTGAAGTTGATCTCTTCTATAATGTTGTGGTGCTAAAGGGGGGACATATGTGGTAAGGGTCTAGTGTTTCCCGAGGGGAGGAGACCGGAACCGGAAGGACGGCCATTTTAGTTAGCGGCCGAGCCCGATGGTAGCAGAGCGTTTTCCCGGCGCTCCGAGCAAATAAAGCAAGTTGAGTAAGAACTACTGGGTCCAGTGTAATTATTTATGCGAAAACCTTCACTTTCACAAACAGTCACAACAAAGAGCACACGGGTGCTTGAAGTAGGATTTTTCACAGTGTGCAGGCAGGCTAGATCACACCCGATGGACAGCGGTGGGCGAGATTGGAAATGGTGTTCTTGTGTAACACATGGATTTTTTGTAAAATTGCTGGTAAATTATCTGCGAAAACATATACTTTTCTTACAAAAACAAGTCAAAAACCCTGCAGGAGGCTATATTCAACAGTGAATGACTCATGTGCGCACACATCTGTTTCACAATGCATGTTCTTCTCCAAGCAGTCTTCTTTAGGGAAGAAAATGTCTTGAAAAACTAACATGGTGGCGAAGGAAAAAGAGGATATGCCTGAAGCGCAACCGCCGGGAATCCGTCAAGACTTCACTCACATAACAAATGTGTATGTCTAGTCATGGGGTGAAGCTGGAAGCTTGAAACAGGCCCTGATGGGGCTTGTGAGCCTGGATGACTAAATTGTGTGTTTAGCTGCTGCTCACTCTGACCTGATCTTCGTTACCCCTGGCACTGCTCCTGTTACCCCTATTTCATTGGCCATGGAGGCAGGGCCATGGAAACCCAGTTTAATTGTCATAATGTCCTCTGTATGAGCTCACCCCAGGCCCAAGCTATGCCTGAGAAATGTTGTTTTATGCGACGTTCAAGCGTGGAAGCGATGAAAAGCTCACATGTGCCAGAGCAGAGCAAAAAACTGATTTTGGACATGTAACCACAAGCCTGGCAGAAGAAAACACTTGCCTCTGATGTCCAAAGAGAAATGCAGAGTCCAAATCCAATAATGTAATGCTTCAAATAAACCACTGAAATAATTCTGGAAACCCCGCGGTTAAATGAATCCATGTGTTTCCTTAAGCAGATTGAGAACCCGTTGAAGAATCACTGTGGTTCATGTAAACATGTTCTGAGTACTGCATTTACCTACTGATTGCATCAATTATGCCTGCTTTTCCTAATCAATAAATTCAATTTTTTTAAGTTGCAATAAATCAGTTTCTTGATTTTCCCAAGATGGGGTTGCACATCTGTGTTGGAGTGGGTTCATCGCCAGACTGGAGTGGAAACCAAACAACCCATAGTCTTCCAAGTGCACCTTCCATGACTTAAAGACCACCGTTGGAAAGTCTCATCTGTATTTCAGATTGGGAACTAGATTTCCTGGCTGGGTTGCTGCAGAATCTTTTTTAAATACATTCATTACTTTTGTGAGCCCTTTTCTTCATGAAAATTCGCGAACTATGATGCACTTCTCTGGGTGGACCAGGAGCTTTGTTAACCCCCTAAGGATTTTGGTGGTCCACACCTGAGTTTGGTCAAATAAATACACTCAATATTATGTGCAGCACTTTAGTCTCCAGTGCTTAATTTCTAGGCCCTGGCAACTGGGATTCAGTAAATTTATTGGAACCAATGTAGCATGCACCACCCATTGCCCCATCATCGCTGCCAAAACAACTTCTAACCATCTCTCTCATCTGCAAGTGTGACCCTTGACCTCTGGTAGGTCGCTCCCCTTCTCCTGCAGCTCCGCCGCAGCCTGCCTGCTGCTTCTCCGGCTCCTGCTCTTCAGGCGGCCCCTCCGCCATTTCGCCGCCGCTTCTTGCCGCCGTCCCCTGATTTCCAGCCGCTGCTCCCCTGCGGCCCTGCCCCCCAGCTCCTCATTGGTCGCCCTCGCCTCCCCGCCTCCCAGCTGAGCCTCCCTCCATCACCTGCGCGTCATTTAAGGTGGCCGCTGCAAGGAGTAGGAGCGACCCTTGACCTCTGGAGGGTCGCTCCCCTTCTCCTGCAGATTCGCCGCAGCCTGCCTGCTGCTTCTCCTGCTCCTGCTCTTCAGGCAGCCCCTCCGCCATTTCGCCGCTGCTTCTTGCCTCCGTCCCCTGATTTCCCGCCGCTGCTCCCCTGTGGCTCCGCCCCCCCAGCTCCTCATTGGTCGCCCTCGTCCCCCGCCTCCCAGCTGAGCCTCCCTCCATCACCTGCTCGTAATAAATGGCGGTCGCTGGGAGGACGCGCAGCGGAAGCGCGAAGCAGTCGCGCTGAAGGCGCGCCCAAGGCAAGCCCGTCTGCGCCCGTCCGCGCCTGGACCGCGCCCACCGCGAGGACCCCTGGCCCCAGTCGATGCCACACGACAGACTTACAACGCCGCCACCCTCCACGCACTCAACGCCGGCCGGAACCCCGCCTGCTACCGAGCCATCCCGAAATGCACCCACGGACCCTTCACCTGCCAAGCCTGCAAATTCTCCTGCCGCCAAACCGGCACCGCTCCCGCCAAGCCAGGCACCAGCAACACTCACCTCAAGTGCATCCTGCTCAACACCCGCTCCGTCCACAGACACGCCGTGGAACTCTGGAACCTCCTCGACACAACATCACCAGACGTCGCCATCCTCATGGAAACCTGGTTGAACGCCTCCTCTGCCCCGACATCGCCATAGCCATCCCGGATGGCTACAAGATCACCCAGAGAGACCGCGTCAACCAAACCGGAGGAGGCATCGTCATCGTCCACAGAAACACCATCCGAATCATGACCAACTTTGACGACACCCTCACCGCTGCCGAGCACCTTCACTTCCAGATACACACCGACCCCAAGACCACCCTCAGAGGCACTCTCATCTACAGACCACCGGGACCACGCACACATTTCAGTGAAGCCATCGCAGACTTCGTCAGCCAACACGCCCTTACCTCCTCGGACTACATCCTCCAAGGGGACCTCAACTTCCACCTGGAGAACAACAATGACAGCAACACCGCCGCCCTGCTGGACAACCTCGCCAACCTCGGACTCAAGCAACTGGTGAACACCCCCACCCACTACGCCGGCCACACGCTAGAACCCATCTTCCTAGCCAGCAAGCACATCGCCTTCAGCCACTCCACCGGACTACACTGGTCTGATCACAGCTGCATCCACTTCAACTTCAGGAGAACCACGACCCACCACCACCCGTAACAGGTTCCTCGCAGAAGCTGGAGCAAGATCATCGCCGACCAACTCACCACCTCCCTCAGCCAGATCCCTCCCACCAACACGAGGGACCCCAACGAAGCAGCCCACAACCTCACACAGTGGCTCACCAACTGCGCCGACATCCTCGCACCACTGAAGAACCCTCCCACCAGACCCGGCAGCAGGAAAGCTTCATAGTTCACCAACGATCTCAAAAACTCCAAGAAAACCTGCAGCACGCTCGAGAAAGCCTGGCGCCACGACCAGTCAACAGAAAACATGACAGCCCTCAAGAACGCCACCCGCAAACACCACCAGCTGATCCGCACCATCAAAAGGACAACATTCAAAGAACGTCTGCACAACAACACCCACAACAGCAAGGAACTCTTCAGCATCGTTAAAGAGTTCCCCAACCCCAGTGCCTGCAACAACGACATCACACTCTCGGAAGACCTCTGCGAGTCACTCGCCTCGTTCTTCCACCGCAAGATCGCTGACATACACAACAGCTTCGGTGCACAGACCACGCACCTGACAACCGAACCAGCGCCCCCCACAACCACCCTGTGCACCTGGACCCCGGTCTGCACCGAAGACACCACCCGCATGATGAACACCATCCACTCCGGCTCCCCAACCAACCCCTGCCCACACCACATCTTCAACAAAGCCGACTCCATCATCGCACCCCAACTCCGGGACATAATCAACAACTCCTTCGCATCCGCAACCTTCCCGGAGAGCTGGAAACATGCCGAGCTCAGCGCCCTCCTGAAGAAACCCACCGCAGACCCCATGGACCTCAAGAACTTCATCCCCATCTCGCTCCTCCCTTTTCCTGCAAAAGTCATCGAGAAGACCGTCAACAAACAACTCTCCGCCTTCCTCGAGTCTAACGGATCCCTCGACCCCTCGCAGTCCGGCTTCCGAGCAAACCACAGCACCGAGACCGCCCTCATCGCAGCCACCGACGACATCAGGTCCCTGCTCGACAAAGGGGAAACAGCTGCCCTCATCCTCCTGGACCTCTCAGCAGCATTCAACACTGTATGCCACCGCACACTAATACAGCGCCTAAGCAACACTGGAATCCAAGGGAAGGCCCTGGAGTGGATCATCTCGTTCCTCGCCGGAAGAACCCAGAGAGTCTGCCTCCCCCTCTACCGATCCGCGGCCACCGAAGTCATCTGCGGCGTGAAGCAAGGATCCTCGCTCAGCCCCACCCTCTTCAACGTCTACATGAGCCCCCTTGCAGCCATCGCACGCTAACACAACCTAAACATCATCTCGTACGCCGACGACACCCAGCTAATCCTCTCCCTCTCCAACAACCCAGTCACCACCAGAACAAGCCTCCTCGAAGGAATGAAAGACATCGCGGAATGGATGAAGCTCAGCCGTTTGAAACTGAAATTGGACAAGACTGAAGTCCTCATCCTAGGACCATCCCCCTCTGCCTGGGTCGACTCCTGGTGGCCGTCGGCCCTGGGCACCGCCCCCAAGCCAACTGACCACGCATGCAACCTGGGTTTCATCCTGGACTCCTCCCTCACAATGACCTAGCAAGTCAATGCCGTCTCGTCATCCTGTTTCAACACCCTGCTCATGCTCCGAAAGCTCTTCAGGTAGATCCCCACCGAAACCAGGAAGACTGTCACCCAGGCCCTCGTCACCAGCCGACTGGACTACGGGAACACCCTCTACGCAGGAACCACAGCCAAACTCCAGAAAAGACTCCAGCGCATACAGAACGCTTCTGCACGACTCATCCTGGACATGCCCCGTCACAGCCACATCTCTGCCCATCTGAGAGACCTGCACTGGCTACCTGTCAGCAAGAGGATCACGTTCAGACTCCTCACTCAGGTACACAAGGCTCTCCATGACATGGGCCCCAAATACCTTAACAGCCGCCTCACATTCTACACACCCACCCGCCAGCTCCGATCCACCAGCCTCGCCCTCGCCACCGTACCACGTATTTGCAGAATCACCGCCGGAGAAAGATATTTCTCCTACCTGGCGGTCAAGACTTGGAACTCCCTCCCCACCCACCTACGGCTGACCCAGGACCATCTCTCCTCCAGGAAACAACTCAAGACCTGGCTGTTCGAGCAGTAGCGACTCCCGCCTCCCCCAGCGCCTTGAGACCCTAGCGGGTGAGTAGCGCCCTATACAAATCTGCTGATTGATTGATTGATTGATTGATTGACAGTTCAGGTTATTCCAATTCCCTTAACGCTAAAGGAATGGCTGGGGAGGCAGGTATTAGTAATATTTAATGTACATTGTATTAGTAAACAACTATTGTTCTGCTCATCTCTAAAGGAGCAGTGCCACCATGTGGCAGACTGTCCTAAGTACGGTGTTGACAATTAAGTGCCAGTGCTGAGCACAGGAAACCAATTAAGTGCTGGTGCTGAGCACCGGAAACCACCAGCTCAAATGAAGCACTGGCCGCTCCACAAACAAGCATTGGCATAGCCACTAGGTCTCGCCTTTGGGACCTTATAAGTGTTTAGCCATGCAACAGTTGATGTTGTTGCACCAAGGATATACCAAGGATATTGTGCTGCATAACTAAATACTTATAAGGTCCCAAAGGTGAGACCTATTGGCTATGCCAATGATTGTTTCAGGATAGGCCTCACTCTGGCAGCACAACTAAAGATTACAAATCAGCTGAGCATCACTGGGTCACGGAGGTAATGGGACTAAAACAGTTCAGAGGCTTTAAAACCAATAGTTGAGAGTCTAACTTAGAAAGGCCCTGGAAGAAAGGAGAAGCATCTCCATGGCTTTCTAAGGAGAGGGTATATGTAATGCCTGGTAAAATCTGGCAACATTGCAATGAAGTATTTGTATTTTGGTGTGCACTTAATTTCAAATAGTGACTGATGAGCCTGCATTGGCCTTCTGTCCCAGGACATAGGATAACGACTTGCACAGCCTTTTTTTGCACAGTCTAATACTGCTTTACCGGACTGCTTTTATCGCTGAACCTAAATACTCAGTTAATGGGCGCTTTTGTCCCGAAAATGTGGCAAATGGTCGCTAGCTTGAAGAGTCAAAGAGCCCTTAAATCAATCAGATAATTCTTGAAGGGAAACTTAAACAAAACATTAGGTTACCAGTGAGATTCAGGAGTCTGTATGTAATAAAAATAGTAAAAATAAAAAATAGGCTGTAGACAAACCTCCAGCAAAGAGCCAAATGGTTTCTTGTCGGCAGTTGATGTGGGGTCAAAATCAAAAAAATCCCTATACCCTGGACATTAGCATTCATCTAATAGGCATCCAATTACTATTTTCTGGAAAAAACTATACAATTTAGATCCAGTCTTGCACCCTCACTATATGTAGTTGTGTATATTCTATCTCTGCCTAGCTGTCCAAATCAAACCATTGTTTGTAGCTATATGGCCGGGATACCCGTCATCCCCTCCCAACACAAACCCCAAGGATGGGGAGATGGACACAGTTCTTGACTTTTTGGAAGGCGGGAGGGAGTTACCCTCCCGGCCGTATTTATTAAAATATGAAACAAAATTAAAACATTAAAATAACAGTTTCATATCATGTACAATTTCATTTTCGCATTACGATGTTTATTGGCTAACCTTAACACATCTCTAATACAAAGGTTCTCCTAGCCGATTCTAAACATCCTGCAAATGCACATTCTCAAAATTAAATTGTACATCCTAACATTACGGGCCAACGGCAAGGTCGTAACCGGTGTCAGATCCCTAATACCAGAACTCCCCCCCTTACTTGTGAGGGGCGGGCGCACAGAGGACTGTACCTCTGTGCCAACTTCCAATTTCCCTTGTCTTAACGGGGGCCCCATATTTACTCGACGCCATCTTAGTGGTCGTCCGAGGACTCGTGTGAGGTGTCTAGAAGGAAGCGTAGACCCCCCTCCCACCCCACACTGCTTACCACATCCGCCGTCGCGGATGTCCTGGCCCCGGGAAATTCCCAGGAGGGGCCCGTAGCCCCTCCTCCCCTGGGAGGGGCCTATGACCGCCTTCCCTTTTTCGGCGGCCCCATCCTTAGAGGGGTACCGCCTCCCCGTGTGAGGGGCCAATGGCCGCCTCCCCCCGGGCGCTCCCATCCATAATGGGTGGCGCCCCACCTCTAGGGATCTTCCAATTACTGCTCACCGATCATGACCTTACCGCCCGACCAAAATAAATACGACATTTTGAACCTACTGAGGACGGAATACCGGTTATACTAGATATTACACAATAACCTTTATTTACACAAGTAACACCTCATTCAACTAGCTGTGATACTTCACCTAAGGACATGCTAAATAGCAACCATTTTATTATCCTCCAAAAAAGACAATCCAGACTTTATTAAAACGACCTGTAAAAGAGATAAATATCACCGTTAATCAACTTTATTGCCATACTAATCGTTGCCATAAGGGGCTGGTGGGTGGGTCAAAATTGGCTCCTTGTTCCGTCTCGGGCTCACGTGCAACGATGAGGTGCAGCTTCCAAGCACAGGAACAAGAGGATGCTTCCTTAGATTGTTGCTCTTTTATTCTTCCTCGGGAGGGCGTGTACCCTCTTCCGATCCGCCTACGGGGCGTGGCCAACGGTGTAGGTGTCTAGGACAACCCCTCTTGGGCGGGAAAAGGCGCGCCCCGGCAACGCCGCTTCGGGCATACCAGCCGAGACACGCCTCCCGCCCAAAATGGTTTCCCGGGGGGGGGGAAGGGCACCCTACCATACGTTCGGGGGGACCGAGTGGTCGCCCCTTTCCATATGGCCGGGATACCCGTCACCCCCTCCCAACACAAACCCCAAGGATGGGGAGACGGACACAATTCTTGACTTTTTGGAAGGCGGGAGGGAGTTACCCTCCCGGCCGTATTTATTAAAATATGAAACAAAATTAAAACATTAAAATAACAGTTTCATATCATGTACAATTTCATTTTCGCATTACGATGTTTATTGGCTAACCTTAACACATCTCTAATACAAAGGTTCTCCTAGCCGATTCTAAACATCCTGCAAATGCACATTCTCAAAATTAAATTGTACATCCTAACATTACGGGCCAACGGCAAGGTCGTAACCGGTGTCAGATCCCTAATACCAGAACTCCCCCCCTTACTTGTGAGGGGCGGGCACACAGAGGACTGTACCTCTGTGCCAACTTCCAATTTCCCTTGTCTTAACGGGGGCCCCATATTTACTCGACGCCATCTTAGTGGTCGTCCGAGGACTCGTGTGAGGTGTCTAGAAGGTAGCGTAGACCCCCCTCCCACCCCACACTGCTTACCACATCCGCCGTCGCGGATGTCCTGGCCCCGGGAAATTCCCAGGAGGGGCCCGTAGCCCCTCCTCCCCTGGGAGGGGCCTATGACCGCCTTCCCTTTTTCGGCGGCCCCATCCTTAGAGGGGTACCGCCTCCCCGTGTGAGGGGCCAATGGCCGCCTCCCCCCGGGCGCTCCCATCCATAATGGGTGGCGCCCCACCTCTAGGGATCTTCCAATTACTGCTCACCGATCATGACCTTACCGCCACAGGCCGGATAGTTGACCGGCTATCCGGACCCCCCACAAACTCCTACTAAAGGTCATGGCTACACATACTCTTTAACCAAGCTAAGAAGTCTCCTATGAGTAAGACATTCCCCTCCCGGGACAAATGGACCCCATCTTCAAGATACATAAGATCCCCTCGAATACATCCATGTGGAATACAATGCAACTGGCCTGAACGAAACAACCTACTAAGTTTGTTATTAACTTTCTTTACCGACTGATTCAAAGCAGACACAGAGAGGGCCGCCCGCCACACCTTTCTAGGAAGCATGTGTGACCATGCAATCGTGCACCCCGGAACCCTTCTCGCCAACCAACTCACTGTGGATAAAATTGACTCGAGAAGTACTCGTCGACCAATGGTAACCAAATCATTGCCCCCAAGATGTACTATGATTACAGACGGCGGTGACCTCGTCCCCCCTAGCAGTCCCTCCATAAAAGTTTGAAACTGGTCCATACAGAGTCCGCCCTTTCCGTGGAAGGTCACCCTGCACCCGTATTCCCCAGCCACGTGAATCATGTCACCTGCTTTGAATACGTCCGCGGCTCGCCTCACGTATGAGTGGTCAACGACCCACACCACTCTTCCCTCAGCCGGTGATCTTTGACCGCTGGTCCCCAGGTGTCGGGTCAACTGCACAGTCCGCCCCGCAAAGCCTGCTCGCGAAACTGTAAACCAAACAAAAACAAGAAGCGTGAGTGCATGACATTAGCTTCACAACATGTGCAACCGCACATACCTTTTATAACAATTCGAGGACCAACGCCCCAACTGTTTCACCTTTTCAACACTCAGACCCCTGGCTGTAGCCTCTGTAGCAGCCCCTATCCGGAAGGAATGGGTCCCAAAATCGCTCGGGTTCAAGCCCGCTGCTGCGATTGCCATTGTCAGCACCCGCTGGAACTGAAACCTAGTCAGTGGGGTGGCGTCGGTGTGCCTCAGCAAGCTTCCCCCCCATGATGCCGCCCTCTGCGCTAAATACTCCTCCACGCATTTTACCGGGCACATGGGAGACCCTGGAATCCGCTGGACTACCACACAGTCCCCGATCGCTCCCTGATCGGTCTTGGACCTGGCTATTGAGACTACCATCGTCTCGCCCTTAATTTGGATGTGTTCTCGACACAGACCTCCCCCCGTATCCTGCTTATTCCTCGCTACCAGTTCGCTCACCCGCATAGCCCCATGGGATGCTAATGCAAAAGCGGCCCGGAACAGCACTGTCTCTGATTGAGATGAACATGTCGCAGGGAGTACGGACATTAACAGGGACAACCTTTCCAGACCTATCGGGTGCCTCTCATCCACTCTACGACCCTCAAGGCGTTGCCACCCTCGCAGAGCCTTTCTTACGAGAAAGGACGATGTGGGGTCCTGGATGCCATGAGCCTGCGCCATGAAGGCAATGGCGGCCCTGTGTCTATTGGCTGTTGCCAGTGTTCGGCCTGCCTGATGTAGTGATACCAGAAATTTCAGGACATACTCCTCCTGCCCCCAATGCTCCCTCCTAGCTGAACCCAAAAATTCCCAATAGGAACGGAACGCCCCTTCATATGCCTTCCTTGTCCTGGGTGCTAGACTCTCTCCCACAAAGTTTTGTAATCCGGGGCACCGAGAGACCAGAGAGCTTCGGGGAATGGTGCCGCCACCAAGTCCGCTGAAGGCAGAAAACCCCGGAAGGCCTGCATGTGGGAACGAGAGAGTGCATCAGCCGCCTGGTTCAGTACCCCAGGCACGTGTCTTGCCCTAAAGTGGACGTTTAGTCTCATACACAGCAGGACAATTTCTTTCAGTAGTCTCAGAATCCATTTGCAGCGTGCTGCCTGATTATTGATACATTCAACAACTGTCATATTATCAGACCAGAACACCACAGTGCGATCACGAAACCCTTCTGGCCATGTTTTCAAGGCCACCAGAATGGGGAACAGCTCAAGAAACCCAATGTTACCTGTGAGCCCACTATCGTGCCACCACATCGGCCATGTTCGTGCCGACCATTGATTACCAAAGATGGCACCAAAGCCCACACTCCCCGCCAAGTCGGTCCACAACCCCAGCTCCTCGGAGGAAGCTGGCGGTTTGTTCCATACGACGCGACCGTTGAAATCCGCCAGAAATGCCAGCCATATGCGCATATCCTGGCGAACCTCTGCTGACAGTCGTGTGCGGTGGTGACCTTCCTTGAGGCCAACCATGGCTTGTGCGATAGAGCGGGAAAAGGGGCGAGCCATCGGTATTACTCTCAGGGCAAAGTTAAGCTGACCCACAGCCTGCTGCAACTGATGGAGAGTTACTTTTTTCTCGCTGAGGCATACTTTAAGTGAGGCTATAAATTTCATTACCTTCTCCTTGGGCAAACGGAAGCACCCCTCTACCGAATCGAGCTCAATTCCCAGAAACTCGAGTGAAGTAGATGGCCCTACCGTTTTGCCTGGTGCCAGTGGCACGCCAAAACGTTCCATGAGATTACAGAATTCCCTCAAAGCCTGTGCACATTCCGTGTCCCCAGCTGCCCCCAGGAACAGAAAATCATCAAGGTAATACATAACTTGCGTAAAGCCCGTGGCTCTGGTGAACACCCATTGCCCAAAGTACTGAACTTCTCAAAATACGCACACGAGATGGAGCATCCCATCGGCATACATTTATCCATGTAGTAGCGTCCTTGAAACACAAAACCTAAGAGACGCTGATCGTGTGGGTGTACCGGGAGCAACCGGAACGCTGACTCGATATCTGATTTAGCCATCAGCGCTCCGGGCCCCAGGCGATTCAACATGGTGACGGCCTCATCGAACGATGCATACCGCACCGAACAGACTACCGGGTCAATCGCATCGTTCACCGAAAGACCCTTAGGAGCGGACAAATTATGGATTAACCTGAACTCACCCGGGTCCTTCTTGGGGACTACTCCCAACGGTGAACAAACAAAGTTAACAACCGGCGGGTTTCCATATGGACCCGCAACCCGACCCCGGGCCACCTCCTTTGCAATCTTTGCCTGTACCACCGGCGAATTTTGTTGAACCGATAGTTGGTTCTTACACTGTGCTTCCCCCCGAAAATCCCCCACCGGGATGCGGAAACCATATGAGAAACCGTTTCGCAACACCCCGGCAGAGACATGATCAGGGTATTCGTTCAGCCAAGGGATCATCGCCATGATATCAACGGGAGTAGGTAACGGTGCCCCTCGGTCAATGTTAGACCTGTTTGGCCCCTCCTCTACCTCCCGTATCACCATTCTTGGCTCTGCACGAACTCTCGGGTGTGAAGACTGTCCGCACACTGCACACTCATGCCTGAACTTGCATGCCCCTTGAGACCTAGTGCACTTGCCCCTGTTAAAGCTCCAACAGACCCCTTTTCTACCCGAGTTCCCGGCATTCTTTGTGTGCTCACCACTGCTGAGGCCCGCCCGAAAGGGCGCCGCCATAAAATGGCGGGAAGGCTCAGCCCCGTTCCCGCCGAAAGAAGACGACTTCGCCGTGTCCGGCATAACCTGCTTCTGCCAAGAAATGGAGTCGAAACAATCCCACGTCAGAGATGAGTCGTGCTCCTTGGCCTTACGAAATTTGTTATCATAACCCAACCATCGATTGCCTTCATACGATTCATAAAATTCCATTATACGTGTCTGGTAACAAGCTAATTCCGTCAATACTTCAGGCCTACGTTCCCCCATGATTGCAGTGAACATTCCAAACGCTCTGGCCCAGTTAGCGATCGTTTCCTCTACCCTGAAACCCGCCATTTTTGCACGCCATACACTCGGATGCAACAACTCTTTCTGATTTTTAACGTGCTCTATCTCATAGTGATCGGTCAACAGCGAAAACATGTTCACATATTTATCCGCCCAAATCCTTTCTTTCACATCCATAGGGATATGTTGAACCACCTTTTCCCTCCTTGAGGGTAACGATCCCTCCCCCGCCATTGGCAACGGCTGCTTACCCGAACCAGTAGCTGGATCTGCTGTTGCTGTCTTTCCCACGCTCAACGCCGGTTGCTCCGAGGGATTCTGCGGGGAAACAAGAGGACAAGGTGCCTTCGCAGCATCTCTCGATTGCCGCAACTGCTTCATTATTAACCTGGCCTCCTCGGCCGTGTCTCCCGGGGCCACAGCACCCTCGTTGCTCTTGCCTAACCACGCTGCCAACTGGGCGGCCAGCTCGGGAGGCATATCCCCCTCATTAACAGGTGTAACTACCACAGGGATCGGCTGTCCCTCGTTCGGGCTCGGAACTGGGGCCTCCACTGGACTGACCGGGCTCGCTGGAGGTGACTCGGGAACTGGGGCTTCCCCCCCTGCCGCCCTATTCCTGGCCCTTTTACCTCTCCCGGTAGGGACTACTCCCGGCAATGCTGGCCCGATGACTTTCTTCGGTCTACCCGTACCATTCATTGCCGCCATCTGCTTCTTCATGTTTGCCATTTCTTTTCCAGCATGCGAAGCATTTGTTCGGTCCCTGCCTTCTTTCCGACCTTCTTGCCAGGCATCGTTCACGGCTATCCGACTCGAGGTCCTGGATCCAAGGCTCCGTAATCACTGAAAGAAGGAACACAAAATTACAAGTTCTCAAAATTGGCTCCTTGTTCCGTCTCGGGCTCACGTGCAATGATGAGGTGCAGCTTCCAAGCACAGGAACAAGAGGATGCTTCCTTAGATTGTTGCTCTTTTATTCTTCCTCGGGAGGGCGTGTACCCTCTTCCGATCCGCCTACGGGGCGTGGCCAACGGTGTAGGTGTCTAGGACAACCCCTCTTGGGAGGGAAAAGGCGTGCCCCGGCTACGCCGCTTCGGGCATACCAGCCGAGACACGCCTCCTGCCCAAAATGGTTTCCCGGGGGGGTCAGGGCACCCTACCATACGTTCGGGGGGACCGAATGGTCGCCCCTTTCCAAAAACCCCTTTCTCAATACGCGGACTATTTTCTCCACGAGTCGGGGTTAACCAGCAGTCCTTTGTTAAGGACACCACCGACGTCTTGCACATCCTGGAGAATGTCTCATATGACCCAGTGAAAGACTTCCTTGTGACAATTGACATTGAGTCTCTTTATACGAGCATTCCCAAGGTCGCGACGCTGGTGGCTGCAGCGCGGGCCCTGGGTGATCTCCAATGGTTCTATGACACTCCGCAATCGTTTGTTATGGAATGTGTGGAGCTCGCTCTTACCAGAAACTATTTTAGTTAAAAAGGACCAATTGTACCTGCAGACTTCGGGCACTTCCCTGGGGGCCACTATGGCCCCCAGCTTGGCATGGGTATACGTGGGCCAATTTGAAGAGCACGTCGTCTACCCAGCCACCAACCCCTTCCAGAGGAACATTTGCCTCTGGAAGAGATACATTGACGACGTGCTCTGCATATGGTCAGGGTCTGAGGACTCCTTGCAAGAGTTCCTGACTTGGCTGAATTTGCAGGACCATAGTCTGAAATTCACTTGGACTTACAGCCATACCAATGCTACCTATTTAGACCTTGAAATTGAGGCAGGGAAAGAAGGGGGTTTGAGCACGCGGGTACATCAGAAACTGACCAACAGGAACTCACTTCTTCTATATAATTCATACCATCCTAGGGCCCTCCGGGATAATCTCCCGGTGGCCCAGTTTCTCAGGTACAGAAGGAATTGTTCCTCAACGGACGTGTTCCTTGAACAGTCTCGTGATCTGACCGAGAAACTTGAGCACAGTAACTATCCCCGGAAGGTGGTTAGGAGTGCCAGGAAGAGGGCACTCAACACCCCTAGAAGTGCCCTACTGGAACAGAATATCAAAGAAAGACAGGACTGCTTGCCAGTAGTGATGACATTTGACCCTATGGCAACCAAGATTAGGCAATCTATAAGGAAACATTGGACACTTCTATCCAATAAAGATTTCTCTATGCCGCCACCGAGATTTGCCTTTAAACGGTCGGGCAATTTAAAGGGCAGGCTTGTCCATACCCGTGAACGGGTGCCCCCCAAAAAATGAATTTACAACCATCCCCAATGGGAATTACCCCTGCGGAACGTGCTCCGTGTGCCCACTCAAAAAGAAATGCAGCAGTGTTACGTTGGCAGTGGGCAAGGAGTGGTTTTTAAACCACTTCAGTAACTGCAATACCACCAATGTGGTCTATAGACTACTGTGCAGTTGCGGCCTCCAATACATTGGACTCACCTCTAGAAAAATAAAAGTCTGTATTCAGGAACATCTTAGCACTATAAAGGCAGGCAAATTAACAACCAAATTGGTCCAGCACTGTTTTCAGGAGAAACATAGCTTCACATGGACGGTGCTTGAGAGAGTCAAGGGTAACCCCAACAACATTAAGGCTGTGTTACTAGCTAAGGAAGCTAGATGGATTTTCAGAGAAAGAAGTGACACAGAGGGTCTGAATGAAATTATGGAATGGAACAGAGTGAAGTAAAGTAACCTGCAGTATTCCACTGTGTTCCGCTTCTGGTATTTTGAGCTTGCCTTTGCCCCCCTTAGTGGGTTAGTGGGGTAGAACTATGGTCAATGCTCAACATCCGGTAATCCAAGCCCTAAGTGTCCCCCAGAGCGACTGGCTATGCGTGTCCAACTCAGCTGCTGACTGCAATGATGGGATCGATTTCTGGATCCCCTGAGTGTTTAGGCCACACAACAAACATCAGAGGATGGCAAGTGGAGATTAGTCTCACCCTTACTAACGCCGTACAGCGGCAAGACTCTAGTGTTTACTTTTGGGTGTCCACTTGTTGGCACCCTGGTGTCCGTTTGGAAAGGGCGCTATTTTGTAAGAGCATATGGGATTGCTAGACACTTTTGTTTATATTGTATATCTATAGGTCTGTGTCCAAGTTTGTTGAATAGAGGTATTCTCAATAAAGTTTTTTTAATAAAAAAAGAAATTACGGTTGCCTATGAACATTAAGAAAGTCATTGCTAAGAATTATACTGGTTGCCTCCTCACGGGCAATGTAAGCATATAGTGAATGGCACTACGGTCACATTGGACATGGATGTGAATCCGGTATATATATGTGATTGCGTGAAATATCTTGATAATACAATTAAACATGAGGTTTGTTATTTGCATGGCTTGAACTCCTTTTCGCTATGCGTTAAAATTGAGGACTCGTTTATTATAATGAGGAATGGCAGTGATTTGCACGTTTGTGACTCCGTTCAAAGATGGCGCCCGCAGCAATCTCCATGGTCACATGATGTTTCCACCGCGTGACCGGGGGCAGCCTGGGTCCGGGAAACCTGGTTTGTTTAAAAAGTGGACAGACAGGAGCCTCGGCGTTCCTGGGATGATTCAAGGTCCTGGTTTAGTACCCATACGGTGAGGAGTTGAGGGCATGAAGAATTATAGTTTGTGCCGTGATTTGTGCTTGGCGTGCTGAGTCTGACACGCGTTTTAAACTCGGCATTAATAACAACAACAGCTGCGTATCGGAACCCTGATGAGTGCATCTTTTGGGTACAGGGGTAAAAGACAGGCTATAGAATGATACCATAAGCTGCTGGGAGCAATGTGTGGCAAGTGTTTGGTCCATTCACTATGGGTCCGTGTTTATGGAGTGAATGTGAGTTTGTTAGGCTGGCAATTAACATGGTTTCTGAACAACACAATATGAGCCAGCATGTAAGAGAGACATGGTTGATTTTACAATGAAAAACGCAGCAACAGGGGTTGCCTGTGAATGCGTTTGCAGTATATCAACGTTCAACATATGTGACAACGTATTTATTACTTCTAGATTGATGCAACGATCGACAGTAGGGTAGAGAGCTATCCCTTGCCAGCTGGTACGAGAGCACGTGCTGTACAAGGGTAATTGGTCTTTTTTATACGAAGAGTATGCAAACATATGATGAATGCTAGGAGTGTGGTCTGTAGGTGGTTTTAACTAAGGCTGTGTTTTCAACTCGACAGTTCCCATAATGATGATGTCTAACACTGGTGCAGTGACCGAGTGGTGAGCCCTGATGAATCTGCCATAAAGTGCATAAGGCAGTGAAACATGTTGGCTACAGGTATTGGTATGCGGCGTTAAGCTACCAGTCTTTTTATTTCATCAGTACACACCAGATCTATTAATAAAGGTGTACTATTGAAGAAGCTCAGTCATTTAACTGTGAAAATAAAAGATCAATAGCAATCACTGAAATAAACAATTCGCGCTCAGCACATTTGTTTGCGAGGTTTATTGGGAACCCAATCAGAATGCAATCATATATACGTGCACACAGAGACCTCAGCAAAGCTCACTGAGTGCCCAATTGGTATGACAGTGCAGAGACATTTTATAGGTATAGGCCCCCACAGGATGGGCATCATAGCATACGTAATCTGGATCAGACTATGTCCTGCTGGACCAATCAGTGAAGTGCAAATGTGGTGTGATACCCTTTTAAGGCTCGAAATATGTCCATACCCTGGTGATGCTGCCCACGTGTCATCTACAAGAGCAGATTTGGGTTTTCCCCTAAAGGTGAAATCTGTGCCTCTGGTATAAATGGACTTGGCACGTACTTGACCGGCCAGGCCTGCAGGTCGTGTCAACATGATTTACTGAAAATGTGAGGTTTTGCAATAGCTAGCTTGAAGCTGGCATGTTTGTTCTCAGAAAGCCATGCGTTGCTTGCACGTTGCAGCTGACTGACACACAAAATGGAGCGTGCAACAATTTTGTGAATTCCTGCTGGTGTCATTTCTTTAGTATCTCAAAGAAGACTATAGGCCTGAAAACATATGTATTTGGTATCATAGAAATGTCCTCTTCGTCATCCCCAAATCTGATACTAAATCATATGTTAATCAGAGGTCATCCATCCCCATCATCTCCTGTCCCTCATCCTCATCCTTATGGGTGTGGCGTGTTGTATTGCCTTTCCTGGATAGGCAGCGGTCACAGGAGCTGGAAATTACTGTACAACAAACTGGGCATATCTTGATCTGGAGGCATAGTGTCAAAAAGGCTTCTACCACTATTATAACTGCCTTAAGTATCCAAGAACCCCAGTCTGTGAACTAGTTCATCACATCTTCCCATAGGCCACCTGTGTGTATACCGTGGGCCTCATCTTTAATCTATTTTATAGCTTTGTTTATATTCCCACTGTTATCCGGAATAAATACACAGCATTGGCTCTGAGCCAGGGAAGATGCTGGGGAAGATGCCTCATGGAGGACGGAACAGACTCCTCCTTCCTTGGCCAGAATGATATCGAGGGCAATCCTGTTTTGGACCACGACGGCCCTCATGGAGGTAAGTTTCTCTGTTATATTTCCTAAGGCATCAGTGGTAGAGTCCGCTAGATCCTCAATCATCCTGGATAACTGGTGTATCCTTTCTGAAGTAACGATATTGCCTAGTACTGGGATCATTGCCCCAACAGCTGTTAACATGTGGTCTACCCATGTGGCCATTCTCTTGGCCCTAACTAGTGTCAACCCTTTCTTTTCTGCTGTCACTAATTTTGTGAAGTGGGTCATCTGTGGGATGATGGATGCTAGGTAGCAACTTCCATACCATCCTGGGGGCAGGTAGAAGTATGCCCGTGGACCACAGACAAAGAAAAGGCCTTTGTAACCTACCATACCTGGTGACGGCTCGTCACGACTCCTAACTCGAGTTAGACTGGTAGTGTGGTTACAGCTACCCGTCCCCATGTAAACCTGGGGAGCTGCCTTTGTTGGTAGTATGCCTTTTATCCTGTTTATCCTGTCTATACAGTCAAATAAACCCTGCTCTCCTCGAGCCACTTCCTCGAAGGTGCATTCAAACGAAATGCACTCTTTCCAGTTGTCCCTGGACAGCAGTTCTGAAAAACTGCATGTTCGGGCAGCTCCTTTTGGCAAAACCGGTATTCTTTTGGGTGTTATCATTTCATCCTTGAGGATGCAGGAGGGGGCTGAAACTTCCCCTACTCTGAACCTTGGCACTTTCATATGGCCTGTCTCTATGTCATTCCAGCCTGCTCGCCCTTTCCATTCCTCATTCCTAGAAGCCCTGTCAAATCCTTTTAGCATCTCTAAGTCTCCCTTAGTTGGCTGCATATTCATACAAGGGATCCTCTTAGATCTGAGAGGAGGGCCTGTTGTTCTTCTGCTATAGCTATAGCCACTGCTCCTGCTGGGATCAGCAGTCAGTATTTCAGATGAGGTCATACCTATCGATACTGACACAGACATGCTGTGTTGACTTTCTAACATGTCACGCAACAAGACACAGCCTACATATTTGGATACTGGCAGCACGTGGTACTTCAAACTATGTGTGGCATCTGTGGGAAGGTGTGTGCAAACATAGCAGTCTGATAAATTCAAAATTGCCACATAGTTTCAGCATTTCTATATACTGGTTTCCTTCATATGTATCCCACAAGCCTTCTTGGTCCCCTTTATTCACATCCACCCCCACATCAGTAATGTTCGTTGTTATATTCTGTTCATAGTCTCTTGGGGGTTTTGTTGGCTCAGTTCCATCACTACCATCCCCCACCCTTCCATTAAGATGTGGTATTTCAAGCTCAGCAGAATACATTATTATTATTGCTGTCACTATTATTGCTGGTACTGGTAACAATATTGCAAGAATCACTGCTCTCCAGTTACATGTGTGTCTTTCAGTGGACTGCATGACTCTGTACAAACCTTGACCTTCCGTATGCTATGCAATCTTCTTGTGAATAGGCCCTAAGTTTATTCTTGGTCCACTCGGGCTTGTGAATAGGCCCTAATTTGTTCTTCTTCCTCTTGGAGCTATGCTAACTGTCCCTTAGAGTCAAGCATTTAACCACTGTTCTTCTCTTGTTTTTAATGTCTCGAATAGGTCTAGGACCAGTGACCTCTGTTGCAAAAACGGCACAATGGAGAATGTTCTAAGTTTTGAATAATGCTAGAACCAGTACTTTCTATCGCAAAAATGGCACCATTGAGAATGTCAAAACGTAGATCTGTTAATTCTTGCTCAGGGACTTGCTCTGGGCCCGTTGGAAAGGCAATCTCATTAAAAATTTATCTTATTAGCTCACTGAGCAATAGTGGCCTCGGGACAAATAATGTTAAAGTTGCAGTTATGTCTCTTCCTGGGCACAAAATGGTTAATTGTATCCTAGACCGTTGTCCGCAGGCTTGTATTGACACAGATCGAAGTCTATTTGTCCGGAGCCTTTGCATTTAGCCAGCAGTCCGTTAATTATTAATCCACTTCTTCAGCTTTCTGTTCGCTGAAGGAGCGAAGGTTGTATCCTCAGCTAGGCTCCGCTACTGGTATCTGAATTGGTGGGATCCGTTCTCTGTCCCCGGGGGTCACTTTTATTCGTGTGGGACGCGTGGATCCACGAAGTTAGACCATCACATTTCACTGCTGTAGCCGTTGTAAGAATGACCTGCATTGGCCCCCTCCATCTGGGCTGCAAACAATTCCTCCGTGTGTGGGCCTTTACCCAAATCCAGTCCCCGGGTAGCAGATCGTGGGCTGGTGGCATTGCGGCCTCTGGAAGGGACTTCAGCACCTGACAATGGAGGTAACTAAAAATATCGGTTAACTTCTTACAGTAACACAATAATAAGTCATCCGTTACTGACAGGGGGGCTGTTGACATGTGTCCAGGTATGTTCATTGGCCTTCCAAATACGATGTCGTGTGGGATCAGCTTTGTTACTCTGTCTGGTGTACATCTCATTGCTAGAAGCACTAAAGGCAGCGCATCTACCCATGAGAGGTCTGTTGACGCACAAATTTTAGCTATCTTATTTTTCAAAACTCCATTCTTCCTTTCGACAGCGCCTGCTGCTGGTGGGTGGTAAGCACAATGCAACTTTTGTTTTATGGCCAATCCCTTGCATAGTCCCTTTATAACATTGGAAATGAATCAGGCCCATTGTCGGACGCCAGGAGGGAGGGTACCCCAAACCTTGGCAGTAGCTCCTTCAGTAGACACTTGGCCACGCTCTGTGCATCACAATGTTTGGTGGGATAGGCCTTTGTCCATTTGCTAAACATACAGACAATGACCAAAACATATTTATATGACTGGGTGGGGTGCATGTCTATAAAATCAAGCTGAAGGCTTTCAAATGGCCCATGGGGAGGTGGGAAGTGGCCAGGCGCAGTTGGGGTACCTTTTCCGGTGTTATATTGGGCACAGACAGAACACTGCTTGCACAGCCTTTCTGCTGTCTGGCGGAATTTTGAGTTATACCAACACTGGGAAAACAATCTGATCATGCCATCACGTCCTACATGTGAGGGCCCATGGAACAGTCTGCTCATTGAAGGGAGCATGGTGGAAGGCAAGCATATCCTGCCATTAGGCCCTACCAAAAGCCCCTCTTTTGTTTGTGTGCAACCCTGTTGCGCCCATTCTTCCTTTTCCTGGTCAGCTACATTCATCTGAATGTGTTTTGGGTCAAAATGTAATGAACCACTATCCTCTCTAATGTCTGTTCCGCTGCCTACTAATTGTATACAACAAAACAATACAATGCGGCGAGAGTCACCTACTTGTATGCACTTCAAGAGATCAATATTTGGTGTGCGCAATTAGTGAAAATTCTTTAGACACTCAACTTGGAGTGGTCCACCGCAAAGGCCACTACAACAATAATTTAGGAATCGAATAAATTAAACCTCCTTCATGGTAAAAAACCTTAGGAATAAGCGTCTATTAGATATACTTTTATCACATGCGAGTAGTAGTTCTGTCGAAATTTCTCAATGGAATGGTGTTATTGTTGATTAGCATGTCACATAGGCAGGTTTTGTTTGAGTACCTGCTTAGATTGTTAAATCGGTAGAACTAAGAAGACCTCATGTTAGTGAAATATTGAATAAAAAAGTGATGTTATATTATAGTATTTGGATTTTCTAGTAAACTGGCTGTAATGGACTAAAATTCCCTCTTTTTTCTTGAGGCTGTGTAGAGAAATGATATTAGGAGTAAAATTGACTCATGTTTTAATTAATGGCCAGTTATAGATTTTCTTCTTTTTCTTTTTACTTTCTACAGCCCTGATGATGTCCCTGTGAGGACGAAACGCGTAGGCTGTATGGGAATATATTTGATCATCAATTGAATTGGCTGTATTGGAACATCTATTGTTATGTTATGTTTATGTTATGTTATAGCGCTCTTGTATAGCGCACGGCTACTCAAAAAGAGTGTCCCGGCGCTTTCCACCTGCAGCTCAGAATAAAAATAACACAACACAGTAGAAAAATAAGAAAAAGAAAAAGAACTGAAACTGAAACAATAAGAACAGCCTAAAGATTAAAAAGCCAAGTCTTCAGGCTCTTCCTGAACTGGAACAAATTGGCAGTGCTGCGCAGCGAAAGAGGAAGCGAGTTCCACAGCTGTGGAGCTTTGCAGCTGAAAGAGCGTCCTCCCATACGGGCCTTCCTCACCCGAGGGACCACCGCTTTATAAAGGGATTCCGAGCGCAAGGAGCGGACTGGTCGATAGAAGGCCAGTCTCTGCCGCAGGTATCCGGCCCCTGATCCAAACAGGGCTTTATGCATCAGAGTCAGGGACTTAAACTGGATCCGCTTCCGGATAGGCAGCCAGTGTAATGCCTGTAGCAGCCCGGAAGCTTGTTTTGAAGTATCTTTGAAAAATCACACTTGAAGTGAAAAAGAAAAAGAAAAATCGAAAAGAAGAAGCAAAGCCTGCTTTAAAGAGTTTCTTTTGAATATGAACTTTGTCTACACATGACTTTTGAAAAGATATTTTTCTAAATACGAGATACTCCTTGGTTTTGTATATAAATTATTGTTGTAGTGGCCTACTAATTGTACCATTGTTTGCTGGCAGCCTGTAAGTGCGATTCTCTTTGCTTCTTGGTCAATGAAAGCATTGCCTCTGGAAATGGGGTCTTTTGATGAGGTGTGGACAGCACATTTTATAATAGCCACTTTGAAAGGTAGTAGCAGAGCTTGGAGGAGGTCATAAATCAATGGTGCATGCTGTATCTGCTGGCCTGCTGATGTAAGGAACCCCCTCATTGCCCATAGCTGGCCAAAGTCGTGGACCGCCCCAAAGGCATACTGGCTGTCCGTAAATATATTCACTTTCTTTCCTTCAGCCCACGCACATGCCCGTGTAAGTGCCACGAGTTCGGCTGCCTGTGCACTCTTTGCTGCTGTCAGCCTTCCCCCTCCAATAATTTAGTAGCTGTGCCCACCGCATAAGATGCTTGTAATACTCCTGTGTCATCCCTTAAGCAGGACCCATCTACAAATAAATCTCCTTGAGCATCTGGGAGTGGTGTATCTTTAAGGTCTGGGCGTATCTTAGTAAGCCTATCTATGGCCAAGGCACAATCATGAACGGAATCATCTGAATCAAATGAAAAACACTCGTCATACCCTTTTTGTTTTCGTCAATCTCTTTTTTGTCCTCATCCACTCTTTATTCAACCTACTACCAGCCACTCTACTACTCAATAGCAAAAAAGCAGCAATGCCCGGACTGACATGTGGAGTACTCCTCACCACTCACAACAAGTCTTTAATAATCTCCTTTCAGGAGAGTCTACTCTTCAGAATCAACCACACATGGTCATTTTTGACCTTATTGAAGTGTACCACCAATCTATTGCTTCTGGTGTGAAACAGTATGAATTCTTCACGTGCTTTATCTTTTAGGACTCCAAAATGCTGATCTTTTTAACTGACACCATTTTTGCAGTGTTATCCTTCAATAACTCCTTTAGGATTCCCTCACAAACATTCATAGAGTTAAGAATTTCTTTTGAACTCCTATCTCCATCAACCTCATCTTTGGCCCATGGAGTAATAACCCACCATGACTATGACTATGGCATATTTTTGAACAGCCCCTATTAACGCTAAATGGACCAGAAACATATGAAGTTAACTTGCTCGACGGTTGTTCACAAACGTCCACTGGTTTAATCACACTAGAACAGGTGACTTGTGACTTGTCACTGTAAGCACATGTCAAGCGGCACGCTTGCATATCATTTCTATCACCTTGTCTAATGCAGGCCACACAACATCCGGCGCTTACTTGTTCTAATTTCCACTCTGTCACCTAAACCTAAGCCCTAACCATGCACGCGAAATTTTGTTGAGATATAAGTGTGGTAGTGCTGAAAGGCTCACAGGAGCCAGAGCAGAGCAAAAAACAGATATTGTGGTGGACAAGCGACCACAAGCCTGGCACAAGAAAATTCCTTGCTTTGAGGTCCAAAGAGAAATGCAGAGTCCAAAATAAATAATACATTTCTTCAAATGAAGCAGTGAAATAATTCTGGAATCCCCATGGTTGAATGTAGCCAAGTGTTTCCCTTAAGAACTTGGAGAATTTTTTAAGAATCACTGTGGTTTATGTAAACATGCTCTGAGAGTTGTATTTACCTACCTCATTATTCCTGCTGTTCCTAATCCTCTGTTTAAAAAACACATGTTCATCGGGGGACTGGTAGATGAAACCAAAGTACCCGTTTTGATGGTTTAAAGACCATAGTTAGGAGGTCTCATGTGTATTTCAGACTTCAAACTAGATTTGCTGGATGGAATGCTCCAGAAACTATTTTAAATACCCTCATTACTTTTTACTACACATAAATTGTCTCCAAGCACATTATTCCAAGCGCTTTAATATTATATAAGAGTCTACTGTTAAATGCAACAAAATGAAGGCCAACACCAAAGTGCAGAGGTCTCAGATGGCAGAATACAACTGTGATTCAGTACACGTATTGGAACCATTAGAAACCAGCCCAGCTATCATATTTACAGAACTTTATTTGTTATTAGTTTCCGTTTTTATGTCACTCAACCTAGCCATGGCAACTTTGTTTTTGGGTCGCACATGTTTGCTCTTTACTTTGTCCAAATTCCTGGGTGCTAAAGCGCTCAACAAATCAATGCATTTAAATAAAGTGGAGCAAATTAGGCTCCACAATGTTGATAAAGAATGGTTAAGTTTTCAAACTATAAAGGTGTGTCAAAGGTAAAAGTTATCAGAAGGCAAAATAAATCACCCAGTTAGTATCAATTAATGATCAATATAAAAATGCTCAATTTACATCAAGTTCAAAATGGGTCAAGATCATAAAAGAAGAGGGTGAACTAGCATAGAGTCACCTCAAAGAGAAAAGTTTAAAAAATCAGTTCTCTCATAAACAGAGGCCCCTAAATCTCCTACTGTGCTCTAAACTGTAACGAAAAGCAGACAAGGCATGAACTGTAATCTACTCGGCTTTCACTTAAATAACACATTTCTAACATTTGCTACACCTACCCACAGTTCCCGTGAAATGATTAATCAGCTTAGCATAAAATGATGCAATTGCAGGCTCAATAGCTTCGCAGGATCTTCCACAAGTCAGCTCCACACACTAGCTCAATGATTATGTATACCCTCCTCAAAGCTCCTCTATTCCCATGTGCCTAAAAAAAATACCATGTTGACAAATAAACAGTACAATCAAAAAATATCAAACACAAGACTTATGTCTGAAACATCACACTCTAAACAAGCATTTACAATGCAATGGGTTCGCCTTTTGAAAAGTTTGAGCTATTGGCATTGTAAATGACAATTTTTATTTATGTGTTGGTTTTGAAAATAAATAAATAAATGGCGATGTCATTTACAATGCCAATAGATTAATCTCTCGCAAATGCGAGACCTATAGCATTTGCAATGCAATAGGTTGCGTATTTACGCGAGTTTGAGCTAATGATATTGCAGATAACAATGCGTTTTATTTATGTTTCAAAAACCAAAACATAAAGAAAAGGTCTCTCACACTGCTGTCTTTCGCACACTGCTGCCTCTCACACACCATGCTCTCCCACACACCATGCTCTCCCTAGAAGACTCACACTGCTGTCGCTCTCACACTGCTGTCTCTCCCACACACACACATGCAGAGAGCAACACACACAGCCACACACATACAAAGAGCCACACACACACAGCCACACACACAGAGAGCCACACACAGCCACACACATACATACAGAGAGCCACACACACACTGCCACGCACACAGCAGCTAAACCCTGAGCAGCAGCTAACCCCTGCACAGCAGCTGAGCTACCCCCTGCATACTAGAGCGAGGCAGGTACAATGCAAGAGCGGAGCCTTTGTTTTCACCACCTCTGTTTCCACACAAGTCTGCAGAACATGACTGGCGCGCTGATCACTTTAGCACAGTAGCTAATACCTGCACAGCAGCTCTCCTCTGCACAGCAGGGCGAGGCAGGTGCAGCGCAAGGCTAAGGCACTCATTTCCACTCAAACACCCCATCTATTTCTACACAAGTGTGCCGTGCACTGCCGTCTTCCTATCCCTATCTGACAGCAGTATAGCATCACTCCACCATCAATAGTTCACCCCACACTCTGGAGGCAGCTGACTAACTTTGGGCTTCAGAATAGCGTGTTGATCCAGTAAAGCGCTTCTTCGCCTCGTAAGGGATAGTAAGCGTGATGCAAATTCAATTATAATACAATCATGTTATGGATCGGCCCCCCATGAACGGAAATGCTGGCAGAGTTAAAACACGGGCCGGTATATGTAACAACCACAGAAACTACGTAAAACTGCACTGCTCTTAATGCGACAGTACTCTGTTTTAAACACAAGTTAAAAAGATTACAGTTCTGCTCTGCCACATTATTACAATTTCGCTAAAATCCACAAACCTAAAATGAGTCTCTCCCCCACATCTACATCCGTCCACCCATACTCACGCCGACGCTGAACAATGTAATCACTATGTGTTAATTCATCCATCTGTACATTCACTCCCATCCACCCAACTACAACCGCATATTGATAACCCCGGATTCATCCAATAATCCATCAGCCTATGTGTGACGCTTGTGGCGTATAGTAGCGGTGGCATTGGTTGAACGCGTTTGCACCGGCACATCTCCATACTGTTATGATTGCGCTTTCTACAATGATATGCACTATATGTCTATCAGCGCGTACGGACCCTGCTAAAGTTACCTCCTGTCTGGTACTTACACAGACGGTCCGTGGGTTCCACACACTATCTGATCCTGTGTTAGCACTTCCGCATCGCATCACAAACACCACCTCTGACCATACTCCAGGACTAGTCTGGAAATAGGAGGTACTGTTACTGTAAAGTGTGTAAGAAAACCTACCATTGGAACATTGGTTCTCAGCCAATCCTAGCTCACCGCACAGAATTCCGAAGCGCAGATTGGCTGTGGTGTGTATCTATACCTCTTAGTGTACTCTAGTCATACTCACACAGTCGGCAAATTTTTCCAAGTAAGGGGGCCTGCTGTGCTTGGTGGGCGGGGGACGAGGAAGTGGAGCGGGTCAGAATTGACTCCCAGGGCCCAGGTGCTGAGCATGAGCGATGGTTGTATGTCCGTCAACAGTCTCCGGCACCCCATGGTGGCCACTCATAAGACGGTGTACACGTAAAAACACGGGGCATGTCGGAAGTGTGCATGTAAAGACGACAGCAACGAGACACACAACATGCCGTGCAAAGAGAAGCATCCACAACACGGGGCATGTAGAGACGACAGCAAAGACACACACAAAGACGTAAAACAAACAGGGAGACGACATGAGACGGGGTACACGTACAAAAAGGGAGACGACATGAGACGGGATAAACATGCAAATAAAATTATAAACAAAATGCTGCTTACCTGATCGCAAATAACAACAACTTCCTGGCAACTTAAATCTCGCAAACCACTCCGGATAAAGGCACTTCGATAATGACCAAAACAACCCGGGGGGGGGGAAACACCCGCCCACCGCCTCAATGACGTGCTAAAAGGGGCAGGATGAGAAAAAATCGCCGGAACGCACACAAACCGCCTCGCACAATGACGGACGCCTCTCTCTTCCAATGGCTAGCCTCCATTTATGGAGCTAGCCAATGGAAGACAGAGGCGGGACAAAGTCCACATACTATTCTCATAAGATTTTGCCAGCGCGAAACGCTGGTTGCGCAGCTTTCGACAGGCGAAACCTAAAAAGGACGACCTAACACTATGAATAGTTTGTTGGCAGGATTAGCGGGTATGAAACAGAATTCATTCAATATAGTAGATACTTAATCCTTCGAGTAGAGCATCAAGAACAATGTCATTTCTCAAACTCACACTTTCTCTGTTGACATTAGAATGCCCCAAAGGCACATTTTCTAACTGTTCATCACCAAACTATGCACACACTCTCTCCTCATCCACATCTGGAACCACAGCCACTCCATTCTGGCTCCATACGTACCCATCATCCAGTTCAAGCACATCTGCCACCGTACATACCACCGTCTTGGGAGCACAGTACTTTGATGAGCCCTTCCTCCTCAAACCAGTTTTTCACTCTCTCCCTAGCCCCTTCACCCACCAGTACTCTTTAATACTCCTCAAAATACCTTGCTTGTACCTCTCTCCTAATCTTTTCATACCCTATTTATTCTCATCAATTTCTTTCTTCTCCCCATCCATTGTTTATTCAACCTACCACCAGCCACTCTATTACTCAATAGCGTAAAAGGTGCAATGACGAGACTCACACATGTGGTAGTCCTCATTCTCAAAAAAATGTCTCTAATCATCTCCTTTCAGGAAAGTTTAATCTTCAAAGTCAATCACACATGGTCCTTTTTGACCTTATTGAAGATTACCACCAACCCTTTGCTCCTTGCGTGATATAAGTCTTCATGTATTTCATTTATTTAGACTTCAAATGCTGCTCCTGTTTTTTACCGACACCAGTTTTGCAGTGTTATCCTTCACTAATTCCACTGGGAGTCACTCATGATTAAACATGTTCATTCAGAGAATTAATTATTTCATTGGACTTCATATCACCAGAAACCTCACCTCTAGCCATTTAGAGTGTAACACAGCATGATTATGAGTATGACAGACTTTGGGACACCCACTTTTAACCTGTATAAGGTGCAAAGGATACCTTACTGTCCAAACTTCAGGTGGGTCAAAATACTGCTGCCCGCCTGGTCTGCAGGCTTCCTTTCAGCTCCTAAACTGAGAGCTCTACACAGTCTTCCGGACAGTCAGCACATTGTTTTCCAGCTCTGCAGCCTCACCCACAAGTCTATGATGGGTAGAAGCCCCACTCATCTGACAGATAAATTGTGCCACCACTGTCCCACCAGATCCTTAGATCTAGTGATGAAGCTCTACTTACTGTGCCCCGCATTCGCACTTCCAGATCTGGCAGCAGATCTGTCTCTTTTACCGCTCCTTCTGCCTACAATCAACTCTTCTATTATTTCCGCAGCTGCCCAGAATTTCCCTAATTTAAAAAAAACTTTTGAAAACCCAGATGTTTTAGTCTGTTATGGGTTTTTGTGTTGGGGAAGTGCTGAAATAGACCTTCAGGTGTGAGTTCTTGTGCTATACTATGTGTAAATAATACTAAAAGGAACAGCAACCCTAATAGGCCAGACACATCTGAAGCTCACTTGCTCCACAGTTGTTCCCAAACTTTTCACTGAGTTAATGGCACTGGGAACATGTCACTCATGACTTCTCATTGAAAGCACAAGTCAAGCCAACTCACGTATAACATTCTACCAGCTTGTCTTAAGAAGGTCACCCAATATCCTCCCTTGTGCGGAATTTCACAGACTGCTTGACAATGCAATCCTCATCGGCTACGTGGGTCTGCAACACTCTTTTAAAAAAAGTTTTTATTGCACAGTTCACAAAATACACTGCCTTTCGCCTACAACCCGGGGGCCGGCGGCCATCTTCCAAAACGTAACATACACAGCTTTGTTGCCAAGAACCTCGGAGGCAGGCAGCGAGTTAATATCCATAACAGTGCAGAAAGATAACTTATTCGCCGTATTTAAAGTCATATCTTAATCCAAAGTAACAACTAAACCCCTGGTTCCCACTCCCCTATGCCGTCCTCAAATCTCAGTTACTGTTGTTTGCCAATGCATACGTATAGCCTAGCACTCCCTGGCCGCCTCACCAATGAAATGAAATTGGATTTATAAAGCACATGGCTGCCCGTAAGCGTCCCAGCGCTACCATGCGAAAATAAGAAGCTCTGAAGGGGGCAGGGGAATTTAAGAGTCTTTGGGAAAAAGAAAGAATTTAAGACATTTGCGAAATTTGCTAAGGGACGGTTCAGTGCGAATGTGTCTCGGGAGGGCGTTCCAGGTCTTTGCTGCATTTACCGAGAAGCGACGGCCTCCCGAGCGGGCTTTCCTAATTCTGGGGACTATGACCAGGTTTTCAAGGTCCGATCTCAAGGCCCGTGGGGGTCTGTACGGGCGTATCAGGCTACTTAGGGCCTGGGGTCCTTTACCTTGAAGAGCTTTGTGGACGATGCATGATGATTTAAAGGAGATGCGCTCACGCACTGGGAGCCAGTGCAAGGTTTTCAACAATGGTTTTGCTGATGCTCTTCTTGGGGCACCCAGGAGCATCCTGGCAGCAGCGTTTTGTACTCGTTTTAGGGTGTTGATAGTGGCTTCCGGGGCTGCCAGGAGCGGAGCATTACTATAATCCAATCTGGACAGGATCAGTCCCTGAATTAGTAATTTTCTAGATTGGAAGGGTAGCAGTTGGAGGACTTTCCGCACAGTTCGGAGCAGGCCGAAACATGTGCCTGCCACTTTCTGGGCATGTGCCCTGAAGGTTGGTTCAGGCTCGAACCATACCCCCAGGCTCTTGATTTTGTCTTTTGGTGAGGGCACCTCTCCCATGCAGGGGGGCCAAGATGTATTGGGTAGAGAGGAGAGTTGGTGACCCAGAATTAGAATCTCGGTTTTTGCTCCGTTTAATTTGAGCTTGGAGTTAGACATCCAGGAGAAAATTTCCGAGAGGCAGGCCGAGAGGTTGTCTGAGCATCCCGAATTTTGCGTCAGCGAGACGACTAGTTGGGTGTCATCAGCGTAGGTGACGCATTTAATCCCGAACGGGGCTACTACCTCCTCCAGTGGGGCCATATAAACATTGAATAGGGTAGGGCTCAGGGATGAGCCCTGGGGGACTCCGCACTGGAGGGGAGTAGTTTTGGACATGATGCCATTTTCCCAGATCTTAAATGTTCGTTTATCCAGAAAGGATTCCAACCATTTCAGGGCCATTCCCGTGATCCCGAGTCTTGCAAGACGGTGGACTAGTATTTTATGGTCCACCGTATCAAATGCAGCGCTTAGATCCAGGAGGATCAGAACTCCGGATCCCCCTGAATCCAAGATGCATCTTGCTTCCTCAGTTACCACTATGAGGGCTGTATCAGTGCCCTGGCCTGGGCGGAAGCCCGTTTGCGAGACACTCAACAGGTCATTGTTTTCTAAAAACCCAGAGAGCTGTTGATTTACAATTCTTTCAGCAATTTTTCCCAGACCAGGCAGCAGCGAGATAGGGCGATATAAAACTCTATAGTGCTTCTGGTGCACGACTCGTCTTATATGTCCATACAGTTGTGTATTTACCTCTATACAGCCCATCCTCAATGTACCATCTTATGCAGCAGTAAGTCTATTATGTACAGTCTATTCTGTCTGATAATCCGCTCCTCCCAATCTCAGCCAATCAGTGAACGGTGCCCATATATCCGATGGTCTAGATCAACTAGGCATCAGCCCCCAAAAGATTGCTAACTGGTCCTGGGTCTGCAACACTCTACTTCATATTCCACTTGGCACCACAAGCAACCCTAGTCTCCTCACTTTTCCATCAAAAACATATCAACTCATCTTCCAATTTGCTTGTCTTCGGCCACCCCCTTGCAAACATACCTGGTAGTCTTTGGCAACACTTGGTCCTCCTCCACACTTTGCAACCATCCAGCCTCTGTTAACCCACTATTGATCACAGTATTGAGTTGTGTGACCCCCAAACAATCATCCGATTTACCCTACTTCACATTCTTACTAGGGGAATTTGGGTAGTCGCGCTACGCAAAGCTCCGTGAAACAGTAAAAAATCTATGCGAGCACGCAGAGTTACGCGCAACACGCGGAATTGCTTGTTCCGCCCGTTCGCAATGCTGTTTGCGTGCTCGGGGGGGGGGGGGGAATATCTTGTGAACACACATTTTGAAAGTGCGTACAAGCAAAAAATTCTGCGAAGCCGCGGATTGCGGATTTTTGGCAATTCCACGTTCTCCGCGGAATGCAAAATTACCCAAATTCTGCAAATTCCATGAGCCGAACGGAATTTGCGGCCCAGGCCTAATTCCTACTTTGATTCTAACCACTGCCAACTAAAAGGAATCTGCTGTGTCAGTCGTTTCTCATGCTTTTTACTACTGAAATAATAATGTGTGGACCACACCTGTATGCTGGCTTATTAGCATAACTATAATTCTGTGGCACCCCCAGGAAGGATTTCACATTTCAGAGCTGCACTTTCTTGTCACAAGCACATTCCAACATCCTCTTCTACAGCTGATGGCTAAAGCCACATTCTTGAGTTACACTTTTGAAGCAGGTTTAGCTGCACTAGAACATGGACATTCTATGCGGGTCTCATCTCCGCCGCCCACAAATTCCTGTCATTTGAGGCCACGAGTGAACAGTTCATTGATTTGCCCAGGTATGGAAGGTATTTACATATGCCTTCACCCTGAAGTTAATTCTTCTCTGCTTGGCTGAGGATTTCACCCCAAGATAGAAATGTTGGATTTCGACTTATGATCTGAAATGTTACTGGTGATGGCATTCTATTGGTTTGATTGTGCAGGGTGGTATTTCTTGCAAAGATACCACTGTTCTCAACTCTTGATCAGGGCGTGTCTATCATGATCCTGGCAATTCCCACTTTGATTCTTCTTCCAATAAGCCACTTGGCAATTTTTGACTCATCAAGTAGTCTCTATTCCTCAAGAGTACTCACAGCCATTTACAAACAGGATCCCCCATAACAGAGAGGCCAGGTTTTTGCTGGTATTCCCAGAGAACAAAACTGGATAATTCCTCGTAGCTGCTTTAGATTCACTCAAATGGTTTTTAACTACAGTGCATGTGAATCAAAGTATAGATATGGCCTTTGTATTTTTATTTTGTATTTATTAGTATTTATAGAGCACATCAATCATCCAGAGGGACATCACAGCGCTTAGGACGGGTTTTAATACAGTGCAAGTTGGTCAATTGAATAGGATCAGCATCTAGGAAACAGGGTGGATTTTATTTTTTTCCTGAACAGAAGGTAATCATCTGTCAGGCGAGGTTCCAAAGGAAAGTTATTCAAAAGGACCGCAGCTGATTTGCAAAAGGACCGATCGACCATCCTGACTTTGGCAGTGCTTTTGACTGAGGCGAGAGCCAGATGACACAATCTCAGATTGCGCGAAGGGACATGGTATTGTACTTTGTTTGCAAGATATGTGGCCTTTTTTATGCAAGGTTTTGTGCGCAAAACAAAGGAGCTTCAAACTGGCTCTCTTGCGAACTGGTAGCCAATGTAGTTCCTTCAAGCAGTCTGAGGCTGAGCTGTATTTTTTTTTACATCTTAATTTAGCAGCTGGGTCTGGACCACCTGAAGTCTAGAAAAAAGGTAATCGGCCATGCCAACATAAAGGGTGTTGCTGTAGTCCAGTCTGCTTAGAAGCAGAGCCTGTGTTACTGTTTGTCTGCAGTTTAATGGGATCCAAGGAAAGAGTCGTCTGAACAGGTTAAGTGTGGAAAAGGCTTTTCTGCACAATGTGCATACTTGGTCCTGCATAGATAGGGTGTCATCAAAAATGATTCCCAGAGTTTTTGCTGCATGTTTTGAATCTGGAGCGATGCCAAGCGCCTGGGGCCACCAACTGTTGACCCAAATCGCCTGGGCACCCCCGATTTCAGACTTTCCGGCGTTTAGTTTTAAACAGTGCTGGGACATCCAGCCTGCCAGTTCAGTGAGACAGTTTATTAGGTTCGTTTTAGCCTCGGTATTGGTCAGTCTGTTTATCAGGGGAATCACTAGTTGAGTATCATCGGTGTATGAACAGATATCAAAGTCCCATTTTCTACTGATATCCGCCAAAGATGATACGTAAGCATTGAAAAGGGTAGGGCTCAAGGTGGCTCCCTGCGGGACTCCATTCTTGATTCTTTTTGAAGGTGATGTACAAGTCCCCATTTGAATTGTTTGGGTTCGATCTTTCAAAAAATAGGCAAACCATAATAGGGCTTTCGAGCAAATCCCTTTTTGTGTACAATTTGGAGTAATTTAGTATGTGATATGGTGTCAAAAGCCGCTGTGAGGTCTAGTAGAATCAGTGCTATGGCTCTGCCTTGATTGACTAGTGACCTAATATTGTCCGACACAGCTAGTAGGGTGGCTTCAGTGCTCAGCTATTGGTTGGATATAAACAATGATACCGTAATACCCCACGATTCATGTAGAAGCAGGAGCTTTAGTCAGAATGATGAGTCTGAGAAATGCAGAATTACCTCAAGATTTTTTGGTGATATATTCACCAGCTGAAACCTGGAAAATGTGTTCTTGCAAAACAGTCTGGTAACAGGGTAGAAAACTGGTGCACTAAAACCAATTCCTAATTCCTCTTGTATTTCCCCATACTATTTTGTTGAAAAAACGATTGCCGCAGTATTACCCATTTCAGGTATGAAATTACCACAATGGGACTGTGAATACAGTTGCAATTAAGGGATTGGGGTCTGGAGGGTGAAGCACATTAACAGTAAATAGAAAACGGTCGCAAACAGTGAATCGAACCGTTTGCGACTGCTAAATAGCCTTTTGCAATGTGCTAACTCAACTTTGCGAGTCAGTAACCTATTACTGACTTGCAAAATAGGGTTAGTGAGTCAGTATTAGGAAGGGGCAATTCATGGGCGTCCAATATGCAGTCCCAAAACATTCATATTTTACCGACTTTGTGAAGAAGGACTTGACCCATATTCAAAATGAGAGGTCCCTAAGGAACCCCTTCCCCTTTGTGAATGTGGGCGGCAACATTTTTAAGAGCAGGCAGTGGTCCCACGGAACTGTCGACTCTTAAAAAATGAAAAAGAAACTTTCGATTTTTCTTTTTTAAATGCATCCAGCTTTCCTTTAAGGAAAACGGGCTGCATTTAAATAAATGCTTTATTAAAAAAACAATCATAGACATGGTGGTCTGCTGACCATAGCAGGCCACCATCCCTGTGATTATAGGTAATTCCCAATGAGTCACAAATTGCGTCATGCCTCACGAATATTGATGAGGCAGGTCAATTGCGACCCCATTGGGAACTGCAAATATTTTTCGGGATACTATCGTACATCGCATTTTGCGAGTCATAAAAAGTCGCAATCAGAAACTCGCTAAATATTTCCTTCGTACATATATCAATGTATTATCAGAGATTGAACATACTGACATTGACCAGAGCATGTAATGTGTGGAAAATGAGTTTGCCAATGGTCTTACAAAAATAATGTGTCTACTATCTCCTATGATTGTGAAGTCTTCATTTTGTTCGGATTACACTGTATCTTGTCTTTGAATTAAACCATAATGGCTGAACTCCCATAATCACATTGCTCATATATTAGCAGCATCCTGGAAAGGATGAGGCCAAATCCATTTAGAAATGCCTTGATTACTTACTGGTAATTGCATTTCTCAGAGACTAGCTCCGACTCTGATTAATTTCTAGTTGAGGTCCTTGAGCCTCGTGGACACACCCATAACACGCTGAAGATTGAAAATCTCCTCACAATTTCCATACATCCTTTTTTAGTGTCTCAGGAAGCCATAAAAAAGTTATGGAGGCCCATAGGAATGAATGGGAATTACCAATTCGGTAAATACTGAATCGGTAATAGGGGAAAGACTTACAGTGGTGGCAGGGTGTCACATTGACACCCTGTTGCACCCCTGAATAATGCATGGGTGCTTTTTGGCACACATACATGCCCTAAGGACATGTATGTCTGCCACATGGCACTGTTAAAAAAGCACAAAATTGCTTTTTTAACGGTTTTCGATATTTACCACCAACTTCAGGATTCAGTAAATTACTGATTCGGTATCTTAAGGATTCAGTAATTTACCGATTCCTTAAATTACCGATTCGGTAAATTACTGAATCCCTTCGATTTGGCCTCCTACATCTAAAAAGCCTAATACCGGTTGGTAACGGCCGAAATTCTGTAATTTTGGCCTTTACCGACCGGTATTAGGCTACCTACATCTGGCCCCTAGTTCTCCCAGTCTTCTTCCACTGGTGTTAACTACAAGGAAGAATGCCTTTAGAGTTAGGATCTTCACTCAGTAGAATTTAGTGGTTCAAACGGGGAAGATTTTGAGATCTGAAGAACCAAAAGAAGTCCAAGGTGGACAGAGAGGATGAAGGGGAGGTCTAATGTTATGAAATCCATTATATAGATTTTGCACTAAACCATGATCTTCCTGAAAGTTCTCCCAAGAGGCTGTGGACACCATAATAGCAACCCACTGTTATCTAAGAATAGACACATTTAGACACATTAGACCCAGGCAAACCAATCCTGGAGAAACTCCATAACTAGTACCAAATCTGCTGAGTGAGACTCCAGCTAACTTGAAGAGAACTATTTCCTTAAAGATCACCAGTGTCAATTATAAGAGGATAAGGTAGATCCTCTTCTTGAAACTTGAATGGAGGAGACTAGCCTGTCTGAGACACTCATTCTCCTTAACCCTGCCCTCTCAATTTTGAAGCCACCAGCTTGAGTCTTCTCAGGGAGCTGGTTAGGAGGGATGTAAAGGAGAGAGGAGGGGGACATTCCTTGTTAATCTTCAGAATGAATATCAGAGCGAACCAGGCAGAGCGGGCCCATGCTGTGGCTCTCAATCCTACAGTTGCTCTCTCGCTCCTCAGCCTGCCTAGAAATCTCAAGATTAAAGAATGGAGGGTGCGTGTAAACGAGTCCCTTCAGTCAATGACACAAGAGAGCATCCAGGACCCAATAACCAGGTCTTTTTCACTCTAGAAGAAAAACATCTGGACTTCTGTGCTAAGGCAAAGATTTCTAGAATAAGATACCACCATCTTCAATAGATCTGTTAAAAAATATGCTGGGTTAAACAAAATATTTTCAATTGAAGAATCTCCCCGTTGATTTTGTATGCTATGGTATTTGCTGTACCTTGTTTGCAGATCGTCGCGAAGGAGGTGACCCTGCTCTGTACCCATAGAACAATCTGGTTCCAGATCCTGGCTAGGGCTGTCAGTTTACATAAGACTTTGTTGTGTTGGTGTCTGTCTGGTGAATCACCACTTTGATCAGAAGCAGACAGGAAAAGAAAGAAGAGGCAATTAGGCTGATTTCAGTTCCCACAAATTGGATGACCTCCCTTGTTGGATGCTGGACCAGTGACTCTGTATCTGATGGGAACCAATCCAAGCCCACACCCTGTTGTGCTGGCATCCATCATCAACACTATAGGATGTTGAGGGGATAAAGGAACTATTTTTAGGATATTCGAGAGAAGTGTCCACCAAGATAACTCTGTCTTCATCTCCATTCATTGGAAGGGAAAGTGTCATGTCCTGACCAGTGGTTCAACATGTGTTGAATAATTTTGTTTAGATGGAGCCTGGCCCAAGGGACCAGGACGATATTTGCAGCAAGGTCTCCCTGAATTTGGAGCCATGCAGCTCCCTCTTGGATTGCCCTAATTCATGATCTCTGATATATGATTCTGGATTTTGAGGAATTGTCTGTCTGGTAAAGTCACAATCCCCATGTCAAATCTAGATCCTATGAAGTCCAATTTCTGAGAAGGAACTTGTTGAGACTTCTTGTAGTTCACTGAGAATCAATGTTGCTTGAGCAGAACTAGAACTCTTTTGACGTGGGACCTTGTTGTCTATGCTCATGGAGATGAAACAAGGTACTCATCAAGGTGAGGTAGATTGGAAAGTCCTTCTCAGTGAGGAATTGCCATCAGAGGTGGAAACACCATGGTAAACACTTGTGGTTCTGATTTTAGTTCAAAGGGTAACACCTTTAACTGAAAATGCCTGTGATCTGACTGAGAAACATTGAAATCTCTGATGTGGACCAATAATTGGAACATGGACAGAGACATCCTGAAGGTCGATTGTAGATAAAAAAGGTCCTTCAACAATTAAGCAAATGAACTGCTATAAGGTTAACATTCTGAAATGAGTGTTTTTAACCCACAAGTTCAATGCTCTAATGTCAAGGACAGGCCTCTACTCCTAGGATGCCTTCTTTATGAGAAATTGATTAGAGTAAACACCCTTTCGCTGTTCACCTGGTGGAATTGGCAGGATCACATTCTTCTCTAGCAGTGCTTGAATTTGTCATCCTAGCGCCTTGAGACCCTCACGGGTATGTAGTGCGCGTTACAAATGCTATGATTGATTGATTGATTGATTGACCATAAAGAAAGCCTCTTTACCCAATAAAATGGCATGGGCTTAGCGATTATGCCCAAGTCTGGAGGCTGCTCTACAAACTTGATAAAACATAGCCATAAGTCTTACATGTGTCGAAGAAATTCCGTAGCCTTCCATCCACAGGCTTTAGATAAGCAGGAAGGACAATAGTCTGGAATGTTATTTGGTGGAATCCAAATGGGTTGAAACCTCCAGAGTTCTAAAAGATTTCCTGGGCTTAAATCTCTTTTTGCAAGAAAACTATGACCTAAAATCCCTTCATGAACAGCCATTTGACTCCCTCTTCCAGGGTTTCAAAGATCTAGAAGAAGCGCCCTTGTATGGTATGGATCCTGTCCATGAAGGATTTTGTAATGATCACATCCAGTTTCTTCCCCTCACTTACAAGGAAATAGCATTTTACACATGAGACAGGCTGGCATGGGTCTGCTCTAAGAATCAGGTGACCCACTTTGGTTTATTTCCGAGGCAAGACCTTTTCTTCTCAAAGCATTCTTCTGTGGGAATAAACAATTGTATGAGCAACCTAACATGATGAAAAACGAAAATTAAGTGAAATGCACAAAACGCACCAACTGGAAATCCCACAAGATTTACCTCACAAAACAATTGTGTGTGTCTAGCCATGGGGTGAAGCTGAATGTTTAAAACAGCCACAGATGGGGCTTGTGAGCTTGGATGACAACATGATGTAGCTACTGCAAACCACATCCTGAGCATCGTTACCTCTGGCACTGCTCATGTTACCCCTGTTTCAAAGGTCCTCGAGACTGGGCTGTAAAAACCCTATTTACTTTCTGCAATTTGCTCCTTATGAACTTTTTCAAATGTCTTTACTATTCGTGAGGTAAGTTATATGTATCGAAAAAAAGCCACATAATTTGATTTGTGCAAAGTGTGTTAGTGTTGAAAGGCTCACAGGAGCCAGAGCCAAGCCAAAAACAGATACTGTTGTAGACATGTAAGTGCCAGCCTGGTATTGCGCTCTGGTGTCCAAGGAGAAAGGCAAAGTCAAAATTAAAGTATACAGTGCTGCAAATGAAGAAGTGAAATAACAATTCTGGAATCCCCAAGGTTGAATGAAGCCATGTGTTTCGCTAATCACTTAAATATTGGGGCTGTCCCCGACCCCTTCAATCCCCGCCAACTAGTGCAGAGCCTTTTTTTGGCTATTTAGGGCACTTAGGCCTCTATAACTGTTTATCCACATATGGTAAACACACCAAATTCGTATCCTTTATTCCAACATCCTGGGGATACTAAAGGTTTCCAGGGTTCGTTGATTCCCTTGGAGGGGACCAAGGAAAAAGGCAAACGATGGCAAAAGTTGTCGGGCAGATTTACAAGCCCCCTGCGCCTCTTTTACGCCACCGTTTTGTGTCACTTCATGGTACAGGGTATTTACAATGTGACGCATCTCGTCACGTTGTAAAGCCCTGCGTCACAAGGAGGCGTTCCATGGCAGGGGGGGGGGGTTCCGGCGCAAGAACGCTTCCTAAAAGTGGCTAAGTGAAATCTACAAGATTTCATTCAGTCACTTTTGGGCCCATGCTGCGTCAAAACCCTGCACCTGCTTGAAGCAGGCATAAGGATTGACGCAGCATTGTGGAGATAGGGCCCCCAAAGCATTGCTGGAGCTGCTTCGTGCTTGCGACGCAACTCTAGCGATGCACCGCTTTTACGGCACAGATGCGTGAAGCGTCTGTACCGTTTTTTCCCCATGGTGCGCCGCATTTACAATGCTAACAACAAGAAAAATGCCCCCTCTCTCAATAGTTTAGGATGAAGACCAAATAAACAACTTAATTAAATCTGGTCTGGTATATTTATTTATACCTTTTACTTTTTTCTTTGTACAAATGAACTTTCAAAAAAATGGCAGAAAAAGGATACACATTACAAACGACAATTAACGTTATTCAACAATCTTAAACATGACAATACTTTACAAAAAATATTCCAACATTACATCCAACAAAAATCCACATCACAATATAACAGTATCTGTAGTACATAAATTAATTTAACAATCAAAATTATTGACACGAAAAAAGCCAATTAATTACAAGAGCAAAACACGCATATATCAATTTTGTTTTAGATACAACTGGATGTTGTGATTCGCTCTTGCAGGAGATGCCGACGCGTTTCAAGTTTGGACCATTAGTGTCCAAACCATCATCAGGGCTCAGTTATATGTCTAATGGGATGTAGAAAAACAAAGTTTTAATACACCAGTTGCCTCATTTTTGTTTATTTGAAACTAAACCGTTTGGATAAAAATAATGGAAGTACCTGTATCTTCCTAAGTGGAGGAGCTTATTTGGCTTCTAACAATGGACCCAGATCTTGTCTCCGGGTCTCATCTGGGAATGCTTTTACACAAACGCAATCTAGAGATTGAGCAAAAAAGGTGGGTTCATATTTACTACTCATGGTTCTTAGGTTTAACAGAATATTGTGGAAATTCTTCCGTGACTTTAAAAATAGCCCATACCTTAGTTTGAATGGTCTTGCGATGCAAAAAGGAGGGGGCGGAGGGATATCTTTTTCTTTGTCTTTGTGATCTAAGTAAACAACACAAACCCGCTTTTAAAACTGCTTGTAAAAACCCATTGTGTCCAAGTTAAAGAAGATGAACTACTCTAGGTCGTATGCCTTTCCTACCTGAATTGCAGGTACCCAGGGCGTCTATTCTTCTTCAGTATTGCTGGCGTCTATCTTTTAAGACAATGTGCGTGTAAGTGCCTGTCTTATTACAAAATTCAGTCGATGAAACTAGCAGAATGCAGGAGCACTCGTACCTGTCACTCGTGCAGCTCGAGGCGCCGCCTCTCGCCCCCTGTCCACCGCCCCAGCCGGGGCCGTAGAGATACAGAGTCACTATTGCTGTAAAGTAATCCTTCCTTCTCTCTTTGTACTTCACTTGGTTTAACTGTAAAGAGAGAAAGGTGGGACCACGGTCAGTTACGACGCGGTGCTTCGTGGTCAACAAAAATGCCGCAAATACGGCTGGTTGCATTACCTGTGGCAGCGAGCTACTTCTCTTTCTATCCAACAGTGCTTCCTACTCGATTCCCAATTCATGTATGGGTCACGCAGCCATCTTGCATGTACTTAAAACTACCGGGTACAGGACTGCTGCATTCTGGGATTTGGAGTTTTGTTAAACATTCTCTACAATCTTAAAAAAGAGGAATCAGACATACACATTGGGAAATGCAGGAGTGTATCTTGGAGACTTAGGTTAGATGATTTTTCATTTGTTGTCGGCCAGAGGGGCCGTATTAGCAGCGACAGTCAGGCAGTATGGCATAAAGGCTCAAATTCTTGACAACTCTGACATATTGTTCAAGCCAGTCATTATACAGTTGAATTTTAAAATGAGATAAGCTTCTTTCTCAAGTAATAGCTTGTCAATGTCTGCAGGGCGCTGTATGTGACTCATTGTTTGGAGAACGGACCACCTGAATTCATTCTCGTTATGGGACATTTCCACGAAATGTTCCACCATTGGGGCTGTGATTATTTTCTTTTTTATTCTCGATCTATGTTGTCCTATTCGAAGGTTGACCTGTTGGTTTGTTTTTCCTATGTAGATCTTGCGGCACGGGCAAATGATCACATAGATCACGTTTTTCGTCTTACAATTTGAAAAATCAAGATGTTTCCATTTCGTTCCTTGATGTTGGAACTCAGTTCCTTCGATGGTGCTACCACACGCCACACAGTTACCGCATCTATGATGTCCTTGTATTGGTTTCATGTCCCAAAGTGCCCGGAGATCGTGCTTTGGTTGGGACTTTGGGAGATCTGCTCTCACAATTTGTTGCCCCACACTCGGATTCTTTTTGTATGCGAAGATGGGGTGCGGGAAGGGGCATTCTAGCTCTTCCAGCAGATGCCAGTTTTTGAGAACTGCTTGTCTAAGCTTAAGTTCATTTGTACAAAGAAAAAAGTAAAAGGTATAAATAAATATACCAGACCAGATTTAATTAAGTTGTTTATTTGGTCTTCATCCTAAACTATTGAGAGAGGGGACATTTTTCTTGTTGTTAGATTTATATAGGGTCCAGCCCTCCCTCTACCCCGTAAGGACCTTTCTCCGTTTGTGTGCATTTACAATGCGGCGCATCCAGGGTGGCGGAGCTGCGGCGCACAATAACTGACACAACCCTGCTGATATGCAGGGATGCGCCAGCTATTGTAAATCTGCCCCTGAGTTTTTTGGGGGAAAAATAGGAAACAAGGCCTCTGGATAAAAGTGCCTGGTATATGTTCTCTAAAATTGAAATCAATGAATGCTTTGCTGTGCTAAAGTCATCATCTTCCCATATTTCAGGAACATGTGAAGCTGAATCAAAAAATCTATTTTTTACCACATTTTTGGCATTTTTTCAAAGAGGTAGCCATTTTTTCCTATTGTTTTGTGCTTTAAACCTACTTCCAGTTTGTGGTGGTAACCTGTGTGTGTGAGGCACATGGGTGATCACTGAAAGCTATATATTTCTGAAAAGTAAACTAAATTCTGAATTCAGCAAAAGGTCACGTGCAGATCCCTCAATGTTTTCCAAAATAAACTAACTATTAAAATAAAGAAATATTGAAAATGATGAGAATAAAAATGCTTGACAACATTTTTATCTATAACTTTATGTCATGATGGCTGACATATAAAAGCAATATACCCTTATATCCACTAAAACCTTTTTTTGTGGAGATATATATGGTTCTCTGAGAACCCAAGGTACCCAGAGCCAACAACTGAGCTGCACCATACAAGGGTTTTCCCTTGTGTACAGAGTATGGACCAATACGTATGATAAAATATGGAGAGTGAAAAATAAGCGTAAGGGGGCAGGTTATTTGTACATCTCGGAATTTGTGGGTAACCATAAAAGCATATGATTCAGAGGTTATCTTTCAAAATGTCTGATTTCTTAAACACTAGATTACATTTGGAAAGCTCAAATACAGTGAAATCCAATTGGTAATAACAAATGTTCTACAATTTTATGTTTCCACATGGCTTCCAATAAGAACGGTGCCTCACTTGTGTGGGTAGGCCTGGTGCTTCCTACAGGAAGTGGCCTAAAACGCAACCGGGACACTGCGTTTAGTCACAGAACACTGACCTTTTATTTGCAATGTGGGTAGCTGTGGATTTTAGGCGCTACCTTAGCTGGCACCTAGGGAAACCTAGCAAATCTGCATATTTTTTAAAACTAGGCACCTATAGGATTACAAGTAAGCATGGGCGCAAAATCCGTTCCGCTCGCAGATTTTGCGGATTTTCAGCAAATTCGCGATCCGCAAATTCCAGCGAATTTGCCGAAAACTCGCAAATCCGCGAGTGGAACGGATCCGGGGGGGGCAAAAGTTCAAGCTCAGTGTTTGTAACTATTTTAGAATGGCGCCGGCAAGCTGCCAGTGCCATTCTAAAATAGTTACTAAGTTAGCTTCAACAGGAAGCACTAATAGATAAAATGAAGCAGGTGCTCGAGTTTAACTGAATTTGAGCTCCAACTCGAGCACCTGCTTTATTTTATCTATTAGTGCTTCTTGATGAAGCTAACTTAGTAACTATTTTAGAATGGCGCTGGCAGCTTGCCAGCGCCATTCTAAAATAAAAGGCAAGGATTGGGGCAGAGGGCAGAAGGACACAACAACGAGTGTGGCAGAGGGCAGAAGGGCACAACAACGAGTGGGGCAGAGGGCAGAATGGCACAAAAACGAGTGGGCAGAGGGCAGAAGGGCACAAACACGAGTGGGGCAGAGGGCAGAATGGCACAACAACGAGTGGGGAAGAGCGCAGAAGGGCACAACAACAAGTCGGGCAGAGGGCAGAATGGCAAAAAAACGAGTGGGGCAAAGGGCAGAAGACCACAAAAACAAGTTGGGCAAAGGGCAGAAGAGCACAAAAAGGAGTGGGGCAGAGGGCAGAAGGGCACAAAAAACGAGAGGGTGGCAGTGATGAACACGCAAAGCGACCCGCAAACACGCAAATCACCCCGCGAACACGGAAAGCACTCCGCGAACACGCAAAAATAAAAAAATCCGCAAATTCGCACAAATTGGCAAATTTTGCAGATTGCGAATTCGCAAATCCGCAAATTTGCAGATCGCGAATTCGCAAATTTCACCCATGCCTAATTACAAGGTGAGGTAGCTTGTGTGATCACACCAGGTAATTTTAACCAGGAGTAAGCATGAGCGAATTTTGCGGATCTCGCGTTCCCGAATTTTGCGGATTCGCAATCCGCAAAATCCGCGAATTCCCGCGAATTTGCGGATTTTTTTTTTTTGTGTTCGCCCGTGTTTCTGCCAGTTCGCGAGGGTTTTGTACACTTTCGCAAATTGCGAACTTACCTGTCGGGTCGCAAGTTTCGCGAACTTGTTGTTTCTACGTGTCCAGCCTGTTTGGGACACTCTTCTTCATCACTGCCACTCTCTGTCACCACTGCCACTCTCTGACTACTCATGCCACCCTCTGGCCCACCCATGCCACCCTCTGTTTCATCACCACACCCTCTGGTTGTCCAGTGTACATTATTTTCGGCAAAGCAAAGCACACCTTCCCTGCCTCAAGTGACCTGAATTAATTTGGGGCTGATTAATGTGTCACAGAATATTTTTTTAGCTGGCACCTGCTTCCTTAGTGCGCCCTGATTAGTGATCTTTTGCACTTGCTAAGTGCTTTCATTGTTGCAAAATTAGTTACAACACCTGCCCTGCCCCAACTGACAATAATGAATTAGGGGCTGATTAATGGATTTTAACTTCCAGCCTGGCTCCTGCTTGTCTCCCTTAGCTGTAATTCAGGACCTTTGTGGCATATGTGTAACTATTCTGAGGTTCAGAGCAGGGTCACATAATAGTTTCAACTGGCAACTGAACTCTGGAGGGGCCCCTCAGGAAGCACTACAGGAAATGGCTACTAATGATGAGCCTGAACTTTTGAACCTGGTAAGTAGTTACTTTCAGTTTTGCTAAAATCGTATTTCTGCAATTTTGCACTTATTCGCGGGGCGCGAACTCACGCGAACTCACGCGAACAGTGCGAGCAGTGCGAGCAAAATCCGCTGCTCGCGGATTTGCGGATTTTGCGGGAGATTCGCAAATCTCGCGGATTGCGGATTTCCCGAAAATCCGCAAAATCCGCGAGCGGAACGGATTTTCCGCCCATGCCTAACCAGGAGCCCTTGCAAACCTCAGATTTTGACTTAAAACACTCTTCCGTTCCGTTCATGCTCGTTTGCTTGCCGCCAGCTGCCCTACAGCCTCATTGAAGCCACAAACCCTCTGCTGCCTGCTGGATCCTACAGCGGACCCGCCCGCCTGTCTCCCGCCGCCCGACTGCTCAGCTGTCACCTGGAGCAGGGGCCGCCGAGAGGAGACGGGCGAGGGGCGGACTTCAACGTCCATCGGCCCTTGCGGTGTTCCGCCCCACGGGGAAGCGCCAGGCGGCGCTTAAATTTGGCCTCAGCCCCACCGTGTGTGGGAAACTCTTCCGTTCACGCTCGTTTGCTTGCCGCCAGCTGCCCTACAGCCTCATTGAAGCCACAAACCCTCTGCTGCCTGCTGGATCCTACAGCGGACCCGCCCGCCTGTCTCCCGCCGCCCGACTGCTCAGCTGTCACCTGGAGCAGGGGCCGCCGAGAGGAGACGGGCGAGGGGCGGACTTCAACGTCCATCGGCCCTTGCGGTGTTCCGCCCCACGGGGAAGCGCCAGGCGGCGCTTAAATTTGGCCTCAGCCCCACCGTGTGTGGGAAACTCTTCCGTTCACGCTCGTTTGCTTGCCGCCAGCTGCCCTACAGCCTCATTGAAGCCACGAACCCTCTGCTGCCTGCTGGATCCTACAGCGGACCCGCCCGCCTGTCTCCCGCCGCCCGACTGCTCAGCTGTCACCTGGAGCAGGGGCCGCCGAGAGGAGACGGGCGAGGGGCGGACTTCAACGTCCATCGGCCCTTGCGGTGTTCCGCCCCACGGGGAAGCGCCAGGCGGCGCTTAAATTTGGCCTCAGCCCCACCGTGTGTGGGAAACTCTTCCGTTCACGCTCGTTTGCTTGCCGCCAGCTGCCCTACAGCCTCATTGAAGCCACAAACCCTCTGCTGCCTGCTGGATCCTACAGCGGACCCGCCCGCCTGTCTCCCGCCGCCCGACTGCTCAGCTGTCACCTGGAGCAGGGGCCGCCGAGAGGAGACGGGCGAGGGGCGGACTTCAACGTCCATCGGCCCTTGCGGTGTTCCGCCCCACAGGGAAGCGCCAGGCGGCGCTTAAATTTGGCCTCAGCCCCACCGTGTGTGGGAAACTCTTCCGTTCACGCTCGTTTGCTTGCCGCCAGCTGCCCTACAGCCTCATTGAAGCCACGAACCCTCTGCTGCCTGCTGGATCCTACAGCGGACCCGCCCGCCTGTCTCCCGCCGCCCGACTGCTCAGCTGTCACCTGGAGCAGGGGCCGCCGAGAGGAGACGGGCGAGGGGCGGACTTCAACGCCCATCGGCCCTTGCGGTGTTCCGCCCCACGGGGAACCGCCAGGCGGCGCTTAAATTTGGCATCAGCCCCGTCTCGCGGGACGCGAGCGGGACGCCGGGCGAAGCCCGGGCCAAGGGCGGGCCCGTTTCAGCCCGTTCCAGACTGAACCAGGCTGGGCTGGGCCACCCCCCTTGTCACTGTCATACGGACACTGCCTAAAGGTACTGATTATCTACTCATTGACATTGGACATCTGTTTAACTGACTGTGAGCCCATAAATTGCTTTAACCATGACTAGGGGTTTAAGAAGTAAAACAGCCCTTAAAGCTGCCTCATTTACAGGTCCTATTGACCTATTTATTTCTAAAACAACTGAGGCTATTAATCAGAATATCGCTGTTTTAGAACGCAGGGTCTCTCAGGACCTTGCGATTGCCCGGAGATCCTCATTGGGTCCCCTAGCAACTGCTCTAACCCCATTGCCATCAGCTACTCCAATTCCTATTTTAATTCAACCTGGCACTATAGCACAAGTTCACTCCATCCCTAGTGCGGTGGATTTATCCGCTACTAACCTGTCACTAGATTTGGATTTAACTGAGAACCTTGAGATAACCCCAGACCTTGAGCATATTCAGTCTGTAGATCCGGTCCAGGACCCTGTACAAACTAACAACCTCAGGGGGGTCAGGGAAGGCGCTGTACCAAAGCAGCCCGTACAGCACAAAAAGGGGAATACCAAATCAAACTCCCATACTACCAGCAAAAAGAAAGGGTCAACTACTGTTTCATCTAAGAATACCTCTCTTACCAAAACTTCTGTTGTTTTAGATCCTCCTACCCTACAACGTCCCAAATCGGTCAATGTCGAGGAAGGCTGTCAGAGCCCGCCAGACAGAGACACATCACAACTCATTGTTACTTTCAGGGACATACTAAAAATCCACCTCCAACCTTTGGAGAAGAGTATCATGGCAATAGAAAAGCAGCTTGCCATACTCCTCACCAAACTACCTAACCAAACCAGGGCGGGTACTACTAAAACTGGAGGGGGACCTACTATCACCAACCCAGGGACTATACCGACTAACCCACCCAGGCCGCCGGCTACGCCTAAAGTACAGGCAAAAACCAAAGAGCCTCCCACTACCTCTTTACCTGCCCCTAACAAGAATGTATCTGCCAAACCCAGTGCTAAATCTATATCACAACCTGTATTGCAGTCACATCCTATCAGTCAACAAAACCCTACTCAACTGTCCTCTGCAGTTTCTCCCCCTGTTGCTAATGCCACCGTCGCACAGGGGTTACTGCAGCCACCCCAAGATAAAGCCCCGGTCATTCAAAAATCACATCATACGGATGCTAAGAGGCGGCCCAGATCTAAACATCCAGTTCATCTCCCACCAGAGGCCACACCTTTCACGGTAATCCTAACGGGAGTTCCGGAACTTCCAGTGGGTACTGATGAACCCTCCTGGTCCCTTTTGAATAAAATCCTCCAATGGCTTAGCATCAATAGGCCACTACAGCCTACTAATACCTGTAAAATATCTTCTGTCCGTAGGGCTCCATGGGTAGGGGCGACCCCAAAGAGTATTCAGGGGGATTGCGTCATTGTTACTTGCGAAGACGCATCCTCTGTGAATCACATTTGTTCTTGGCCAGAGTTGGAGAAGAAAGGGGGAATCGACACTCAGCGGCTCTCCTTTTTCTATCCACCAGTATTTAACTTTCACGCTCCAATATTATCCCCTAATTGGGTTATTCCCCAAGAGCAACCCTGGAATTTTGGAGGCCCCTGGGTGACACAAAAAAGCAGGAATAGGGATTGGCTACCCCGTCCCTGGTATCCCAACAAAGGCCAACATATGGGGAATGGATGGCAAGGTATCCATACTAGCAACAGATTCGATTGTCTGGAGATGGTCGATTGACGTCGTGCCCCAACACTTTCCAGTGAGCTTTCCACCAAAGTACCTGTCTGTGTTAAAGTGAGGACATCCCATAAGCCGGACTGTGTACCCGCTGTTGCACGGGAAGACAGCCGTTATGTCATGGTAATAGAGGGAAGTTCCAACAATCAACCTGCATCTTATACTGTTTTTAGTCACAACTTAAATACTCCCCCCTCTAAAGGTACACATTGTATTAGTCCTGATGCGAATACATCCATTGATGCTCCTAGAACAGGCCCAGTTGCCAGCACCCAGGAAACTAGTTCAGCTTTATCCTGCGTTACCCAGCCGGGAGCTGCCATCCAGGATTCCACCAAGTCAGCCGGTATCACTCTTATCTCCTGGAACATTGCTGGTATTGCAGGATAAATAGATTCACCCTTTTGGACCAGGTTTATAGGGGAAGGATTTGATATAATCCTCCTCCAGGAAACCTGGTGCCAGGAACAAATTAATATCGAAGGTTACTCATCCCATTGCCTTATAGCTACCAAATCCAGCTCAGGTAGGGCCAAGGGGGGTCTCCTGTTGCTCCTGTCCAACAGGTTGAATAATTGCGTAGTTAGAAGTAGTACGACTGTGGGAACTCACAGCCAGGTGGTGAGGGTTAAGTGCAGTAAGGGGATCGATCTGGTTATTGTTAATTTTTATAACAATATTTTTGATGCCACTAGAGGGAACATTCTATACCCTCTTGAAAAGGAAATTGTAAGGGTCATGGGCATTTCGAATAGAAAGGCAGAGGTTATTTGGGCAGGGGACTTCAACCTTCAGCCATGCCATTTGTCCAATGGGAATCCTTGTGGTCTAGGAGTAGTAATGTCCAATCAATGGGGGGGACTGGGAGGGAGGGAGGAATTCCCCCACTTTCCGCATTGTCATTATGGCACATTACTAAACAAATTGTTAACTAAGCTAGACCTCCACCTGTTAAATTGTAATAGAAACACACAGGTAGTCACATGTCCTACCTTTACAGGAAGGGATGCTGGGACATTTATAGACCATATCTTGTTGTCCAGTACCGGAGACTTCACTAACTTATATATTAAAGAAGAAAGTCTCAGTGACCACAACAGTATCTGTATTACACTCCTGGGTCATGGTATAGTGTCATCAAAGTCAGGAGAAAAGTGCTCTACTGACTTAGTACCCATCAGACCAAATGGTCTAAGGATCAGATGGTCTGGAACTAATTCAAAGGCCAAACAGAAGGAGGTTATAACTAGCTGTAAAACCCAAATAAGCTATTGTTTAAGTAATGCAATTAATCCCGAGTCCCTACTGTTAAATTTTATTAATATCAATACTACTATCGAAGGTATTTTCACTAGGGCTCCTTCATCAGCCCGAGGGGCAAAACAAGGTTGGTTCGATAAACCTTGCATGGTTGCACTTCGGGAACTAAAGAGGGCAGTGGGTACCAAACCACGGGACAGGGAAGGGATAAAACTATCTAGGGCCAACTATAGAACAGCCATTACCAACAGGAAAAAGCTCCTGCAGTGTGAGGCATGGGATAAGTTAAAAGAAGCAGCAGAAACCAAAAACTGCAAATTATATTGGGAAACAATTAACAGCCCTTTTCTCAATAAGGACGACATCCCGGAACTAACTTCCTACATCGCATGCAATGACTGGATTACCCATTTTACCAACATCTTTAATCCAGAAGGGATACCCCTCGAGGTACTAACCACTGAGGTTATACCTTGGTTACCCATGCCTTTGGGAGTAACACTGGAGGAAGTCTATGATGGGCTTTCCAATAGCAAGGGAGGAAAAGCCCCAGGCCCGGATGGGGTCCCGATCGACTTGTTAAAAGCCGAACCTCACCTGTGGGCCCCCATCCTGGCTCGGATCTTTAATTGTGCGGCAGAGGATAACTTTCCCCCCTCTTGGGGCCAATCAGTTATAATCCCCCTATTTAAGAAAGGCAGTAAATCTGAGGCCTCCAACTACCGTCCGATTTCTTTGTTGGATGCCTCGGTTAAGGTTATGAGTCGCATTTTGCTTAAAAGGCTGGAAACGTGGGCAACTGACTCGAATATTTTAACTAAAGTACAATATGGGTTCCGTAAAGGAATGGGCACCCTGGAACAATGTGTTAATTTGGACCTTATTATTAACAAATATACTGTGGCCAAAAAGGGCAACCTTTTTTTATGCTTTGCTGATTTGAGCAGCGCGTTTGATTTAGTTAACCATGCTATTCTTTGGGAGGTTTTAATTGAATCTGGGGCACCGAAGGAAATAGTCCATTTCTTAGCCAGGCTATACGAAAAACTTTCTTGTAAGGTCCGTTACGGCACCCTAGGCGAATGTACACCATTTTTCAAAGTTTCACGTGGAATTCGCCAGGGATGCGTTTTGGCTCCTCTCTTATTTTCCCTCTTTATTAATGGTGTCGACCGTAATTTGGTTGACATCCCTGCAGATGCCCCTTTGATTGGAGGGAAACCTATCCCACTTTTACTTTATGCGGACGACGCTGTTCTTTTATCCCGTACACAGATTGGTCTCCAGCGCCTAATTGATAGTTTTATGTTGTTCATTCAAAATAGGAGGCTCTGTGTGAACAAATCCAAGACATATGTTATGACATGCGGGCAGGCTGTAAATAAGGCTAAGCATAGCTTTTTCTTAGACAAAGATAAAATGTCATACGTCAAAACTTTTTGTTACCTGGGTATTACGTATAACAACAGTGGGTCCTGGATCTCTGAATTTGACAACATCAGACTGAAAATGTTGCGGTCCACCAGCAGCATATTCCGATTTGCCTCTAAACTTGGCTCTAGAAGTATCCCAGACATGATTAATATATATAACGTTCGCTGTGTCTCTTCTGCACTGTACGGGGCAGGTGTATGGGGCCACAGTGAAGGTCCTTCACTCCAAGCTGATGAAAACAAATTTCTAAAGAGATTGTTATGTGTTCCTCCCTCCGCCTCAGTGCAATTGATTCATGATGAGGTAGGGATCGAGTTTATATCTGACTTAGCAGCCGTTCGGCCACTCTTATTGTGGCGTTCTATTTGGGCTAAGTCAGAGACTCGATTCACTCAAGAGATTATTCTTGATTGTATAGGTCTGGACAACTCATTACGTATACAGTGGATGCAATATATTCACTTCTGGTATAATCTCCTATTTGACATCGATGTTTTTCTCGATCCAGAGCAGGCTGCTGCCATTCCCAAAAAAGAGATCAAGTTAACATTTCTAAACTTTAAAAAGGTGGAGCGTGACAAGGTGTATGGTAAATTAGCCACCGTGAAGTTTTATAAAGATCTGAATTTAACTCCGGGGCTACAATCTTACCTTGTGAACGTGACTCGTCCATCTCACCAATTTGTACTAACTCGTGTCAGATTGGGCATCGTTCACCACCTTGTTGCGTTCCCAACTCAGAAAGTTAGATCAGAGACTCCCTGCCCGTGTGACAACACTTCACGTCAGAGCTGTTGCCACTTTTTACTCTTCTGTAAATTTTATCATTTTCTTAGGTTAAAATACCTTAAGCCTATTTTTATAAAATACAATACTCGAACCACAAAGACCGCACTAATACTATTATCCTCAATGGAGAATGTGGATATCTGTTTTTTTGTGGCTACCTATATCCTGAAATGTACAGCTGCCAGGAAAAGTATAGTACTGTAAACTTTTACCTGTCTGTAAATTCTTGAGATGTACAGTTGCCAGGAAATGCATAGTGCTGCTACCATTTAATACATTCCTCTCTGTACATAATAGTTTTTATTAGCTACAAATATGAAATGGTCACTCGTGTTTTATGTCCCTAGTATGTATAGTAAGGTCCCTCTTTACACCCCAAATATGTACTCTTTTTTATGCCCTCGGAGCGGTTCGGATTCCGTTTGTTTAAATGTACAGCTGCCAGGAACCTCCACTTGTGTGCTAAATATATTGATTTCCTGTCTGTACACATTTGTATATCCCTATATCGCTTGTCTTTTTGTACCATTAACGTGAATATTGAGTTTTAATTGTATATATATGGTGTTGTATTTTAATGTCGCTTATATGATTTGTACTTCAAATCGAATAAAAGCTTATGAAATGAAAAATGACTTAAAACACGTATTGTCCACACATTTTTCTGAGGAAAACTTCTGCAATCTTTTGGGAACCACATATTTCCTACCACCTGGCATTCCCCAAGTGTCTGGATAAAAACGCTACCTCACTTGTTTGGGTAGGCCTAATGACCAAGACAAGAAAGGGCCCAAAAAGCACCTTAGACACAAACCATTTTTGCACTGAAAACGTACCTTTTTTTTAGAAATGTGGGTAGCTGTGGACTATGGGTCCTAGGTCAGCCAGCACCTAGAAAAACTTAGGAAACCCGAACAGTTTTGGAAATTAGACAATCATTGGAGTCCAGGGACACATTGACTGCGTAACTCTACCGCAGGTAATTTACCAAGAAGCCTTTACAATCCTCAAACTTCAACTCAAAACACACATTTTCCACACATTACCCCAAAAACAACTTCTGGAATCTGCAAGGGAGCCACAAATTTCCTACCACCCAGCATTTTCACATGTCTCCAGATACAAATGCTGCCAGCCTTGTGTGGGTAGGTTTAGTCCCCGCAACAGGAAAAAGCCCAAAACACAACTTAGACACGTCAAATTTTTTCGCTGAAAAAAAAGCAGTGTGTGCAGCTGTGGCTTTGGGCCCCCACTCAGCCGGCACCTAGGATAACCCACAAAACCTATACATTTTGAGGAAGCATATACAACTAGAGAAGATAACGTCTAGAATCTGCTGGTAGCCACATATTTCCTACAACCAAGCATTCCCACATGTGTCCCGATAATAGAAATGCTACCACATTTGTATGGGTAGGCCTAGTACTCATGACAGGACGGGGCCCAAAATGCAACTTGGGCACATCACACTTTTGCACTGAAAATTCACCCATTTTTTAGGGTGGGTAGCTGTGGATTATGGACCCTAGCTCTGCATGCAACCAGGGAAACCTTGCAAACCTGTACCTTTTTCAAAACTGGACACTCAGGGAAGTCTGGGTGGAGCAATTATGTGACTCCCACCTGATTTATTTACCCAGAAGTCCTTGCAACCCTTGAACCTTGACTAAAATCACACACATTTTCCTCATATTTCTGGGATAGAAAGTTCTGGACTCTACAGGGAGTCAAAAACTTCTCCTACCACCTCAGATTTCCCTAAGTCTCCCGAATGTACCCCACTTGTGTGGGTAGGACTAGTGTCTGAGACAGGAAATGGCCCAAAACACCACAATGACATAACATTTTTCAATCAAAAACTGACCTTTTTTATGCAATGTGGGTAGCTGTGTATTTATGGGCCTAGCTCAGCCAGCACCTAGGAGAAATCTAGCATACCTATATATTTTTGAAAAGTAGACACCTAGGGGAATCCTGGGTGAGTTGTGTGGCTCCCACCAGGTAATTTTATGCAGAAGCCTTTGCAATCCTCAAATGTTTACTAAAAACAAATATTTTCCACTCATTTTTCCGAGGAAAACCTCTGGAATCAATGGGGTTCTTCAAATTTCCTACCACCCAGCATTCCCCAAAGTCTCTGGATACAAATGCTACCTCATTTGAGTGGGTAGGCCTAGTGCCCGCATCAGAAAAGTGCCAAAACCTTAATATAGACACATTACATTTTTGCACTGAAAACTCATTCTCTTTATGAAATGTGAGTAACTCTAGTTTTTGGGCCTAGCTCAGCGGGCAGCTAGGGAAACACACATTTTTGAAAATTAGACAAACAGTGGAGTTCAGGGGTCCATGAATTACTTGACCCTCACCAGATAATTTTACATAGAAGCCTTTGCAAACCTCAACATTTGAAAACCCCCCACACATTTTCCACACATTTCTCTGAGGAAAACTTCTGGAATCTATGCGGAGCCACACATTTCCTACCACAAAGCATTTCTCCAAGTCTCCAGATAAAAATTCTGCCTGTCTTGTTTGGGTAGATTTAGTGCCTGCTGCAGAAAAATGCCCAAAATAAAACATAGACACATTACATTTCTACCCCTTGCCACCCTTTGCCACCCTTTTTTTGCAATGTTGATACCTGTGAATTTTGGGTCCCAGCTCAGCCGGCACCTAGTGAAACCTAGCAAACCTGCGCCTTTTCGAAAACTAGACAGCCAAAGAAGTAAAAGAGTTCATGACTTGTGTGTCTCTCTTTGGTAATTTTACCCGGAAGCTTTTGCTAACTAGGGTTCGGTGGAACTTGCAGAGTTTTACTCTGTGGAATTCTGTGGAATTAGATAAAAACTCTGAGAGATTCCGCAGAGTCCTGTCCAGCCCTAAATAGCATGGAACATTTCCAAGATTCCAAATCAGCCCACTTCCCGCTCATTTCAATCATGTGAAATTGCACGCGGGGCAACTTAACACTCGTTGAAATACTCTGGGGCATATTTCCCTTCCTCCACATAAATGATTATTTTAAAAAATGATGTTTTGCAACTTCTAAGTGCGTTGCATTAAGCAGCACACATAGAAGTTACAAAGCGCCATTTAAAAATTGTTAATGTGCCTTCCTGCACATAAACACTCAGTCTCCTCAACTCAGGCACCCTTGCACTGTGGTGCAAGGATGACTGCGTTGGTGCTAGGCAGCTAAATTTATCGCCAATGCAGGGGGAAACGTAGGGCTGCACCATATTCTTGTAAATATGGTGCAGCACTGAGTTTTTGAAGTGACAGAGCTTTGCCATTTTTCTTGTAAATATGCCCCTCTGTCTAGGTCAATTTACGGAGTGCCTTCTGTTCAAAGGGGCTTGCAATCATAGTTTGGAAGAAGAGCATACATTCACACACTCCTGTGTAATGCACGAACAAAAGGCACATTAATGCATAACTCAAACTGCAAGTCGCCCAATGTGAAGACCAAGTCAATGAGAGGGTAAGGGCCAGAGAAACCTGGGAGCCCAGTACTCTGCACATTATCACTTGAATACGCCTGTAAATTTTATTCTGCATAAGATTGAGAAGTGGCTCGCTAGGGCTCTAGGGTCACAATGGCTGGGAAACTGGCGGCGATCGACTTCATGGGCAACTTTGCTGGGGCTCCACTCCATCAGTGTGGGAACTGGGATGGAGGATCCTGGAGGGCTGGGACTGAGAGAGGGGCAGCAAAAGTCAGATGAGACGGTCTTTAATGAGGGGTTTGTTTGGGAAAGTGTTGGAATCCCTGCCATATGCATTGGACCTGATGAGATTATCTTGTTCTCCATGCTAATGTCGTGTATGTTTTTTGGGGCTTTCCGGTTGCCGGAGTTGCTGAGCAGTAGGGGCACACGTGGAATCCTGTGGGAGGAAGTGTCCAGTCTGCAGTATGTGTGGTACTGCGTTTGAGTAAATCCAAAACTGATCAGAGATCTTGTAGAGAGTTGGTTGTGTTGCAGACCTTCCCGGTTCCACATTTATGCCCAATTTGGTGGTGTCAGAGATTGCAAGGGTCCTCGAGGGTAACGTGTAGGGAGGATTTCCGCCACATCAACGAGGCTCGGGTGACCCCTTATCAGTTGTTGTCAATATTGTGCAAGGCCCTGGCCAGGGTGGGGGAAGTCCCTGCGAATTTGGAACACAATCATTTAGGATTGGTGTGGCTACGGAGGCAGCGGGACAGGGATGGGGTAGGCACAGGATTATGACTTTGGGAAGATTGTCATCAGATTGTATTGCAACTATGTGCATGAGGGGAAGGGGATTGGGCATTGTCTGAAACTGGGAGACAGCACACTTTGCACCTGAGCCCTTGAGCACACCGTACAAAGTACTTTGGTGACTGCCCTTGAGGCGGGCGGGAGCTACAAAATCCTGAGAGCAGGTGCCGCAGCGGGGCCAATACAAGCCTGTCTTAGCCCATCATAGGCCGAAGTAGGCCGGGCTGGGCCACAGCTCTTGGCTCTTGGCTGTGCGGCAGAGAAGGACACAAATTTCATAGTGACTGCTGAAAAGAGCGGGTGAGTTTGCACCACCGTCCCTCCTCCGTTCTGTAATCCAGTGTCTCTGATCCCTTTCTGTGCAAATATTTAGCCATGGGGAAAAGGAAAACTGCGGGGCAGATTTACTACTTCTGGCGCATCTCTGCTAATCAGCAGGGATGCGCCAGAAGAGTTGCTATGCATCGGCCCACCCGTGCGCCACCACTGATGCACCTCATTTAGAATACAGCACACTGTGGCGCACAAATGGGCAGATGCATGTCGCATCCTTCGTTGGAAAGGCGTCGCATTGCTGGAGTTGCGTTGCAAGCGCGACGCAGCTCCCGCAAGGCTCGGGGTGCCCCTATCCCTAACATGCTGCACCAATTCTTATGCCTGCTTCAAGCAGGCGCAGGGTTTTGACGCAGCATGGCCTTAAAAGTTACTGAGTGAAATCTTGTAGATTTCACTCAGCCACTTTTAGGAGGCGGAGCTGGACCCCAACCCCCCCCCCTGCGCCGGCACGCCTACATGTGGCGCAGGGCTCTACAACGTGACGCATCTCCCAGATGCGTCACGTTGAAAATACCCCACAGCATGGGGCTGGCTTTGCGCTTCCACTGCGTGACGCAACAGCGGCGTAAAAGAGGTGCAAGGGGCTTGTAAATCTGCCCCTATGTGCCCAAAAAATGCCCATAAGGAGGACGGTGAGAGGAGTCATAAAACCCCCTTAAAATATTTGTCCGGAGTCATGGGGGCGATTGAGCAGCAGATCTAGTCCGTAGAGGAGGCCTTGAACACTGAAAGATCTGGTGTGGAAGAAGGATGTGACTCTAGGAGAGAGACTCCCATAATCCCACCAGTTATCTCAGAATTTTCCAAGCCCACTGCTATCATCAATGGGTGTGCATTGAACATATCGGATCATATCTCTATCTGCGAGCAAGACCGACATGGTGATTCCCAACCTCCGACTAAACGCCTGCGGAATACTAAAAATTCCATTAATATCTCCGAAAGTCTGTCAGAGGGCAAAGCCACTATCAACAACACCGTACCATGCATCGCGCGGGACAAAACGGTAAAAGTGGTTAAACCTGCGACAGTAACATGTGGCAGAAAGGGCACCACTAGTAAAGGCCCGACACCTAAATACCAAAAGAACTGGCAGTGTTAAACAGTATAAGTTTAACATCCTGGACTCATACTTGCGAGAAACTTTAACGAACCTAAGTAGAATAATGGGTTCTTTGGAAGATCTTTCATTGACCCGCTTAGAAAACCGCAGGTCATCATCTGATGGTCACAAAGTAATTCATTACATGGACCCTGCGCTTGGTGGGCACGCAAACAAACCGTCTGTAAAGGAAATTAGTGTCACTAGCAAATGTGCTTCTTTAACAAGACACAAACAGAATCTACTAATACGAATTTATGCATCATACAAATGGGGCAAAACCGAAGGGGTCCATCTGCAGACACCACGCAGGGAATCCGCAATTCTGTTCATACCTCTTCCAATAAGGGTCCCTCTCTCTGTTCTGATGCTGGTCCTAAGCCAGGTCACTAACAGAAAAATCACATAGGAAATGTTATTTGCCCTGCACCTTAGCGCCTAACTATAATCAAGCCTATGATGCACCTACGATAATTTTAGACCTCCCTCCAGCCGTGACTCCGAACACAGTTGTTTTGGCCAATGTACCATGACTACCTGTGGGGGCTGTAGAACACTGGGATTCACTAAGGAATAAATCATTATCCTGGTTAGGCCGTAAAATTGGTCTCTCAGATAGTCTTTTCCTTAACTTTAAAATGGTCAGAAGAGTGAGCTGGCTAGGGAAGGGCCACAATTCTATGCTAGGGGACTGTGTGATATTGACTTTTAAATCAATGGAGTTGGTACAGTTCATTTTGTCCAGATTTGGGTTGATCCCTATCTCCTCGGTTGAAATCAATGTGGTTCCATTGGGTTTCTTTTATCAACCCTCCCAACCTTTCCATCTTACATGCCCACACCCGGATAGCAATGAGCACTTAATGAATCGGCCCACATTATATAATGTCCCTGTCCAAAATCGTTACTATCTCCTTTCTCATTTGGAGCAGGTGGACTGACTCCCTAAGGTCATTAAGGGACTGAATTTTACTAGCAGGGTCCCTATCATAAACATGAGATCACTTGTACAGGGAGAAAATGAGTTGGGCCCTAGAACTACAATGCCATCAGCCCCAGAGAGCGTTTTAATTGAGGACCATAAGAACCACATACATCCACTTCCAACTAGCATAGTTGTTGAGCCCATATGTAACATTTCCGTCACTGGTGCCCCACTTGCTTGTAGCTCAGATAATAGCCCAATAGCTTTTGCTGAAGCTGGCACTGACACTGTATCTGGAACAAGCTTTAGGGTTGCGAAGGAAAACCTGGGAAACATAGGTGGTAGATATGATTCATATTAATGGTTTTAAGACCTTTCATGTGCCTGCAGTAGCTTCAATGCATGGGAGAGCAATGGGGGCTTTTGTATCTATGTAACATCTTATACAAACCTGATGAATATTGTAACATTGACTGCTGAACGTTATTTTCAAACATTAGAGGCAGATTTAGACAGGACAACTGGTATATTGATAGTGAATTTTTACAACAATATCCCGCATAAGGATCAGGCAGGAGTGCTGGGGGCCATAGCCCTCAATATTACCAAAATACATACAACATCCTCCAAAGACTTCTTTACAATTTGGGGCGGAGACTTTAACATCAGTCTTTGCCAGCACTGGGACAGTGGTATCTGTGGACTTGGATACAATAGTGAGACTAACCTTCCTCATTTTAATCACACTGGTTACGGGGAGATTTTAAATGTTTTAATGCTTACAAGCTATATGGGCTTCGCAAATAATTTATGTAGTTTATCAGCCTGGTTCAGCCCAACATTTAACGGACGAGGATTTTCCTGTACGATTGATTTTATCTTAATATCGACACAACATGCCTCCAGAGTCCTAAGTTTTCAAACTCATGACATTGCCCTTAGCGATCATTTCCCGCAGAGTATTGAAACCAAGCTAGACAGTAGACCAGGGAAGGACCCCTTCATTCATTGTGTTAATGAAGTCACTCTGGTTAGACAAAATGCCTATGCCCTGAGCTGCAAAAAAATAGATCGAGACTTATTTATGAATAGGGTGATACTCAACTGCAGCGAAGCCATCAATAAATGTACAGGCGAAGGCTACTCTGTGTCAGATCCAGCGGAGGGGTTCTCCACTTTATCTGAATTTATTGGTAACTCTTTATACGTAAATTCAAGAAAGAAAACACTACAAAAGAAAGGTTGGTTTGATCATAGCTGCACTAGAGCCCACTCCAATCTTAAACTCACATTACATAGAGAGGTTAAGAACAAGGAAGAAATAGGTGAAGCTAGAAGGGCATACAGATACGCGTTAAAAGCAAGGAAGAAATGGCTAAGGGAGGAGGCAATGAATGCCCTACGAGTTGCATCCGAAATGAAAGACTCCTCAGCTTTTTGAAAGCGGTAAATGCGCCCTTTCTAATTGATGCACGGAGGGCAAGCATAGAGATAGCGATCTCTATGGATGATTGGGTAGATCACTTTTCTAAATTATACTCTAATCCTAGACCTGAACCAAGTTTGAGTGACTTGGCGGGGGATAGGATAGAAACCCATATTGTTAATCACCATTCACATCTCCAACTGCATCCTCACGAAATCAAGGAGGCGATTTGACTGAGCAAGAGTGGCAAAGCCCCGGGGCCAGATGATATCCCGGGGGACCTTTTTTTAAACACAACATAGATTTCTGGGGAAACATCCTTTACAACGGAATCGTTACAACGCGGTACCGTTACAACGCAGGATTAACAATGAAAGTCGTTACATCAACTTTAGCTGGAGGGCGCTCTAGGATAGGAGATAGTTTAATTTACTATCCAACACCTTCCCTACTATCCACGGGGACTGGAGTTGGAATAGTAAATTAAACTATTCACTAACCAAAGCCCCCCATCGCAAGTCGTTGTAACAACCTGCGTTGTTAAACCTGCGTCGTAAAGGTACGCGTTGTAACGGTACGCGTTGTACCGTCATACATCCAGATTTCTGGGTACCGATTTTAACTCAAGTCATTAACACATGTATCTCAACCACCCTTATTTCTACCTGGAGTGAATCAAAGCTGGTCCCGATCTTTAAAAAGGGAGATAGGCATAATCCAGCATGTTATAGACCAATCTCGCTCTTAAACTCCACTGTTAAAATAATCGGAAGAGTAACTCTATCTAGACTACAGGCCTGGGCAGACGAAGGCTCCCTAATCAGTAACATCCAATATGGGTTTCGAAAGGGCCTGGGCACGATAGATCAGTGCTTAAATTTAGAACTAACCATCACTAAATATACCAAGGCCAAAAGGGGCCCTCTTTATTAAGCCTTTGTGGATTTGTCAGCAGCTTTTGTCTGCGTAGTCCAAAACAAACTCTTGTTGATCATGGAGAAGCTGGGACTGGAGCCATTTTTAATCTGCTTAATGCGGGAATTTTACATTGGGGTCAGAGCTAGGGTGCGATTTGGCATAGGGGGCGAGTGCACCAACCATTTCATCCTCGGAGGAGGAGTAAGGCAGGGCTGTGTCCTGGCACCTTTTCTATTTACCCTGTACATTAACAACTTAGACTTGGTTTTGAGAAAAGGGCCAGGACCTCCTGAGGGTAGGGATGCGTTCACTCCCTGTGCTCATGTACGCCGATGACGCAGTGCTTATGGCCCGCACCCCAAATAGTTTGCAGAAGGTTTTATCTAGTTTTGCAAATGTTATGTCCAATTTTGGCCTTACATTTAATGCGTCTAAAACATTCATACTGAAATGTGGTCTGGGGAGCAATTAAGTGCAGCTCGTTCTTCCTAAAGAAGAATCCTCTAATCTCTGCTAACACCTTGTCATATTTGGGGGTCCTATTTGAATGTACTGGCTCATGGATACAGGCCGACAAACCTAAGGAGACTGATATTTTCCAAGGCTGTTGCAGCCCTGACTAATTTCGGCAGAAAATTGGGTAGATGCAACCCCACAGAACTACTCTATATCTATAAAGCTAAATGTGTCTCAATAGCGACCTATGGTGCTGGCATACGGGGACATGTAGACGTGACATCTCTGCAGAGGGTTAAAAACTGATTTCTTAGATATGTGCTTGCTGTACCACTAGTGTCTCCACCTTTAACTGTCACTCGGAATTGGGTTTATCCGATTTAGAGGATGTTATTGGTATTCAACCAATCCTTCTCTGGCACCACATCTGGACCACAGAGCAGACCAGTCTAAATCGCCAAATAATCAGTGACTGCTGTGGGTTAGATGGGGTTTCACATGTAGGGTGGCTTAAGTATGGCCATCAAGAATATTTCGACAACCCCATCAATCTGACTAAGGTAGACAGAAAAGTTTTTAAATCTAGTTGCCTGCAATATCTTGAAAACATAAGAACGAATACAGAGCTAATAAATACTCAGTCTCGTGGCATCAAAATATCCTGACTAACTTTAAGATGCAGCCTTACTTAATTTATGTTAATCTTGACTTTGAAAGATTTTTATTACCACGATTTAGGATGTGTATTGTGCACAGGTTATTTAGCTTCCCAAGACATATTGATTGGTCCAGACGGTTGTCCAACTGCCAGTGCGATGACATGTCTGCGCAATCCACTATGCATGTTTTATTCTTTTGTATATTTTATACAGTCCAGAGAAAAAGGTGGATACTCCCGGTGCTCAGAACATTAGGCTTGAGACATTGTCGTCCTGCTCTTTTAGTTATGCAATCTTTGGGGGAAGAACGTACAACTTTAGCTGTCACGTCGTTTTTAAAATCCATTTTTAACTGTACAAAAACTATCCTCATGTAAGAATCTGTACTGTATAATTTATCTCATAATTCCGAGGCCTTTTATCCATTTTTGTAACATGAGCATTTTATTGTTCTATGTGCTGTCATGATTATTCTTTTAATCAAATAAAGCTTATTTGATTGATTGATTGATTGAGTGTTATGAATTTTCTTTTTGTATCTATCACTTGTTTAGTTTTTTTCAGGTGCTGTGTCTAGTCGATATGAATTGTAGGACATTTGTTTATAAAGTGGGCAGAGAGACACAAGGCTCGATAGGCCATGGAGGAATGAAGTTGGGCTTGATGAAGGACTTTATACGGTGTACTGGCATGGTTCAAGGGGTATGAGATGGAAAGATTTGCTGCAATGTTTAAACAGCTTAGTAGAACAGAAAATATGCCCAGATGTGTTGCTAATTCACTCAGGGGAAAATTACATGGTGGTATCTAAGGGCTTAGCATTGCTCAAGGATATGAAATAGGACCTGGGGAAGATAAAGACATGGGGGGGGGGGGCTGCACCATAATCTGGACAGAGTTTGTTCCACGGAGGGAATGAAAGGGTGCTAGGTGGTCCTCTGTGATTGACAGAGCCTGAAGAAAATTGAACAAAGAGATTCATGCCTTTTTTATGGAGGAAGGGTTCGACAGGGTGGTGCATTCAGAGTTGCGGTGCGATGCAGTTGAGCTTTTTACTTGATGATGGGGTGCATGTGTCCCACTTCGGGATGTAATTTTACCCTATGCAGATTCAGGAGACCTTAGATGAGACTTTGCATGTGCTCAGATGAGGGGGGTTTCCTGCTTGTGGAGGACTTTTCTGAGTGGCGGTGACCCATCAAGCTGATATGATTATAGAGCATGCTTATTGTTTTTCCCATAGGTGAGTAGGACACTTGATGGGTATCAACCAAAAGTTAACATTTGGTTACAACAAGAAAATAAATGTTATGTTGTAGGATGTAGAAGTGAAGTAGTGTGGCTCACTGGTTAGAGGCGGCAGACCCGAGAGCAGAGGACGGCCCGGACCAGGGTTCGATTCCCGGCGCGGCAGGTTTCTGGACCAGGGTCAGCGGACTCGATATTTCTCTCGCCTCGGTGCCCACTCTGATCAGCGATCACACTTGGCAACTCGGGCATTAGCTTGCCTCATCTTCACTAACGGCCCCACCAGACCGCCGGGGATGCCTGGTCTCACCCTGGAGATACCCATTAAGGGACCATCTCTCAGGGAAGTCAGGAAGGGTTTCGCAGCGGTCGAAGCGCCTTGGGACCCTACGGGTAAGTAGTGCGCTATATAAATGCCTATACATTTACATTTACATACATAGATAGTTACATCTTGTTAGAGGTTATGTTAAGTGGTGGGAAAAGTAAAGGCCAAGAGATCAATAGCAGGTTAGGATTTAGAAAGTTGTAGGATAGAGAGTTAAAAGGGGGTTAGTATTTATGGGGTGGGGGTTGAGTGGTGTTAGGACTATTATGTAAAGTGAGGTTTCGTTTTGTGAAGGCAAAGGCCTAAGGTTTATCTTGCAAGTTGCACCTCTTTTCAAAAAAGCAGCCTTTTTCAAACTAAAATTCGACTCTGTGGTATGTGTTGCCCCTAAAGACAAAATCCTAACTGAAGACAAAATACTAACTTTACTACTACTAAATGCCTTCTGTGAATACCAAAAGTAGTAAGTTTAGGAATTTGTCTCAGATTAGTTCTGTGAATCAGCCCTCAGTGGTTATGATGAAGGACTTTGGAGTAGAGGACAGGGAAGAGATTTGGGGAGAATAAGGGACTGTCTCCTTTCTGGCATCTTCAGTACATTTTAACTGAAGGGGTAGGGGCATCTCATCTGCATCTCATCTTCGACCCTTGAAAGTGTCAACCAGGACACGTATCCTTCCAATCTTTTAAGCTTCACATTATTGCTTAAGTTTAAGCACAATCTTTTTGCACAAAACTGCTTTTCAAATTGTCTGCCAGAATGTTTATTTTTATTATTGTCATAAATGCTTCGCCAAATACACTTTTTTATTTGAACATCTCCAGCCAAGCAGATAGAAAACAAAGCTTGCCAAACAAGTGCCAGAATTATTATAACACAAGGGTTGTTTCCTATTTAAATGTAGCATTTTGTGAAGTTAATCCCGCAAGATAATTCACTGTTGTTTTTTTTGGAGCTGCATGGTTGAAATAGATTTCACGTTCCAGTTCTTGGACTTTACAAAACTGGCTTATAATTTGCTGTTGTAGAGCTTATTCATGAATGACAGGCTTGAGTTTGAATGTGTTGTGGTGACAGAGGTGCCATGTAGTAGGTTCCAGTGGGAACTGGTCTTCAAAATGAGTGTTTTCATTTGAGTTTTGCATTGACTGCAGAAGTTCAACTGATTGGATTTTTGTCGTCGCTCTGATAACATTTTATTTAATAAAATCGACTCTATTTTTCTAAATCAGTTTGGGATTGTTATTGTGTTGTGTTTTCACTTCTTTACTCTTTTGTGTGCTGCATAAGTACTTTACACCTTGCCTCTAAATTATGGCTGACTGCTTTTGTGCAAGCTACCAGACTGTTAAGCACAGGTTAATTTAATGACTTTTGTGGTTCACCCTGACAAGGGTTATGGGTGTGGCCGGAGTGGGGCTTCCACACCCCCCTAAATCAATAACCCAATTTCTTACATTAACCAAACAGATATCGAGCGTTAGTTTGAGCAAAACTATTTTAATCAATAATTCTTGCAAATTATTCCCATTGTGTGTAATGTAAAACATATGTCAAGAATCATTCAGAAATATATCTAGCAAAATGTCTAGCATGAATGATTCAGAAACATTCTAACATTAGTCACACATCCTCACTGTAATGTGTATTGATATAAATTCTGCACATGTGAATTAGCCAGAAATTAATAAAGGGCTGCCAAATGAATCAATGGCTTGAAATGAAGATTTTATATGATAAGACTCAATGGCACAACGTTCACAGTACTTGGCAATTATTTAGAAAATCATTACTTCAGTGCATGTTAAATGCTTTGAACCAGCACTTCAACTCACAAAATGCAATGATTTGGTAATTAAAATATCGAAGTGTGAAACAATGTAATACTGAGTTATCAGGTAGCCCTAACACAGTCTGAATTGCAAGAACATATTCCTGCACAGCTGCTAGACACTTGCCTTAGCAGGTACTCTTCTGTAACTCCATCACTAGAAAAAGCCATAGTGTATCAATGCTCTCCGGTACAACCAGTGCCCTAATACAGCTCAGCTTCCCCATCACAATTAAAGAACCATTAGTGGGCGAGAGAAGGGACAGAAGGGTCATATGTGTCCACGCAGAAGGAGACTGGGCTGATTGCCTTAGAGAGTCTAACTATTATAATTGTTGATTAAAATGGCTGTGCTGTTTATTTAAAAGAAGTTTCTATACAACTTTTAATTCACACAGCTTGTACCATTATCAATCCCTCTTGGTGGCTATCAGTCACTTATTCACTCATTGCTAGTTTCCGTGAACCTGTGTCGTTCACACTGAGTCCCTTCTGAACGTTTACTCATCTCAGCTGCAGTCTCAAGGATGAAATCACCAGCTGTCGATCTGAGCTGCCACCATTACCCATGGTGCAGTTGTCAGCACAGCAGATGGACATGGATTGTTGGAACCATGATGACCCGCCCTCCCTTGCAGAGTGAGTCCTGGATCAGTGGTGTTTCTTGCAGTGACGTTAGACAGAGGGGTGTGACAGTAATGAACCACTCCAACCAGGACAGAAATTGTGTATTGGATATATAGCAATTAGTTTGGTAAAATATAAGGAGTGAAAAATAGGTATCAAGGAAACCTATATATTTCCAAACGGAAAACAAAATATAGTGTTTAGAAGCAGTGGCTATTTGCACATCTCCAAAATTGTGGGTACCCTTATAAGCATGTGTATTAGAGGACATTTTTCAAAATGACGTTTTTTTTTACACATTGTCTTACATTTGGAAGGCAGAAATGCAAAGACAGTCAATGGGCAATAACATTTGTTCTACTATTCAGTCTCTCAATAAAAATGGTACCTCACTTGTGTGGGTATGCCTGGTACCTTTGACAGGAAACACAATGTGTGTGGACACATCACATTTTTATAGTGAAAACTGAACCTTTTTTGTAATGTGCAGCTATGGATTTCGGACCCTAGCTCAACCGAGAAACTGAACAAATCTATACATTTTTGAAAGCTAGACACCCAGGGGAATCCGGGATGAGGTGACTTATGTGGCTCTCACCAGGTTTTGCAAGGGGGGCACCTGCGTTTTAGGTCCCAGGTTCAGCGGCCATCAAGGGAAACCTACCAATCCTAGACGTTTCTGAACACTTGACACACGGGGGAGTCCAGGGAGGTGTGGCTTGCATATATACCCCAACGTTTTCCTACCCGGAATCCCCTGCAAACCTCAAATTTAACTAGAAATTCAAACTTTCCTCATGTTTCTGTCTGTGATTACTGTGCAGGCACAAATTTTCCACTACTCAGCATTCCCCGCGTTATCTCGAGTAAAATGATACCTCACTTGTGTGGGTGGGCCAAGGGCCTGTGACTGGTAAGGGCCAAAAACATAGGTATTGAAGGGATAGCACAGTGAGCTCTAAGTGCTATATTTTTTTATATGTTTTTTGAGGCTGGCTCTGCATCAGACACTCCCACAAGTGAGGCATCATTTTCATCGGGAAACAAAGAGAACGCTGGGTGGTAGGACATGCCCCCAGGGTATATAGTTTTCAGAAATGCCTGGGTTTTCGTGATTGATAATTTTGAAGTCACCATAGTATGTTTTGGGCTGTTTCCTGTCGCGGGCACTAGTCCTAAACGATACAGATTCCAGAACTTTCCATTAGAGAAATGTGAGTATAATGTGTTTCTTTTAAAAAGTTTGAGGTTTGCAAGGGATTCTGGATAACAGAACCTGATGAGAGCCACACAAGTCACCCCATCCTGGCTTCCCCTGTTTGTCTAGTTTGCAAACATGTACAGGTTTACTAGGTTTCCCTAGATGCCGCTGAGCTAGGGCCCACAATCCACAGCTAGGCACATTACAAAAAAAGGGTCAGTTTTCAGTAGACAAATATGATGTGTCCACATTTAGTTTTGGGCCATTTCCTGTTGCGGGCACCAGGCCCACCCACAAAAGTTTAGGTACCATTTTTATAGGTAGACTTGGGGGAATGCTGGTGGGTTGAAGTCTGATGGTCCCTGCAGATTCCAGAACTTTCCATCAAAGAAATATTAGGATAATATATATTTTTTAAGTTTTAGGTTTGCAAGGAATTCTGGGGAACCTGGTTTTAGCCACACAAGTCACCCCATCCTGGAATCCCCTGGGTGTCTAGGTTTAAAATGTTTACAGGTTTGTTAGGTTTCCCTAGGTGGTGACTGTGCTAGGGCCCAAAATCCACAGATAGGTGCATTGCAAAAAAAATGGTGAGTGCCTAGTGCCTAGTTGCCCTGATATGACCCCAAAGGGGGGAGGGGGCAGAAAAATTGTGGCCATTTTTTGGAGGGGTGGGGGCATTGACATGACCATTCTGGGCAGCCCTCAGCCCTACGCTAAGAAACAAAAACAGTCCCTGGTGCCTAGTGGGATTTCTGCCCCCCTGTAGGGCAGATCAGGGGCTATTGCTCTCATATGCCCTTGGGGGAGTGTAAAGATTGTGCCCATTGTTATGGGTGGGGGGAGGAATTGGCATGCCCATTCTGGAAAGACCCCACACCTACACTAAGAAAAAATAGCTCCTGGTGCCTAGTAAGCTTTCTGCCCACCCCCTCGGGGGCTGATCTGGGACTATTGCCTCCCCTATCCCCTAGGGGAGGCAGAAAGTCTTCGGTCCCCATTGTGGGCAGCCCCTACCCCATTTTTATGTTAAAAAAAACACCATATTACTTGAGAGGGGCAGAAAGACTGTCCCATTTGTGTTTGCGGTACAAAAGGGGGTGGTGATTGACGGAGCATCTGAAACAATCAAACAATCACACCCAGTCAAAAGATCTGGGTTTAATCCATCCCCGTTCTTTAGCCCATTCTGCCAACCCAGTTCAGACATGGCTATATGCAAATCAGTCTGACCCTGTGCCTCATGGGAACAGTCCAGCCCGAACTGCCATGCCATGTCTTCCCTGGACCGGAAACAAGCCCATTTGTGTTTGATTAAAGTAAAGGGTGACTACAAGGGATTTTGTTTTCAAAGTCACTTCACTTGAATTGTTTTATACTTATTGGTTCATCAATAAATTGAACCCAGAGTATCCCTAGGATTACTTCAAAATTAATTTCAAATTTCAAGACTAAAAGTAAGCAAATACAGTAGAGAGAAGAGACACACAGCAAAAAAGGATACTGTTCAAAATTATTCATATAAAAATTAATCAAATAGAGAATTTCATGGGGATAGACATAGAACAAAACTCTTAACATAAAAGTTATGAAAGGCAGTATATCTGTGTCAACAGGTCAATTCATAACAGTGCTTCAGCTCCAACACTAACAGAGGAAAACCAAAATCTTAAATGTATCATGGTGTCCTTCAGTGCAAACAATGTTGAGGAGTTGATGTATTAGATCGACGTTTCGGTCTTGTATGTTTTCATCTGTCAGACCATCATCAGGACTAAGCTTTTCATAAGGTAAAAACCCCCTATACAAAGACAATTATGTACAATTAGATGATCTATTTACAGAAAATCAAAATAGTATCATCCACTAGTTATTTACATAAAATATAATCATGCTGTGTGTAAACAATATCCAACCAAAGTAAACTGTCTCTTAGGTTGGAAACTTCTCTTATCAGACTAATGCCTCCCAAATTAATTAGCGGAGGGCTCATATTATTTAGACAAAACCTAGTTACAATTCATACAGGGATGCTTGACATCTAGTTAACAAAATGGCACACTATTGTCAACAGGTAGAGCTACGTGTTGAAGTTACGGCAGATCCAGACTAAACTTTCATTGTATATGATGTCACTTGAAAGACAGCGGTCTCGGAATATTCAAGTAGATTCACTTCAATTTTCTAACAGTACGCATTTATGAACGGCATAAATTCTATCTACTGTTTATGTTATGCTCACTTAGGTGCATCTAATGAAGAGAGCTAATTTTCAATGATGGACACTGGTACATGCCGAATGCACAAAGTCAATCGGATCTAAAAGAGTGCGAGGATTAATTTAGTATACAGGCTATTTTGATTTTGAAGTATGATTAATAGACATTGAGACAAATCATAGGCGACATACCTTATATACCTCAGCGTGGTATTTAAAGAGCTTATTCTATGGTGATAGGCTGCGTTATGTCCAGAACTATCCGGAGTATTCGCAATATCTGCAGTAGAAAAATATATATATATATATTACCTTTTTCCGTTGTGTATATATATCATAATTTTCGACAGGGTACAATTATAGTCATTCTATCTGTTTATTCTTTTCAGAAGGCATTAATAACGGGTGTAACTGGTGCAATAATACGTTGCCCTTTGCCACTAGGGTCATCGTTATCTATAAAATGCACATTACATACAGATTGTAGGAGTACGATAGTTAGTTGATCTTACAGGAAGCCACAATGCTACAGCGGGCATTTATGTTGTTTACAGATACCAACTTATAAATATACATCGGTAGGTGCAGATGTTTAGTCTAACTTGTGTACTTGAAAGTAACTCTATTCGCATGGGTAATTAAAGCATAAGCATGGCATTTACACTCAGAAAATCAGTGGGTTGCTAATGAATTATGGTTATACAGACATAATCCGTACTCGAGGATTCCATTGAGAACGACCATTTAAGGGGAGAAGCAATTCGTTGTAAAAAGTATACGCAGGGCATTTGTTAATAAAATGGCCTATCGACTTACTTATTTCGAGAACACAGATGCTCTGCTATCATCAGACACCGTTCACGGAATAATCTCTCGGCTTCAATTGGAAAAGACGCACTAGAAAGATTGTGAGCGGGAGGACTGTTTTTAAATAGACTCACCCGGAAGTGAATGCTTCTCCGCTTGAAAGCTACATAAATGGTTTATCTACAATGGGTCGGCCATCTGAGAATGGTGATGTTTAACTAATTTTACACCAGTTAGATCAAGGAAAAGGAATAAAAATAAAATAAATTTCTGAATTCCCAAATGTTTATCTAAATTAATCTAGATTGATATTGTCGAAATATTTGAATCATGAGTAGATTAATTAATTCAGGACGAGCTCTATATAGCTCACATAAAGCAATTAGTTGTATCTGTCCTCTATCTACTCGAGTTTTTAAATATAATCAGAATCGAACAGTCATATTGATCATCAGAAGGCACAAATACAATTGATACAATTGTGCTTATCAAAACAACATAGTTATACAAAAAGTATGTATACATTATTGCAAGCATGGAATTCGATCTGTTACATATCGTACAACATGTTACAACATCAATTATACTAGACTTGTTGGTACCAGATCGAATTATTGGATAAACGTTTAAGTGAAAGACACAAATAGAATGAAGCATAGTGGAGCTATGTTACAATGCTAGTTGGTTACAGATATATGCAGTTATAAACAGCTCTGTATACAAGCTAAAGATTCACAAGACAGCAGGTTTGTGGTACTAATCATACAACATGTTACAACATCAATTATACTAGAGGGGGCGTGGCTTGCGCGCCGGCTGCAGAGGACGTCTTCCCCGTGAGCTCCGCTACGGACTGATCCGCGGATGCCGTGAGGACCCTTCTTGCCGTTTTTTGGACGGATTTCTTGGTATATGGCAGTGTCGGAAGGTGGACAGCCCACAATGGAGCACTTTTCCAGCCAATACGAGCGCAATTTCACCGTCAACTCACAACAGTAACTTTCTCTTAACATCGCAACACGAACGGCCGCCATTTTGTGCCGACGTGAATGTTTCTCTTCACACCTTCTGCAATCCCCCTTCCGGTCCGGCATTAGCTTGTTCTGGACATAATACTATGATACTGCGCCCTTTACTTACTGACTGCTCATAGTTTCTTTCCAATTTGTGTCATTTGCCTATTTTGAGTCTAATGCGCAACATCTTCTGTGAGGTAAAAACGGCTGCCATTTTGAATTTCCTGAATGCAACTTTTTCTACTGCTACATAAAGCCTGGCACTTTATATTAGCACGGTGTTCTACCACCCTGTCCATGTTCTGCTCTTGATGGATGCCTCCTCTACGGTGATGTGTGGCCTTTTGTTGTCTTCGCAATGATAAATAGTGCGTTACTTGGCGATTCCTTCTTTCGTCGTCCTATATTTGCCACATTGTGTGCCCCTATCATCTTTGTGCATCTCCACTCCGGTTCATATTCTACAAGTTTATTGAACATATCTCCTTTTGCTATTCTGCACCATGGCAAATGTCTCTACTTCGCCGAAGTTGTCGCAAACCGGAACCAAGCCTAAAAGGCCTAAAAATGACCCGCCTTCCCCCATTAACTCTTCGACTAATCCTGTTCTGGACTCCATCCTTGAAGAGGTGCGTGGTCTTCAACCTTTTATGTCTGCTACCAATGCTAAACTTCAGCAGATTGAGGAGCGCTGGGTGGTTATGGAAAATAAAGTTTTGAACTTAGAACAACGTGTGAGCGATGTCCAGGACCTCTCAACTCGGATTCCATTATTGGAACAAGAAATCCACAAGCTCAAACTTCACACCGAGGATTTGGAAAATCGCAATAGACGAAATAACCTACGCGTTTATGGTGTTCCGGAAAATTTGGAAGGGGCTGCCATGGTCTCCCTTATTCGGAAATTTCTCCAGGAACTTTTGGAACTCCAACCATCGACACATCCTCTCAACATCCAACGAGCACACCGTCTTGGCCGCCTCAACTCCAATGCCTCCAAACCACGTGGCATCATCATGTTATTCTTGGAGTTCACAGAGTTAATGGCCGTATTGAAGGCTGCCAGTGCCAAACTTCGTCTCCAGTGGTCTGGTCATAACATTTTCATTTCCCAGGATCTCTCTTCTGCTACAAATGCTCGGCGTAAGGAATTCCTGAACCTTCGTCCCATGATGAGACAACTCAGCATTCAGTATGGAATTCTACATCCCTGCTTCTGCAAGATCACACATAATAGTCGTACCAAGTCCTATGATGATCCACAGAAACTTCGCGACTATCTACTAAGTGTCTCGCCTTCCACTATGGACACTGCCAGCTAATGCTTTTATGTCTTTCTTTGTTTTCCCTCTTTTTGCAACCATTATCCTATTCTATCTATCCTCTCTTAATTTATCTTCCTTCTCTAACTTCGTCTGATACTCACCTCACATCCTTGTGTTTTTCCTCTTCCTACTGTCCGTATCCTGTGTGCTCGTGGGACATGTCCTCTCTCTGGTGTACCCTCGTCTCACATGTTTTGGTTACTCTCTTTCTCTCAGATCAAGCCTTCGTGCCTTGATCTGTTCCCTCTTTTTCTTTCTTATATTTACGTATCTTTCTTCTCTCTCTCTCTCCTCTCTTTCTCTTTGCTTTCTTCTTCCTAAGTGGTCTCTGCTGTTTTCTCTATTTGTCCGATTGTTGATACCTCATTTTTTGACTCTTGTTGGCTTCCTTAAGCTGAGCGTCCTACGAATCCACTGTTATTTTTTGTCTCCCCTTCTGTAGTGACCTCCTTGCCATGTGTCGCCTCCATTTGTCGCCCATCCTCTCCTCCTCCCAACATGTGTAATTTTGTCTCTTGGAATGTTCGAGGTCTTGGTCACCCTGTCAAGCGTCAGAAGGTATTGTCACACTTAACCAAATTCCATTCACAGGTTGTTTTCCTTCAGGAAACGCATTGCTCTGATGTTGAATCGCTTAAGCTCAAAAGACATTGGGTGGGTCAGGTTGTGTTTTCTCCTGCTGTTCAAAAAAAAGGAGGGGTTGCTATATTGTTCCATAAAGCTTTAAATGTTCAAATTATTTCCTCTCAAAATGATGCTGAAGGTCGTTGGGCAATGGCAAAGGTTGTTATACACAACAAGACGATGGTCTTATTGAATATATATGGCCCTGTTCGCCCAGATCCCCAATTTTGGAAAGACATCAAACTGCTCATTGCATCCATAGATTGCCCTGATTTTATAGTAGCTGGTGATTTTAACCAATGGTTAGACCCTTTTACAGACCGGCTGTCTTCGAGTAAATTTCAGCCTGACAAATCTCATAAGAGTTTTCAGTCTGCCATTGCCTCGCATCCTTTGTATGATTCGTGGAAAGTGTGTAACCCTGATCTATTAGAATATACATTTTTTTCGAATGTTCATCACACACGTTCAAGAATTGATTATATTATGATTAGTAAGTCTCTCCTTCCCTCCATTCAAAAATCTGGTATTGGCTCTATTTTTATCTCCGACCATGCTCCTGTATATACTACCCTTGATCTTTCCCTTAGCCCCTCTAAATTCAGTCGCTGGAAATGTAATTCTTTTCTTTTATCTGATGCCACTTTTATGAAAAAATGTACTGAGTTTTTTAATGAATACTTTTCCTTTAATAACCCCGCTGATACCTCCATCCCTAACACCGGGGATGCTTTCAAAGCTTCTTTCCGAGCTGTTACGATAGCCTATGTTTCCACCAAAAAGAAGCTCAATAAGCAAAAGTATGAGGATCAGCTTAAACAGATTAAAACTCTCAAACACATATATTTCACCTCCAAATCCTCTTCTACCCTTCAAGACTTAATTCTTGCCAAAACAGCACTTAATAAAATTATCACTAATGAAGCCTGTCACACCCTCCTTAAAATAAAATCTAAATTTCATGGGGGCCAGAACAAAGCAGGGAAAATAAAATGTTGGCCAATTATTTGAAAGTCAAGTCTGAACGCAAGGCTGTCGGCCCAATTTTTAATGATTCTCTCAATAAAATGGTTCACTCCGATGAAGACATTGCTGAAGTATTTCACAACTATTACCAAGCCCTGTATACAGATGATACACACCCCTCTGATGCAAACTTAACAACATTTTTTGAAGGTCTTCCTTCACCTCCTTCCCTCACCGTTGATTTTTCCCACTTGGAACGTGAAATTACTCTCCAGGAAATTACCACGGCCATTCATTCTCTCAAAAAATCAAAAGCCCCTGGCCCCGATGGTCTGCCTGTTGAATTTTACTCCTCCTTCCATTCCTTTTTTGCCCCTAAACTCCTTCAATTATTTAATTCTTTTATTTTGGAGGCTAAAGCCTCTGGGTCCTTTTTGGATGCTCTCATTGTAATTATCCCCAAACCTGATAAAGATCATTCCCAATGTAAAAATTACTGCCCCATATCTTTAATCAATTATGATTGTAAAATGTTAGCTAAAATCTTTGCCTCTCGCCTTGACTCCATTATCCCTCGCTTAATCAACACAGACCAGGTGGGTTTTGTTAAGGGTAGACTCGCTGCTGATAATGCTCGTCTTTTTTCCAATGTTCTTGCTCACAGTAAAAATGTCACAACCCCGTTGGCAGCCCTTTCTTTGGATGCTGAAAAAGCTTTCGACCGTATTAATTGGCAATATATGTTCCGTACCCTTCATTGGTTTGGTTTTGGCCCAAATTTTATATCCTTGGTTAAGCTCCTTTATTCATCCCCCCGTGCCAGTATTTTTGTTAACAACCAATTTTCCAGATTCTTTTCTTTGTCCAGAGGCACAAGACAAGGTTGTCCCCTTTCCCCTTTATTATTTATTTTATGTCTTGAGCCCTTTCTACAGCGCATTCGTTCCAACCCTGATATTACTGGTATAAAATTTTCCTCTGTCGATGTTAAATTATCAGCGTATGCTGATGATGTCCTCATTTACATGTCTAATCCCGAATCTTCCCTTCCACCCTTTTTGCATGAAGTTCAGTTGTATTCCTCCATATCAGGTTATAAGCTTAATTTATCCAAAACGGAAGTTCTACCCCTTAACTCGCTGTGCTTCCAATACATGTTTAGTGATACTTATTTTGCATGGTGCCCATCTAAAATTAAGTACCTTGGTATATGGTTCTCTTCCTCTCTGAAAGATACCCTTACATTAACCTTTGATTCATTGACTAGTAAAATTCAATCCCTTCTGCAAATTTGGTCCCCCTTATTTCTATCCTGGTGGGGTAGACTGGACACCATCAAAATGATGATTACCCCACATGTTTTATATACTGTTTCTATGCTCCCTTTCAAAATTCCCAAATCCTATTTTTCCCGTAATAATTCTGTATGTACAACATTTTTGTGGAATAATAAGCATCCCCGTATTGGTTTACATAAGTTGATCCGACCTAAAAATGAAGGAGGTGTTCGGTTTCCTGATTTTGGCTCATACCATTCTGCCTTTTTGATCAAACAATCCTTCTCCTTGGCTTACAACTTCCTAGATGCTCCTGTCCCTAAGTGGGTTCTTCTGGAACGCTCTCTTTTAAAAGATTTCTCCTTTCAGCATATTACTTTTATGTCAAATTGTACTTTTATATCCAAATATCCCATTTTGAAGTATTCCCAATCCCTGTTGCAAACTGTTTTTTCCTCTAATCTTTCCCCGCTGCAATGTTTTTTATCCTCTGTAGTTTGGTATAACAAATTCCTTAGATATAAAGGTAAATCGTTCTATTTTAAACACTGGAAAGAAAAGGATATACTGTTTGTACATCAATTTTTCCTTGATTCCTCTCTTATTTCCTTTCCAGTATTGCAATCCATGTTTAATTTACCTTCCTCATTTTTCTCTGAATATTCTATTATAACATCTGCTATTCAATCTCACTTATCCTCTCTACCTTTTTCCTCCGACTCTTTTTCTTCCTTCACTCCTGTCACTCCACTTTATCCTCTTTTTTCTACTCAACTCCCTAAGGCTGCTCTTGTATATTCACTTTTACTGTCCAATTCTTCTGTTCGCTCTAAATCTAAAGTAGAGACTGCATGGGAGTATGTTCTGGATGTCTCCCTTGACATTGTAATGTGGGATCGTTTATGGTCCAGGATTTTCAAAGTCTCTGTTGCTGCACGCATTACTCAATCCTTTCTTTTTTTATATCATAGAGTTGTTATTACCCCGGTTACTATTCATAAATTTTCTCCAACCTCTTCTCCTTTATGTTGGTCCTGTTCCAAAGTTACAGGCACTCTACAACACCAACTTTACGAATGTTCCCCTGTTTTCTCCTTTTGGACTGATGTTTGGTCTATATGTATGAAAATGTTATCTATTTCCTCCACATTATCCTTTTAACGCATATTTTTAGGTTCTTTATCTGGAGATATTAATATTGTTACACCCTCTTCTGCTAAATTGTTAGACCTATTTATTGCTCTTGCATTTAAAGTTATTTTATCGTGTTGGAAAGACAATTCACAACTCTCGGTCCACACGTGGTGGAATTATATTTGTGATGAACACAGAATTTCTATTGCTTCCTCCACCTCTGTTCCTCTGAAAATTAAATCCGATCTGCTATGGCTTCCCTTCACTTCCTATCTTTCCTCTAATCCTTCTCCCTTACCGCGTGCTCCTCATCTCTCATGATCCCTCTAGTTACCTACCCTTATGGCTGAGATACCCGCCACCCCCTCTCAACACAATCCCCAAAGGATGGGAAACCGGAAACAGTTCTGAAGTTTTTGGAAGAGGGAGGGAGTGACCCTCCCGGCCGTATTTATTAAAATATGAAACAAAATTAAAACATTAAATCAACAGCTTCATATAAATGTACAATTTCATTACCACATTGCGATGTTTGGCTAACCTTAACAGATTCTCTAATACAAAGGTTCTCCTAGCCGAACTAACATCCTCCAAAACATTTACTTGAAATTTTGAAATTGTACATCCTAACGTTTAAGGGCCAACGGCAAGGTCGTAACCGGTGTCAAGATCCCTAACCCAGAAATATCGCCCTCACTTGTGAGGGGCGGCCCAGAGGCGTACCTCAAGTGCAATTACCAATTTCCCTTGACTTGACGGGGGCCCTACTAAAACTCGACGCCACTTAGAGGTCGTACGAGGACTCGTGTGAGGTATCTAGAAGGTAGCGTAGACCCCCCCCCCCAAACCCCACACAACTTACCACATCTGCCGTCGCAGACGTCCTGGCCCCGGGAAATTCCCCAGGAGGGGGCTGTAACCCCTCCTACCCAGGAAGGGGCCTTGACCGCCTTTCCTTTTCTTTCGGCGTCCCATCCTAGAAGGGACCGCCTCCCCGTTGAGGGGCCAATGGCCACCTCCCCCGAGCGCTCCCATCCGTGTTGGGTGACGCCCACTCATAGGGATCTTCCAATTAGTGCTCACCGATCATGACCTTACCGCCCGACCAAAATAAATACGACAACGCTAACTAAATGACTAAACTACAAAGATATTGGCAACTACAACTATATTAAAAGCATGTTTACCAATGCACACTAAAGCAGAATTTCTTTATTCGCGAAACATTACCCAAATCGACCATTCTTTATTACATACTCAAAAATCATCACGATAATACCACAACCTGTAAACGAAAATCAAAGTTATCCATCCACTTTATTCAAAACCACTTGCTGTCCTCAGGGGCTGGTGGGTGGGTCAAAATTGGCTCTTCGTTCCGTCTCGAGCTCACGTGCAGCGAGGAGGTGCAGCTTCAGAGCACAGGAACAAGAGGATGCCTTCTGGTCTTGCTTCTCCTTTTATCCGTCTTCAGGGCGGGCGTAAACCCGCCCCTGCCTGCCCCAAGGGCGTGGCCGGCCGCGTCAGTGTCTAGGCCAGCCCACTCCAGGGCGGGAAAAAGCGCGCCCCGGCTACGCCGCTTCGGGCATACCAGCCGAGACTCGCTTCCCGCCCAAGATGGCTTCCCGGGGGGATCGTGGTACTCCGCCATACGTTCGGGGGGACCGAGTGGTCGCCCCTTTCCATATGGCTGAGATACCCGCCACCCCCTCTCAACACAATCCCCAAAGGATGGGAAACCGGAAACAGTTCTGAAGTTTTTGGAAGAGGGAGGGAGTGACCCTCCCGGCCGTATTTATTAAAATATGAAACAAAATTAAAACATTAAATCAACAGCTTCATATAAATGTACAATTTCATTACCACATTGCGATGTTTGGCTAACCTTAACAGATTCTCTAATACAAAGGTTCTCCTAGCCGAACTAACATCCTCCAAAACATTTACTTGAAATTTTGAAATTGTACATCCTAACGTTTAAGGGCCAACGGCAAGGTCGTAACCGGTGTCAAGATCCCTAACCCAGAAATATCGCCCTCACTTGTGAGGGGCGGCCCAGAGGCGTACCTCAAGTGCAATTACCAATTTCCCTTGACTTGACGGGGGCCCTACTAAAACTCGACGCCACTTAGAGGTCGTACGAGGACTCGTGTGAGGTATCTAGAAGGTAGCGTAGACCCCCCCCCAAACCCCACACAACTTACCACATCTGCCGTCGCAGACGTCCTGGCCCCGGGAAATTCCCCAGGAGGGGGCTGTAACCCCTCCTACCCAGGAAGGGGCCTTGACCGCCTTTCCTTTTCTTTCGGCGTCCCATCCTTAGAAGGGACCGCCTCCCCGTTGAGGGGCCAATGGCCACCTCCCCCGAGCGCTCCCATCCGTGTTGGGTGACGCCCACTCATAGGGATCTTCCAATTAGTGCTCACCGATCATGACCTTACCGCCACAGGCCGGATAGTTGACCGGCTATCCGGACCCCCCACAAAACTCCTACCTAAAGGTCATATTATAACGTTTTCAGCCATGCTAAGAAGTCTCCTATGAGTAACTCATTCCCCACCCGAGACAAATGCACACCATCCCCCAAATACATACTGTCATCATTAATACACCCATGCGAAATATAATGCAGTGTTTTGGAACGGAACAATCTACTGACTTTGTTATTAAGCTTTCTAACAGAATGATTCAAAGCGGGAACAGAAATAGCCCCCCGCCACACCTTTCGTGGGATCATATGGGACCACGCAATTGTGCACCCTGGAACTCTCCTCGCTAACCAACTTACAGTGGAAAGCATCGCCTCGAGGAGAAGTCGTCTACCAGTGGTGACCAAATCATTGCCCCCAAGATGTACTATGACTATAGACGGCGGTGACCTCGTCCGCCCTAACAAACCCTCGAAAAATGATTGAAACTGGTCAATACAGAGACCGCCTCTTCCGTAGAAGGACACCCTGTACCCGTATTCCCCAGCTACGTGAGTTATGTCACCTGCCTTGAATACGTCCGCGGCACGCCTCACGTATGAGTGGCCCACGACCCACACCTCCTTTTTCACAGCCGGTGATGTCTGACCGCTGGCCTGGTGTTGGGTCGACTGCATAGTCCGCCCCGCCTCGTAGGCTTGCGCAACTGAAAACCAAACAAAAACAAGAAGCGTGAGTACATCGTTACAGCTTCATAACATGTGCAACCGCACATACCTTTTATAACAATTGGAGGACCAACGCCCCACCCGTTTAACTTGTTCCACATTCAGACCCCTGGCTGTAGCCTCTGTAGCAGCCCCTATCCGAAAGGAATGGGTCCCAAACTCGCCCGGGTTCAAGCCCGCAGCGGCAATCGACATCGCAAGCACCCGCTGAAACTGAAATTTTGTCAGTGGGGTGGCGTCAGCGTGTCTCAACAAGGCCCCCCCCCATGATGCCACCCTTCGTGCCAGGTAATCTTCTAAACAGTTTACCGGACACATGGAGGACCCGGGCATCCTGCGTATAATTATGCAGTCACCCATCCCACTCTGATCGGTCTTGGACCTGACAAATGAGACAGTCATTGTCTCCCCTCTGATCTGAACGTGCTCCTGGCACAAACCCCCTGTCACATCCTGCTTGTTCCTCGCCACTAGTTCGCTTACCCGCATCGCCCCGTGAAATGCCAGCGTAAAAGCGGCTCGGAATAACACTGTCTCATACTGAGATGAACATGTAGCAGGGAGTGTGGATAACAACAGGGCCAACCTATCCAAACCTATCGGGCGCCTCTCATCTACTCTGCGACCCTCAAGGCGTTGCCACCCACGTAGCGCTTTTTGCACAACGAAAGACGCTGTCGGGTCCTGGATCCCATGAGCCCTAGCAACAAAGGAAATGGCAGCCCGATGCCTCTGAGCCGTGGCCACCGATTTCCCTGCCAGATGTAAGGACATCAGAAAATTCACCACCCATTCCTCGTGGCCCCAAAGCCCCTCTCTATCAGTCCCCAAAAAGGCTAAATAGGACCGGAACGCCCCTTCATATGCCTTCCTCGTCCTGGGTGCTAAACTCTCTCCCACGAGGTTACGAAGTTCGGGGCACCGAGAGACCAGAGAGCTTCGGGAAAGGGTGCCGGCTCCGGGTTCGCTGTGGGAAGAAAACCCCAGAAAGCCTGCATACGAAAACGAGATAGTGCATCAGCCGCCTGGTTCATTACCCCCGGGACATGTCTTGCTTTGAATAGCACATTTAATTGCATACACAGTAAAACAATTTCCTTGAGCAGTCTCAAAATCAATTTGCATCGTGCTGCCTGGCTATTGATACACTCGACCACGGTCATATTGTCAGACCAAAATACCACAGAGTGATCTTTGAACCCTTCGGGCCAAGTTCTCAGGGCCACCAAAATGGGGAAAAGTTCCAGGAAAGCGATGTTACTCGTCAGTCCGTTGTCATGCCACCATGCCGGCCACTTTTGTGCAGACCATCTTGTGCCGAAAATGGCACCAAAACCTATGCTCCCTGCCGAATCTGTCCACAGCCCCAACTCCTCAGAGGACACGGCCGGTTTGTTCCAGACGACTCGACCATTGAAATCCGCCAGAAATGCCAACCAAATGCGCATGTCCTGGCGTACCTCAGCCGAGAGCCTTGTGCGATGATGGCCCTCCTTCAGGCCGACCATGGCTTGAGCAATCGAACGGGAAAAGGGGCGGGCCATTGGTATAACCCTCAGGGCAAAATTCAACTGACCCACTAACTGCTGCAATTGATGCAGCTTAACCTTAGATCCACATATACACATTTGTAGGGATGCCCTGAACTTTGACACTTTGTCAGCTGGTAAACGAAAACAACCTTCTCCGGAGTCTAACTCGATCCCCAGAAACTCGAGGCAAGTAGAAGGACCCACAGTCTTACCTGGTGCCAATGGCACGCCAAACTGATTCATCAAGACACAAAAATCGGCCAAGGCCTGACCACATTCCGGATCCCCGGCTGCCCCCAGGAACAAAAAATCATCGAGGTAATGCATGACATGTTGGAAACCTGTTCTTCTTTGTGAAGACCCATTGTAGAAAACTACTGAATTTTTCAAAATAAGCACAAGATATAGAGCACCCCATCGGCATACACCTATCCATATAATAATGACCCTGAAACATGAAACCCAGGAGACGCTGATCGTCTGGATGTACCGGGAGCAACCGGAACGCTGACTCGATATCAGATTTTGCCATCAGCGCCCCGGGCCCCAGGCGATTCAAAATGGCTACGGCCTCATCGAAGGATGCGTACCGCACCGAACATACTTCCGGGTCTATCGCTTCGTTTACGGAAAGACCACGTGGAGCTGATAAATTATGTATCAGCCGGAACTCACCCGGGTCCTTCTTGGGGACCACTCCTAAAGGAGAACAAACAAAGTTATGCACCGGGGGTACACTAAACGGGCCGGCGACTCGTCCTCGAGTAACCTCCTTCCGGATCTTATCCTGTACCACGGTCGTATGCTGCAGGACCGAAAGCTGATTTTTACATCTCTCCACACCCTGAAAGTCCCCCACTGGGATGCGGAAACCATACGAAAACCCGTTCCGCAACACCCCAGCAGAAGTACGATCCGGGTATTCACTGAGCCAGGGAATCATTGCCAAGGTATCAATCGGGGTAGGTAAAGGCGCCCCTCGGACTATGTTAGACCTGTTTGGCGCCTCCTCTACCCCCGTTATCACCCGTTTTGGCTCTGCACGTGGACTCAGGATGGGATGATTGCCCACACCCACTACATTCGTGTCTAAATTTGCACGATCCCTGGGGCCTAGTACATTTACCCCTGTTGAAATTCCAACAAACCCCCCTTTTTCCTGTATTGCCGGCAGGCCTCGAGTAATTGTCGGTGCCTGCACCTGATCGAAAGGGCGTCCCCGCATACTGGCGGGAGGATTCGCCAACGCTACTCCCTACTAATGGCAATTTCAACATACCAGTATCCTTCATTTTAGACCATGACACAGAATCATAACAATCCCAAGTTAAGTTTTTATCGTGTTCTTTGGCCTTTCTAAAAAGATTATCATAGCAAAACCAATGATTACCCTCGTGTGATGTCGAGTATCCCATGATTCGTGACTGGTAAGTCGGCAAGTCGGGCAGCAAATCGGGCCTTCGCTCCCCCAAGATTGACGTAAAAATCCCCCACGCTTTGCCCCAATTGCCAATGTTTTCATTTACCTTAAAGGCGGCCATTTTTGCGCGCCAAACACTCGGATGCATGAGGTCCTTCTGGCCTTTAACATGCTCCATCTCATAATTGTCAGTAAGCAACGAGAAGATGTTTACATATTCCCCTGCCCAAATCTTCTCTTTAATAGCCAAAGGAACATGTTGACCCAACTTTTCCCTACGAGAGGGTGCTGACTCGTCCCTCGCAATCGGCAATGGCCGCTTACCTGAACCGGACGCTGCCTCTGCGGTCGAACCCGTCCCCTGTGGCTTGTCTACTGCTGCAGCCGGCGTGGACACCTTCGCTGCTTCCCGTTTCTCACGCAGTTGCTTCATCAGCACCTGCGCTTCGACAGCCGTGGCGCCCTCGCTACCTTCACCCAACCACGCTGCTAATTGTGCTGCCAGCTCGGGCCGCATATCTTCCCTGGACACGGGGGTGACCACAACGGGAATCGGATTCCCTTCCTCCGGCACGGGAGTGGGTGCCTCGAGCGGAGCACTGGGACCCGGGATGTCTCCCCCAGCTGCTCCCCTCCTGGGCCTCTTGTTTTTCCCTCCCGGGGCTGCTCCCGCCAAAGGACGTTTTGGCCCCCCTTCCTCGTCTTTATCCATCCGCCTCTTTAGGTCGGTCACCTCCTTCATGAGAACGCACAGCATCTGGTCAGTAGTCATGCGCTTTCCCGCCTTCTTCGGCATTCTCCAACAGAGTATCTGAAAAACAAACAAGAACGATTACAACGCTCAAAATTGGCTCTTCGTTCCGTCTCGAGCTCACGTGCAGCGAGGAGGTGCAGCTTCAGAGCACAGGAACAAGAGGATGCCTTCTGGTCTTGCTTCTCCTTTTATCCGTCTTCAGGGCGGGCGTAAACCCGCCCCTGCCTGCCCCAAGGGCGTGGCCGGCCGCGTCAGTGTCTAGGCCAGCCCACTCCAGGGCGGGAAAAAGCGCGCCCCGGCTACGCCGCTTCGGGCATACCAGCCGAGACTCGCTTCCCGCCCAAGATGGCTTCCCGGGGGGATCGTGGTACTCCGCCATACGTTCGGGGGGACCGAGTGGTCGCCCCTTTCCATTCTCCTCTTTCTTTTCTCTACTCTTTTCTTCTCTTCTGCTTTCCTCTTTTCTCTCTCTTTCCCTCTTTCCTTTCTCTACTTCTTTTTACCCTTCTTTTCCATATACAAATTCCTTTGAACTATGTCATTTCTCATTATATTCATATGTACTTTTTTCTAATTTTTCATGACATGCTTTATTGTATTACTTTTCAATGCTTAATAAAAATTTCTTAAACAAAAAAAACAACATCAATTATACTAGACTTGTTGGTACCAGATAGAATTATTGGATAAACTCTTAAGTGAAAGAAACAAATTGAATGAAGCATAATGGAGCTATATTACAGTACTAGTTGGTGGCAGATATATGCAGTTATAAACAGCTCTGGTTACAAGGTAAAGATTCCCAAGACAGCATGTTTTTGGTACTGAGTACTATCATAACCTTGTTATAGCAGTGATAGATAGATTACATCAAACGCTATTAGAGAATCTATATCTCTTGACTAAGGGCTGATCAATATTTTTCATGTTAGGCAAGCCAAGGCTTGCCACTCAGAGCTAGAGTTCAAGACATTCTTGACTGAGTCTGCAAGGCAGATCCAGCGTTGCTCTTTTATGGTCAGGCTTCTGTCAACGTTGGGTTGCCTGATGGTCGGTTTTACTGTTTCATCTTCCCACCAGATAATGTCTTCCACGGTGTGTTTCATTAGTGAGAAATGTTCCACTAAAGGGGCATTCCCTACATGACACCGAATTCTGGATTGGTGTTGTAGTATCCGTTGTTTAACTTTCTGTGTTGTTTTACCAAAGTATCTTAGTACACACGGACACTCAATACAGTAAACAACATTTGTGCTGTTATAGTTTGAAAAGCTTTTCAATGTAAAAGTCTTACCATTTATTGTGAAATCTTTACATGTTTTTGAAGTCTGACATGCTATACATTGGTTGCATTTAAAGTGTCCAATGATCGGAGTAAGTTGGCGCATATTGTCAACTAGGTTTGTGTCTTTTTCCTTATATGCATGAACTAAGCGATCTCTTAAGTTGCGTCCACGTTTGAATGCAAACATCGATTTCTCACAGAGTTCAGGGAGGCTTGATAATAGGGACCAATGTTTCAAGACCAATTTTTTCACCTGGGTGGTGGCTGTACCAAACGTGGTGACACAAACTAGTTTTGTTGAGGTCGTTGATGGTTTAGTTGCCAAGAGTGCTATTCTATCATTATACCAAGCCCTTTTTAATGAGCGCTTGAGTAGTTTGTTCGGGTAACCTCGAGCGTGTAATTTAATTTTGAGTTGTTGTGCTTCAGCCAAATAGTCAGTGCGTCTCGTACAATTTCTTCGGAGGCGAAGAAATTAGCGGAATGGGAGGCCAACCCTCAGGGCTTGTGGATGGTGGCTGTCGTATTTTAACAGCGTGTTTCTTGCCGTTGGTTTGGTGAACAGCGTGGTATAGAGAGTTTTGTCTTCATTAACTTTAATAGAGATGTCAAGAAAGTCCATACTCTTTTGGTCATATTTCATCGTGAATTAAAAGTTGGAATTAAGAGCATTCACCCATGTGTGAAAGATGTTCAATTCCTCAATGGTGCCATGCCAGATGAAAAAAATGTCATCAATATAGCCTAGCCAGCATTTAATGCTGAATGAGAAAGGATTATTGATGTTGTAGATATACTCTTTCTCAAAATGAGATACATAGATGTTAGCTATATCTGGTGCAAAAATAGCACCCATGGCTAACCCCTTTCTGCTGTTGATAGAATGTCTTTTCGCAGATAAAAAAGTTTTCGCATAGGGGAATGCAAATGCAATCTAAGATGAAATTTGTTGGGACAGCATGTGGTCTAGTTCTATTTTCTAGCAGATCTTCTAGAATTAAAAGGACATCGTTTTGTGGGATATTTGTGTATAAACTCTCGATGTCCATTGACACCAAGAGTTCTGTTTCCAAATCGAATGGAAGGTTTTCAACTACATTGATCACTGCTGTGGTGTCTCTAATGTAGTGTTCCGATTCTGTAGCGAAGGGTCTGATGAAAAAATCAGCATATTCAGCCAACGGTTTTAAGATACTTTTCGTCTTGAAATTTGAAATTAATTTTGAAGTAATCCTATGGATACACTGGGTTCAATTTATTGATGAACCAATAAGTATAAAACAATTCAAGTGAAGTGACTTAGAAAACAAAATCCCTTGTAGTCACCCTTTACTTTAATTATTCATTGCCCAAGCCTACAAGGGTATATTGGGTTTCCCACCTTTCTGACACCATTTGTGTCTGAGCTGGGATGGTGCAGTGAGATAAATAACGGTGATGGATCAAGCCCTGATCTTTGGACTGGGTAAGAGTGGTCTGCTTAATTCAGACACTCTGTTCATCACCACCCTCTTTTCTGAATCGTTTTTTGGCCACTATAGGTGTGGCAGGGTATACTCAGACATGAGTCCCTTTCTCACTGCACCATCAGGATTCAAGCAAGCCGGGCCGAAGACGGCTGAAATGCCAGAAACCAGTCCCCGGTAGCTTCTCTCCTTTCTGGTGAAGAATTGGCTTGGTAGTTTAGTCTGCCCTGTTCCCATGATGCACTGGGCCAGGGACAGACTGATTTGCATATAGCCAGGTTCTGAGCTGGGATGGTGCAGTGAGATAAATAACGGTGATGGATCAAGCCCTGATCTTTGGACTGGGTAAGAGTGGTCTGCTTAATTCAGACACTGTTCATCACCACCCCCTTTTCTGAATCGTTTTTTGGCCACTATAGGTGTGGCAGGGTATACTCAGACATGAGTCCCTTTCTCACTGCACCATCAGGATTCAAGCAAGCCGGGCCGAAGACGGCTGAAATGCCAGAAACCGGTCCCCGGTAGCTTGTCTCCTTTCTGGTGAAGAATTGGCTTGGTAGTTTAGTCTGCCCTGTTCCCATGATGCACTGGGCCAGGGACAGACTGATTTGCATATAGCCAGGTTCTGAGCTGGGATGGTGCAGTGAGATAAATAACGGTGATGGATCAAGCCCTGATCTTTGGACTGGGTAAGAGTGGTCTGCTTAATTCAGACACTCTGTTCATCACCACCCCCTTTTCTGAATCGTTTTTTGGCCACTATCGGTGTGGCAGGGTATACTCAGACATGAGTCCCTTTCTTACTGCACCATCAGGATTCAAGCAAGCCGGGCCGTAGACGGCTGAAATGCCAGAAACCGGTCCCCGGTAGCTTGTCTCCTTTCTGGTGAAGAATTGGCTTGGTAGTTTAGTCTGCCCTGTTCCCATGATGCACTGGGCCAGGGACAGACTGATTTGCATATAGCCAGGTTCTGAGCTGGGATGGTGCAGTGAGATAAATAACGGTGATGGATCAAGCCCTGATCTTTGGACTGGGTAAGAGTGGTCTGCTTAATTCAGACACTGTGTTCATCACCACCCCCTTTTCTGAATCGTTTTTTGGCCACTATAGGTGTGGCAGGGTATACTCAGACATGAGTCCCTTTCTCACTGCACCATCAGGATTCAAGCAAGCTGGGCCGAAGTCGTCTGAAATGCCAGAAACCGGTCCCCGGTAGCTTGTCTCCTTTCTGGTGAAGAATTGGCTTGGTAGTTTAGTCTGCCCTGTTCCCATGATGCACTGGGCCAGGGACAGACTGATTTGCATATAGCCAGGTTCTGAGCTGGGATGGTGCAGTGAGATAAATAACGGTGATGGATCAAGCCCTGATCTTTGGACTGGGTAAGAGTGGTCTGCTTAATTCAGACACTGTGTTCATCACCACCCCCTTTTCTGAATCGTTTTTTGGCCACTATAGGTGTGGCAGGGTATACTCAGACATGTGTCCCTTTCTCACTGCACCATCAGGATTCAAGCAAGCTGGGCCGAAGACGGCTGAAATGCCAGAAACCGGTCCCCAGTAGCTTGTCTCCTTTCTGGTGAAGAATTGGCTTGGTAGTTTAGTCTGCCCTGTTCCCATGATGCACTGGGCCAGGGACAGACTGATTTGCATATAGCCAGGTTCTGAGCTGGGATGGTGCAGTGAGATAAATAACGGTGATGGATCAAGCCCTGATCTTTGGACTGGGTAAGAGTGGTCTGCCTAATTCAGACACTCTGTTCATCACCACCCCCTTTTCTGAACCATTTGTGTTTGGGCATGCCAATGCCCCCACACCCATTCTGGGCAGCCCCCACATATAAGAAAAACTGGGTGTATAGTGGGCTTTCTGGGGATATTGGCATGCCCATTCTAGGCAGCCCCAACCCCTGAACTATGGAACAAATAATCCCTGGTGACTAGTGTGTTGGGGGGCAGAAAGATTGAATATGCCCATTTATATATGGGGGAGCAAAGACCCTTGCCCCCCTCCCTGGTGTTTAGTGGTGGATCCCTGCTCGGGGATTGCCCTCCTACGGCGATCCCCAAGCAGCGATCAACTAGGGAGGGGTACCATTTGAAATGGGAGATTCTCTCCTTTCCAATGATACCTCTCCTGTGTGTTTCAGTGCTCGGGGGACTGCAATAGCACCATGAGCACCGAAGCACTGAAACTGAAACGAGCTGATCGGTTCATTTCAGTTTCAGTTTCAATGTAATGTCATCATCGCCCCATGCGTGCGATCGTCATCACATTGAGAAAAAATGCCTCAGGATGTTGGGGAAGCTCACCCCACCTCCTGAGGCAAAAAAAAGGAAATCTCTCTGTTCTTTACAGCAGAAGGATTTTGTGCTGATGTGCACATGATGTAATGGTTCCGTCATGAGCACACGAGCAGTGTGGCTCATGATGGAACCCTTCCGTCATGAGTATGGAAGGGGTTAATGAATAGCTTATTCAAACAGACACCTACAGAGTAGAGCTTGGTACTTGTATAACATCCTGGTACAGATAGTGTATTTTTGAAGGGCTCAGAGAGAATATTATTATTGAGAAAACCTTAACAAGCATTCACAATGCAATAAGTCTCGGGTTAATTAAGTTTGAGCTATTGGCATTGCTTAATATTGCAACACCAATTGCACCAAAAGTCTATAAATTGTAGGCCAAAAAAATGTCTATTTATTTTTGTAGCATTGATGGCATGCTGCGCTTTAGATAAATTTGTTTGAAAGTAAAATGCGCCATACTGCGATTGCTACAATAGTTATCTGTGGATGCGTTAACAATTGATGTGTGCAATTACATATGATTTGTTCAGACTTACCGCCTGTCTGCCGTCTCCTAGCACCCAGCAGCATCACGCAGCAGTATGCTGAAAGGAAGGAGCTATCTGCTTCTAAATTTAATACCACGTTATAATGTGCAAATGCCGAAAACAAACGCGGGTTGTGATTTTGTAAGCTAAGGTAAGCATTTTTGCTCTATTGCTTGTTAGCAAATTGGGTTTGTCGTACAGCCTGCACAACAGATGCGTTTTTAGAACAAAGCTGACGGAGCAGTCAGTGCATGGCCAGAATATAAGTAAACTTGCATACAATTCCGTGATTTCTGCTCTCGCTCTGTGCGGGGATATTTAAAAGGAGAGGCGCGTTCACTGGCGCAGTGTGTGCCTCTGGGTATGCGCACAGACACATACTCTCTCGCGCTCTGTCACACACTCATACACACACACTCTCACATTACATACACACACTGACTATGCTGGGGCAGGGCACAGGACATGCCGCTCTCGCCTTGAGACTCCATAGTGTCAGAGCGCATGTAACTCGGGAGGGACTGAGAACACAGGAGAGCATGTGCGCCTCGAGCTGGGACTGCTTTTAAATAAAAGGAGAGGCGCATGCACTGTTGCAGTGTGCGCCTCTGGGTATGCACACAGACACCTACTCTCTCGCTGGTAGTAAAACGTACCCTTCTGCAGTGCTGTAAGCCTATTCGTGCTGGAAGCTTCCCTGCTTAATTTGTGGAGGTGTGTATATGAGTATATGCATGCATGTGTGCGCACGTGTGTGTGCCTGCGTGAGTGTGTGTTCATGCTTGGGTGTTTGTGTGTGGGTGTGTGTGCGCGCATGTTTGCATTTGTATGTGTGTGTGTGTGCGTGAGTATGTGCGTAGGGGGGGTGGTGCTGTTATAAGTGTGGGGGGCTCCTCGACTGTTCCTTGGTTCTGCGGGGGGGCGGTGCTGTTATAAGTGTGGGGGGCACCTCAGCTGTTCCTCGGTTCTGTGCCGGGCGGTGCTGTTATAAGTGTGGGGCGCTCCTCGGCTGTTCCTTTCTTGTTTCTGCCAGGGGAAGGGGCCTCGGTGGTTTCTCGGCTCTAGGGGGTAGTTGATATGTGTGTGTTAGGGGCGTGGAGGCATGTGAGTCCTGCTGCTACAGGTCGTCGGTTCTGCATGGGGGAGCAGCAGGCTTGAGGCTGAGGTGTGGACTGGACGAAGGAGCCTTTCGGGGATACAGGTGCCCGTTCTTCAGCTGGGGGGGGGCTGGGTGAGGACGGAGAGCAGTGTGGCGAGGCTTTCATTTTCCAGGGGCTGCAGGAAGAGGGCGCTTCCAGGGGTGTGGGGCCTCTTGAAGTGCAACAGGTGTTGCTTCTGTGAGAGATACAATTGTATGTAAAGGGGGCTTGAATTCACGGCGGAGGAGCGGCTTAATACTCAATGCAGAAAATGTGCGTTATGCTGGACTCGCCAAGAGGAGGCGCTTGCTTTTGGGAAAGGGTGCAATGTGGGGGGGGGTAGGATGGAGGAGAGGTCAGCAGCGGCAGAGTCGCCTTCGGGGGTGGCGGGGCTGGGGGCTCGCTAAGGGACAGTGAATGGATGCCAAGAGGAGGTGCTTGCTTTTGGGAAAGGGTGCAATGGGAGAGGTGAGGTGGAGGGTGAGGAGAGAGACAGGTGGAGGGTAAGGAGAGAGACAGGTGGAGGGTTAGGAGAGACAGGGGTGGAGGGTGAGGAGAGACAGGGGTGGAGGGTGAGGAAAGACAGTGGTGGAGGGTGAGGAGAGACAGAGGTGGAGGGTGAGGAGAGACAGGGGTGGAGGGTGAGGAGAGACCAAGGTGGAGGGTGAGGAGAGAACAAGGTGGAGGGTGAGGAGAGACCAAGGTGGAGGGTGAGGAGAGATCAAGGTGGAGGGTGAGGTGAGACAGAGGTGGAAGGGAGTCAGAAGTAGAGGTGAAGAGAGACAGAGGTGAGGGGGGAGACAGGTGGGAGAGGTATCACTTTCACCTCCTCTCCTAGTGTAAGGTAACGCCCCCTCTCCACCGGTCCTGCCGGGGCGGAGAACAGATCCCGAACTGAGTTCCGAGCAGGGGAGGTAGTGTGTGTGAGTTAAGGAGGAGCCCCGCCCCTTAGACTGTCCTAGGGAAGCAGCTGAGGAGGTGGATGCAGAGATGTAAATAGACTTCTGTCCTGGCTGTACTCGCCACCAAAAACAATAAGTAAGGGACAGGGCACGGGGAGCCCAGGAGGCAAACTCCACCCACTCCCGCAGGGCAGTACTGTACTCAGTCACCTCCCTGTACAGCAGGAAGACACGGTGTGTTTATTTTGAAAGCTTCGTGAACAGATTTTAGAACGAAGAATAAACTGGCAGGTACTGTTAAGGTTGTTGGGATCACTTCACTACCACACGGCCCATGCATTGAACACCTCCACAAGGCAGGGCACCCTAGTTTCTGCTGATTACCACCCCTTGCATGTCAGAGCTAGACACTGGTCAGGGTGTTATTTGTTTATTATGCGGTTTTACTTAGCACGTTCTCGAGCTGGTGGCCAAAGCAAACAGGTTCTGGATGAACAAGTGCCGAGCTCGAGGCATCCTGCACTTCCACGAGATATGAGGGCAATACACAAATCCTGGGGAAGGTGAGCACATGAGAGACATGTTGCAGGCGGGGGCATTTGCATGCGGCGGGGGCTGACAAGCACATAAGCTCCGGCACACAGACGCACACACGCACTTCTAAAAATATCAGACCGTATGTGTAGTGGCTGAGGATCTTCACGGCGGCGGCGATGACGAGGAAGCCATGGGGAGCGTGTGCAGTGGCTGAGGATCTTCACGGCGGGGGCGATGACGAGGAAGCCATGGGGAGCGTGTGCAGTGGATGAGGATCTTCACGGCGGCGGCGAAACTGAAAACTTGGTGGGAGCACACGAGACGCCGTCGCCGTGAGTGTGCGCGCGACCAAATCCGCGCATGGCCAGCTCTTCTCGCTCCCTCTCCCATTCAGAAAGCTGGGCGCGTGCCCAGCTCTTGTCTCCCTTTGGCTGCTGAAACGATTGCTATAGTTCTTTGCCGAGAACGCGCTTTGCACGTCTCTAAGCCGAGACCTAAAAAACGGCCTATGGAATTGTATCATCTTGCTTGAACCTGAATGGACAGTCTTATGAGAACTTTGTGTAGGTGTGTAAAGTGTCAGAGTTGTAATGTATGTACTGTAATGTGAGGGACACTTCTATAGCGCGGCTGCCACCCACCAGGTATCCTGACGCTGGGACTGAGATTGAAGAACATAGCTGAGAATTAATCTCTAGGAAAGAGTCTAGTTTTCAAATGCTTCCTGAAGCGTGACAAAGTATCCATTTATCTATGCTTAATTGGCAGAGTGTTCCAGAGCCGGGAGGCTACAAAACTAAATGATCTGCCCCCCAGTCGAACTTTATTGACACAGGGACTGCATATCAGACTGGCTGAAGAGGAACGCAGGCTTCTTGCTGGGGAGTACCATAGAAATTTCCTCTGTAAGAGCTTAGGCCCCATTTTATGTGCTGCCCTATACACGATACAGAGTGCCTTAAACTGGACTCGCTGCACAATGGGCACTCAGTGAAGATCTTTTAGGGCAAGCAAGGCTGATGCTCTGCGTTGTCTGTTTAGCGTAAGCTTAGCTGCAATAATCTGCATCCTTTGCAGTTTTTCTAGCAATGAAGCCAGGGCTCCTAGGAGAAGGGCATTGCGGTAATCGAATCTGCTCATAATAATGCTCCTTACCTCTTGAGTTCTAGCTGAGGCAGGTAGAACTTGAAATATTTTTCAAAGGACTCGGAGCAGAGATAGACAGGTGCTCATGGTTTTATCTACTTGAGAATCCAATTGTAGATTACTGTCTAGAAGTACTCCTAGATTACGGGCTGTTTTAACAGGCAATAGAGGATAGTTAGCAGAGCCTGGCCAGAAATCTACTGGCAGGGGGTGATGGACTTTACTTGCAGCACTGTCTTGTCCCCATTAAATTGTAATGAGTTATCTCTGAGCGAGCCTGCTGTTTCTCGCATGCAGCTATGGAATTACTCCAGAGGAACTGCATTATTGCCCGCAAAGGAGAAGACAAGTTGGGTATCGTCCGCGTAATTTATAACGTCAATGCCATAAGATTTTATAAGAGAGATTAGTGGGCACAGGTATAAATTAAAAAGAATTGGGTTGATTGCCTAGCCCTGTGGACCCCGTGTTTTCAGGGGCTATTCTGGGAGACAAAATAAAGGCCTCTAGGTCACTGCCTGCTGTCTATTTGAGAGATAGGACTGCGGACAGTCCAGTGCCTTGACCACAATGGCACTCTCCTCATGTCTCCTGATCAAGATCTCATGGTTGACTGTGTCGAATGCGGCTGACATGTCCAACAGCACTAAAATGGCTGTTTGACCACTGTCAGCCCACATTCTCAGGTCATCCAGGACAGTCACCAGAGCAGTTTCAGTGCCATGTCCAGGCCGAAACCCAAATTGAACCTTGTGCAGAACATTGTTTTCTTCCGAATTTTTAGAATGAGATTTACTTACTACTCTTTCTAAAATCTTAACCGGGTAGGGAAGCAAGGAGATAGGTCTATAATTTGAGGGGCACTGGGCCTCCAACGTAGCTTTCTTTAGTAGGGGAGAAACAACTGCTTTTTTCCAGCAATTAGGCACTATGCCACTAGTTAGAGATTGGCAACAAATTTGGTAGAGATACGGAAAAAGCTCAGTACCGAGATCCTTCCACATCTTATGAGGGAGCGGACCCAGGAGAGAGCCTGAAGAGATACTAGCTGCAATGATGTTGAACTCATCTTGTGAAGGGTCCTGGAAAAACTCCAGAAGCAGCATAGGTCCCCTGGGGGATGTTACATCAGGAGTTCTACTACACGGTGATAAATGCATGTCATCTTCTATGTCAAGCTCACCGTCACTGGAAGAGTTTAATCCAGTTAAAATTATATTAAGTTTTTCTTCAAAGAAGACTGTCAAATCATCACAAAGTTCTTGTGATGCTGGAATCTTAATCTTTGCTCATTCTGGGTTGGATATATCTCTAACTAAGCTAAATAGGGTTTTGGGCTTATTGGGCGATTGTAGGATAGTTTCCTAAAGATATTTAGCTTTGGCCTTAACCATAATTTCTTTATAACTATATAATAGTTTTTTCAAGGCTGCTTTGTCTATCTCCTGGTATTTCCTCCTCCATCTCCTTTCCGCTTGTTTACAGTTAGTCTTCATCAACCTGAGCTCCTCATTATACCAGGGGGCAGACGGTTTCTTGTTACTTTTGACTTTCCTTAGCGGGCCAACCGATCTAATGAGTACGTAATCTGATCGCACAAGTTCAGATAATTTTCATCCACCGAGTTTTTATTGCCAAAGCTACTGCTATCAACAAGCTGTGGGAGTTCTTTTAACTTTAAGATTTTAAACCATTCCTTACCCATTCGAGTATTGACCGGTTGGGGAGTTTGTTTATTCGGGGTGGTTATCCTTAGGGAGAAAAGAACCAGAAAGTGGTCTGTCCAACACAGTAAGAGTATCTCTTTCACAGCTACATCCATTTCACTAGTAAAGATAAGATCCAACACATGGGCTCCCTGATGGGTGGGACGCACGACCGGCTGCTGTAGTTTTGTGTTCACGCATGCTTGGCACAGTTCTGTAAGAGCGTGTTAAGGTTGCCATTCTGCCAGAGATTAAAATCTCAGAGGATCATTACTTTAGAATGGGAGTGTGATAAATTATATATCACATCAATCAGTTCTTGGCAGTGGGGGGCAGCACCCCCCAGTGGTCTATAGCAAAGTATACCAGAACACAAGGCACCACCATTATCCTTAAGTGAAAACTCGAGTAACTCAAAACCTGGGACTTCCTCTACGCACAATGAGGTAAGATTCCAGGTATCTTTAAATATAATTCCCACTCCTCCACCTCTCCCATCTACCCTTGGTTTGTGGAATATTTTAAAACCCGGGGGGGGGGGGGAGGGGGGGGGGGCAGGCCAGACCTAATTCCACTTCCCTATCTGATCGTGTCCAGGTTTTTGTAAGAAACAGGACATCTATGTTCTGGACTTCCAGTAATAAATGAATCTCTGAGTGGTGCTTAACAAGGGACCTCACATTAACCAGCCCACAGTTAAGGTCATTTAACATAACTTCTTTCAGGGGGATCTTACCACAGCTCTCTACTCTCCTTTCTAAGGCCATGTGCTTCTTCGCACCGATCGTAATGAGCTCGTCTCTGGAATATAGGCAGGCAGCAAAAGCTGAGCGAGGCCGGTGCGTGGTTGGGCTTGCCTTAAGCGCGCCATCGGTGCGCCCGCTGCGTGCTAGCATCGCGTCTCCTTAAGTAGGGAGGAGTGCGATCAACCGCTAGGGTGCTGACCAAGATGGCAGTACTCCCAGTGACTCGCTCTTACAGGCGAGTACACCAGCACACTCTGGTAGCGCTACAAACTACTTCGATGTGCTCTAAAAGCTAAAATGACTGAGTGTGAGCAATAACCACAGTAAGTCTACACAATATTTTTAAAAGCACACTCTGTGAATTTTAAAAAGTAGATAGTTAAAAATTAGCACGTTTTAAATTCAGCAGTAAACTCAGTTAAAAAGTTGCACGTTTTAAGTTCAGCAATTGGCACACCAATTCCTATACTAACAGCTCTCAGGACGCGCAGACTCAGAACAAGATTAAGAAGAGAGCAGTACAGAGCACAGAAAGAGACTTTAGAATGCTCTCCCAAGAGAGAGAACTGACTCTTGTTTGTCCTTTCTTCTTTGAGGAGACTCCATGCTGGTCCTCTGAATTTAAGATTTAGCTTTAAATTGCATATTAATCATCGCACAAGGGGGAGTGAGCACACTGCCTGTCATTCCAGCACAGTCCACCTCATTGCATTCTGGTAAATAGTAATACAACAGTACACTTACTTCAAAGCTGCTGTAGTTTTTCACCAAAGTTGGTGCAGGAATTGCTGTTATCCAGCGGTGGCTACTCCACTATGGCGGAAGGGCGTCGTCCCCCTGCCCGCAGGGGCAGATGAAAAATAAAATGATTCTCATTTTATTTTTCATCTATGCGAATCTTTTGGGTGCGGCACAGCACTGCAACAGGCGGAATGTGGGTCACCGCTGTCAGTGCGCATGATGGTTTGGCCCGCCATTTTAGGACAGCCAAACCATCATGCACACTGATGCCTCTCCAACCCAGCTGCCTTGCTGGGTGGAGAGACCAGCAGGCACAGGCTCCCATCTCCCGATGGAGTGCAAAAACAGTGCGCTCCGCCCAAACCCAACGCTGCTCCCATGGTGAGTCTGGAAGCCCGTGCCAAGAGAAGCAGAATAGCCACGAGGAGAAGAGCGAGGAGGGTCAGGTAAGTGTTTTTTTTTGTTTGGTACTGCCCCCGTGCTGCCCCACCATTTTCATCAGACACCAGCCTCTACTGCTGGGTTTAGCTCTTCAGTAAGGAGCTCAACTACTAGACAGCAGTGAAAACTCATCTGGGGTTGCTGAAATGCTACCCAAGTCTTCACAGGTCACAGTACCACTCCACAGACTCACAGGTGCATCCCAGGTGAGCTTGTCAGCTGGTTGGTTCAAGGGAGGATTTTAAACACTAGGGGGAGGAAGCACACTGCCTCTCTCCCAAGCACAGTTCACCCCATTGCATTCTGGTAAATACAATATGCTTAACTCAAAGTTGTTGTCGTTTTTCACCAAGGTTGGTGTGGGTAGTGCTGTTATCTCTAGACAGGTGTTTCTAGATTTTGCCCTTCACCAGTAGAGTGCAGACGTTGTAGAAAGCAGAGAACAGTCATCTGGCGTTGCTGAAATGCTTACTTTTGTGGTTCAAAATTGTTTAGTAGTATGTTGATCTTTTATTCCCTAGGATCCACAATAACTTCTGTGTATTATAACCAGTCAGTTTGTGGCTGGCCCACGCTTAGGTAGTTGTGGGACTTAGCACAACAAAACAATTAAGAAATGTACAATGTTGGCTAGTCAAGAAAGGAAAGAAGAACAAGGCAAGGACACTGGTTATGCCAGTCAGTTAAACATATCAGTATGTTCCGCAGTAACAGCTTCAAACACTGTAACAACTTTATCCCCATAAATAAAGTCACAGACACAATGTAAACATCTAGGAAATACTGTAGGCTTCTCTAACAAGTCATCCAGTCATCCAGGGACATATGTAAGAGGAAGTGGCGCAGTGAGGCGTTAGCCGCCATGGTTTAACACCTCACTCCGCCTCTTCAGAAATGCAAGGCTGCACCATATTTACAAGGAAATGGTGCAGCCTTGCGTTTCCCCATGAGCTGGCACTACACTTATCAGTGTAGCACCAACGCAGGCACCCTTGCACCATAGTGCAAGGGTGTCTGCGTGCAGGGGAGGATTGTTTATGTGTAGGAAGGTGTCCCTTCCTCAACATAAACAATCCTAAAATGCCATTTTGTCACTTTTATGTGTGCTGCTTCATGCAGCACACATGAAAGTCACAAAATTGATTTTTTTTTAACTCCTTCCATGCTACCGAGGCGCCGCCTTGCTAGTGACAGAACTACTCCGCCACGAGCCATGGGCGTGCTGTGCTCATGACGGAGTGGTTCCGTCACAATGCGGCTGCTCCGCCCACGCGGCACTGATTCCCCGCCTGTGCGGGCGAATTAGTGAGTGGGCAGAGCAGTGACAAAACCACTCCGTCACAAGCACAGCGCGCCCGTGGCTCGTGATGGAGTGGTTCTGTCACAAGCAAGGCGGCGCCACGCGACCCGCCCCCTCCCTCCCCAGCGCCAAGGGGTTAAAGGGGGACCTTCCTGTACAGAAACAATTTATGGCAGTTTGCTTTTTCCATGTGTGCTGCACAAAGACGCACACATGGAAAAAAGCAAAAATGAAGAGAAATAATGCATTTCTTCTTGTTTCGCCAACTTAAGACCAGGTTTTTCCCTGGTCCTAATTTTGTTACTGTCTCCTGTGTACGCTGTGCTTGTGCATAAGGGGCAGCGTCAAAATCAATGGGCGTTGTGGTGGAACGCCCACCGCAACACCCACTGCCCACCTTATTTTCAAGGCAGTGTTAAGCCACGTTAATTCTCTTAACGCTGCCTTGTAAATAGGGCTAAGCCCCTATCGCAGCCACATCATCGAAAATAGGGAAGTGGTGGCGATAGGGGCTTGTACATATGCCCCCTAATGTCTTAAGGGGCTGACCCAACACCCCTCGCTCTACGCTTGCTTTTACAAAGAAATGATGACATGCGCTCTTACAACTGGCAGCTAACACTGTCTCTAGCAAGACCTAACGAGCCAGTAAAAAATGTGCAATGAGAGAGATTCATTTCCTGGCATATGTTTCATTCATATTTTGAAGTTTTATTAGTCATGAGTTAAGGTCCTGCGGGATCCAGACTCTCGGATAAGAGTCTAAAAGTAACAATAAAAATACATTAAATCAAGATAAAGTAAGAAAAAAAACACATGCTGACAATTCCAAATACACTGCAGTCATAGAGAACAAAGCTACACCATTCTTCGTGTCTGCTGAAGCCAGCTGCTGATGAGCTTCAAAAATAATATAGGTTTCCGATGAAAAATTTTAAACGGACGTCCAGCTGATTTCGGCGGAAAACTAAAGATTTCAAAGCCAGTGCTCAAATCCATCTTCATGATAAAAAAATATTAATTCAAAATGCAATAACATACAAGTTGATCAATCGGCAACGCAGACAACACGATTGCTTTTTACTGCGTGCCAACTAACAGGGGCACATTTCTAGGTTAGGAAGTCTACTATGTACAGAAAGCTTGGCTCTTTGTTGAGCATTCAAGGGGATTTCGGGATTTGTTATTTTCACGCAAAGTATTAAAAATGTTAGACATCTCCTCTGATTTCCACCCAATTATGAATTTGCCGCATTTGCCACAGAATTTTTTTTGTAGTTCAGACGGATCAAAAGTTACAACATGACTAACCCCGGGTGGCCAACTGTGCTACGCTCGCATAGTTTGCGTAGTTTGTGCTACTTCGCGCTACGTGAATTGCACGTAGCACAGTGCAAAAATGCATAGCGTAGCGGGCTTTTTTTCTCGCACGCAGTTCTCAACGTCAAGTTGCCGACCGCAAGCGAGCAAAATGGCATCCCGGCGAGACTTTTTCCTTGTTCGTGATCAGCAACATCAAGTTGGCGATTGCGAGCGTGGAAAATAAACCTCCCAGCGAGATTCTCAAAGCGGGGCGGTCAGGTTTCTCATTGCGAATGGTCGCATATGCTCGCAACCGCTCGCGATGAGAAACTACCAGTCCACGTTGAGAAAGCTCCTTCTCGAGTAAAAATCTACTTGAGCAGCAGAAAACGACAGCTCGCACTGTGTGAGATGCCGTTTTCCATGATTGCACAGTGCGCACAAGCATCCAGCACTGTGCAATCATCCCGAACAGCGCACTATGCAGTTCGAATAGCGCTACGCGTATCTCGTGAAGTGCACTTTGCGTAGCTACGCGTAGCACTACTTCGCGAACTACGCCCAGGCTTAAAAATGACACAAATCGTGGTGCTACACACTGGAAGGTCCTTCGCAATTGCTGATTCGTCACCTTTCTGTTGCTTATTTCTGTTTAGGGGATTTTGCCCAGACACTGCTACATTGTACAAATGACAACATAATGAAGTAATACTATCACAACATACACTGCATAAAGCTGCACAATTTGTGTTTTGCTTGACACTTAATTTAGTCAATACTGCCACATAACATGGCCCTTCACTGTTGCATGAGTCTAGTTTCACTACATATTGGGTGGTAAGGCTGTGTTCAGAAATGTGAGGTTCATGCAATCCAGAGTCTCTGAAATAAAAGAAACATTGCCATTGGTAGTAAGTACGGTGTGGATGGAAATAGAGAGATGCTATTGTAGTGCAATCTATGTAGGATTATGCTTATATGTATTGATACATGATAAATCAAAGATCTGATGTCCAAGCAAATACCACGAAAGGGGGGTACAAAATTCTTCCTTTTTTACAAAATAATTCTCTTGCAAAAAATCTTTGCGACAGAAGCACCTTTCACAAAGTGAAGTTTGCAAAGATCACACCATTTACAGTTTTATGACATTGGAGTTTGCCACCATCATAAAACTTTGCAAATGAAACTTTACCTTCGTCCACCATTATCACAATGGAATAATCTGAATGAATAACCTTGTTTGGCCTCATCAAAGTAGGTTCAGATAATACAATATTAGACAAGGGGCCTGTTTCAATTCTCCAAATGAGTTTCAATGGCTGCTTTTGGTTTAAAGATAACTTTCTGGGGGACAAACATACTATTTTGTCATGCAATGCAGCACAACACCCAAAGCTGCTGTGTTGTGCTGTGATAGCACAGGTAGAGAGCACAACAGCACCAAACCTACAAAGATATGTCTCTGATGCTCTCTTCCCAAGCAGTGACACACACTGATTCCCTAGCTCCAAGCAAACACCTTTACACTGCAGAGCAAAGGTGTGCACACACCTTATCCAGTGATTAATTTGTAAAACAATTATTGCCGGGCCCATTGCAGGAGTACATGGTCGCTTGCACCATTCGTTTCACCTGCCAGCGCTGCCAATTAGAGGACAAACACAGCTAGTAACCACCACACTCCTACAAGTGTGACAATTCATACTATTCGAGGCCCCCAAAGTTAAAAGAATGGCTTGGGCAGCACAGATTAGTGATTGCTAATGTATATTAAATTAATAAACAGCTGTTGTTGTACTATTAATTAAGTGACGATGCCGAGCACCGGAAACCACTGGCTCAATTTAAGCACTGACCATAGTAGCATAGTGCAGAGGTGTCTACATCAGTCTAGCTTGAGATATGAACAGAAAGAGCACACTTCCACTACAAATACTACACCTAGCTTACTTTTAAACATTTCCTACTTTGAGTGTGTGCTGTACAGAAAAGCATACATGCCAAGTTAAAACAAGCATTTGCAATGCAATAGGTCTCGCATCTACAGGAGATTAAGCTTTAGGCATTGTAAATGATGATGCTTTTTATGAACTCATTAAAAAAAGGTATCGTCATTTACAATGCCAATAGGTCAAACGTTTGTAAATGCGAGATCGATTTTATTTTAAAGAAGCAGTCGCCATTATTCTGCTTGTAAAGTGTTTGCAGGAAAGCATATCGTGCCTGCAGTAGGAGGAAAGTATTAAAGAAAATAGTGCTTACAGAGTAAGTAAGATGTACCGTGTAACAACCGAAGTAAAAGGGCCAGTCCACATGGGAGGTTTAAAACAACGACAAGGCAGTAGTGAGGAGGGACTAACAAGCCTATTAACGAATCAAAAATAGGCATTTACGAAGGTCAATGACAAAAATGGGTGGGGATTTAAGTACATACTCTGATACAGCATGCCTCGCAGAGCAGCGCTTGCGCTGCACAGGCTTGACCTAAAAAGGCACCCCTATCCAGCTCTCAAGTCAAGCTCATTGTACATCACCATTGTATTTTCAGGCAAAGTATACATTAGGTATTATGAGGATTTAAGATAATAGTTAGCGTAATGCTTCATAATCCTTCTTCTGCGGCACAATCTGTAGATTTTAACAAACAAATTCCAGCTCAAACAAACACAAAACTACAAAAAATGTGTTGACTGGTCATTTTCAGTTGCCTATTTCTCTATTTGGTTGCTAAACTAGAACTAATCAGATTAAATCTTTCCCCAGACAATATTACCTGTGTGAAAATTACAAAATAGTGAAGTAATGCTTTAAAAAATGTGCCACATTATGTCACAAAATTTGCCTTTTCTTGCCACTTAATTTGGTGCTCCCTGCCGCATAATTCCAGTGACCCTGAGTATAGCACAGTGAGTTATGAAGGACATGTGGCTCCTACGCCTTGTAACCCTCACTGTCTTAATGTACCGTATCCCTTGTATGGATGTACACACATGATTTATTGTCAATGTATAATTTGTATGTGTGATATAAAGCGCTCCGACACCCTGAATTGAGATGAGTAGTGCTAAAGCGCTCTAAAGGAAATTAAAAAATAGAGGTGTTTGATTTTTTTGTGTAAATACTGGGGCACCCAACGCATCTGACATTCTTACAGTGTTTGCATATCTGTGATAAACAGGGACTGAACCAAGGCAAAAGCATTTCTCAGTTAAGTCCCTGGGAAGTGATAAGCTGTGAGCCTTTGTTTCCCCTCCATTCCATCGAGGTGTGAGGCTCCTGATGGCTCCCAGCCAGGATAATCCAGCAAAAAAAGATGCCTGATGGCCCCTTAGCTCCGGCTTTTGTTATGGGCGAAGATGTAATCTGATAAACCCTCTCCCTGCCTGCAAGTTGCTGCTTGGAACAAAAAAATGCAGGTGTTGCTGAAAGTGTCCAGGTGTCCGTAAATGACACCGGGCGGGTAGTGGCGTCCACCCTGTGAAAATAGTGGGTTGACGCAGTCTACCCTCGACTCGAGCCCTGCGTAAGAAGGCTCAGGAAGCAATCTGAAGATTTGTGTCTATCCCATGAGTCTGGCATTGATGGTCTTTCAAGTATAATAAGCATTGGCAAAGCCAATTAGTCTTGCATGGGCTGCCAGCCCTTTCTTTTTGTCCGTGCTCATATTGTTTTGTCATGGTTTGTGCAAACGTTTATTGTTTGGGGAGGCTGCTGGGCACTCTTCTAAATAAAAAATAGGCTGAAAGCAAAGGTATTTTTTGGTCTCAAAAGCACATGTTGGTATACAAGTCACTAACACTTAAGGGAACTACCTTGTGTGCCGATGTGCTCGTTGTGAAAGGGCAGCATGCCGTCACTCACAGCGAAGTGACCCATTGACCGAATTGGATTGATCCACGCTGCATTGCCTCTTTGTGAGTCGGTCTCATACAAGCTTGCAGGAGCGCAGTTTGTCCAGGTTCTTATGCTCCACGTTGGTCTGAACTAGAGCTTGCAAACCTTGCGGTGCGTATTCTAGGCGCGTGATCGCAAAATGAGCAAGATTTCCTCCCTTCCAACCTATTGTAAAGCGCTCTGATATCCTCTGGGATCTTGTTCGCGCTATATAAAACTTTATAAATAAAATAAATAAATAAATGTCTGCATTTAACCATCTCAATAATCAGTAGGGCTTTCGGCCCCTTTAAAAGAGAATCGCTTATTCGATGTGTGGGGAAGCAGGGGCTGACCTCCCATATATGTCATAGGTACACCTGTGCCACTCAAGAGACAACTGTGAAAGCTTATAATTAAGGTTTTGATAGGGAAGAATGTTCTCACTTCTCCTCTTATAGCTTGGGTCCGCAAATACTCGAAGTGTATGCCGACGGCGGCACATTTTATGATGGATTACTGGAGGCGTGCTAGGCAAACCTTTTTGCTGTACTACCAGTGAAAACACCTTAAAAAGCTGGTGACTAAGAGCTGTGCACAGTGCCCCCTCGCATGCTGCCTGCGTTGAACGCCTATTAGCTAACCTCTCTTGCTCTGAGGTGCTGCCCCCACTCTGGGCTAGTCTACCTGTCGCTCCCTCCCCTGGCCGCATGGGAATCACTCAATTACTCGCTCCGGATGCACAAAATAAATGACTGCAGAGATGCACGTGCAGCCTGGACCGCCATCGATCGTTCTAAAAACTGAAGGGACTGCTGTGGGAGAGACTGAGTGAGCGAGACCACTGGCAAGAACTAGTGATGGGCACAAAAGCAAGAAGAGTTCTGCCAAAAGAACAGAAGAGCTATGCGAGCATAACAAAACAGTACTTGGCTGGTGCTCCTGTGAGGAAGAACAGAAATGACATATCATTGTCTGAACCAGTTAGGTGACAGCAAATAAGAGCCACACTGGACTGAACCAGTCAGGGGCGTGAGTAAGGCGGGAGTAAAGCCCTTTATTGACACCAGTAGGTCTTGCAGACAACCCATGCGCTGTAGGACTTGACCTAAACACACGTGGACAAGCTCAGCTCATAAAACTGAGATTATTCGAACAGCATGGTGATAGACATACTGGTGCAAAAATAACAGTTGATGGACAGAATGCAGCACAATGTCATACATTCACCCCAGTACAGAGATCTCGGCCTAAATCCATTCTTTTTTTGCTCACCATACAACCCCAGTTCAAACATGGCCATATGCAAATCAGCCTTGACCCTGTGCCTCATGGGAACAGTCCAACCCAAACTGCCAAGCCATGTCTTCCCTGGACCGGAATCAAGTATCCTAGGACCGGTTTCTGGCTATCTGCCGTCTTCAGCCAGGATAGCTTGACTCCAGTGGCGTGGAGAGCAAGGGACTCACGTCTGAGCATACCCGTCCCACTTGGGGTGACAAATGCAAAAACAACAGTTGATGGACAGAATGCAGAACAATGTCATACATTCACCCCAGTACAGAGATCTGGGCCTAAATCCATCGTTTTTTTGTTCACCACACCACCCCAGTTCAGACATGGCCATATGCAAATCAGCCTTGACCCTGTGCCTCATGGGAACAGTCTAGCCCAAACTGCCAAACCATGTCTTCCCTGGACCAAAATCAAGCATCCTAGGACCGGATTCTGGCTATCAGCCGTCTTCAGCCAGGATAGCTTGACTCCAGTGGCGTGGAGAGCACGGGACTCGCATCTGAGCATACCCGTCCCACTTGGGCGACAAATGCAAAAACAACAGTTGATGGACAGAATGCATAACAATGTCATACATTCACGCCAGTACAGAGATCTGGGCCTAAATCCATCGTTTATTTGCTCACCACACCACCCCAGTTCAGACATGGCCATATGCAAATCAGCCTCGACCCTGTGCCTCATGGGAACAGTCCAGCCCAAACTGCCAAGCCATGTCTTCCCAGGACCTGAAACAAGCATCCTAGGACTGGTTTCTGGCTATCAGCCATCTTCAGCTGGGGTGGCCGTTCTGGTGCAAGCAAACCTCAGAAAAGTGCCGTAGGGAAATCTACAAGATTTCACTCAGTCACTTTTCTGACCTTGCTGCGTCAAAACCTTGCGCTTGTTTAAAGCAGGCGTAAGGTGTGACCCACCATGTGCAAGATAGGCCGGGTTAGCACAGTGCTGGTGTTGCGTCACGCCCGCCACACAACTCCAGCACTGCGCCAACGTTACGACGGCAGATGCGACATGCATCTGCACTGCCTTGCGACATGATGCGCAGCATTGTAAATGCGGTGCATCCGTGGTGGCGCAAGGATTGTGATGTGTGTTGCAAGTTTCCTGGCGCATCCCTGCTGATTTGCAGGGATGCACCAGGAATTGTAAATCTGCCCCTAAGTGTGTGTGTGTAATTAAAGTGATTTCCTAAAAACTAAATGACGCACTTGAAAAAAACATAAGTAGCTAATGGCGATTGAGTCATATAATTATACCAGTGTCACCTCTCATAGGCAGCATGCGACGCACGGCAGTAGGGCTGAGCGAAGCAAAAGATACACAAACATAAGCACAGCTTACATCTGTGGTAATTCAACACAAAATGCAGTATGTGCCCAGAACATTATACTTTACCTTGAATGCTTTCTAAAAACATATAATAGAACTTACTTTTTCCACACATCGTGCATTCACCTGCCCGCTTCAGTGTGCCTGGCATTCCACAGAGGATCTCAGGTGACAGATGTCGGCCGACATGATGCTTTCTGAGGCCTCATATACAAAGAGCTTGGTAACACAGTCGGAATTTTGCTTCCGCTGATTGTGTCTGTGTTACTCGAACAATTTTCTGATACGGGATTCCTAAAGTACCCCAGAAATAATCTTCCTCTAGTTGGTAAACTTAATATTTGAATCATTGTGGCACACATGCATTAGGATATGTAAGTTTCTTATTCTCACATGAAATATGTGGATGCTGCGTTACCATTTCCAGCCTGGAACTGAACTTACTCCTGCTATTGACAGTAGCACATTTATGTGTTTTCAGAATGGGAAAGTAGATCGAAGGGTTATATGAATCAGTGCTTAATTTGAGCTGGTGGTTTCCGGTGCTCAGCACACTTAGGGGCCGATCAGGATCGCGGACGGACTTGCGTCCGTCCGCGACCCCAGAGCAGGAGGGAACCTCCGCATGGCATGCGGAGTTCCCTCCTGTGCAATTAGGATGTGACCGCCACCCTGGCGGTCACATCCTCTATTTTTAACATTGCGGCGGGTGCAGCTTCAAGCTGCACCCGCGGCAATGTTAAAAATGCACGCATTGCTTTTGCATGCAGAAAGAGGCAGGCACCGTGCGGTGCCTGCCGCTTTCTGCATGCAAATGCAGGGGGGTACCATAGGTACCCCCCATGTGCACCCCCCACCGCCCCTTCACCTAGGGGGCCCGCAACGGGCCCCCGCAGTGAAGTTCCGTATGCTTTTCCACGGCGGGAAACGCGCCGCGGAAAAGCATAATTCACTGCCCATCCTAATATGGTGGACGGTGTCTGAGAGACACCGTCACCATATTAGAGCTTTTCCGCCGCGGTTGTAAGCCAACCGCGGCGGAAAAGCTGCGGACGGAAACCAGGACCCACCAGCCATCCTAATGTGGCGGTGGGTCCTTGGTCAGTCCGCTGCGGTTTTTCCGCATCCTCGGGGCCGGCGGTGGCTTCCGCCGGCCCCGAGGATGCGGAAAAACCGCTATCCTGATCGGCCCCTTAATCAGCAACTAGCTCCCTTTCATGAGCACCAGTTAAGGACACAGTCATTTCCGGGGACGTCATGTGATGTGCTCTGAATCAAGGATGTTCAGCCAACACCGAGACTCGAACCTGGTTCCCAAGATATCGAAGTCGGTAGCTCTGACCATTAGGCCACATCCTCTCCTAAATTCATGGTTAGCAGTTTGGTTCTGTTTTAGGCAACGCTAACAGGAGAAATGGGCTGGTGCAGCCTACCTCCTGACGAGAGCCCCGACATTCATATTTTTTTACAAATTAACCACTGATGTGAATACCCCTAAACATACGCGTTTGTGGGTGTTCACCGTCTTTTTCAAGCTGCTCAACCCTCTACGCCGGAACCACCGCCAAGCTCCAGAAGAGACTCCAACGGATCCAGAACGCCTCAGCCAGACTCATCCTCGACGTCCCACAACACAGCCACATCTCCGGACACCTGAGAGACCTGCACTGGCTTCCGGTCAACAAGAGAATCACCTTCCGTCTCCTCACCCACGCACACAAAGCCCTGCACGATCAAGGCCCGAGCTACCTCAACAAACGCATCAACTTCTACGCTCCCAAACGTCACCTCCGATCAGCCAGTCATGCCCTCGCCGCCGTCCCCCGCATCCAAAAAGCGACAACAGGAGGAAGGTCCTTCTCCTACCTGGCCGCAAAGACCTGGAACTCCCTCCCGACCGACTTGCGCATGACCCAAGACCACCTCGCCTTCAGGAAGAAGCTCAAGACCTGGCTGTTCGAGCAGTAGCAGCACCCCCCCCCCCCCCCCACACCCCCCCTAGCGCCTTGAGACCCTCCGGGTATGTAGAGCGCTCTATAAATGTCTATGATTGATTGATTGATTGATTGAGAATCCTATCCTTACCCTAAACTTCAGCCGGACTGGTGTAATTTCTGCATTCATAATGTGTACTTTGCGAACATAACGTTTCACCACTCCTGATTTAAGAGGGGCATTTTACATTGGTTAAGTGCCTATTCTGTGCATCAGTTCAGCAGATTTCTTTTGAATATACCAAAAGAGCACATTATCTTCAAAGATTCCACAACCTGACAATCCTTGTAACAAGCTATTGAAATCTTTCCATAGGTCTGCTCCTTGCCATGCTACAGACATCCTCCAGTACACACTTTTCTGCATTTTTTTTGTCTATCAGCCCGCAACTGTTACACGCTCTCAGGGTAACTGCGAGGTGCCATTTCCTGAAATCTGCTTTTAGATAGTTCTCACCTGTGTGTGTAAACAGGGAACACTGGGTCTGCATGGCCCATCTGCGGGAAGGGTAATGACCATGTACTTGCAATACACAACTGGTATTTCACTGCATGACTTGTATGGGGGGGAAGACCCAGCATTTCAGGACCTTAAAGAGGAGTTGTGCAAGGGATACCACCACTTTCTCTAACCCTCACCCCACATCCGATTTAGCAGATCCGGCGGTCTCTCCTTCTCCTTCCTAGCAGTGAAGAAATAGAATGAGCTACCCTTTCATCTACAGACCTCCCCAACTCCTCCAGAGTTCTGAAAGTCCCTGAAAACCTGGCTATTTGGCTAATCATCCTGACCTTTTAAGTGCCTAAATACCCTCATGGGTGACAAGTAGCGCTCTACAAATCTGTTAATTGATTGATTTATTAAAATTAATGAAAGTTCAGAAAATGACTAACTAAAATTAGTGACAGCTATGAGTTGCTGTAGACCTCATCAGATGTAGTGTTTGTCGGGGGAGTCCACCAGTCCGCTATTAGGTCTAAGCTCACCAGGTGTATGGGCAGAAGCCAGCAGTGCTATATTTGAGCTGTTGGCGTCAGGTGAGGCCCACCTGCACTAATTTTTGTGGACCGCACCCATATTTTCTCATCAAACTTTGACCCAGAGCAAGAGAGCGAAACACACAAAGAGGGAAAGATAGTGGCAGGGGTTTAGATTCAAAGGGGTATTTGGGGTGTTACACCCCACCTAATAAATGTATTTCTGATGGATACTGGATTATAGGTTCTTTCACCTGGGATTTTTGCAAACAGACGCTGACAAAACACACACACAATCTCTCTCATTGGTTTTGAAAGCCCTACGAATATTGATTATTTTACACTAAATATTGTGTTTCTCTTCCTTAGTACTCCTGCCAATCTGCATTCCTCTCCCTTTCCACTGCCTCTTGAGCCCATCTCCTGCTCCCTTCTTGTCGTATAATCTATTTTAATAATATATGCCAACGTGATTGTAACGTAATCTGAAGCTCGACCCCCATGTTCCTGACCAAGCAATCCCCCTGGATAGTTGTAGAAAAAAGACAGAAAAACAGTGACAAAGAAAGAAAGCCAGGATGAAAAGCAATAGGCAAGAGTGAGATAAAGAGGTAGGGAGTCTTTCGTGGTGGATAAAAGAAGAAATAGGTGGAATCAAGACTGTGCAGCCTTGGTATTTTGTATCACCAACATTAGATAGCATCGGCCACAAGCTTCTGACCAAAATTTTGAGCCACGACACATAAGTGTTTACAGAATAAGGACTGTAAACAAGTATACCATCCAGCCGCTTAAAGATATACATAGTCTCTCATTATGGGGACAGATTGTTGAACTTTTACTCAAGTGGCAAAAGTGGACCACTAGTTTATGATAGAGGTCTTTAGGATAGCCCTTTAAAACGGCATGTAGGCTGGCCATCTCACATATATACAAGTACATTCAGCCCAACATTGCTTCCTTGCTCCACATTGGCTGCTTGGGGGGTATGTTACACCTTAGGTTATGCTTTAAAAAAAAATGGCAATTTATTTTTTAGATTAGGCTACTTGGTGGACATCATTAATCTACTTGCCTTCATGACTAAGACTGTTTTGTTAAAAGTTGGAGTATAAGGGCCAAGCACTGTTGAATGTGAATTAATAAAAGGTCTCTTCAGTCAAACTTGAGATAATCCATTTTGGAACACTGGGGCATATTATCAAGGCGGGCGAGATGAGATTATCCCCGCTTTAGCGGCCGTTTTCGGCCGCAAAGTGGCGATAATTTTATCGCTCTATTAGCAAGCTGTCGCTAACAGCAGTTAGCGACAGCTTGTAGGCGATAGCGAGCGGTTTGGGGCCTGCTTTGCATGTTAGCGATATTTATCGTTAATGACATGCAAAGTGGGCGTACCCAACCTGTTATTGACTGAAAGCAGTCGCTAACATCGCTATCGCCTATTATCAATGCAGGCGTAGTGATGAAAAAATTAGCGCTAAGCGCGAATATCGCAAAAACCTAACACCTGCTCAGACCACTTCTTAGCCTGTATATCCAATGGGAGGTGGATATTCAGGTTAAGACCCTATTAGCGATAATGCCTGAATATCGCTGGATTTCCAGCGATATTGACGCATTTCGCTGCTATTACCGGAAATTTTATCGCATTGGAGATAAACGTTGCTTATAGCACTTTATCTCTGTGATAAAATCCCGCCATGCGCGGTGTAAAAAAAATGACGCTAAGCCTATTTAGCAAAACATATATCTCTAGTTGTTGATAATATGCCCCACTATTCCTCATGCTATGCGATTGCTCATCAGAAAGTGCTGTACATACATTACCTCAGAATAGGGCACATAACTATGACGCACTAGTGACGGAAGCCGATATCAATATTCTTCATTTACATGTCATTTCAGTCTACTAGTCATCTGTGAAACCAAAAAACCTCAAACAAAACTACAGAAACACACAACTCTAGTAGAAATACTCTCTCATTATCAGACAGCGTCACGAAACAAAGATTTGTTTATTAACACGAGGATAAGAATCGAGGCTGATGGTATGAAGATACTAGACTCAAGATAGATGAGGGTTCCAAGAATAAACCGACTGTAAATGCTAACCCACCCGAAAGGGCTACCTGGTCCAAACGGCCCCTCACCAACCACTCAACTGTCCTTTCCCCCAACAATCAACACAGACTCTTGGTTTGAGATATCAGGCTGCAGGTTATTAATTTCTCCATGCTCATAAATCACAAGATAGGCCATAAATCATCTTGACACGTCATAATTCACTGAAAAGGAACAATAAATCATGCTGACAAGCACCATAAATCATTGACTGCTTACAATCTTTGCCTGGGATGGGAGTCCCGTCGGGCTGAGCAGCAGCTTCTAGTCTTCCCTTGCAGCTGATGTGGGACATTTGAAGCTGTCTGGGCTGCAACTGCGGCATCTGCTATACACCTAGCCATTTGACTTTCACACCTTTCCTCCCACTATCCCTGCCATTAGCCATTCCAAGGACCACCGTTCTGGCAACTATTTATTTTCCTTTGACCTGGCAGCCATATTTAAGTGCTCATGCTAGTGATAATGTTGCCATTACACCTCCGACCTGTGCATTTGTGGCTGCGATTCTTGCTCACCCTTTTGGGAATGCGTGGGACACCTTTGGCACCCAATGCTAGAATGGGCCCATTGCTTCAGGCTCCTAGCCTTTTAGCCTTTTTCTCCGTCGCCCTGCTTTGTGGCTAATGGCCACTAAGAATGGCGCCAACCAATCCCAAGCAAGAGATTTAATAACTGTAACAGGGAGGCTGTAAAAAGACCTCCCCTTCCTTTGGTGGGAACCCAGTGGAAAGAGAAGGGGGCCAAAAGGAAGTTTCCATCTTGATTCGCCCCTGAGCTCCAGACTCCCTTGTGACCCCGACAACCTTTCTACGTTGGCTCCAAGCCTTTCTGGTCCGGCTGCACCACCCCAGCCTGCTCTTTGACTTGGGTATGGCCAGTCCATCATGAGGCAGTAAACTCCAAACAGCCCCAAGCTGTCTCAGCCTTCTAGATACATGTTTTAGATAGATGTGAGCTGTGCTTGGTCAACCCCTTGTTAAGCCCCCAGTATTGGAACTATTGCCTGTGGCCCCCATCTAATTCAACCAAACTTCTGAAAACAAACAATTCCTTCTCATGTTTTGACTGTTTCTAATTAATTGCTTTCGAGAAAACGGAAAAGCTCAGTAGCTTCTACAATCGACAACAGTGTCAATACCTGTGTTGTCTAGATATGAGAAAGTTATGTATTTACACTAAAGACAGATTATAGCCTTATAGCCCGCTGTATCGGGCTATATCAGCAATTAAAGGCCACTGCAGCGTTAAAGGCACGATCCGAAGGCGAGGGACTTTAACAAGGCAGCGGGACTTTAATAGCCGGTATAGCCCTGCTACGAAGGGCTATAAGGCTATTAGAACATTCTGCCACTAGATGGCAAAACGTTCTAACAAATTAAACAAAGGCTTCAGGTAGCGCAAGGGGATTGAAATCCCTCAGGCTCCCTGAAGCCATTGTTCACAGCCACAAAGAAGCACTGGAATGTTAGAGCTCCGGGCTTATACCAGCCATAATAAGCCCGGAACTACTCCATTGTTTTCAATGGCGCTTCCAACGCTCCAATGTTCTAATAGTCATTATGATCTGATCACTTCACAAATTGTATCATTAGGTGACTTGCTACGCTAGCCCTTCGTTTGTTGCTGTATGTGAATGGCTGAACACACATCGAGGCAAAGTCTTGTTTTTCTATTACCAATACTGACATTTGAATTCTTTTGAAATTATATCACTTTGTTACTGTTTTTGTCTGCTGATCTTACTTTGATGTAAAACTGAATAAAATGTTGTTTCCAAGAGAGACCCTAATACTGTGCTGTATAAAACCTTCCTTATAACATCAACATCTCAAATAAGTAGTTCATTCCTTTGAAAACCTTCTATGCAGACATGCACTGCTGTCATTGGTTGGTCAGCGTGATAGAGCACTGTGGCGTTTGCTTTCACCACACAACTTTCAGAGCGTAAGAGCAGCTTTAGGTTACGGGCGATCTGCTGAGTAGAATTCGCACAATTAAAGTAAGCGCAAAAGTAAGCGCGTTGGCGGTTTTTTGTTTTAAAAGAAAAGCTCCTGAAATGATTTACCTCACTCCACGTTTATATCAGCAAGTGTAGTAAAATATGCAGCTGTACCTCTGGACCTGAAATTTAGTTGATTGACCTCGAAAAGCATGGTAAGCATGGAGGCCTGTACCATCACCTGTTTACTCCACGCTCGCACGTACATTTAAGTGTGCTTGTCTATTCAGGAAACAGGAAGCAGACAGCTCATGTGAGGAGACTGTTGATTAACAGGAACATACACTAGTGTTGTCATTGTAGCTGAGCTAGACGGCTAACCTCATTCCATCCATGCCTTGTAATGCGCTTATAGGTAATCAACCAGAGAGAGAGGGAGAAGTAAAAGGAGTCACTCTTGATCCCCCTAATGGTAATAGCAAATGAACAACGGAAGAGTGGAGCCAAAAGAAAAGAAGAGCTGGCAAAAGAAGTCACTCTTGTTTGTAAAAAGAACTCTCACTCACCAACCTAGTTGTTGACATGCTTCATCACTGGGTTCCAACGAGAGAGGCCGAGTGCCTCCCTGGTGCGCTACGACACCTAACTACAGCGGAGCGGATTTTCTTGGTGATGCAAGTGTGAAAAAGTGAGTGGCAGTGATTTAAAAAAGTGATTAGTTTTTCAGTAAACAAACTTTATTCGTGGAGAACTAGGCATCACTTAAAAACAATACAGTGGATGTTTCAGAAACTGACTAGATTGACCAGGTACATTCTTGCTGTTAAAAAAAAAGGGGTGTGGTCAACGTGTTTCGGCAAAAGGAGAATGGAGGCAGAAACATGTTGACCACATCCCTTTTTTTTAACACCAAAGAAGTGGCCTAGTTCTCCATGAATAAAGTTTGTTTATGGTCGAACTATGCGATTTTTTAAATCACTACCACTCAATTTTTCACACTTGCATCACCAAGAAAACCCGCTTTGCTGTAGTCAGGCGTCGTAGCACACGAGGGAGGTACTCCGCCTCTCTGGTGGGAACCGAGTAATGGAGCATGTCACCAACTAGATTGGTGAGTGAGGGTTCTTTTTAGAAACAAGAGTGACTTCTTTTGCAGGCTCTTCTCTTTCTTTTAGCTGTGCTCTTCTGTTGTTTATTTGTAGTGTGCTTCCGGCATATGTGCCCAACGAAATCCAGCAAGATATGCACACAAACGGTCATAATTCACACTAATTGCATACTGGAGGGTGTGCCTCAAAGTTTGCTAAACCTGTCACCATCCTAAGATGCAACACTCTGGGATCATATCCATCACCCCAAAAACCCTGCCCCTACGCTCTCGTGCATCAGCATAAACAAAATTCTAGCTAGAAAGGAAAAAATACATGGAAAAAACCAAGGAGGCACACTTGACTCCCATCCCCCTCCCAACCATCATCTGCTTTGGGAGGAGATGCCACATTCGAAGGGTCTTCGAAAAGTGGGAGCGTAATTTAAAAAGACAGCTGGGGCACTAGTTCAGATGGGTGGAAGGATTGGGTATCCCAGGGCTTTAAGTGGGCTGGGTCTCACCGGGTCTCAGATCAAGCAGTTTTTTAAGGGTGCCTCGTAACAGCTCTCTAGTGGGCTCTGTTTTATGCCCTGGCACAGGCGGTCCATTTTTTCCTCAGACTGCTGTGACAGCAGGCACATCCATGTGTGCGAGCTCACACTGCACACTTCTAGTGGAGAAGTTATGGCATGACTTCATGACGGATGAGCGTTGTAAGAGAAGGGAAATCCTTTAAAGAGAGTCATTTTCTCTCTGGATTTCCCTTATCTTTTTGAAAATCAGGAGCGGAAACATCGTTGTGGCGTCAGCATGGCTTTAAGAGGAAGCTTCTTCAATTTTATATGCAAGCCATAGTTACTGTTTATTTATTGACAAAGTCAGTCCTGCCTTGTTGTAGGTATGATGTTACTTGTTGTATTATATATCTGGATGCAATGACAGAAACAGCTAAATACAAGTCGGGCGGCACACTATGCTAAGCACCGATTTTTTGTTTATGTGTTTTTAAGCCACACCCTTAATTACATTGGCCACGCCCCTTTGAGAGACCCCCAGTTTTTTCATCCCACTTAAAGCCCTGGGGTAGGCTCTGTACACTGTCAAATTTGCTAGCCACAGTATCCACACTCTACTGACACGATGCAACACTTACTACAGCGGCCATTAGACCGGTATCACAAACCTAGAATCACGAAGCAGGAAAAAGCAACTGCACTCACAGGTCCAGCAAGCGGCGGCTCCAAAAAGCATGGGATTCAATCTCAGCGCCACTGACTTACACACAATATTTTCAGTCTCTGATGAAAACAAAGGCAGAAGCATTAATCGCTGGGCTGCACTCCCAGATCAGATTGCACGTAGGAACTGCGTGTGCGTCCCTGCTCGCTCCCGCTGCAATACTCCATGGGAGTGAACTTTGCAGAAAAGGCGGGGCATGTATCCACTGTTAGCCATTTGCAGGCTGTGATTTTTAAAATACAAACAGGAAAGCCAATCCTATGTGTGGGAGGAGCCAGACCCCATAAAGTAGATAACAGACCCCCTACAGTGCAAGTGCTATTTAGGCTCGACTTAAAAATGGCTACTTCAAGGAGGTGTAATTTGCTCCTCGCGTAGGCCTGTGTACAAATGTAGGTAGATAGGGTTTTGCATAAGAAACCATGGGTGGTAGCATGGGAATGCCCACGTACCGCCCATGTGATGTCCCCTGATGGAAACTAATGTGAAGCAGCTCAAAGTGCGACTTTGTATTACTTCAGACAGGTTTCTTTCCAGCGCTGTTTTGCACTGGAAAGTTAGGGTTCAGGATGCTGGCACTCTTCACTTTACATATTTCTTACTGTTATATCATCACAGAAAAAAAGTAATATATTCAGTACATATCTAATTTTTGCATATAAAAAGTAGCTACTAAAAGTAGTTTGTCCTCTTTTATTTTCTATTCACAGATTTACAGCGCTCATTCCTTTTCCGCAGGATAACAGCCATAATGTGTTTTGTCCCATGTGCCAAGCAGGTCTGGGGCTTTTCAAGTCTTTAATGGTTGTGTTATAAAAAAGGATAAAGGAATATGTAGTAAGGCTGGATAGGTCAATATGTTCCAGTATGTGGACTCTGTGGGTAGAAGGTTCATACCTTTATGAAAGCAACTAAATCTACACCTATGTTGGCCCAGGTGAGAGCTCATACTTTGGTCCAAAGCATGTAATTCATGTCTTAGTGATCAGGTGCACTTAAATCAACAGGAGAGGAAGGGAACAGTTATGGAACACTCCTACTCCCCTCGGAATAAATCACAAAATCAACAAAGGAGTGTATCAGGGAGAAAACGAGAGAAGAGCAAGCCTGTTTGTAGATCACAGTGAGAATCTCCTGTGAAGAGAACCCGTTAGGTTTCTAAAAAAGTCCTCACTCACCAACCTGGTTGGTGACATGCTTCATCATCGGGCCCCACCAGGAGTGGCCGAATACCACCCTAGTGTGCTGCAACACCAGTTTACTGCGAAGCTGGTTTTCAGTGACTGGTGAAAAGTTTATATGTGAATTAAAAATGTCTAGATTGTGTCAAAAAAAGTATTTTATTCGTTTTGCCAATCAGACATGAATAAAAACGAAAGTGTAGAATAAGGAACTAAATTAAAAGTACACTAATTTGTTGATTTTGTAAGTGATCAGGTTGGCATCAGCGGGCATGGTTCAAAGATGGGTGGGAATGTGCCTAGTTAGTCATCAATGGTGTGCTGGTTCTAGCAGTTTAAATGAGCCAATTTATGGCCCAGATTTCTGGTCTGATTACTTTAGGTGAATGTTTTCTTAGATATTGGCGATAAATCTGGAGTCCGTCAGGCGCTAGAGTCGGTGCCAAAAGTTGGGCTTGTTAGCAGAGGGCGGGTTTCCCGCTATCTGCTGCACCAGACTGCAGTAGGATAAGCCATCGACCATTCCATTGCAGATAGCCCTGAAAGAGCCCCAGGCCTGGAACCACGGGGGCGAAGAAGGTGTTGGCTGTTGTACTATGGAACAGAATTGAAAGGTGTAACTCTGTGAGCAAAGAATAAAATAATTCAACAATCAACTTTGACACAGCTACTTATCATATACCAACATTGAATATTCACTTTTTTCTATATCTGCATAAAATTGAGCATTATGGAACGTGACCAGTGCCAGCATGTCAAACCTGCACACAGTAACACATGATCTGTGCGGAGGGGGACCATTAGACCCACCATCAAGGGATGCATGGGAACATATTGAAGATGAATTCTATCTTAATTATGGAATCAATATATGAACACAGAGTTCCGATGTCTTAATCTTTCTTGTATACTAGCAGCCCGTCCCGACGTTGCCCAGGAGCAATCATGATTCAGGGCCCCCGCCCACCCTGACGTTGTGTAACCTGCCCACGTCACTGCTCATGTCACTTTTTCCTGCTATAATGCCCCGTTTGTTACCTGCCCACGAGACACTTTATTAGGACTTGTTGACTGTTCTCCGCAGAGGGGTGACCCGGGTGCTCTCCGTGACACACAGGCTGTGTCCACTACCTTTTTATATTTTTAATCCCCTCTATTTTCATTGGGTTGAACATTACCCATCCACCTGCCAGTGATTAACATAACAGAACAGATTGTCTACGTGTGCTTTCTCTTTCTTTCTTTATACATTCTTTGCTTTTTGTTTATTTTTATAAATGCTCTTTTTATTGAGCCTCCTTTGTCTCCTAAATGGAAAAGTGCAGGTAGTTAGCGTCACAGAGTACCTGCTTGCCCCTCAGAAGTCCCTGTACTGTCACGTCACTTCCCGCGACAACTAATTGATTCAATTTCAAAGGAAATGCCTTTTCTGAACAGCAGACATGCTTTATATTCACTGTGCTCATGGGCCTGATAGCAGTGCTCTGCGCGTTTCACAATTCCATGTTATCAGCACCTTACGCTCTCATCCGAGAAGAACACGGCAGCTGCTCCACTCTGGCGCACACCTGACGATTCGACATGATTTTCAGCGGTTAGAAGCAATCCATGGCTGCCACAGGTGCTATACAAACATCCTCTACCTTAACATAAAACATCATACCAAAACAATGCAGAGATGGCATGCTTGTACCTTCCCAGCACTGGTGGCGATGTCCGGACGGCTGCAGTGGGGGGCTGAAAAGATTGCAGTGGTACAGTGGTTGCCATGGGGAAGAAAGCGTGAGAGCTCGCAGTGTTTGCAGCCTTAAAAACCCCGGTGCGGACCCTTTAATAGGAGAGCAAGTGCAGCTCATCTGATAGGCCCCGGTACCAGCTCTCACTAAATTATTAGAGCCGTACAGTACAGTGAATATTCAATCTCTGCAGCCCCTCACTGTCTGCCCGCCGATCCTCACCGCCTGTCCGCCGGTCATGTCCGCTGCTCCCCTGATCTCCGCCGCTCCTCGTCACTGCTCCTCCCCGCGCTGATCTCCGCCGCTCCTCCCCACGCTGTTCTCCGCCGCTCCTGTACACCGCTCCTCGCGTGTACGCCGCTCCTGATGTCAGCAAGCACGTCGCGACTTGCGCTACTTTGAAGGGACTACTTTTTTTTAACTTATATTTTTTAATAACGTTATTTATTTTTAATTTATATAGCCTATGTCCATCTGCACACTCTGAGGATTACAACAATGTATCGGGTGTGTGGATTGGCGCTGTGGTTCCCGAGTTTACCCACCTCAAAGCCTCAAAGTTCTTCCTTTATAATAGTAGTATAGATTACACTAGAGAGTAAATCCCAAATCAACACTTTGCACTGGTTTGCATCGCTTTTGGTGACTTTTCATTTTTCAATGTGACAACCCTGATGCAGTGAAGAAAGCTGCACCTCGGTAACATGGAGGTCTCCCCAACAACAGGGGGAAAGGGAATGGCATTTTGTTCCCTAGCGGAATTGAGTAATTAATTCAGGTTTACAAAATGTAAAAAATGAGCTGTGATTTATGTGTTTAGGGGATAAAGTCACAATATTTATTACTTTATTTCTTCCACTAAGTGGAAGTCTATGAGCCATGGCATATATTCCTGAGGGTTCCAGAGACGTCTAATTGTAAAGAAATGAAAGCTAGATGTCCTAATAAACATTGCATGCTAGTTATGTCACAGACGCCATAGCATTATCAATCATACAGAGCAACACCACGTGGTTAAGCCAGCTGGTGCTGCAGTATAAAACAGCCTTCACTTGATGAAATGCATTTATAAACTCTGAAAAAAAAAACATTCTTGGTCCAAATCACAAAAAAGAAAGGGAATTTTCTATGTAGGTCTATACCTAGATTAATAGTAGGTTTCTGACTTTCTTAGTATACTCAAAAGGCCTAGCATTCACATGTCTGAATAGAAATGTTCTCACAAATGTGGCAAATTTACATTTCTGAATCCATATATATAATGCCTCTGTGAATTTGCATTGATAACGTTGTTTGCTTCTCAATAGACAACTGATTTTTCCTTGAAGCGTAGCACTTTTCCACAAACACCTACTAGTTCTTTGGGCCTTCCTGTCCTTATTTCAAGGAGAAAGCAGATTTACTACTGGCATTGACATCAGTAAACGCAACTATTTCAGCATGGGAAATTGTAAGCAGAATGACCAGCAAGAAGTTTAAGGTATACACATACATGAGAATTTGGGGAATCACATCACCTTTTCAATGTGTCCTCACCCTAAATGTCACCAAGCCACCACTGTGTGGCAGATGACTGACACTTGGAAAGTGTCCATACTGCTGCTAATATGTATTTGAGTACATCCATTTCCAGATGGAAATTCTAAATTTGTGAATCACTAGAGTGAAGTTGTAAGCAGAAATTGAGTGACTTGGGATGTTAAGTGTGATATTGGTTTGCAAGCAGCTCTTTTGAACTTGGTCATCAGTATTTTAATTCTCTAGTTCTACAAATATCAGTGTATTTATATATTAATATGATTGCTATATATTTATGTCGACTGTTAAACACTTTCTTGGTTATCTGAGTGGCTTTTGTCATTGCTTATTACTCTTTCTCATATTTGCAGCTGTTGCTTTACATTTTTACCTCTTGGCAGGCCTTGTATTTCATCTATATTTTAATTTTGATTGAGCTGTATTCCCTTTTGCAAACAGTATTTGATTTTTCTTTTGCTTCCCCAAGTATGAAATCACATTCTTTGTTTTAGGAGTTTCAAAGTTTATGTATTGGAAATGAATATCAATAGTTTTATGAATCTATAATAGAGTGTATGATTTTAATTTAGATGTATTCGTATTGTGGAATATTTCTTCTGAAATATTAGTATTATTTGATTTTAATTAAATTGAAAACATCTAATGTGTAGGTTGTCTGTTGTAGCAGGCGCCAGTGGGGCATCCAAGCCGTTGCTCTGGCTTATTTTCAGACTCTTGAAATCACCTTTTAGTTTAATATGCAATTTCTTGGCTCTTCACGCGTGGTTCTTTCCAAAATCGTCGCCACCTTTGTAAACAAAGTAGGGTCCTTGTTGTAATCAGGGCAGTAGTGTAGATTATGTAGATGTATTGAGTTACAAGTAAGATGGTACAGCCCCCCCGGGAACAGCATCCTGCTGCTCACCCCTCCTCATTCCAACTGCCCACTCATCCAATCCATGCACTCATGAACATTCTATTACATCACACTCGCACAGGCTGAGCAGCAAGGAAATAGTAAACACAGGATATAACATAGGGCAATTGTTAACTGTAAATGTGCAGGTTTCTATTTTGGATTAAATCATCCCATTGCACATGCAATACAATTGGTGCTATTGCATTTCTAGTATATAAATGACTACGCCCACTTTTACCAAAAACATTTTCATGCTTGATTTTAGAAAGGTGGATTAGCTAAGCATGGAGAATATCTTAGCAGGGTAATAAGGAGTAGAAAAGATCAATATCAACATCAGAAGGGAAAAGGCTTCATAATATGCACAACCATTACTAACTAGAGTTGATCAAGGTGATATTTCACAAACCTTATTTAATTCTATGTTTTAGGTATTTGTGGTCCAATCAGTTTTTCTATCCCTCTTATGAATTTTCTACAAAACTTGCATCCACTCACTTTTTTCTATACTGTTCCAGATATTGTAAATTATCCTAGATAGACTCCTCTACCTAGAGACCATGTTTTGGAGATCACAGGCCCTCCAACCACAAGCTGGAATCCACCCTGGAGGTCTTGGCATTCTCTTTATAGAATCAGTTTCCAAAGTTCAAATCTTTGGGGAGGTGCGGACAGATGCCTAAATCTTCAGGGAGATCTCATCCCAGTCACATCAAGGGGCGAGCTGCTTGAACCACCATCAATATCAATTGTTCTCAATATTTTATATATGATATTTTTGTAGCATGAAATTCTTGTAGTTGATATTCATACACTGGAAGAGACATCGCCAAAGGTATTAACAAAGTGATGCCACGACCACTTTCTTGATGTCCTCAGACTCATAGTAAGAATCCTGAATAAGTTGGATACATGCTCCTTTCCACCCGAGGTTCACTCTATGGGCCAGATGTAGGTAAATGAGATTTACCGATTTTTAATTACCGAATTTTACCGATTCGGTAATTAAAAATCGGTAAATCTGAGGGGTGGATATGTAGGAACATCCAGATGTTCCTTTTACCGAATCGGTAAATATCTGTATTTACCGATTCGGTAAATACCCACTGGTAATGCCCCATTCATTCCTATGGGCTTTGAAGTCCATAGGAATGAATGGGGCATTACCGGTCGGTATTTACCGAATCGGTAAATACCGATTCTGACAAGGGTGCAGGGGGTGTCACTTTGACACCCTCTAGCACCCCCAAAAAAGGTTCGGGGCCATGTGGCAGGCATACCTGCCCTAAGGGCAGGTCTGCCTGTCATATGGCACAGGTGTGCATGCACACATGTGCATGCACACCAGAATCGGTATTTTACCATCAAATAGTATTTGATGGTAAAATACCGATTCTGTAATGCTTGTGGGACTCAGAAGAGTCCCACCTACATATCAATTTTACCGAATCGGAAAAAATACCGATTCGGTATTTTACAGAATCGGTAAATTTACCGATCGGTAAATTTACCGATTCTGTAAAATACAGGGCCCTACATCTCAAATTGCATTTACCGGTCGGTAACGGCCGAATTCGGCCGTTACCGACCGGTAAATGCCTACCTACATCTGGCCCTAAATCTCTACCCTTAGAGGAATGGGTACAGATATTCATATATTTTTTGGGTGATGCTAACCCACCATTACTGTTCTTCACAGGTTTTGTATCAACATTTGAGGACGGAGGGCATCAGTTTTCTTATGGACACCCCTGTTGGTGTGGATTGGATGTTGTGTCTGCTAAAAGATGCTTCTTTCTTCATACTTATCTGTGTGAGTAATGTCCTAATGGTGTCCCTATAAGTGATATTTCCATGGCATCCTTTACTACAGGACCCTTCACTGCTGCAAGATCCTTCACTTGAGGAGGAGCTATTCATACTGAAGGCCAGATTTATCAAGGGCTTGTGTTGTCCTTGTGTCACGCAAGGTGATGCAAGGGCATCAAAATACCTTAAGTGAGATTTACTGTACCCTGGAAAGCCACCTTACGTGGTTCTGCGTTGCATAGTAAATATGGAGTAACTCAATGCAGTGCAAGTCTCCACCTTGTGGTACTCTGCCCTAAGAAGGCTTTAGACGGGTGGAGCGTGGGTGTTCCCACCCATCCACATATGGTTTTTGGCGCACTCACAGATTTACTGACACTAGAAAACCTGTGAGTGCCTCTAAACGGTACGCCTTTCCAGGGCAGGTGTAACAAAGAGAAATATGTTCATTTCTCTTTGTTTTTCCTCTTTCTACATGTGCTGCATTCTGAAGCACACATAGAAAGAGGAAAAAGCCTCACAGGATTGTGTTTGTGCGGGAAACACCATTTACAACCAAGTCTAAACCGCAATACACCTTTACATCGAAGACTTGACCATGCTTCAGTCTTCATAATGCAGGTTTTTACAACTACTATGTGTTTACCATTAGTGTCATTATCACGCATGAGTTTACAATTTCTTTTAGATCTAGATATTTAGCATGCATGTGTGTACCACTACTGCCATTACTATACATTTTTTTACCACAAGTGTCGTTACTACTTATGTGTTTTACCACTAGTGCCATTAGTACAAATATCTTTACCACTCATCAATAAGCCTGCTACGGGATAGGAAGCAGGCTGTGTCCCTTCCTCCGTTTCAATCGGCCTTCTCCCCAGTGTCTCACGGGGTGCCTCAAGGCTCGTCCATTAGCCCGATTTTCTTTAATGTATATCTCAAACCACTGATTATGTTGATGAAGTCTCACAAGCTAAAGGCGATCAATTACGCTGACGACACTCAACTCATCCTCTCTTGGGAGGGTGAGGAATCGATCCCATTGGAATCCTTTCATGACTGTCTACGAGACACGGCTGGGTGGCTACACAACAACGCACTACAGTTCAACGCCTCCAAAACCGAGGTTTTGTTCTGTGCCGGAAGTCTGATTCCTCGCCCTTTCCCGATGGGTTTTTGGCCCCCTGAATCCTCGGAAAAACCCCAGCCGGTCACCACTCTTCACAATCTGGGTGTTATGATGGACAACAAACTCAGCATGGAAGCCCAGGTTGCGAAAACAGTGTCCACCTGCTCGGCCCTCATCCGCTCCCTACGTAAGATCATGCTACTACTTCCCTTACAGGCCCGGGCTTTAATAGTCAGGTGTACTATTCTTAGTCGCCTCGACTATTGCAATGCGTTGCTACTCGAGTCTCCATTCATGCTGTTAGATAGACTCCAAAGAGTACAATCTGCCGCTGCTAAATTGGCCATTGGTTGGCCTAGGAGATCATCGGCCACAGCGGCGATGGCCGAACTACACTGGCTCCAGTTGAAACAGCGAGTGGCCTTCAAATCCCTCTGTCTCGTTTTCAAAGCCCTGCAGGGACTTGGGCCCAGCTCTCTGCAAGCCATGTTTGACTGGTACATCCCAACCAGAGCCCTTCGTTCTACAACGGCATGCCTTGTAAAAGTACCGAGATTTTAAAAAGTTAGGACCGGAGGCAGATCCTTCTAAGTTGCGGCTGCTAAACTATGGAACAGCATGCCCCAAGACATCTGTCAAACGAAAGAACTCCTCCCTTTCAGGAAATGGGTCAAAACCTGGCTGTTTTCTAAATGTTAACTTCTGGCCACTCATTGCGGCCCCCCGTGCTTCCCCCTCTGGAGATATCTCAGCGCCAGGATGCCTGTAAGGTGACAGCCGCTCTATACAAATGTTTTAAATAAATAAATAAATAAATAAATAAATATGGGTAAGTATATAAAAAAGTAAATGGTAAAGGGATTTGTTAAATATTAATTTTGTTATTTTTTTTATATACTTTTTAAAATAATAATACATTCTAGGGATGGATAAAAGGGATAGAGGGGTATTGGGTGGGGAAGAATATTAATGCTCAGGTTTTATTTCAATACCTTAATATTTATATTTTAGTAATGTAACATTTTTAGGTTAACGTTAATTGTAAAAGAAATGTTATCAACTGCAATACAACATTGTAGGGATGGGATGCAAGGGATATAGGGGTATTGGGTGGGGAAGTGCATTAATACTCAGCTATTTTGTTTAATACTTTACTATAAATATTCAAGAATTCTAATTGTAAATTAGTAAATATTTTAAAATGTTAATATGTTATAAAAGGCTAACATTACTATTTAGGGGCCGGATTCCAGGTTTGAAGGTGCGGCGGCGGGACTGCCCCGCTGCCACACTGCCAAATCCGCGTGACCGCCTACCAAATAATTACTTGTTTTCCATTGATGGGCGATTCCTTTGACATTCCCACAGCGGTGCCTATAAAATAGGCACTGCAATGGGAACGTCAAAGGAAGTACCATGCTGGAACTTCTGTGCAAGCAAACAGGGGGGGGGTCATATTGTGCCCGCTGTGTGCATCCACAGGGTGTAAGGCACAAGCTGGGCCCCCTTTTTGTCATATCCGCCACTGTTTTCATGAAGCAATGACCTCCATCAAATTCAGTGGAAGAGATGAAAGTCGTAATGCCTCTTGACTGCTGTGCAACTGACAGGGAATAGCAGGCTCACTGGCGGAGTAAGTGGTCCTAGGTCGTCACGACAACTAGGGTCGTAATGTGGTGGTCACAAGACCGCCACCGCTGTGCCACCATGTATCTGGCGTTTCTCAGACCGCAGGAATCGTAATTTGGCCCTTAGTGTTGGGATGAAAGGAATATAGGGGTATTGGGTGGGGAAGTGTATTAATACCCAAGGATTAATTGTAAGACCATAGTATTAGTATATAAGATTTGTAATTTTGGGAAATTATTAAGAATATTAAACATTCAAATCCATACTAATATAATATAGAGAGAGCCCAAACCTTTGAGGCGGGTAATCTCAGGAACCACAGCACCAACCACAACACCCAATACAGCGTTGGAAATGGCAGTTGCAGCAGAAGGACATAGGCTATGCAGACGCCTACCATATACATTTAAAAGGTAAAAGAACTGTGCCAGCAAAGTAGTCCCTTGTGGGCATGTCTGCGTTGTGCTGTGGGCGTGTGCTGGGGGCGTGACAAATGCTGGGGGCGTGTGGTACGTTCCGCCCTTCATGCCATGTCTCATATCGTGTGCTAATCCCACCCTGCTCCCTTTAAATACCCCTGCACCCCATAATCATAACCCACCCTTACTCCTTAAAATACCCCAACACCCTAAAACACTAACCCATCTTAACCATATAAATATACCCTGTACCCCAAAACCCAAACCTATCCCTAAACCCTAAAAATACCCCTGTACCTCAAAACCCAAACCTAGCCCTGAACCCTATAAATACCCCTGTACCTCAAAACCCAAACCTACCCCTGAACCCTAAAAATACCCATGTACCCCAAAACCCAAACCTAGTCCTGAACCCTAAAAATAACACTGTACCCCAAAACCCAAACCTACCCCTTAACCCCAAACTCAAACCTACCCCTGAACCGTAAAATACCCTTGTACCCCAAAACCCAAACCTAGCCCTGAACCCTAAAAATACCCCTGTACCCCAAAACCCAAACCAGGAACTAAACCCTTAAGATACCCCTGTACCCCAAAATCCAAACCTACCCCTGTACCCTAAAAATACTCCTACACCCCAAAACCCATACCTATCCCTAAACCCTAAAACTACCCCTGTACCCCATAACCCAAAACCATATCTGAACCCTTAAAATACCCAAACACCCCAAAACATATACCTCAGTACCCCAAAACATATACCCCTATAGCCATACTTACCTTATCCAAACATAAAAAAAAACATGCTTTTACCATTCATGCATTTACAACGAATTTCGTTGTAAATGTATGCATGGTAAAAGCATATAAAATGTAATGCCATGTGTTATAATGGCATTGCAGAGTCATGGTACTTTCGTAATGAAAGTATGCGGAGTGATGGTATGCGGAAAGAAAGTTGAGGAATAATGGGTGTTTACCCTCCCCCGGTAAGTACATTGGTGGCACGGAGGCCCATATCTCCAGCAACATACTCATATTTTTTGACCACCCATTTGAAAAATGCACAGGTCTCTCTCATTGATGGCCAGCACCGACATACACTTTTAGACACACCTCCCGCCACAAGTTCCAGAATTGCGAACTTTAGAGCTTGGGAGCTACGTTTGAATCTTGGCATCAGCTCAACATCCTGTGATTCCAGGCAAATCGCTTTGTCTCCCCGTGCCTACCACAAATGAATGTGTCCTTCTGTAATGTAAATTGTGCTCATGCCATGTTGTCGAGTTCGCGCTATATAATATTGCAAGGAAAAATAAAGTAGGGAAACTCGAGTTCACACACTACTGAACGCGCACTCTTAAGTGCATCAGCAGTGCACTGTGAATCGGAGCGTTTCACAGGCCTGTCACAGATAAGAAATACTATCAAAACGAAATCCTACAAAACAATATACTACTGGCCGGCAGCAATTCATACCCGGACAACATCGGGACGGGCTGCTAGTATTTTATAAAGTTGTAACAATACCATTTAGGGATGGGATGTAAGGTATATAGGGGTACTTGGAGGGACGTGTATCAATACTCATATATTCAATGTAATACTTTACTATTAATATTTAAGAAGTGTAATTGTTGTAAGGTGATAATAATTATACGTTTTGAAATAAGTTATAAAATTGTAGCATCACTATTTAGGGATGGTATGTAAGAGATATAGGAGTATTGGTTGGGAATTATATTAATACTCAGGCATTCATTTTTATATTTTAGCATTAACCCCTTCGATGCTTATGACGGGACGGTTCCGTCATCAGCGTCGGTTGGGCTGTGCTGATGACGGAACGGTTCCGTCATGACCACACCCATTTTTCGAATCTTCAGCACAGCGCGAAAATTCGCGCCGCGCCGAAGAGGTTAATATTTAGGTTTTGTAAATGTTGATCATTTTAATTAATATCACTTATAGATCCAGATATAATAAACGTCAAAATAATATTTAGAAATGGTATTAAAGATATTGAGGGTTTATTTTTTTAAATTACTTTATTTTCCATTTCAAACCATCATATCATATCACCACAGTAAACAAAGGACACTTTCCCATGTAGCTGGCATTGTAATTGTGAAAAACAAAATACTGACAGGAGTACATTACAGCGTAGCCTAGTACAGCATGCCTATAATACAGCATATCACAGTTATATTACTACCCATCCTCACCACTCAGAGATGGAAATTCAATCTTGACTTCCCATAGACCATTTATCCCGGGGACTAATGGCCCTTCGCCCTTCCAAACATTACAGACTAGAAGCCTCTAGGGTAATCTAACTCGTTGAGGTACAGTACGGGACAGCTATACTACCTAATAATGTTAACTTCAAACACGTAACACACCCTCCACAGCATCGGTGGTGCCTTCCTTAGTAACTCTATACGTACTATACAGTGCCCAGATGTTCTTAGGCCTATTACAGGGAGGAAAGAGCCAGCTGAAAATCTCTGTTTGAGTAAAACACTAGAGCATGCCCACTGGGTTTACGTAGGAAGTGGCCCCTTAGACCAACATAACACCAATCTACGTTTGGCCATCAGTAGCCCCATGTCCACCAACCTACATATCTCTGGAGATAAAGATTTTGAGTATCCCAGCAGCGCCAGGGCTAGTTCCGACTCTAGCGGCCGCCCTGTAATCACAGCCAATTCAGAAAATAGACTATCCCAGAATTCCGCCACACCCGGACAGAATCATGCCAAATGCAGAAAGTCAGACACTTGTTTATTACAGCACTCACACCTCGAGTCTTCTCTCAGACCATACATTCTAAGTCTATCCGGAGTGTAATAAACTCTATTAAAGTATTTGAAGTGTATAGATGGCAGACAAAGTGCATTCTCCCCCCCTCCACACTGCATGCTTTACATGGACCCAATTCAACATCAAACTCTGGAGTCGTGCTTGATTTTTCGCAGTGTGCTTGTTTATTAAAATTAAGTTCACAGGTCAATTACATCATTGACCCAACATTCTCTTTATTTATTTGTAAAAATATTCCTTCACAGTATTTAAGAGTAAACTTGCACTTATATACAATATACACACATTTACCGCCCATTCGCCAATGGGCGTTTCATTTGACTTCAGGGTTGCGCCAGCAGGCCACAATCCAGATCACCTGCTCCCTTAACGTTAAACCCCCTTCCGGTCAACAGAGCCGCAGGTGAGGAAAGCGCCCACTTGGGCAACCAGCGGCCTCCGGGGTAGGGCTGAAGAGCCAAGGCCACCAGCAGGTCAGCCCCAAGTCTCCCGCCAGCCCAGAGTCCATAATGATTTATCAAACCTGTTCAGAGTTAAAAACTGTCACTGGACAAGAAGTTCCCGTGGTATTCTTGTCCGGAACCCCGCTACTGCCCTAACTGACTCCTTATTAATGGGGATGGGTGGGTGGGTGTCTTCTCTAGGAGACGTCCGACTCCTGAGCGGTCAGCGGACAAAGAGGGGGTCTCTAAGCTGGTCGCGGGCTTTTATGCCTCGCGCCCTACCACTACTTCCGGGGCGCTCCGCCGTCCCTTGTTCCTATTGGTCCTGGCACCGCGCCCACTTCCGGGTCACCTAACCCGGAAGTGGACCTACTCCGGGTCGGCCCTTTGGCTGCCACTAACGACGCCATTCCCCGAGGGGGTTGGCGCCCTGCATAGATGGCAGACAAAGTGCATTCTCCCCCCCTCCACACTGCATGCTTTACATGGACCCAATTCAACATCAAACTCTGGAGTCGTGCTTGATTTTTCGCAGTGTGCTTGTTTATTAAAATTTAGTTCACAGGTCAATTACATCATTGACCCAACATTCTCTTTATTTATTCGTAAAAATATTCCTTCACAGTATTTAAGAGTAAACTTGCACTTATATACAATATACACACATTTACCGCCCATTCGTCAATGGGCCTTTCATTTGACTTCAGGGTTGCGCCAGCAGGCCACAATCCAGATCACCTGCTCCCTTAACGTTAAACCCCCTTCCGGTCAACAGAGCCGCAGGTGAGGAAAGCGCCCACTTGGGCAACCAGCGGCCTCCGGGGTAGGGCTGAAGAGCCAAGGCCACCAGCACGTCAGCCCCAAGTCTCCCGCCAGCCCAGAGTCCATAATGATTGATCAAACCTGTTCAGAGTTAAAAACTGTCACTGGACAAGAAGTTCCCGTGGTATTCTTGTCCGGAACCCCGCCACAGGGCGAGGAGCTTACTGGCGGACTCGACCTCCCCCCCTGCGCTCAAGGGTTTCGGAGATGGCCCCTAGGACTGTTTCTATAAATATCTCAATACCCGCCTCCGACAGGTGCACTCCGTCCTCCGCGTATAACTCCGGCCTGTCTGTCTGTATCAACTTGTGACGAATCGCTTTGATACTAGATTTCTGTAGGATTTCCGCCACCGACTGGTCCAACCTTTTAATAGATCTGTTCACTGCTTTCATAGGTGCGCCCCGTGCCCACACGAGCCTCGGAATGACTTCCGACCATAGTACTATGGCTTCTGGAAAAATGCTTTTGACTGCTGCTAGAGTAGAGAACAGGGACTCCTTCACTTCTCTCCTTCCGCCCGGAATCATATCGTTGCCTCCACAGTGCAACACGAATACGTCCGGGAAAGGCATGCCTCTGGCCAAAGCCGTTTTAACATCCCTCGGGACGTCCGCTAGGCGCTGCCCGCCTATCCCCACCCAATGATGGTCACAACCTCGCATCATGGTCACCCTGTCCCTGAGTGTCTTTTCGAAGTGCGCCCCGGCCCTGCGAATGAAGGAGTGGCCACACCAACAGATTTGGGTTCTCTTAGGGGAGGTACCTAAAGTAAACATGAAGAGATACAGTAAGACCGAGTCCAAACGAAGGGGACAGAAAGCGAATGATACCAATTTGTTAGACTAATTGCGGGCGGACATAACGTTCATAACATGCTGATTTCCAGCGACCCAATCTCTTGATTACCTGTTCGGGTAGGCCCAAGCCCGCAGCCGTTGTCGCTGCTCCAATTCGGAACGAATGAAATGTAAAATCGGCCGGATCAACTCCGATCCTTGCCAGGGTCATTTTTACTACTCGTGTGAACTGGAACCTGGTAAGGGGTAACCCACTCTCGTGAATCAACAATCTATCATCCGCACCCTGGGGCCTGACTTGGAGGAATACCCTCAGCAAGTTGACTGGACAGAAGGGCTCTCCCTCTACTCTACCTAGTTGTAACCAGGTCCCTTTACCTAAGGGGTCCGTCTTCGATCTCCGCACTCTAAGCCTCAGGACACCTTTGGACTCAATTATATCCGAGCACCTTAGACCCCCTTCCCTATCCGTCCTGGACGCCGGGAGTAATTCTGAGATTCGTAACGCCCCGCAAAAGGCTAAGGTATAGGCCACCCGGAATAGTTGCGTCTCATACTGGGAAAAACAAACGAGCGGTAGAGCCTCTAAGATTTTAATCAATTTCTCTACGTCTATCGGTCTCCTGGAATCTTTCTCCCCAGGTGTCAAGCGCTCCCAACCTCTCATTGCCCTTCTAACCCTCTGGTCCTTGGTCGGATCAGACACCCCCTGTAGCCCTGCATAAAATGCTAACGCCGAAAACTGTCTTTTCATGAATGCTACCGACTTCTCCTTCTCTTTTTGCTGTACAATGAAGCCTAATACGCTCTGAGGGGCAAAGATGTCCGCTACACCCACACCCCTCAGGTATGCCATATAACAATCCCATGACTTTTGATACATACTCTTAGTCTTGGGGGCCAGGGATGCAGATATCAACTCGGCAGCTGTGGGGCACCAAACTTCCATAGCTCCGCTGGGAAGGCTGACATTGACGTCTCCGCTTGGGGCCAATGCTCCCGGAATTCTGTTAACTTAAAACGAGACAATGCATCAGCCGCTTTGTTTTCTACGCCTGGGACATGTTTAGCAGTGAATTGGACATTATGGCTCAGGCACTGCAAAACTAACTCTTTCAACAGCCTGAGTACCCAAGTACAGGTCGCCCTCTGGTTATTAATTACCATGACTACAGACATGTTGTCCGACCAGAATACTATACTCTTGTTTGCCAGCAAATCCCCCCACAAGTGCAAGGCTACCACTATGGGGAACAACTCAAGAAAGGAAATGTTAGTAGTCAGGCCTCGCTCTAACCAGTCGTCTGGCCAGGGCTGCATGCACCATTTTTGGCCGAATATAGCTCCGAAGCCAATACTCCCTGCAGCATCAGTGAAAAGTTCAAGATCCGTATTAGAGGAGCAAGCTGCTCGCCACAACACCGTGCCATTGAAATCTTGCAAAAAACTTCTCCAAATCAGAAGATCCCCTCTTACCTCGGCTGAAAGCCTCACCCTGTGGTGTTTAGCCCGCAGCCCAGACATTGCCCTCGCTATACTCCTGGAGAAGGCCCTGCCCATTGGTATGACCCGCAGAGCAAAGTTCAGTTGGCCCAAAAGAACTTGCAGCTGATGTAAGGTTACCTTCTTTGCTCCCAGGCAGCTATCAATAGCGGCCCTAAAGGCATCCACCTTAGCCTCTGGCAACCTGCACACCCCTGCCGTTGTATCAATTTCTATGCCCAGGAAGGTCAAACACGTGGTCGGGCCTTCGGATTTTTCCGCAGCCAGAGGTACCCCAAGAGCCTTAGCCAAGCGCTGGAAGCCCAGAAGGGCCTTCCTGCACGACTGGGAACCTTCAGGACCCATGAATAGAAAATCATCCAGGTAGTGGACTACTGAATGTGACTTGTCCGATGTCAGAAACTGCTCCACCGCCCATTCCAGGAACCTTGCAAAAGTCTCGAAAACTGCACAGGCAATAGAACACCCCATAGGCATGCATAAATCTACAAAGTAGCTACCATCAAATGTGAAGCCCAAGAACCTGGTATCTTCGGGGTGAACAGGCAACAGCCTAAAAGCTGATTCAATATCCGCTTTCGCCATTAATGCTCCTTCCCCGAATGCCTGCAATTTCTCAATAGCCGTGTCAAACTTGGTATACCTCACCGTGCAAAGGTCTGGGTCTAGCTTATCGTTGACCGATAGCCCTGGAGGACTTGATAGATTATGAATCAGACGGTATTTACCTTCCTCTTTTTTCGGAACTAAACCCAACGGGGAGCAAACCAGATTATGGGTAGGTGGCTCTTTGAAAGGACCCCCAACCCGTCCCAATGATACCTCCTTCATGATTTTTCCTCGCGCTGCCTCCATATTTCGTAACACTGAGCTTTGATTACGGGGCGGGACATTGGTAGGGAGGGCTGAAGACGGGATACGGAAGCCAACTTTAAAACCATGGAGTAGAAATTGAGCCTCCTCGAGGTTATCGTATTTACTGAGGAGGTGAGTCAGGACATGCCGTTTAATGGGAGTTGGTAGCTTTGTCGGGAGTTTTAGTTGGTTTTCCCTTTGGGGCGACGTTGTTGGACTGTTCCTTGGGGTTACGAGTTTTCTTAAAACATCTAACCTCGGGATGAGAGGTTCCACCGCAATACGAACAGCAGTGCTTGAATCTACATGAGACCCCCCTGGTACACTCATTTCTATTAAACTGCCAGCAGGCCTGTTTTTTCTCACCGACACCTTTGTCAGTCCGAAAGGACTGATTCTGAGTAGAGGGAGGAGGGGTAGGCGTTGAAGGGGCGGAATAGAACACTGTGTGCCATAAATTGATCTCCCGCTGGTCCCATGCTATGCCCGGGTGAACTGCTTTCATCTGTCTAAACATTTTATCATACTTCAACCACCCCTGGCCCGGAAACTCTGTTGCCGCGCCATGTATCAGGGATATATAGCTCATCATTTGTGGACCTAGCATCGGATACTTTTCTAACATAACAGCGGCATATATCGCAAATCCCGTGATCCAATTCTTCATGGATCACTCCACCCATGATTTCTTTTGGTTGTAATCCCCTTCTTTCCCACCCTTGGGCTTTCCCGCCGCCACCCCTGCATTGATAAGGTCAAACACTTCTACATATTCACCTCTGAGTATTCTTTCTTTCATGTCCGCTGGCACGTGCCACGTGATCCCCGCGGATGGCGATAAGGTCATTGAGGACGAACCGAACATTAACGGGCTGAATGCTAGCAAAGAGTGACCTGTTGGTTGCCCCCCGGCCCCCCCTTGCATCTGGCCATTAGAGGGACCAGCCACATCAACCACGGTGTTCGCCATTGAGCCCTGTGTTAGGCCCCCCGAACTAGAGTAAGCATTCATCACTAAGGGGGACCCGTTTGTCGGGTAGGCCATGGCAGGAAGCATCGAGCTTATGGGGCCGTTACCTATCGCTTGACCGTGCGACCCATATAATTGCATCCCTGGTAACTGGGCGACCCCCCCGGGCGGGACCCAAACTTGAGACACTCCGCTACCCGGATGAGCCACCACAGGCGGTAACATACCCTGCGGACTGGACCCCCCCACAGAAGTGACGGGGAACCCTCCTATATGCGTGGGCCTAGCCGCTTCGTGCTGCCCTTCGGTATCATCTATGTCTTTATCTGTACCTGAATTCGAGTCAATTGTCTCTGGCACCTCCTCCTCACCTGGTGATGCTGGTCGTGAATCGGCCGGCCTAGGCCGCTTGCCTTTTGCCGCACTTTTAAGTTTTTCTGGGGTACGCTTCGCTCTTTTGCCTCTCCCCCTTTCTTCCTGAGAATTCGCATCTGCTCTAGCCCCGTCTCTCATATTCTTTAGTACCCAATCCATGCCTTTTTCCCTTGTAAACTCCAGCAGCTCCGTAAAGGTGAGGTATTCGTCATTTTTGGCTGCGGGTTCTTTGCCCTTCGGTGCCCTCTTCGGCGGCATCCTGCACTTAAAGAAAACAACGTTAAAACTTATCATAGATACTCCACGCCTTTAGGCCCACCGCGCTGCGGTTGGGCCTGTACCCCCGGAATCAGATTGAGCTGAATGCGACAGCGCTCACCCGCCCCCTGGACATGAGGACGCGATCCCCCCCCAACAACAAATGTGCAAATCAAGAAAATAAGCATGAAACGCTTAACGTAATCTATAACACACTGCACGGCCCGCTAACCTAGATCACGAGTCGGATTAACTCTCGCTATATACTCCTACGCGATGGTCCCGCGATGTCTTCTCTAGGAGACGTCCGACTCCTGAGCGGTCAGCGGACAAAGAGGGGGTCTCTAAGCTGGTCGCAGGCTTTTATGCCTCGCGCCCTACCACTACTTCCGGGGCGCTCCGCCGTCCCTTGTTCCTATTGGTCCTGGCACCGCGCCCACTTCCGGGTCACCTAACCCGGAAGTGGACCTACTCCGGGTCGGCCCTTTGGCTGCCACTAACGACGCCATTCCCCGAGGGGGTTGGCGCCTTGCATTAGTCGGTGTCTGCCATTGAGGGAAACTCTTTTCGTGTTAGTGCAGCAGTATGCCCACCTTTCATCATTAATATCCGTGTCTAGATCCCTTTGCCATGCCAAACGAGCCTTTGTATAATGATTTTCCCTATAGGACATGGTATGTTTATAAATTTTGGAAACTCGTCTCGTCGGTACGTCAGTTCGTATAACTAATGAAAGGGCTGTCAGCTCTGGAGGTTCGGCCAAGTCAGTTCCCAATAGCAGTGCATGTCAAGTCCTATGAAATTGAAACTTGGTTAAGAGAATGGGTGTGTCCTCGACAACTGATACAGAGTCCCAAGTCTTTGCGATGCCTCCCTCAAATAAATCCCCAGCTGTTGTGATTTTAATGGAAGCAAACGCTCTCACAACTCCTCTGTCCCTGCACGGAGGCAGCGAATGACACCACTCCAACGGAGTGAGGGGTGAATATAGTATGACCCTTGACTGCAGTTTGAGAAGATGATGCCAATCGTGTGTGGAGGCATTAATTGAATCCAAGATTCCCATCCTGCAATCAGGGGAGAAAACAGTAGCATAGGCAGAGGGCGGTGGAAGCAATCTCCCTTTCAATGCGAAGATGTGGGATGTCTGGCGCGCCATACATCCAAAGAGAAGCATGTGTGCATTGCGCCGCTCTATAATAAAGATCGAGATCAGGTGCCCCTAGGCCCCCCATGTGATACGGTAAAGTAAGGATCTGCCATTTGACCCTTGGTTGTTCCCCGGCCCAGGTGGAGGTGAGCCGCTTGAAAAACACCCCAGGAAGGACAATGGGAATATTCATAAAAAGGAACAAAAACCTAGGGAGTGTGACCATCTTCATTAAAGATAGTCTGCCTAAAAGGGACAACTGTAAATGAATTCACTTGTCTATGTCATTTTCCAGTTTGCTCACTAACAGCCCATACTTTCAGTAAAAACGACCTCCGAATCAGAGCGCACCGGGTCAGTTGTCCACTGCAGCAGGAAATCAGGCTCAAAGTGAGTTAAGGACAGAGTAAGAGGAAAAATGATAGATTTTGACAAGTTAACTCTCCGCCCGGAGACCCCTCCGAAGCAGACTATTTCTCATAGAACAGAGGAGTGATGTCGCTCCGGATCCTGAATGTATAGGAGCGTGTCATCCGTGTACGTCGACACTATGAGTTCATAGCCCAAGACTCGTACACCTTTATACCGATGGTACTCCCGGAGAGTGCAGGCCAAGGGTTCAGCTACCAGAGCATACAGGATCAGGGAAAGGGGGCAGCCCTGACGCGTACCGCTAGTAAGACTGATAGAGTACGTCACCAGGTCTCCAAGTTTTATCCTGGCCATAGGTGAACTATACAGTATCCCGAGCAGTTGTAGGAAGACTTCCCCAAGCCCCATTTGTAGTAAGACATGCCTCATGAAGGGCCATTCAACGGAGTCGAAGGCCTTCTCCATGTCAAGAAATACTGCTACCGCCGCCGTGTCAATTTTAGTGTGCTGTAGGGCGCCAAAGACCGTGCACAAATTATAAGTAAGATTGCGGCCCAGAACGAAGCCAGCCTGCTCTGGGGCTACAGGCAGGGGGACCAAAGGGACCAATCTATTCGCCAGTATGTTAGCAAACATTTTAGTATCAACATTGAGTAAAGAGAGAGGGTGGTATGACAAACAGTCCTCAGGAGGTTTACCAGGCTTTAGTATGGCCACTATTATAGCCTTTCTCATTGTAGGCAGCATAGTACCGGATACGCACATATCTTCAAATAGGGTAGAGAGGTGTGGTAATAGCAAGTCTAGGAATACCTTATGAAAGACTACAGTCAAACCATCGGAACCCGGAGCTCCCCCAGAGTTCATTTTGGACAAGGCCAGGAGAATCTCCTCTTTCTCAATCAGACGCATCAGGAATTCGCAATGCGTGTTAGTAAGCCAGGGCAGTTTAATATAAGTTAAATATTCCAGAATTTCCTCCTCCATACCCAAACTACGTGATGAATATAGGTTCGAATAAAATTGGTGAAATCTCTCTGGTATAACCGAGTTCTCAGTGAGTACCTCACCCTCAGCAGACTTAATTTCCGATATAGCAGCGTATCCACATCGCTTCTTTAATAACTGCGCAAGCACCTTGCCCAGGGGCCCCCCTCTCCGTACATGCAAGCAGTAGTGTATTTACCAACATACTTTATTTCTGCATTGGCTTTTTCATGGAATTCCTACAGCTGTGCCTTGAATTCCGACTGTGCCTCCTCATCCGCACTACGGTACAGTCTCGCCTCCAAATTGGACAATGAGGCTTCCAAGTCAGCAAGCCTCTTGCTCAGTGCCCTCAATATACCTGAGTGTGTGAATATGGTAACTCAGCGTATATCTACCTTGAATGCTTCCCATACCACCTGAAAGCTTTCAACTGAGCCCACATTTTTATCAAAATAAATTTCAATCGCTTCAGCAATTTCTGTCTTAAATACCCCATCTAGCAAAGAATACGGGGGAAACCTCCAGGTGAAAGGGGCAATAGTCTTCAAGGGGACGTCTGGTACCACCAGTACTGGTGAGTGGTCCGATAACGTGCGGGACAGCACCTTGCATGCTCTCGTATGATCGTGCAACTGTCTAGAGGCCAACCAATAGTCGATACGTGTATGTAGGTCGTGGTATGCTGAGTAGTGCGTGAATCCCCCTCTGTCAGGGTACCTCTGCCGCCACACATCATGCACATCCATACGCACCATAATATCTGAGAGCGACCTAGTCACCGCAGATGCATGCCTAGCCAGAAACCCCGATCGATCCCGGTCAGGGTTCAAAACAGGCAGAATAAAATACAGAATTGTCATAGTTGGGTCCATAAACATTAATGATAAGGGTATCCAGACCCTCCCTGACATCTGGAGACGACATATCTACCATCAACATCTGTAACCAAAGGGTCCAGGGTGAGTGATGCCCTAGGGCGAAACCAAGTTAACACCCCAGAGAATGTGTAGTAAAGCCTGCAGCGTGCACAAGACCCTGTATCCCCCTACTTTGGAGCATAGGACTATTAAGTGGTAGGTGTGTTTCCTGTAACAAAGCAACGTCTATTTTGTGTCTCGTTAAATAGGCCAATACCTTACGCAGTTTCCTGTGGTCATTTAGACCCCTCACATTCCATGTGAGGGCCCGTACCGTACCTGGTGTTATTTCCCCATGAGGATAACTACCCACTGTCACTTCAGTTAGTAGCTCCGACCTGTCAGAATTAGCCATAGGAGCCTACGACTTGTGCCATTGTAAAATGAAGGAATAAGCATCCAAAAACCACATCATACAATATAACAAACCAACCCAACCCCGCCAACACCCATGCCAGGCAGTCCCCAACTAAGCCTAGATGAAAAACTAGGAATCAGACCCCCAGAACCAACATGGATATGACACAATGTCGAGCGTGTGCGTCTCAACCAAGTCAAAATGTGGTCCTAGCCCTCCCCCTCAATGCACAGAACCCCCAAATGTGCGTAACATGTGTGGGCAGAGGTAGCACGCTCTACACTTAAGAAACATGAAACAACTTCCAAATCAGGCCTTCGCCCGGAAGCCAACTAAAAAATATGTAGCATCTAAGGCTGATAGGGAATCACAAACATACGTTCCAATAACATGCAGCAGAGCATCAGTGTAAGGCAGTCCTGTGAATACCAGCAACCCATCCCTCCCAACAACATCAAGATCAACATAAGTTGCCAACAGTAGTAGTCATATCATCCCCATAAACTATTGTGCTTAATAAAGACTTTGCAATGCACATACTCCCCATGAATGAGTAAGTAGAACATCAACAACAAAGATAAGGGTGAAAGTCTTATCTGCGCAAAAGGGCAGTTCAAGTGTCAGTCTTGTTCATCCAGTTCGCCACCTTCAGCTCCTTCCGATGAAGTTCTCTCTGGGCTCCGACACTTGTCTTTAGACCATTCTTTCATGGCCTTTCGCAAAACCTTTGTGTCTGACAAGATGCGAGATTCCCCTTGACGATTGACTCGAAGTCTAGCTGAGTACAGCATGGCGTAGTCGATGTTGTTGTCTCTGAGCTGTTTTTTCAAAGGGGCAAACTGACGGCGTGCCTCTTGTATGTTCATAGTAAAGTCTGGGAACAATGATATGATAAAGCCCTCATTTTGCAGTGGTTGCTTGTCTCTTGCGCCTTTCAGTGCAGAGTCTCTATCCCGATAGTTAAGCAACTTTGCTATGATAGGACGCGGCGGAGGGCCTGGTGCGGGCCCAGGGAGGGGTATGCCTTTTCCACAACCAACATGTTTGAGAAGGTCTCAGTACCAAGAGGCGTGACCAGCCGCTTTTCTATGAATTGTTCCAAATTTGCAGTCAGTGTTGATTCCGGAAGGCCTATGATTCTGAGATTGCAGTGTCGAGAGTGCGCTTCCAAGTCCTCCATTTTATCCTGCAGAACCTGCATTACCTTCCACAGTTGTTTGTGACCAACGTCCAGCGATGTCTGTGCTTCTTCGACTTCAGTTATATCATAGAACAACGGTTCCTGTGGTATAGTACTAGTATAATAAAAATTCAATTTTTTGCATCATAGCAGATTCTGAAGACACAAAAAGGGCTGACAGGGATGTCGAAAAGAATTGCACAAACAATTTTGAATAAATCTCAACAATGTTTATATTTCAAAATACTAGTTGCATAATTATGTGATTATATTCAGTTTGTCACATAGTCATGTGAAGACAGAGAACAGGAATGTGCACAGTGTCCCAAGTGTACATGTTAAACCAAAAAATAACAATTCAGACGACATAAAATAAATACAAGCACAGTGGTTTCTCATAGGATGACCAAAAGGAAGGAAAATGACCAAAATATTAATGAATAATTATATTTAGTGTCCATATATGATCCTAGGCACTAATTGTAGGTTCAATTCCTTATGGCGTCAACGGCGTTTCAACCCTTAGGCATACGGGTCTCATCAGGACAGGGCATTTGGGGACATCTGAGTGATAACTTGTTCTCACCCATGCATGGTGAAGAAGTAAAATGGCTTACAGGTAGCCCAGCCGGTTACACTGTAGTGGTCCGCGACTCACAATTATAATGCTCACACGTGATAGCGTTTTCTATTTATGCAGGACAATGCCTGAAAACATGGGGGTGGCGCCTGAAAGCACACAGTATATCCACGTCATGGAATGGCTTTACGATGATACAAACAATGTTATGTACAGGACGATACCTGAAAAAATGTGTGCCGCTCGATCGTGTACCGCAGTTCCTCTCAGCAGGTCGATTGCGACTTCAGTGACATGGCGGTCCGTCATGTCTAATCGTTGTGCATGCTTATCTAACCTCTCAGACATCCTGTCCATGCAATAGGAGAGAGAATCCATTTTAGCGCTGAGTCCTGCAAGGCTACTTTGCAGTCCCTTCTCCATTGTGGCTAGCATAGTGTGTATGTCACCCTCAGCTTCATCCGGAGGTGGTTTAGATGTGTGGTCACCTTCTTCTGTAGTAGCATCACGCCCCTTAGATTTTCTCTGGTCAAAGGAGAGTTATGGTTGCGTACGGTCAAGCTTGCCCTTCTTAAGCTTAGGATTACTACTGAGCCAGGCCCAGCAAACCACCAATTTGCGTCCTACTCCAGCAACGGATCTCTTTCCACACTGAGGGAGTGAGATAATGTTACGGTTGGTCTACAACGCTGGCACCGTTGTGCAAGGCCTCCGCCGCGCCGGTCTCACGGCTGTAAAGTCGGGGACAGCAGATGGCGGACAAGCACCTCTCACTCTCCACACAGTGTCTTAGAAGGTCGTATTCCTCACCTGAAGCTCAACTCCAGTATGGGATCATCTACGTCACGGTCTCCGCTGGCCGACAACACCAGCCGAGCAAGGCACAAGGCGCAATCAAGAGCACCCAGCACCACAAAGATATCCCATGGGCTGCAAGTAGGCCTTCTGTATTCAAAGGCAACCAGTCCAATTCACCACAACTGACGACTCCAGGCCCAATCTGGAGGCGCTGAGGGCCCTTGGCACACCCCCTCGCTGTAACTCCCGTTTCAGGCGCAGTCGACCCAACAGCTCTACAAAGCTTTACAGCTCCACCGCAGATCAAGCTGGTAGACGCGTCTCACCCTTTCATCCACGATCAATGCTCCGCGCAGCCAAGCGGTGTAATACCAGGCAACACCCGCAGTTTGCAGGCGCGATGCAGGTCACGGAGCCTGCTGTGTTTCCTCCAGTCAGCGTTCTGTGTCTACGGCCACATTTGGACCGCGGGGGCCGGCACCCTAAATTCCAGCTCGCCCTTTAATACAGCTGGCAGAGTGGGCACATTATGTGGGCACAGCGACGGCCGCGATGAACTCACCGCACCCCGATACGGGCCATGCTCCACCGCTGGGGTCGCAGCGCGGGTCGCTGCCGTGCCTGGGAGATAAGAACCGCCTCAGCTATGTACGGAAGCCAGAGGATTAGTGCCCACAACCCGCACCACTGCTGATGCCTCACACCACGTTGTTGGGGTGATCCAGGCTGCCGGAGACGCCTCGTTCCTCTCTGTATGTCTGTGTAGAGTGATGTCGGTCCTGTAAGTGCCAAAAAGTTGCCACAGATGCCGGATAAAGGACGGATAGTTTATTAGGCTTGCGGAGCTTCACGCTCAAGCGGCCATCTTGGTCACGAGCAAGCTCCGCCCCCCAGCTATTGAGGGTTTTTGGGTGTAGAAGTGTATTCACACTCAGGTATGAATTGTAGTAGCTGAATTTTAATGTTAAAGGAAAATGTATTTAAGTAAAAAAGGTAGAAAAAATTAAATACTATTTGTAATTAAATACCAATGCATATTTCAATATTAAAACAGTAATAAGAAATTAAAAACAGAGGAGGAGCCTAGCTCGCAGCCATGATGGCCGCTTAATCCCTTGGCTCCTCCGATCCTATCGCTTTCCTCCCGCACCGCGACTTATCCTGCCAGCAATCCTGTCATTGAGTCGAGTCCTCGGAACCGGGAGGTGACTCCGACTCCAACGGTGTGTTTATCTGCGCGTTCCCAGCTGTGGAAGCGATGGGGCGTCCTCGCCTCCTCCCTGGCGTGGAATGGCGCTGACCAGGTCTTTGTTCTTCGGGGACGGCCGGCCCAAACCACAATAACAGCGGCCATTGAAGGCGAGGCAGAGCCGGCCGGCGGAGAGCAGCTGCCGCACTGTGTTTTCTGTTGCAGCGCTCCACTCTGCTCCGCTCATCTATATGCTTGAAGGATACCGCAGCTGAGATTGCTACATTGTATCGTCGCCCCAGCCCGTGGACGGCCCCGCTTGCTTTCTCTTCTCTTCAGCGATGCGGTGGGTGCCATTTTGAAGATCGAGCACTCGGTACTTGTAATCAACACCCCGGGCTGCCACTGGGGGTACGGCTGACTGCTGACGCTGCATTGGCACCGTGCAGGGTGTCATAATGGACTGTGCTCTCTCTGTGCCCCCGGCCCGGTTGTGCTATGCGGAACACTGGCGGGGTGATCAGCTACTTGGAGGGGATGTTGATGGCCAGTCTCGAGGGCTGCTACAAGTCTGTGAGCCCCGTGTGCAGGGACCTGCTGCATCCTTCCCTCCTGAGGCACCATTGAGGATTGGGGACATTCTGAGCGCCCTGGGTACCTTGCGAGCTGCTCTACGCGACAACGCCTGGGATCTAGGGGACCGACTGGATGCTATTTCCTCTGATATGCCCTCGACTGGCCGAGTTTGCTCTCGATTGCGGGGCACTGCGCCACACCTTGTGTCCGACTACAGTGGATTGCCTACCCAGGTGTGCTCGGAGGCGTTGGAGGTACGTGATCCCGATACCCCCGGGGTGCCGACTGTAATGGTGGTGAAGTGGTCTGGTGATAGTGGGCTTGTGCAGTGGCTGGGGATTCGTCTCCGGACGCCATGTCCGGCAACTCCTTTGTGGTCTACTGGAGACACTCTTTACTTTATCCTGAAGCTGATGCTACTGCTTTGGCCAGCCGACCTTGGAGGATTGCTGCAATGCGTTACCCCCTTTTGTACCGTAGTTGCACACATGGCTTTGAGATGGACGGACCTTGGTGGACAGCGTCCTATTCTGTTGTGGTCATTCCATTCGCTTATCTCATCTAAGATGGCTACTGTACAGCTGGACTACGTCGATACACCAGATCGCAGGAGGCAAGGTTGAGGATGTTCCCCCTTTCTTGGACTACGGTTGCTTGCACTGCTGGGACTATGATGGATAGATGGTGGAGTTGAACGTTGTCTTACATTGGTTCGGGGATCCGGGGATGGGCGGCCGAGAATGTACATGTTGATTTGGAGCACATACGTATGGCCCTCCTCCGGTTTTATATGATTCCTTTCTTTCTTCCTTTTCTTTCTGCGTCTGTATTTCGGGTACTCTTTTTTGGGCGACAGGCACACTGCTAGGGGGGGGGGGGTAGGCCGTAGCCTCTGCATGCGTGTAGAGTGGGGGGTAGGGGGGGATTTATTTTGTCCGTTTCAGTTTCTATGGGCCTTATTTTTCTCTTTATTCTTACACTTTTCCTTTTTCTGTTTCTTCCTTGGGTCAGTAGGGTGGTTCTGTGGGAGGGGGGCAGCGACCGGCATGCAATATACTGTGTTATTGTTTATCCTGTTGTATCATCCCTATGCCCCTACTCGGATTATGTTTTTTGCTTGTTGGATCTCTTCTGGTAGACGTTGCCCTCTCATGCCTTCGGTGGACTGGTTGGCCTCTGTTCCTTCTTAGTTCTTATATTTTGAACCATATTCTTAAAAAAACTTTAAAAATTAACCTTAACTTCTCCTGTTTTTCGGTAGTGCGAAGATATCCAGTGTAACCCAGGCTGATTGCTATTTTGTATTGAGGTGCTACCGAGTCGCAGTATAGCTTGCTACATTGCTTAAATGTTGTCGTGGCCGACCGGAGGGTTGTGGGCCTGTATTTGTTTTGCTGAAACTGTGCAATAAAGGTTTTAAAAAATTTAAAAAAAAAAAAAAAGAAATTAAAAACAATATTGAACACATTATATGAAAAGATGCACAATGAGTACAAAGGTGCAATCATTACTTTATTTATTTATAAATAGTGTAAAAATAGACAAAAATGGGAGAAAAATAGTAAATCATATAACATATTTTACATGAAAATAAAACATTTTTTTTATAACAACTGGCATATTTTGTAAAAAAATGTATATTTCTTTCCCATGGTTTACCATTAGGTTCAATGGCAAATATTGTCCTTTTTCAATCGATGAAACATTGCGGTCAAGATTGAAAGCAAGGAAGAGTTGTGGTCAGGTAATAAAAATGTATTTTACATTACTAATAATATAGGTGGCTTTGTTTATTGCAAGGTACTGTTAGATGGTAGATAGAAATACCTGGTATGTTTCATGTGTTTCTTCAGTTTTTCATTCTCATGCAGGTTCTGTTCATCTGGTCACTCCGGGACGGTTGTTTTTTTTGTTGCTACTAATGTCAACAAAGTTTATCTTGACATGATGTAAGGAGAACGTACACAATTGGTCAATATGAATTTGGTTGACTTTAGTAGCAAGCATTTTGATAGGAGAATTGGTTCGACGGACCAGATTGGAGACACTAATTGGGTACGTTCACCTTACATCATGTCAAGATAAACTCTGTTGACATTAGTAGCAATCATTTGATAAGAGGATTGATTCGATAGACCAGAGTGGAAACATCATATGTTTTTATTTTTGTTACACATAAGCTTATTGGTTCTTCTCTATACTTGAATGGTATTGGCCAAGGCAACAGGCTAAAAAGAACGATAGTATGTCCGGTAGATGGTAGCTCTTGCTTTGGAACCATGGAAGATCAATATAAGTAAGTGTGCAAGACCTTTTTTTTGCAATTGATAGAATGGTAGTTGTGTTTGAGGCTTTGTTCTTAATATATTGTATAAATAGGAGAATGAATGTTGGTGTAGTATTTAGAAACATTTAAGATTGTTATCAAGGGGCCAGTAGCAAATGGTGTTTGTAAATAATAGATATGTTCTTTATACTTTTTTGTGGAGTGATGACTCTCTGTATACGTTGTGGTTCTTTCCACAAGTAAGCTGTAGATAACAGCTTATTAAAAGTGTCTTGTAGGTAGTGTGGGTCATATAATAATTAACCAATGAGTGTTGTGGATAGGTTATGTCTTATCTTCTATAAATATTTTTTTAGTAGATCATAATAAATTTACTTCTGATGAGGAAGATGGAGGGTTGTAATAAATAAAACTGGAGTTGAACATAGAATATTTGATGACTCATCTTTGATGTCATTATTTTACACAAATTAGAACTTTTTCTGATCATAATATGATTGAAGTAATATTTTAGGGATCCTTGTATTCTATATTTTATTCAGACTATCGTCTGGGATCCACTCAATTACAACACAACGCCTAACTAGAGTTGAAACACCTGGTTTTGAGCATTTACTTACAAGTGAGTTTAACGAAATAGGATTATATTGTTTGGGGTCATGAAAATTGATTTTCTGCCAACAGTAAGAAATGTGAACTGCCTTAATCTATCATGGTAAACTGATCTGCAATGTAGGAATTTACTTAAATTCACATTGTTTTGTTTCTTATGTAAATTGTGTCTTCAATATGTATTGGTGCATTTTAGAAATATTTATTATAGATATCTGATCCTGTATGAATCTACACATGATCCATTGGTGTAGTTGGAGTCACAGTCTATTTGAATTGATTATTTATTGATTAATGTATGAAAATGATGTAGGTGATTTAGATTGAAAACATGTATATTTAAGGCGAAAATCTGATTAAAAAGCTTTTGTATGTGTTTTCATCTTTTCAGCCCTGATGAAGTCCTTTTAGGATGAAGCGCGTTGGCTGGGCTGAATTCATGTTTACATCTACAAAAAAAATAGAAATAAATCAATATTTTTTCATCAAGATTCCATGACTCCAGTGTATTACTAATGTGCACTCCCGTAATTACGGGTTAGATCATTTATATATTTGGTCTATATTAATTATGATGTCTGGGCATCATCAATGATGGAAATGTGAAGTTTCTAATAAAGATTAATGATATTATCAATGATAACAGATGTGTAGATAATAGTCACTACTGTCCTGTCTGTGCTATGTATATTTTGTTCATCAACAGCCAATCTGTTGAGTGTGCTTAGTGTCAACCAAACCAGATAAGGTGATCTTAGAGTTTTGGCATCGGCTACTGAACTTTGAAAAAGCATTGCCTGTCACTCTCCGTTCTATATCTTGCCTTATGAGAGTGAGGCATTTAGTAAGAAAACAGTTATTCTTGCAAGTATTTTAACTATCTGACATAGTGATTTTTTTCAGTATTAGCACCGACACCTCAGGCCATCAAGCAACATAAATGAAATACATAACATAGTATAAACCTGGTCATTGTCTATCATAGAGTCCCTCTTTACCCTGAAGGTCTAGGTTAGACAAGTGGGGTAGACCTGTGATGTACTGTCAAACCAGCATATTTCTTCATAAATTAATAAGCTCAAGTGCTCAGTCTTCAGGACAATGTGTGTGAAGTATAATAAAGACTTTTCACATAATTAAACATATATCTATCTTAAAACCCATGCATTTGTTGCAATCAGCAGCAATTTAGATTATGCAAGCTATATATCTACTTCTATATCTTTTATGCTCGCCAAGGCGGCTCGTGCCATTAACAAACAAATCAATGCCCTTTTTAACCTGTCTTTATTATGTGGGAAGGTGCCACTAAGATGGAAAAAAGGCACTCTTAAATCCCCTGTTAATAAAAGCAAATGCAGACCTGCGAACCTTGAGTAATTACAGACCCATCTCCCTACTTCCTCACCTTGGCAGGAGGCTAGAATCCCAGCTGAACTAACACATCACAAATCTTGTGGAACAAAATGAGATTCTTCCTTCTATTTAGTCGGGCTTCCATGCAGACATGGAATTAGCACTTCTTGGGGTCAACAAATACTTCAGAGGCAAACTCGACTCAGGTACAAAGGCGGTGGTCATTTTATTAGATCTTTCCACTGCCTTCGATGCTGTGTCACAGAAAACCCTCCTATATAGACTGGAGCAGGTGGGAGTTACGGGCCGTGCTCTGAAATGGTTCCACTCCTATCTAGCAGACCGACAACAGGCAGCTATCCTTTCCCTCTTTACCTCCCAGTCTAGAGCAATAAGCTATTGTGTTCCTCAGTGTTGTTCACTAAGCCCAACACCATTTAACATCTACCTGACCCTGTTAGCAATAGTAGCACAGAGTTGAGGTATGACCATCGTCTTGTACGCAGATGATAATCAACTAATGCTATTGTTCCATCAGCTTAACAACACTGTAATTGGGGACTTTCAGGGTTGTCTTGTGTACATTGTCCAATGGACACACAACATCTGTCTACAACTCGATCCCGGCAAAATGGAAATCTGCTGCTCCTCCTCTCTCGATACACTGCATCTCTGGCCTTCTGACGTAGGACCCGCCCACACTTCTTCCTCAGTCGTAAGGAATCTGGGGGTCTTGTTGAACACTGAACTTTCTTATAAACCCTACATTAAGGCAACCGCAGCCACCTGCTTTGGCTTGGTAAAATCTTTAAGCTCTTAAAATATCTTCCACTTAACCCCCGCAAGGGTATGGCACATGTGCTAATCACGTCCAGGCTGGATTACGCCTACTTATTTAATCTAGGAGCCCTAATGAATCTACTGTCTCGCCTGCAACATGTACAAAACGCTGCAGCCAGGCTCATACTGAAAATTCCTAAACGTCAGAGACGAGGGCTCAAAGATTTACACTGGCTCAGGATCATTTCCTGGATAAAATTCAAAACACTTGTGATCACCCACAGAGGACTCCACTAAAAAGGCCCCAGATACATTCAAGACAAACTTAAACAGTACTCTCCGCCTTCTGTGCCTCCCCAGATTGTGCAAAGCCTGTTGGGAGGGCAGATCATTCTCTGTATTGGCTCCCGGCTTTCTGGAATGCTCTTCTACGCTCCCTTCGGCCCATCTCTTGCAAAAGCTTGTTCAATGCACAGTTGAAAACAGTGTTGTTTGGTGAGCTATAACAGCCGCTCTTACATGATACTGACTTGCGCCAGGATGCTTCTTTTGATGCAGCAGTTGTGCTCTCGAATTTCCCCTTCATTCATTCATAGAGCTATACATACCTATGTATATTATAAAGTAAAGTTATAGTTAGGTGAGATAAAAGATTTGTTTTTATTTTAACCCCTTCACTGCGGCGGCTATTCCGCCGCAGTGCTAAGGGGGCGGGGCAGAAGAGCGGCGGGCGCATGCTGGTGACGGAACTGCTCATGACGGAGCGGTTCCGTCACGGCCCCGCCCGCTCAATAGAACGTTCAGCGCAGGCCCGGAATCCGCGCCGCTCATGCGTTCCGAGCGGGCCGTGACGGAACCGCTCCATCATCAGCACAGCGCGACTGCGGCTGATGACGGAGTGGTTCCGTCACCAGCAGGGGAGGGGTTAAAGCAAACCTTAGAAAGTCACTGAAAAAACCAAAGGTTAAAGTAATCTTATAGTTAGGTGAATATGTCAGTGACAACCTTAACTTTTTGAACAAAAACAAAATAACAGAGCAATTCAACAGTTATAGTTATCAGAGCTAACTGCGCCCCGCGATACACTGCACATTACCTCATATTGTTAGTGACTATATACATATAAATGTATCTCTACCTATCGTAACGAGGAGAAGTCTGAAGTCCTCTTATATGGATCTTTTCCTCCTCAGTTCAGGGAAGCTCTCTGGCCGCCAGATTACCCCCTACCCAGTTCTACGTGACAGGCAGTCAAGAACTTGACAGTCTGGTTCGAGGAAAATCTTAGGTTTTATATGGAAAAAAAGAAACTGGCAGGTCAGTGTTTTGGCACATTGAAGTCCCTTAGAAAGTTCCTACCTCTACTACCTAGGACTGCTAAGGAGATGGTCGCGAGCGCTCTGATTCTCAGTCACCTTGACTATGCCAACGCACTTTATATTGGCTTACCAGGATTCCAGCACCAGAAACTCCAAGTAGTACAAAATTCCTACGGCCAGAGTTCTGATGGGCATACCAGGCAGGTCTAGCGTAAAGCAATATCTGCAGGATTTGTACTGGTTTCCAGTGGCCCAAAGAGTCAAATTGATGGCTCTTATTTTTGTTATGTTATGTTATAAAAAGTTTTGTAGCGCGCTCAATTACTCAGGAGTATCCTGGCGCTGTCGAGTAAGGATTGCCCACTCAGCCCTATATGGAACTGGTCCACTCTACTTGAGGAAACGATTTAGTTTCTATGCACCCCGAAGACATCTGCGTTCTGATTCACAGTGTCTGGCATCGATCCCCCGCTTTCGGCTTGTTAGAATAGGAGGAAGTTCTCTACCGGAGCATTCACAACCCCCATATGTTTAAGAATAGACTAAAAACTCTAATGTTTATCTAATCAGTAGCGTCACACAGTTCCCCACAGTTTTCTATTTTTGCTCCCACGCAGGGACACTCATGAGTAGCCGTGCGCGTTATAAATCTCGGCAACATAACATAACTTATAGATAGATAGATTTGCAGTTGGTGCAGCAGCCTTAACGTTAACGCCTTGGTTAAAACACATCATTTTGTGCTAACAAACCGTTTACGATGGAGTAAACTAAGCATGTTATGTGATTTCTTAAATTGTTTCTTGGCTTACAGTTGTATTGATTTTTCTGAATAAAAATAAGTAGGTTGACGCTGTTTTTTATAACTTGAGACCCGCGAGTACTGTACATGAGTGTGCTTCATTGGAAACATCTGCCATTGTTGACAGCAGCAACAACCATCTGGCCCTGTAACTTCTGAAATTAGATGGTTCCAGATTGATCCTTTAGGTACATGACACCTGGATGACTATGATATTTTTAATATTGTTGCACTCTTACAAAAAGGGGGAAGGTGGACATAGCACTTCATAAACAATACTGTCTATTATGTTTGATAGTAAACTGATTTCATCGCTCTCAACATGTAATTTTTGTCAGATGGGAAATAAATGTCAATGTATCTTTTAAGAAAACAACGTAGTTCAGACACATGTATTTTAAAATATGGTTTGCTTATGACAGGATGGCTTTCATGTCACCTGTCTTCAGCAAGCATGTCGCCTTGCTCATATTTATTGCTTTCCTCCCTTTCTATAGTTGACTCACCGACAGAAGCTTTGTGGTTTTGCCATTAGTATTTTCATCATTCCTCCTGCTCTGAAAGCAGCTCTGCAAACAGAGTCACGTTTAAACAACACTAGTTTGCTGCCTGTCAGTGGTCACAAGAAACAGTACAGCTGAAATGTAAATCAACAATATCAATCTTGACAGATTGCTATGAAGAAGCACTGGCAATGCCAACCCGTCTGGCTTATGTGTATAGGTAAGAGGCACGGACTGGCATTGCCAATGATTGTTGGGTCTCTAGTTGGCACCACTTGGGAGTTTAAAAATGCACTGAATTGATATGGAGACAATCTGAGCAGATGCCCATTGCATTTTGAAACTAGTTATATTAATTGATGTCTAATATCTATATTAGATGTGGGTGGCATGTTTATTTTCTATGTTTTTATGGCCTGGTTTGACAGCGCAGCTGTCGCCAGACAATTATGTGAGGATCACTAGTGAGGTGCTTTTGCTCCGCCCACAAGTAGAGAGCCAAGAGAACATGGTTTGCTTTGGCAGAAGTTGTGTGCTTCCACACAAAAAGCTAATGCCCTTTGTTTATTTATTCAGATGCCTGTGCTTGAACATTTAGGGACACACACTTAAACCCCTTGGCTGCAGGGCAAATTCCCCCTCGATGCGAGGGGGGCTGGGCTGCGCTTCCGCTGCTATGCTCATGATGGCTCCCGGCCATCATAAATCACGGTGGGCGTGTGCTCAAGATGGCCGTGAGCCACCTGACCTCCGCCCACTGATGAATTATCTCGCACAGCCGGGGAATTTATACCGCGTGGGTGGAGTGGCAGCGTTCGGACGGCTCCCGGCCGTCATGAGCACAAGCCAACTGTGACTCATGACGGCCGGGAGCCGTCATGAGCACTCAAGGGTTTAAAGTTTCTTATGCTAGAAAATGTATGGTGTATTTCTCTGACAACAGCACTGAAGGGAGTTGGTCAGTCATTTACCTGGTTGTTTGGGTCTGGTTCCAAAGTTGAACTTTTACCTGACCTTTTAAACTTAACCAGTATTATTCTAGAACTTCCACACAGATACATATATATTCCCATGCTAATTACTTGTAATGCTTAACATTACCATACAATAATATTTTAAAGCCAGAACTATTGGCAGTGCCAATACTTGTGTCCATTGGAAATACAGAGCCCATTGTCCAAATATTCACACACCACAACGAATCATTAAAGGCACGCTAATAAAAATGCACTGTATTTAGGTGGTTGGGTAGTGAAACAGCAACGTTTTAAGAAGTTCCTCATTTTTGTCATTCACGAAATTTTTTAATTCTGCCGGTTAAAGGTTGCCTTTGCAGATTTTTTTTTCATGTTGCAATATCATTTTCAGCACATGGAGAAATTTTTTTCATCATAAAACAACAATGAAAATATGTGCAGAATTGCTCTCTGAAAATTTACCTTTTTACCGCTGCAAATGGGGCAATTTAGATATAAACGTGGGGAATGCGTTAAACTTTACAACTGCATGTAGCTGTGAAGTTTTCAATAGAACATCACTAAGAGTCAGAAGTTTGTTTTATAACTTCGTGCACCCCCAGTTACTATTTGAATGATACCCATTTTAATAAGGGGAAATGAGTGAATATTCCCAGCTGGCATCTGCTGTGATATGCAGGTCACATATTTGAGTTCTGGCAATGCCAACTCAATATTTCATTATTGTGAGGTCGGTAAGTTGAGTATTATTATGAGGAGTATCAGTAACACCTGGTATTAGCAGCACTCAGAAACCGCTAAAATGTCTTATTATGTACTATATAAAACAAGCTATTTTATTCGAACCTGAAAGAATGCAAACTTGTGAATTGAAGATTTGTGGGCAGGTGACCAGTCCATTGGCTCAAACCCACTGATCTAGAAAAAGACTTATGGCATAATTTATGAAAAGTGTTGCATCGCTGTGTGAAAACAGTGCTGCAACACTTTTCAGTACGCCCTCCTTGCGACCCCAAGGATCCGCTGTATTTACTGTACGGCGCTCCATGTTGCAAGGATTTACAGATATGTCAGTATTCCTGACGTATGTGTAGGCGCAAAAGTGATGCGTTCCTGGGGTTTGTCTGAAAACAGACGCAACTCCTGCAATGTGTCCTTTCACATGGGGCAAGCCCCATGTGAAAGGTCCAGCATCAGTTTTACGCCTGCTGTGAGGCAGGTGGAAGAACTTTACGCAGTGGCATCCTAGAAGTGTCGCTGTGAAATCTCATAGATTTCACTGTGACACTTGTACAAGCCTTTTTTGCGGGGGAAAGCCCACCCTGCATATACATTATACTTCATGCAGGTATAATGTAGTGCAGGGCTTTACAAAGTGACATATCTGCTTAGATGTGTCACTTTGTAAATATGGCACAATGTGGCACATTTTTTTTGCTTCCGCAGCGTCACAAAAAAAAGTGACGCAACAGCGGTGAAAAGGGTTCATAAATAAGCCCTTTAGGGGCCCAGGGCATCATTACGAGGACGGTGGCCCGCCACCGTAACAGTATGCAGGACAGTCTGCCAGGGGTGTGGCAGTCCCACACCTGCAATTATGATGCCACCACCACCCTGGTGGTGGCATCCCCTATTCCCAGTATTGTGCATTGGCATGCACAAGGTGACAGACACCGCACAGTGTCTGCCACCTTGTCCATGCCAATGTAGGTGGGTCCCACAGGTACCCCCCAAGTACAACCCCCACCCCCCCAACACCCTGGGACCCGCAAGAGGACCCCAATCACAGAAACTGCATGCCTTTTCATGGCAGCAACGCTGCCATGGAAAGGCTGCTCACCTCCATGATCATAATATGGATGGCGGTGTCTTGCAGACACCACCATCATAGCAAACACATTTTCTGCGTGGTTGATGAGTCAACCGGAGGGCGGTCTTTCCGTCTGCCGCGACCCCCAGCCATCCTAATGTGGCAGGGGATCATTCATGGCTAGATGGCGGGCGGATTGCCCCAGCCAGGCCGGCGGTGGCTGGGGCGATCCGCACGCCATCCTAATGGGCCCCTTAGTTATGAGAGCCCTGAGTCACTTTTACAACACGGAAAGCGATGCATGCATGGCGCAGGGCTCTCATAAAGGTTTATGAAGGCAATCAAAGCCATCCTGAGTGACTTTGAGTTGCCTCGTAAATCATGAGTAAGGTGGCAAATCGATGTAAAACCTTACTCTGTGCCCAGGAGATATTCAATGGGCGTTGCAGTGGGTTTTCCCACGCAACACCCATAGAATTTGACGCTGCCCTAGATTTACAAAGTGATGTAAACCTGGGAAAGCATCAAATCTGTACGCCTCCCGAGGTAAGGCGTAACGAGAAGTATGTTTAGTTCTCCTAATTTTTTTCTCTTTTCATGTCTGCTCCACTCTGCAGCACACATAGAAAGAGGAAAATGCCTCATAAGATTGTTTTGTGCAGGAAGTTGCAAAACAATCCTGCCTGCAACTCGGCAACCTTGCACCATGGTGCAGGGCAGTCACAGCCGGTACAGGAAACAGCGGTGAGGCGGGGTAGGGAATTGACAGACGACGATGGGGGAAAAGAAAAAAGAAAAAAAAAGAAAACCACTTACCTTGCACTAGCCACATCACCGACAGGAAGGAACCACAGGACATGGTGTCTTTAGGGAAATGAAGATGAGCCGCTCATGGATGGGATCATCATCAAAGTGAAATGGGGAAAAGCTGCTCAGTGTAAATGAAGTCCTGTCTGCTTTAATTGTTAATTATTAAATACTTATTTATTTTACTTATATTTTAGTTGTGAACTGCTAGGTTTGTAGGGTTTGGGGGAAGTTAATTAAGTAATAATTAAATAATAATTTATTATAAATTGTCATGAAATTATTTTTTTACGTTTACTAATTAAGTAATAATTTATTATTTATTAATTCTTATTTGTAAATTACTCATTTAATTGAATCTTAAATGTACAAATTGTGGAATAAATATTTATTTTCATTTTATTTTAGTTGCAGAATGTTTTATTAATTGTTTAATATATTTTAAATAAGTAAGTTATGGAATCGTTTTTTAGTTATATTCTAGGTGAGGGCTGCTAGGTTTGTAGGAGTACAAGGTGGGAAGTTAATTCATTAATAATTGAGTTTCAATTATTTAATAATTGATCATTTCCCATCATTGAGTAGAAAGTAAGCAAATTGATTATTAGTTTTTAGTGTCTTTTTAACGCACACACACACACATATATATATATATATATATATATATATATATATATATATATATATATATATATATATATATATATACATATATATATATATATATATATATATATATCATGTTAATTAATATTTTTTAATTAAGAGGGATTACTAACATATGTAATGTTTTCGAAGTGAATTATTTTCCTTACTGTTGCTTACACTGCAGTATGAATAGTAAAATTAACCTCTTCGCAGTTCAACACTTTCCCTACTGTTGCGCTGTTTGGACTGAGAATAGGAAAATTCCACCCCTCCGAAATCCAACGCTTTTCCTACTTTTGCAGAGACTGGAGTGAAAATAGTACATTTCACACCGCCAAAGTCCAACACTTTCCCAAAATTTGCACAAACTAGAGTGGGGATGGTAAATGTTACTCCTCTATAATCCAGCACATTCTCTACTGTTCCACTGAAGGGAGTGGGAATAGTACATTTTACCCCTCCAAAGTGCAACATTTTCCTGTTGTGCCATTTGGGGTGGTAATAATAAATGTCACCACTCCGAAATCCAACGCTGCGGATACTGGAGTCAGAATAGTAAATATTAGCCCTCCAAAGTCCATCACTTTCCCTACCGCTGCACTGACTGGAGTGGCAATAGAAAATTCATCCCTCAAAAGTCCACCACTTTCCCTACTGTTTCGCTGACAGGAGTCAAAATAATACATTTTCCCCTGGAAATCCAATGCTTTCCCTACTTTTGCCCTGTTTGGAGTCAGAATAGTGAATTTACCCCTCCAAAGTTTTCCTACGGTTGGGCTGTTTAGAGTGAGAATTGTAAATGTACCCCCCACACCTCCAAATAAAGTCCCCTTGGGGCCAATTTCGATGCGGTCAGAAACGGCTCCGACTGTCAGTCGGAGACATTCTGTCCTGTTCAGATTCCTTTCCAACCAAACCATTTTGATGGGGCCGGTCAGAAAGGAAAACAAGCCAGGTTTCCGAATGGACTCCGATGGGCTCAGACTGCCCGTCTGCCATTCAGAAAGCCTCCAGTAATCCCTCGGGCGGCTTTTTCCTGGTTACGATGGCAGATTCCAACAGCCTCACTATGCCTGCCTTTCTGACACAGAAAGGTTGTGGAAATCCATCTTTGGGGTGCCCCAGCAGGGCCCCATGGGTGCATGGCCTCCGGATGGCAGTCTATGGTGCACCAATGGCACCCCCCGTTTAATCCCTCGACCCGTGGCATGCACCTTGAGGTGCCTGCCCCGGGTGCAGGAATGAACTGTACCTCAGCTCTTTACAATGATAGCATGAATTCCCGGAGTGGGAATAATAAATTTTACCCCTTCGAAGTCCAGCGATTTCCCTGACTGGAGTAGGAATAGTAAATCTTTCTCCTCCAAAATTCAACGCTGTCCCTATAATTGCAGCAACTGGAGTAGGAATAGTAAATCTAACCCTGCCGAAGTCCAACACTTTCCCTACTGTTGCATAAACTGCAGGGTGAATAGTATATTTAATATTCTAAGACCCCAATAGTTGGCAGCTGTGAAGAATCAGGAGTATTCGCAGCAGGTTTTAGTTCATATACTATAAATAATTTAACTTTGATTAGGAATTTTAGAGATTTAGAAATATGTGATTAACTGATGAATATGACTTTTATATGAACTGCATATTGTATTTTAAGTGGTGCAGTGGCCAGGGCAGCTGACTCCGCAGCGCGGCGCTCACGGATTGATCCCCAGCACCGGAGGCAGATCAGCCCAGCATCATGTGATTCACTTAATCTCCCTGACGGCCCCAGCACCTGTAGAACCTTATGGACGATTAGTTTGAGCTTAACAAATACCGAGTTATTATTATGGTCTAAAGAACTGAATATTTGGAGCCTGCATTAATGCTTGGATAATTGACAGTGAATAAATATATTTTACATTTTATGATTAAACATGCATTGCTAGGGATGATTTTAACTGCCTTTTTATATGTACTTTTAAGCATTTTAAGTAATGCGAATACATTTTATGATGATGATGACCACAATAGTAATGATGATATTGGTTAAATATACTTTAAAGTTTAATTGTTTCATTTTTTTACATTCTGTAATCTTTGTTTTTATGTTTAAATGTATTTAAATATACTTAGTATGTTTAGTGAATGTGTTTTGTGAGATTTTTCAATATTCAATATTTTATTTATTATCCAAATTAATTATTATATTTTTCTTATTCAGTTGTTTATATTTTTATGTTTTTTTTATTTATTTTATATATATATATATATATATATATATATATATATATATATATATATATATATATATATATATATATATATATATATATATATATATATATATATATATTCCAACTTTTCGTCCAAGTTACAAAGAACGACGTCCAAGCCTCAGTTGTATGTCAAACTGGATTTATTTCACATCCCACTGGGAGTGGGATGTGAAATAAATCCAGTTTGACATACAACTGAGGCTTGGACGTCGTTCTTTGTAACTTGGACGAAAAGTTGGAGTATTTTGGGACTGGCGATCCCGTCCAAAGCCCGCCACTGCAAGGGGCCAATACAGCTTAACGCCAAAAACTCGGCTGGAACATATATATATATATATATATATATATATATATATATATATATATATATATATATATATATATATATATATATATATATATATATATATATATATATATATATAAAATATGCGAAACAGGAAGGGTCCTTCCGAGATCCTTACTCCCTTGGTCAGGTGGCGTGCAAATTCGGCGGACCTCGTAGCCGAAAATTTCAATAAATCCACAAATTGCTCGAAAGCAGGATACGTAATGAGGAATTTGCAGCAAACTTTCTTTTATTCCTAGTTCACGCTACGCGTTTCGGCACAAACTGTGCCTTGATAACATGTTAACCATACTGCCAAAGTCGACATGTTAAATACAAAAATAATAAACATCAATGAGGTCGAGGGAAAGGTCATGGGACATTCAAAAGTAAAATATTCCGCCATATTGGACTAGTACATTTATAATGAAAGGTAGATATTTATCATTCACTGTGAGTAAATCATAATCTTGGCGTGCAGTAAATGCATACAGAATAATCACTTTCTTATAATATATAAATCAACATGCATTTTGTTTATAAAACCTCAAAATTAAGACAGGATGAAAAACAGTTATGAGTGCAACCCGAATAACTGCTAAGACCATCGTCCTGAGATGAGTGATATATTTTTATATACACACACATACACATACCGTAACATAATTATTACAAATATAAATTTTTCATTCCATTTATTTTAAGAATATTTGTAATGTATACTATGATTATATATGCATATGTATTTTCATAATAATACATTTACAATATTTAAAATATGAATGTAATGTGTATAATGTAAAATAAATCGTTTTAATAATTATATATATAACTATACATATATGGATATACTGTTAAAAAAATGTTAAATATATAACAATAATGCAAAATACATATTTTTATTAATTATGTCACTATATATGAATATATATATTTAAGCACATATAAATGTGTTTCTATAACTATATATTTATCTATAGTAATACATATTAGTGGCATACATTTAATTTTGATTATATTTAATGTATATATAATAATATTTAACATTTACTACTTTAAACTGTATTTATACTCTTTTAAAATCAATATATTTGTAGATTTTTAGATGATAGAAGTGTCACTGATATATATTTCTGATTTATTTTGCTTCTATTGTGGTAAACTATATTTTTGACACAATATTTTGTCAAAGATATTGTTTACCACGCTCTGTCTCCAAATCAAAGAACCTACACTTACTCCAGCCAGCGAAGGCCAGCAGAACCCTCTTCAACAACTACACCCTCCCTATATAAGCGCAGACTGCAGACAGCCAATGCAAAGGAGAATTAGGAGGCCAAGCAGTTAACATACACAGCCTAATATCAAACACAGCTTCAGAGTACAAAGTAGAAGCTTTGCTAAGGTATGAACAATAAAACCAGGCCTCATAAATACTAATGAAACAGGCTGACTAATTTAAATCAAATGTAACAGGTTGAGCTACGTTCATTCACCGTGTCTGGAATTTAATTCAAGCGTCAACAGAAAAGGAACAAAAAAGAGATAGAACTTCAATTACCCTGCGCCAAACAAGACAGTAGTTATAATTCTGGTTGAACAGTCTTCAGCTTGGCACAGGAGGCCTAAAAGACATTTCTATGCAGATTGCAACTCACTCAGCTTCTCTTACCTTTGTGTTTCAGGCAGAACTATTACCTCACCTGTCGTGATATAACTTGCTGATTCCCATTCATTTATTCAGCTGTATCACCGCTTCTTAATAATGTCTGTAAAATGCATTTCTTTAGTTCTCTCACATTCAAGAAATTGGAATATTTTTTGGGGTGGGTTGCTGCCCACGTAAGGGAATAATTAAAACATTTTTCACGGTGATCCCCTCAAACTCCCTTAATTAACCTGATCTCAACCCCTGGTAGACATGGCACAGAGCAGACAGACATAATGTATGGTAAAGTGTGAAGTATGCATGCAGTACCAAAACAGTAATAAAGTCAAAATTCAAAAGAATACAAATCCCAAACAGAGTTAGAAAATAGATTAGGATTTAATAAACAACATGACATTGACAACATTTAGGAGTGGGTGGAACTTGCTGAGTGATAGTTACTCTGTGGAATTCTGTGTAGTTACATAAAAACCCTGCGAGATTCGGCGGAGTTCTGCCCACCACTAATTGCACCTTATTTGCTAACATGTGTAGCAATAAATTCGAATGTCTCAACCACATTGCATCACCTTCAGGGTCAAAACAATGTAAGCAGACAGAGTCTGCAGAATTGATTTAATGAGGGGCAGTATTAGCAAATGCAAATCTCCTTATAACTAGTGAAAAACACGTCCGTGTTTATTGCAAGATCATTTTGCTCCTGTCTGTTAATTAGCAACAAACATGGTGCAGCATCTTTCCGCTCCGTATTTACTTCAGAACAAATTCTTTGTATAGAGTGCTCGATCATCAAAACCAGTTTTCCCCATTCCACGCCAGTCAATCAGAAAAAAATAGTACACATTTGATGTGCCTTATATCTGCACAAGAGCACACTGAACCTAATGGGAAATCCGGCCACGCTGGGCTCCTGATCTCAGATAGGGAGGAAAAAATCCAGGTTTGTTTGTACAGCACATAGGCCTGTGCCACGTGAGACTCCTCCAGCCAGTGCTAGCTGTAGAGTCTGTAGCACGTTGCATGACGGGAATTTTTAGCCCTTGTTTGCATTGATAAAAAGCGAAAATCTATATATATAAAAAAACGAATGTATGTCTGTCTGTATGTCCTGGGAAGTTGTTGAGTACACTCCTGCAAAGGTTTCTGGCAAAAAAAAAAAAATTGTTAAAATGTGTTGAGTACACTCCCGCGAAGGTTTCTGGCAAAAAAAAAAGAAAAATTTGTTAAATATTGGCCACCCGGCCCCCCAGGGCCCTCATATTCTTTCCAGTACTGAGCGTTTACAGTTTCTGGTGCAACTCGCTTTTGCAATGACCATCAAAAAAGTACAAGGACAATCGCTGCAAGTATGTGGACTAGATTTGGAGAATCCGTGCTTCTCACATGGACAACTGTATGTGGCCAGCTCACGCGTCAGAAAACCTTCTGATTTATTTGTGTACGCACCAGACGGAAAAACAAAAAAATACTGTGTATCCACAAGCACTCGAATAACAGAATTAAAACATCACTTTAAAATGTTTTCCATATTAAAATGAATATGTTTCAATAAAAATGACACAATGTAAATTGAATGTTATCATTACAAGTTTCCTTAAATGTCCTTTCTTCTGAGATCGCAGCATCGCGCGACGGGTAAGCTAGTAGTAAATACAAGTCCCAAAACGTATCCGTAGCAGGCTTTAATGTCTGGGGTGTCTGACTGTCTATTACCATTGCTCCATAGTTTGCCTCTGGATTTTTCCCAAATGAAACCATGGACTGCGGTGAATAGATATTTCACATTTCTGGATTCGATTCAAAGACCTCCATAACGAGCGAGAAATAAATAACACTCTGAAAAGAGAAGCGGGGACTTACAAGCAGTATGTTCACAAAGCCACTGTGCCTGCCACAGGTTACTGGAGACCGTGAGTCACACCCGAAGAACTAGAATATACCATTGAGGAGATGAATTGTAGGGGTTGGAAGGCCATGTGACCTCCAACTGCTTCAGTTCATCATTGGCATTTCTTTGCCAGGGCACCCTTTCAGGTGATCTGAATTAAATATTGTGCCATGAATGATGTCTGCCACTCATGCTTCTTTGTTCTCAACCCCCTACTTCCGTGCCCCATCAATACTTGTCTTCCTTCCTCATCTTTACTCCAGAAGTCCAGATTATCTGCCAGAGTCAACTCTGTGTTTCTGGACACCCCAGCTCACGTTCTCCTCCCCCGCCATTCCCCCTCTCTCTGTCATTTACCCACGCTCTAAAATGGGCTCCATGTCAACAGGAATGTGCAGAAGACAACGAGAATGTTAATGTTAATGTTAATGTTAAAGGGAATTTATTGAGCGCACTGCCACCATGAGTTTCCTGGCACTGATTGGACACCAAAGCTGTAACAGAGATCCCGCTATTCAGCTCGGGCAAGCCTCGAGCACCCAATCCTGAGAAAGCTGCCAGCAGAACCCTCAGGGATTAAAGAGTCCCTGATGCAGCTAATGACAATTGTGAATTATTAGGTGAGTCAGGTTTTGCGGGGACGGCACTGTGATGATCACCTCTCCTTGGGATTGCACAGACTCACAGCACATGACTAGTGTTGATAAATTCTGCAGGCATAACGGAGCTGCAGAATTTATTAGTAATTCTGTGTCACAAGAGTAATGCGGAATTACTAAATTCCTCCAATTCCACTGGCGGAATTAAAAATTCTGCTCACACCAAAGAAAAATACAATATGGATAACTGGAGCTATGATTCTTCAAAGTTTTAAGTAAAAGTAGCACCAAATACCACAAAGGGCCATTGATAGTCAATCATTGCAGTAGACTAAGACTAAGACCCAGGCACATTTTGAGGCTGACCTGGATGGAGCGTGGGTCAGATAGGCCAACCAGGTTCATCCTGGTCAAATATTTTACTTTCTGACTTCGATATATATATATATATTCAGTTTACCATTTGCCTAGGAGGGTACTCCTACGCAAAGGTTCTCCGCCAAACTGAATGTCCGCCCATCTCATTTAGAGTCGGTCGTACCTTTACAATGACTCCGTCTTCACCACCGGTACACCTCCGATGGCCCGGCAGAGTAGGGATCATCAGAGGTTTGGCCATGTGTCCACCTGCCCCAGTAGGGTGGGCGCGCAAATGGCACATTTTCACCATCCATCACAGCCAGGCAAAACTCTAAAGGCAAGGGTCATTTCTTTTTATATTTTTAAAAACTAAATCCCAATTTGGGACTAGTTTTTGGGAATAAAAAGAACATTGAAAATTAGCTGTATGGCTCTGTCATGTTGACGGAGCCACCCATCAAACTTTCAAGGCATTGAAAGGAACCGCTGTAATGGCAGTTCCTGCCAATGCAAGAGATGTCCGCTGGGCAAGTGGGCACTTCTAAATTTGACACGCAGGTACTCCATCAGGGTGACAACAAAAACTTTACTCTGTTGCCCTAATTAAGTAAATCCTGTCTTCCAAAGTCTAAATCAAGCCCTTAGTCTTCTAAGTTTTACCCAACCACAGGACTAAACTTCTAAGGTGTCCATAACCACAGGGAAGGGCACTTAGAGACTCTCAGGGTATCAGGCAGAGGCCAAAAGCAACATCCTGTCCAAGTCCAATTGCCAGTAGTCAGCTGGCCACGTCATAAAAAATAACATAACATGTACTTTTGTATAGCGCACGTATCACCCTAAAGTCTCAAGGCACTGAATAACAGATGTATATTGTTACCCAACTCAATGGTACTCATTTTATCGACCTCAGATGGATGGAAGGCTAAGTGGACACGCCGGGATTAGAACCTGTGACCATGAAGTCGAACACAGGCCCCTACAGTGGATGTGTACTTTACTACAATGCACTTGCCCACTGCGCCACCTTACCTGGCTAAATACTTCAAGTAAATAGCCTCTTGCTGCTTGTGATGTCCCTGGGGCCTCACAGAAGGCTGACCATCTGACCCTTGCTGTCCATTTCTATGTCCTAGTCATAAGGGGGAGCAGATCCAGTCCTCCCAGGCTCCTCTCTGGTCACAGAAAGCAGGTTCGAGCCTCTTCTGTTCATCTGCAGGTCCAGAGTTATTCTGATAGAGTCCATAGGCATTCTGATGAAGGCTGGTGAGGGTCCAGCTTTGTAGGATTCATCACACTGTGGATTGGGGCAACCCAAACACGCTCCTAGTTTCTCTCTGACCAAAGAAGGAAAGGATCCCAGACCCTAACTGCCCTATTTTTGCAGTAGTTCCTGTTTGCCTTAATGCAACAAGCCCAAACTTCCAAGTGTCAGGTCATTTTTAATATGGAGAAAGTCTACTGCTACACTAAACTTGGACTTTGAATCAGGGGGTGAGAAAGGGGAGTATACTATGGTAATCCTATCTTTTTTTTTTTTATTTCTTTTTTTGTCCTCATATATGCCACCAGGATTCGTATGCTCTAGATGGGTCTCGCTGTTGCCTCTTATACTGATAGTTTCGAGTCCGCCCTGGAAACAGTATCATAGCAGACAGGGATGTCCCAGAGGTAGGCTGTTTTCCTTATCCTACTCCCCCTAGCCTATTTTGGGAGCCCTAAGCCCAGGGGAGGACAGGACCGACACAACCTCTGGCATAATCATCGGACCGCTTACTTGTTGAGCCAGACCACCAATTTAGACCAGACATTCTCAGTGTCGTCATTAAGTCCAACCATGTCCATCTTACATACTTCCATTATATATTTTAAACATACTGCAAATCTGGGGGGAGCTGTTGACTTCCACTCCATAAGGATTTGTCTCCTAGCAATGACTACTACGTAGAAGATAAACTGGATATCTAGACTATTAATATTATAATCTTTCAATAAACCAAAGAAAACAAGTCTGGGTAAACATATGATAGTTGTTAACAGTACATCCCCCAAAAAATCCATTATTGCTCACCAGTAGTCCTGAATAGCTGGACAGTCCAAAAAAATATGAATATCATCAGCTGCACTGTGGTTACAACGGGGACAGTAATAATTATTATGTGTTATCTTGTGCAATTTGGCCGGGGTCCAATATACCCTATAAGCTGTGAATAGATGGTTACGTCTTAAATTGGCTGGTTTAATTAGCCTCTGAGAAAGGAGAAAGGAGTCTGACCACATTTTACTAACTTCTTCGGGAGGATCAGCTATACTGTTTTCCCATAATTTTATCACTTCCAAGTCTAGTTTGTTCTCCTCATCCTTAATTATCGATTTATACCAGAACGATACTTATTTTAACCATTTCCCCCTTCCACCAACTGCATCAAGAATATCTGGGTCTTTTTCCCATTGCAAATTCTGACTTGACCACCAAGCAGATAATTGATAATATTTAAACCTAGTCAGCTGACCATTTGTGAGTTGTATTAAAGAATTCCAATTCATAAGACCTGAATCTACCCTGAGATCTCCCCACTTTTGTAGTCCGGCTGTTTTCAAGGGTTGTGAAAGTTGATCTTGGAGACATAGGGGTGTACCCGGGGAATCCCAAATTGGGGTGTGTGTGTGATAGTATGGAATATCGAACACCTTCCGGATAAACCCCCAATTTTTAAGTGCAGTCTGCAGTATCTTAAGTCGAATTTTTAAAAATAAATTCTGGTCTCCGAACTTGAATAGGAAGTAATCATGGTCATAAGGTAAGTCATTTAATAAAGCTTGAAACAAGCGGCCCTGTGATGAAGCATCTAACGTGTTCGCAAGTAGCCTAAAGTTTTTAAAGTGAAACGCATGACAGTATGATAGTAGATCTGGAAGGGCTAGACCTCCAATTTTTTAAACCCCTTCTCAATTTCTTCCAAGCTATTCTCGTTGACTTACAGGCCCATATAAATGATCCGATCTTACCCTGTAAAGTGTTGATATCTTTTGAAGAAAATGATAAAGGGATGCAATTATATAAAAAGGTCAATTTGGGAAGAATTGTCATTTTAATAAGATTAACACGGCCATAAATATTTAAAGGCAGGTTCCCCCATCTTGTTAGAGTTTTGTTAATATCTTTGACCACAGTCTGCCAACTAAATGATGTTATGTCTTTTAGTGCTTGAGTTAAATAAATTCCCAAGTATCGCATTTTATGTTTTACGCCCTGTATGTGTATGTTATTATTCCAGCCCATTATCTCCATTTTCTCCTTATTAATCTGATAACCTGACAACTTCCCAAATTCTTCCGATAAAGAAAATAGCCTAGGTATTGCCACTGAGTGATTAGAGGTATACAAGAGAAGGTCGTCTGCATACAAAGCAACTTTCAGTGACATATTACCAAGCTTAAAAGGTTGAATTATACTATCATCTCTGATTCCACAAACAAAAGGCTCCATGTAAACATCAAACAAAAGAGGGGATAAAGGGCAACCTTGTCTAGTACCTCGGGATATGTCAAACCAATCAGATAGTATTCCGTTAACTAAAACTTTTGCCTTTGGGTTATAATATAGTGATTTAACCGCCTTAATAAATGTTAGAGGGAGCCCAAATGCCGACATTGCGGCCCATAAATACTTCCAGTTGACCTGATCAAAGGCCTTAGCCGCATCAATCGCAACCAAGGCCAACGGGAGGTTTTTATCGTTGGCATAATCTATGGCCCCTATCGCTTGGAAAGTTAATTCGTTTAATTGTCTTCCTGGAATAAAGCCTCTTTGATCAGGGTGGATTATAGATTTTACAATCTTCGATAGTCTGGTAGCTAAAATTCCGGAGTAGATCTTCATATCCGTGTTTAACAGTAAAATTGGTCTGTAGGACTCTATTCTCTTTGGGTCTTTGTTAGGTTTTACTGTAAGCGTTATAGTAGCTTCTGCCCAAGAGGGGGGAACAGAGTAACCATGAATTAGTAAGAGGTTAAAAAGCTCCCTAAGTGTAGGTAATAATTGATCTTTATTATCCATATAAATCCCCACAGGCAACCCATCTGAACCTTCCGCTTTCCCTCGTTTCATTCTCTTCACTTGATTTAGTATTTCCCCTTCTGTGATCTCACTATCCAAGTATACCTTATCCAATTCAGACAATTGAGGTAAGTTTTTTGATAGCAACCAAGTTTCTAAATCATCCCCCTTGGGGTCTTTATCTTCCGTATAGAGGCTTCTCATAAAGGACCTCGCTTCCTCTCTAATCTCTGCATCTGACTCTATCAAGTCTCCTGTCTGCCTTTGTAATAGGGTTTTAATAGTGTTCCTCGTTCTCTCTTATCTAGATTTCCAAGCTAAGAGGGCTCCACGTTTTTCTCCGTATTCAAAGTTTTTTAATCTACTGGTCTCCCACTTTTCTTTAAGAATTTTCTCATCCGAGATTTTAAGCTGAAGTTGTAATTCAGTAAGTTCCTTCTCTATCAGGTGGACTCTCCTGGAGTTAGTTAACATTGTGTTTTGTAGCTCTAGATCTTTTCTTGTTATTGCCACCAGATCTTACCTTCTTTTTGCTTTCATACTCTTTCTCTTGTAAGTCATTAAAGAGCCTAAGACTCCTCTCAGAAAGACCTTATATGCCTCCCATACTACCTGGGGAGTAGAGGTACCTGAATTTATTGTAAAAAATTCTACCGTTTTATCTTTGACTTCAATTTTTATTTGATTATCTAATAAAAGTGATCTCTCTAGGGTCCATCTTGTTTTTAAAGGAATTAATTTCAGTTCAATTACCATTTCCAGTACTGCATGATCTGACATCCCTGTCGGTATAAAGGAAAGGTAATTGATATCAGTGAGAAGATGCTGGTCGACTAAAAGGTGATCAATCCTAGAATAATTCTTATATTTCTTACTGTAGTAGGTAAACCCTGGTAAGGTTCTGTACTTTTTTCTCCATACATCTAAGAGACTGAAGTCCTTCATTATAGCGTCTAGAGTAGCAAGTGATTTCGAGGGAGCGTGATATTTGGCTTTAGAGGTTCTGTCTAGCTTTTGGTCAAAGACCAGATTAAAGTCGCCTCCCAAGATTATTGGGCCGGTTGTCCCTAATAATGCTATCTCTAGCTTAGATAGTGGGCCCGGGTTATCATCATTCGGACCATAGTACGCTGCCAGTGTATATGGGATGTTTTGAATGTATATTACTGCCACCAACTATCTTCCTGATTGATCTGTCTCGTATTTTTTTAGACTTATCCCTCTATTCGCTCGGATTATGATGGAGACTCCCCTTGTAGTACCCGATTGCCTGGAACAGATTATTTCCTGGACCCACCTTAAATTCTTAAAGAGAGAACTGCAGATATCAGCCTCTAAATGGGTTTCTTGTAGCATTATAAGATGTGCTTCTGAATTTTTTAAAAATTCACAAATTCTATTCTGTTTCCTTTTTCCCCCCAGACCGTTAATATTCCATGACAGGACTTTAAGCTTATATGGATTACTCATAAGTCTATTATCCTCTCATACCCATCCATAGCTATGTACAAAATATGTTCATCAATATATGAGGATTTTTTATTTTTTCCCCTTGCTCCCTCCACCCAGTGAACACCCTCCCCCCTGAGGAACCCCCCCGACATACCAGACGATGGCTTCGCCTTTCGGAGCACCTAGGTGAGTCCCCTGACCAAAACAACAATGTAATAGCGAGTGAAAATTAAATCATTAATCAGTCGTGTCTCCTATACTGTTGTTTAGTGTTTCTGTGCTTCAATTTACTCTCTCCTTTTTTTTTTCCTTTTTTTTTAAGGAGTAATAACTAAATCTACCCTTTATTGATCTTCCTGATCACTTCTCATTCGGTCTAAAAGATTATCGACCTCTTCTGGCTGGGAAAAACTATAGGTCTTATTCTTCCACATAATCCTGAGCAAGGCAGGAAATCTCATCTGCACGTGTGCCCCCAATGACCTCAAGTCTGGCATTCTAGTGCCCAGCTCCCATTGTCTCTGTGCAGTTCTTGCACCTATATCAGACCTGATAAGGTATGGACTGGACCGATAGCGAAGATCTGTTTTTGAAAGGCATCTTCCCAGAATGAGCTCCTTGATGCTATATGTTTGAAAGTTTACTAATATTTTTCTAGGTGCTTTCCTGTCTGTGCGTCTCTTATAAGGATCTCTATGCACCCTTTGAATTTCGGCTTCCAAGTCTATATCTGGGCGATCTTTTAAAACGCCTTCTCTCAGGAGTTTACAAACAAACCCCTTTATGTCCTCCAACTCTTCCCCCTCTGGTATTTTCAGAATCCTTAAATTATTCCTTCGTGCTTGAGTCTCCAATCTCTCGATATCCATAGCCAATGATCTATTCTGGGCCTTCAAAGTATCTATTTCTTTTAAATTTCCATGTACAGTTTTATTCAGTGCAGCAGTTTCTGTTTCCAAATTCCCTGTACGAAGAGTAACCTCCTCTAACTTAGATTCCAAAAGGTCAAATCTATCATGTATTGTTTTTTGATTATTTTCTGATATCTCAAATTTTGACATCATATCGCTTCTCAAAGATTGAAAGAGATCCCCCAAGCGATCGTTCTCTTGCTCACACGAATCTTCAGAGCCTCTCCTCGTTCCATTAAAAGCTGGAGCTGGAGCCGGATCTGATTGATTAGCCTTATTAAGATCCTGTCTCCTCATTCCCTCACCTGCTCCCTTTGAACTACTTTGTGCAGGTTTAGCTGTTACCGGCTGACTCTTGGGTCTAGTGTCCCACTTTCCTTGCACTTTATCACCAGCGGGTGCTTTATTTAAATTAGCAGGGGTAGATGGTGCGGGGGGCACACTTGGATTTTTAAGCTCAGGAATATTCGACTGAGCCTGTTGGCGCTCTAAACCAGCTAATTTCAAAGTCTCCACACCTCCCTCTTCCTCACATGTCACTCCCCCAGCATTTTCCATGTTACCCAAGTTCTCCAAAGGCCCAAAACGATTTTTTAGAGGAATAGTGCTAGTACTATCCTCCATTTGCGCGGAGGAACTCCTAGTCTGATCTAAAACCTTAAAGTAGGATTTAAGTGAGGGGGTGCTCTTTACCACTTGATTTTCAAGGGTTACTCCCTTAGATTTTTTTACTAGGGTAGTTTTTTTGTTTTTTCTTTTGCAGGGGGTTAATGGCATAGGTCTTCCCCTCTCTTCAAATTCCAAGGCACCTCCCTCTTTTAACTCTACCCTGGATCTCAACTGGTACCTATTCCTTCTTATTGGAGGGGTGCTCCTTTTTCTCACTGTATTTGAAATTATATCTACAGTGGCAGGCTCTACTGCTGCTGCAGTTGAGACAGTTTTCGTTATCTTTTTTGTTGACTCAACAGGTTTCAAAAAAGACGGCTCCTGTACTGGACCTATCTTCAAAAGTGCAAAATTGTTTTTGATAATTGGAGCCTCAGACTGAGTTTGATCCATACAACCTCGCCTCCCAAAGGAAACCTCGTAATTTGCCACTTGCCCCCCTTTCTCACCACCCCTTACCGCCAATGGGTAGAACTTCTTCGCAGTCTCCGTTTTGCAAGGTTTTAGTTTAAATACGTTAAACACCGGACCTCTTAACTTGATTTTGAATAGAACGGAGCGAAATCTGCTCCATAAACACCGCCGGCGTTCTTCCAGCGTGGATTAGAATGCAGGTGGGCGCGGATCCGTGCAGGTCCTAGCGCCGTCTTCTTCTTTGTGTATCCAAGCCAGCCGATGCCAGCCGATGCCTCAGAAAAAGGAAAGCAGAGTGAGGCCGATTTAGAGAATGTGTGGGACCCTCTCGCGCTGCAATATTCGCATCTCACCTCAAAACAGGGGACGTAAAGCTTTAAAACCTCCTCTCGCGTAGAGCTCGTTCACACTCCATTAGGTCTACGGAAACTCCTAGGTGCGTCCGCGACCGGCTCTCAGCCTGCCGCCATGTTCCTCGTGGGCGTGTCAACCCTCTGTTCCCAGTAGGAGACATGGTAATCCTATTGTTCTGCCACTTGTAACACTAAAATTTAGCAGGCACTACACCCACAACAAATCCAAAGACAGAAGTCTAGTAGGACAAGAGTAGGCTCTGCCAGCAACCAGAGAGGACATCCACAAGAATTGTCGTAGCGTCCTGTTCTTTCAATTTCAAGTGCACTCCAAGCTCAATAGATCTGTCAAGTAGGATTTGACATTGTACTATCAAAAGGTCCCCCATTGCCCTCCTGCATTTTCTCTTGCTTTCAGAGAAGTTATCTCTGTCCTTTTAGGCCAGCCTGTTGTTTGCTCCTTGAAGGGATTTAACACCTTTCACACCTATTCAAGGATGAGCTCAGGCTTGAAGTAGCTGGGAAGGGGATGACAATTAGCCTCCAGGAGCTTCAGGCTAAGCTACTGTTCCTTAATATGTATTTAAATTCCGACAGCATCATTGAACTGAATTTTTAATAACTAATAATATAGTTGCTCAATTATTTTTGTAGCTGGTTCCATTCCAGAGATTAGTATTTTAATCTGTGCATGATTTTCCACATAGTACATCTAAGCCGGCCACTGTAAAAATATCAAGGCCATCTAAGCTGGCCACTGTAAAAATATCAAGGCCATCTAAGCCTGCCACTGTAAAAATATCAAGGCCTTTTTACATGCTTAATTTGAGTTTACCTCTGAAAAGTGCCTTCTTAGGATCAGGTACAGCCACAAACTTCCAAATCTGTCTTGGGTGGATTTCTCGGATTATACCAGCAAGATACTGAGTGGTTGGATGAGGGGACACATATTGGGCTGTACAATCTGATTCTGAGAGAGCACATGTTCAGTACTTGTTTTACAGAGCTGCGCCAAGACCTAGTTGATAGTAAGCAAAGGAGAAAAACCTAAAGATAAGGCGTTCTTTAAAGCCCTCAAACTAATTCCAACGGGAACATTAACCCACTCCAAATTGATCAGAAGAAGAAGGGGTTCTTTGAAAAGCATACACAGTGGTTTGTCCTGCAATGTATTGAGTGCTACAAGTATGGGCACTCCAAGATAACCAATGCCTCAAGAGGGCACAGCCCCCTACTGATGGGCAGACACCAAGGTTGGCCACTGTAGTACTTGGGGAGGAGGTAGTACCAGTTAGTATGGAGAGAGAGCAGAGATCAACATACTACAGTGTCGGTGGGATGCGGGACGGTCGAAAACATCACATTTTCCATTGCAGCTTATGCTGCAGCCGGAAAAAGCCACAGCACAACCACTTTGGAAACATAGATGTTTTCAAATAACCATTCACTCTGTGCCAGGCATCATGTCTGACACATGGGGTATGAATGTTGGGGGGGCACCATAGGTGCCCCGAGGCCTCATAGCAGAGGTTGGGGAGGGATGGGCCCTGCTACGGGCCCCTAACGTATATTTCTGACAGCCTTTCTACGGCAGTCGGACCGCCATTGAAAGGCTGTCAGAAAGGGACATCGTAATCTCTATGGCGGTACCTGAGCAGGCACCGCCCCATTGTAGGAAATTGCATTCCGACTAGCAGCCTGATGGGCTCCTTGAGCCCCTCGGAAGAATGAGTCAGTCACTCCAACTGATTCGGTCCAACAGACCGCATCATAATGTCGGACCGCAGCCCCAGATGTCGGTCGGACCGCAACTGGCCTGCCTAATTTTTCTGGATTGTTCAACTCTAGAGGGCTTGAGATGGCAAGCTGGAGCCCAGTTGGCTGGTGGCACCTCTGGAGATCACCTCATCTATTGGGAGAATGACCACCTATATATCACTGCGCTTGGTTTGTTTGATTGGTCCGCCAAGAACCACATGGTCTGGGATCTCCAAACCGGCTTTTGCCAGGGACATTCACATCTCTCTGTCTGCTGTTCTGTAGCGAGTACGCTCAGCGAAGTACCGGAATAATTGCGGTAAGCAAGGAAACCATAAATTGTGAACTCTGCTGCTCCCAAGAATTGAAAGATAGCGCCCTAATGAGCCTACACGTTCCTTTGTTTTAACCCCACAGATCCACTAAACGGGTCACTATTTTGGATAAAACGTTTGCAGAACTAGAACCCCAACTGCGGTCTTCGCGGACCGATGTCCAAGTAAGTGAACGTAGTTACGTGGTTTTCAATCTTTAACGCATCAGTGTGTGCAACTGTCTAACACGCGCCTAGTGTGTGCAACTGACTTACACGCGCTCTGTCTACTTGTTACAGACAATGAAAAAAACCCCCCCAGTGGACTAAGATATCGCACAGAACCATAAAGCTTACAAAGGTAAACAAATAGCAGTTTGACATGCATGCCTTGGGTAGTCTGCCCCGGGTTTGCGCATAGGACTCAATATACCTATTACTCTGTTACATTGCAGACCACAGAGCCTAGACGACATTTCTTCCTAAACAAGACTGACCGTGGGCAGGATAAACATAAGGTATGTTTTATTCTGGCACTCGAGTCGGCCTAAGAGTAGTGGCTAGAGGACCCCCCCTTTTAACAAACATTTTTTGCTTTGTTCTTCATTTTAAACAGTTCCCATGGACTAGACTGACACTGCCCTGAAGAGAATCCTGTAAATCCTTAATCAGGATTCGAAACGCGTCGGCACCCCCTCTTTTCTTGGCCAGTTGGCCATTGCTAGTGACGCAGAAATGGGCTATATTCCTGATATTCTATTGATTATATCTTGTTCAGGCTGTGGGAGTTGAACTAATTTTTGAATACAATTTGTTCTTCTGCGTTCTCCCCGTGTTTCAGTAATTGGTTGCAAAAAGTGTTCCTTCATTCATAAATGCATAAGGTTATTTTTTGTCCATCTGTTTGAATTTGTTGTGTTGTTAAGAAGTCAATTTTCGTCAAATGTCAAATGTCGAATATATGTTTGGTTTACTGTCTGTTTTCTCTAAATGTTTGTGAAACTGCATATGGCTAAGACGTAAAGTTGATAGCGATCTTAGGTCTGCATATTTTGAACTTCTCCTTTGTGTTTGTAAAGTAAATGTAAATTGAAAACATCAATTGTTTAGAGTAAACTAATAAATTGTGGTTTACTTGTACCTAAACTTGTGTGTACTTTAACTAAGCTGTGAGGCATAGGCAATTCTTTCTAATTCATAATTGTGTGGCCCTGCCTACCCTCCTTCCCATTGGGCCCGGCCACCCCTGTTTTTTCTGATTATTTGTGCGGGCATCCGTCCGAGTGGCTTGGGAACGACACAAAAAAGGTGTCTCCAGATTGCGGTGAGCATTAATTGCTGGCAAGAGTGTTCACTCTTGCTGATAATGGCAGATAAAGACACGCTGTCCTTCACGGAAAGCCACATTGATCAACTTATTGCGTCCTCGCCATTCTCTTCCATAACTTTGAGCGCCTCAGCCAAACAACAAAACGAGGCGGATAAATTGATAAGGCTTCAAAAGAAGCACATTAGAACGGAACTTCACGGCCACTTCCTACTTAGACATCTTAAAGGAGGCACCATTCCTTGGGGCCTTCAGGTTAAGAACATTCCAGTCATATTCGTAGAGGACACTGAGTACAAGAAAGGGTTCAGTCAAATCAATACTAAATGTAGTAGAGATTTAATGGTGCATACCATCGAAACTGCCCAACGTATCTGTAGTCAGGAAGAAAAGGAGATAGAAGATTTGATTAAAACCATTAATGACAACCAGACCACAACTGAAGCCAAGGCACTCCTTGACAAAATTGAAAAGGAAATTGCCACTTTCAAAGATTACACTTTGAACACTAAAGCGGCACAGTTCGATAAAGACTCTAAATCTTTCCAACTTGATCGGGTCTATCCCTTTCTAAAAGAGGATTTCTACACTTCTGGTGAGTCACGAGGGGCCCTTAATACATTCCAGGGTAGATCAAAAACTAGATTCCTGACCTTCTCAGATACCTCTTCCTCTGATTCTTCTACAGACCCAAGGCAGTCTAATTTCAACAAACGAGGCGCATCTAGAGGGTCGGCTCCTTTTTTATCCAGGGGCGGCCAAACGCGACCACGTTTCAAGCAACCATGGCAAATGAGAACTCGCAACAAAAACTACAACAACAACTAAACCTGTCCACCATTGTTAACCTTTCTAATAAGGAATTATCTAAGGAAGAGGAAACGCTCCTTAACCTGGGCCTCAAATTCGTTCCAACGACTAGAACGGATTTCACGAAACTTAAATTGGAAGCACTTGATTTTTGTCGCAAGGTTAGGTTAAAAACTTTCTTCGCTGATGCCGAGGTAACGTCAACACAGGAAACGACTGGACTCAGAGTGAAGTCACGGTTCACTCCAACCGTGAATATCCCAAAACAGGTTATCGCCTTTGAGCAAGCTGTACTGTCTTCCCTCACCAAACTTGAAAAGAAAACCAGTTTTGTGAAAAACAACATCAGTAAAGGTGTACAAAAAGCCATCAGTGATCTCAAATCTGACACTTCAATAGTCATAAAACAAGCTGACAAGGGCGGGGCAGTGGTCCTTTGGCCACGGCCTATGTACCTTGCTGAAGGCCAAATGCATGTGAACAACAGGGACTGGTACAGACCCTCAAAAGAGGATCCTATCCACGCTATCCAGGATAAAATAACTAGGATTACCAAGGAAGGCCTGGACGAAGGCTTTCTGGGGCCGAAAGAACATGAATTTTTGAACAAAAAAATGCCACGCACTCCCATTCTGTACTTCTTACCAAAGATTCATAAGAACGAGAATGCACCCCCTGGCAGACCGATTGTGTCGGGATGCGATTCAGTGCTCGAACCGATATCGAAATATATCGATTTCTTTTTAAAACCTTGCATAGCACAGGTACGTTCACATCTCAGTGACACAACAGCATTCATCAAACTAATTGAAGGGCATGCATTTAATGAACAGACTGAGTTGATGGTGACACTAGATGTCGCCTCACTATACACCCAGATACCGCAGGATGAGGCTTTGGAGGTCATTGAACTTTATTTAGAGCAAAGAGTCAGACCCCATAGGGTGCCGACCAACTTTATTGTGGCACTAGCGGAGATCACTCTCCGCAATAATTATTTCAAGTTTGAGAGTGATTTTTTTGTTCAAATCAAAGGGACAGCTATGGGTTGTCCCTATGCACCGGAGTTGGCTGTGCTGTACATGGCACAATATGAGGAGAGATTTGTCTTGAATGACAACCCGTTCTCAGGCCATATAACTCAATGGCTGAGATATATCGATGACGTCTGGCTCCTGTGGCAGGGGAGCCGGACGGATCTCGAGCACTTCCATCTGTGGTTGAACTCTAGGCACCCAGATATCCAATTCACTTTAAATTCTAGCCCCAAAGAAATGACATTCCTGGACGTTACCGTAGGCACCAGTGAGGCTAAGTTGATTACCTCCTTGCACAAAAAGGCCACTGACCGCAATACAATTTTGCATTACACCAGTTCGCATCCTCAATCATTAAAAAACAACTTGCCCTACGGGCAACTATTGAGGATCAGGCGAAATTGCACTAATTTATGTGACTTTGACTGCCATGCTACAAGATTCTGCAGTGAGATGGCAGAGAGAGGATACCCGAAAAAACTGTTGAAACACTCTAAAAACAGAGCCAAATTCACCCCTAGAGACACATTGTTTGAAAGGAAAGAAAGAAAAGATTTGGAACAATTGGTTTGCGTTACAACATTTGGGCAACATACAAACCAATTCAAGAATATAATCCGAAACAATTGGCATCTATTGGAGTCTTTGGACCATCCTCTCTCTAAACCCATCTTCGCTATGCGCAAAAATAGAAGCATAGGCCAACACTTAATCAAAGCGGACAGTCACATCAATGTACCCAAAAGTGACCTTGTTGCGCAGTGGAAGCTCAAACCAATTTGTGGGCACCACAAATGTGGCAACTGTGTGTCATGTTCCAACACGCTAGAAGGCGACACATTCATCAACAATGGTATCAGATGGAAGCATGAATGCTTCACAAATTGCAAAACTCGCAATGTCGTTTATGCGGTGGTATGCCCGTGTAACAGAGTTTATATAGGCAAAACTAATCAGCCCATCAACGCGCGGATTACCCAACATCGATCCCGCCTAAAGAGAAAAGTGCTGACTGCTCCCATGGTGGAACATTTTATCAGCAATGGCCACACTGAGAACGATTTCAAATGGACCACACTAGCATGGATTGATCCTAAACGCTGCCAAGACGTTGACGCGATGTTGTTGCGTAAGGAAGCGTATTTAATCCTCAAGTTTGATAGTGTTACCAAAGGCCTAAATAGTCTCAGCGAAATTAATAGGGCATAAATACCTTTTCCTGTTCAGAGACTACATGCCCCAGAATGCACTTGCAATTTTTTCAAAAAACTGGAGCGGTCTGTCCTAAACTACATGTCCCATAAAGCACCAAACTGCGCTTGGTTTGTTTGATTGGTCCGCCAAGAACCACATGGTCTGGGATCTCCAAACCGGCTTTTGCCAGGGACATTCACATCTCTCTGTCTGCTGTTCTGTAGCGAGTACGCTCAGCGAAGTACCGGAATAATTGCGGTAAGCAAGAAAAACCATAAATTGTGAACTCTGCTGCTCCCAAGAATTGAAAGATAGTGCCCTAATGAGCCTACACGTTCCTTTGTTTTAAGCCCACAGATCCACTAAACGGGTCACTATTTTGGATAAAACGTTTGCAGAACTAGAACCCCAACTGCGGTCTTCGCGGACCGATGTCCAAGTAAGTGAACGTAGTTACGTGGTTTTCAATCTTTAACGCATCAGTGTGTGCAACTGTCTAACACGCGCCTAGTGTGTGCAACTGACTTACACGCGCTCTGTCTACTTGTTACAGACAATGAAAAAACCCCCCCCCAGTGGACTAAGATATCGCACAGAACCATAAAGCTTACAAAGGTAAACAAATAGCAGTTTGACATGCATGCCTTGGGTAGTCTGCCCCGGGTTTGCGCATAGGACTCAATATACCTATTACTCTGTTACATTGCAGACCACAGAGCCTAGACGACATTTCTTCCTAAACAAGACTGACCGTGGGCAGGATAAACATAAGGTATGTTTTATTCTGGCACTCGAGTCGGCCTAAGAGTAGTGGCTAGAGGACCCCCCCTTTTAACAAACATTTTTTGCTTTGTTCTTCATTTTAAACAGTTCCCATGGACTAGACTGACACTGCCCTGAAGAGAATCCTGTAAATCCTTAATCAGGATTCGAAACGCGTCGGCACCCCCTCTTTTCTTGGCCAGTTGGCCATTGCTAGTGACGCAGAAATGGGCTATATTCCTGATATTCTATTGATTATATCTTGTTCAGGCTGTGGGAGTTGAACTAATTTTTGAATACAATTTGTTCTTCTGCGTTCTCCCCGTGTTTCAGTAATTGGTTGCAAAAAGTGTTCCTTCATTCATAAATGCATAAGGTTATTTTTTGTCCATCTGTTTGAATTTGTTGTGTTGTTAAGAAGTCAATTTTCGTCAAATGTCAAATGTATGTTTGGTTTACTGTCTGTTTTCTCTAAATGTTTGTGAAACTGCATATGGCTAAGACGTAAAGTTGATAGCGATCTTAGGTCTGCATATTTTGAACTTCTCCTTTGTGTTTGTAAAGTAAATGTAAATTGAAAACATCAATTGTTTAGAGTAAACTAATAAATTGTGGTTTACTTGTACCTAAACTTGTGTGTACTTTAACTAAGCTGTGAGGCATAGGCAATTCTTTCTAATTCATAATTGTGTGGCCCTGCCTACCCTCTTTCCCATTGGGCCCAGCCACCCCTGTTTTTTCTCACCTATATATCCAGCCTAAGTCTCCTGCGCCTGGGGCAACCCATGTATTGTCCCCCCCCCCCCCCCCCCCAGTGCTATAGAGCCTTCCTACTGGGACAAGTTCATGAAATACCCACTGGCTGGATATATGGGGCAGACCAAGACCTTTGCTAGGCATTTCACCCAGTTTTTTGGCTCTGGATGAAGCTGGCCTAAGATACATTCTGCAGATCATGTCCCATGTCCCACTTGCCGGGCCAGTTGAGGACATGGAAGAAGGTAAAGGCTCCCCTGGTTCCCATTCCAGTTGCTAGGACCAAATCTTTGAAAGGATGGGCATCCACATTGTTGGGCCCCTAGATGCCAAAACTGCCTATGGTTACTGGTTTAGCCTGAGTTTGGTAGGCCTTGCCACCAGATGCCTAGAGGCAATCTCTCTGACATCTGTAACTGCTTCTGCAGTTGCTAGGGACCTGATAAAGATTTTTACTAGATTGGGGTTCCCCAAAGAAGTGGTGCCCGACAGGGGCATCAACTTCATGTAAGTATACATGAAGTCCATGTGAGATGAGTGTAGGGCAACCTACAGGTTCTTCACACCCTATCACATGCAAATAAATGAGCTTGTTGAGCAATTCAATAAGACCCTCAAATGCATGATTAAGGGTCTGTCTGAGCCCATGAGGTGGATGTGGGCCACCCTCTTACCATGCCTGCTCTTTGCCTACAGGGAGGTACCACAGAAGGGAGTTGGGGTTAGTCCATTTGAACTCCTCTATGGCCTCTTTGTTAGGGGAGCTCTAAGTCCAGTAAAAGAGGGATTGGAGCAAGCTCCTAGGAAGCCTTCTCAGGATGTAGTCAGATACAGGAGGTCCCTCTGGAACCAGATGCAAAAGTTCTGGAAAAGGGCTTCTGAGAACATAGAAGCAAGCCTGGTAGTCATGAAATGTTGGTACGGCAAGAAGGCCACCCTGGTTGATTTGCGACCTGGCCAAAACGTGTGACTTATGAAACCCGCGGAAACCAGGGCTCTACAAGACCAGTGGTCAGGGCCCTATGAGGTGAAGTGAGCAAACAGGGGAAGTGATCTACCTTTTGGACCTTAAGACCCTTAGAAACTCCTTACGGGAACTGCATGTCAACTGCCTTAAAACACACCATGAGAGGTCTGCGTCGCCAAGCTCCTGTTGACAGATGATGGGGTGGTAGACAAAAGTGAACCTCTCCTTGACCTCCTAACCTATCCTCCAGGGAACAAGATAGGTCAGAAGAGAAAGCAACCTCTCATTTACTCTGCCGCCACAACAACAGAGGGACTGTCTCCAGTTGTTGGGACAGTTTGCCTCTCTGTTCTCCCTCACACCTGGGCTTAGACACCTGTGTAACCATGACATTGATACTGGAGACAGTATGAATGTGACAAACAAAATGTACAGGTTGTCAGACAACCACTAGTGAGGTGCTAGTGAGGGCTAAAATTAACGAGGAAGCCTCCAAAATTCTTTCATTTGAGGTGGTTGGGCACTCCAGTAGTCTCTGGTCTAACTCTGCGGTGCTGGTACCAAATACCGGATGCAACCCTACACCTCAGGGGCTGCATGGATTACAGGGGCCTTAATTCAGTCACCAAGACTGCTGCTCACTCCATCTCCCGAGCTAATGAGCTCATCAACATGCTGGGAGCTGCCAAGATCTTAGTACCTTTGACTTGAGTTCAGGGTACTGGCAGATTGCCCTGACTGAGGGGACCAAAGAGATATCAGCATTCTCTACTGCAGTGGCCCACTTACAATTTCGGGTGATGCTCTTTGGATACAAAAATGCCCCTGCCACCTTTCGAAGGTTGGTTAACGAGGTCCTGGCACTGAATAAGGCATCCAGTTATGTTATGTTAAAAATGCTTATTAAGCGCACTTACACCTAACGGTTTCATGGCGCTGTGAGCGGGTGAGAGGCAGACAGTTCAGCAGTGAAGTAACACAAACAATATTTAATCATAGGCTTTATGAAACAGAAGAGTTTTCAGGAGTGACCTGAAGCGAGCGTAGGAATTAGTTAATCTCAGCTCCAGGGGGAATGCATTCCAACAGGAAGGGGCGAGAAACGAAAACCTAAGGCCACCATGTTTTTTGCATTTGAAGGTAGGGGTGGTGAGCAGATCCAAGTGGGAGGAACGAAGATTTCGTGATGGGAGGTAGTGATGAAGGAGAGAGGAGATGAACACCGGGCCTTGGCCAGCCAATGCTTTAAAGGTGATGCAGCCTAATTTAAATTCACATCGATACAAAAGGGGATGATGGACGGAGCGTTTGAGCAAATCAAACACTCACCCCAGTCAACTGATCTGGGTTTAATCCATCACCATTCTTTAGCCCACTCAGCCACCCCAGTTCAGACATGGCCATATGCAAATCAGTCTGACCCTGTGCCTCATGGGAACAGTCCAGCCCGAACTGCCAAGCCATGTCTTCCCTGGACCGGAAACAAGCATCCTGGGACCGGTTTCAGATTCATAATCCTCATCAGCCAGGCTATCTTGAATCCAGTGGCCAAGTGAGCAAGGGACTCAAGTCTGAGCATACCCTGCCAACTTAGGGCGAACAAAGCAATACAAAAGGGGATGATGGACGGAGCGTTTGAACAAATCAAACACTCACCCCCAGTCAACTGATCTGGGTTTAATCCATCACCATTCTTTAGCCCACTCAGCCAGCCCATTTCAGACATGGCCATATGCAAATCAGTCTGACCCTATGCCTCATGGGAACAATCCAGCCCGAACTGCCAAGCCATGTCTTCCCTGGACTGGAAACAAGCATCCTGGGACCGGTTTCGGATTCATAAACCTCATCAGCCAGGCTATCTTGAATCCAGTGGCCAAGTGAGCAAGGGACTCACGTCCTCGTCCCCCCCTCTGTTCATTTCCCTGAATCACCCACTTTCGGGCACATTCCCCAGGGGAGGAAAACTCTGCTTTGCAGATCTCACCTGCCTGAGCCATGTGAGAGGTACGGGTGCGGCTAGGGAGGGGCAGGGGCCTGCGTATTTACCCTGCGGTTTCCGTTGCGGCTGGACCCATTGTGGGGACCATGCCCGCAGCCTGGAAGTACACAGACACTGGCTGTGCAATGCTCCACTGCACGGCGAACACCCCCTCAAATGCTGCTAGACACGCTGCGAGTCCCCATGCTATCACCTGTGGCCCGGTGTATGGCTGCAGATCCACCCTCTCCAAGGTGACTCAGAGCTGGGTTTCCAGAGATGCTGGTTCTCACCGGCCTCACAGAAGCGTCTTGTAATCCCAGATCATCGCTGCTGCCTGAGAAGGCTACACTGGCTCACCTTCAGTGGCCTCTCTGAGACCAGGGTCCTGACGTTTCTTCCAGGATTTTTGGCACTGTGCTTTTTAACCAACTTTAGAACTGGTGGCAACTAGAACTGCGCCAAAGGTAAGCCCGTCTACGCCCATCCACGCCTGGACCGCGCCCAGCGCCTGTCCCCCTGGTCCCCGCCGCACCCAACCCACTAGAGTCACTTATGATGCCGCAACTCTCCTCACCCTCAACCCCGGACGCACACCTCATTGCTGCGTTGCCATCCCTGGACGTACCCACGGCCCTTTCGCCTGCCTGTCCTGCACGTTCAACTGTTCCAGATCCCTCACTAAATCCACTCCCTCCGTACAAAGCACCGACTCTGACCGCCTGCAATGCATACTGCTTAACACCCGCTCAGTCCACAGACACGCAACGGAACTCTGGGACCTACTCGACACTGCGTCACCGGACATCGCCTTCCTCACAGAAACATGGATGAACACATCTTCAGCACCCGACATCGCCATAGCCATACCGGACTCTTACAAGATTATCCGTAAAGACCGCACCATTCAGACAGGAGGAGGCATCGCCATCATTCATAGGAACACCATCAAAATCACGACTAGCTCCGACGACAATCTTACTAACGCCGAACATCTCCACTTTCAGATCCACATCGACCCTAGGACCACACTCAGAGGCACCCTCATTTACAGACCTCCAGGCACCCGCACTCAATTCAGCGATGACATCACAGAATTCATCACCCCACATGCCCTCGCCTCCGAGAACTACATTCTGTTAGGAGACCTCAATAACCACCTTGAAAACAAACACAACAGCAACACCACCACCCTTCTGGAAAACCTGAACAACCTCGGACTCAAACAACTTGTTGATACCCCCACCCATATAGCCGGACACACGCTCGACCCTATCTTCACCTCCAGCAAGTACATCTCCTTCGACCGCACCACAGCTCTCCACTGGACGGACCACAGCTGTGTACACTTCAGCTACAAAACCACCCTGACCCACAACCGCCCACAACCTATTCCTCAGAGAAACTGGAACAAAATCACCTCCGACCAACTCCCAGCTTCACTCAACCAAAACCCTCCCACCCTCTCATTGGACCCTAAACAAGCGGCCACCAATCTCAAGCAATGGATCACCCACAGTGCTGATGAATTAGCACCCCTGAAAAAGCACCAGATCAAATCAGCAAGCAAAAAGGCTCCCTGGTTCAATGATGACCTAAAAAAATCCAAGAAGCTATGCCGCACCCTGGAGAAAACATGGAGAAAAAACCCAACCAATGACAACATGGCCACCCTCAAGGCAGCCACCCGCAAACACCACCAACTGATTCGCTCAGCCAAGAAATCAGCATTCAAGGATCGTCTCGACAACAACACTCACAATAGCAAGGAACTTTTCAACATCGTCAGAGAATTCACCAACCCCACCGCAGCATCCAACGACATCACTCCCTCCCAAGTCCTCTGCGATGCGTTATCCTCCTTCTTCTTCAACAAAATTGCCGACATCCACAACAGCTTCGAGAATACTCCCAGCGATCAACACTCCCCACCCCCCTCAGATCCCACTCCACCAACTAACATCCTTAGCGCCTGGAACCCAATCACCACTGAAGACACCATCCCCCTAATGAACTCAATCCACTCTGGCTCGCCAACCGACCCCTGCCCCCACCACATCTTCAACAAAGCCGACTCCATCATCGCACCCCATCTCCGTGATGTCATCAACTGCTCGTTCAACTCTGCCACCTTCCCAGAAAGCTGGAAACACGCCGAACTCAGCTCCCTTCTGAAGAAACCCACAGCAGACCCCTCTGAACTTAAAAACTACCGACCCATATCCCTCCTCTCATTCCCGGCCAAAGTCATTGAGAAAGCCGTCAACCGACAGCTCGCCGCCTTCCTTGAATCCAACAACTCCCTCGACCCCTCTCAGTCCGGATTTCGGGCCAAACACAGCACCGAAACCGCCCTCATTGCAGCAACAGATGACATCCGAAATCTACTGGACAACGGAGAAACAGTGGCCCTCATTCTACTCGACCTCTCAGCCGCTTTCGACACAGTCTGCCACAGCACCCTTATACAACGCCTCAGCAACATCGGCATTCAAGGCAAAGCCTTGGACTGGATCACCTCGTTCCTAGCTGGGAGAACTCAGAGAGTCCGACTTCCCCCATTCAACTCAGAGGCCACTGAAGTCATCTGTGTAGTCCCACAAGGATCCTCACTCAGTCCCACCCTCTTCAACGTCTACATGAGCCCACTCGCAGCCATCGCGCGTCAACATAACCTTAACATCATCTCCTACGCTGACGACACCCAGCTGATCCTTTCCCTCACCAAAGACCCTAACACTGCCAAAACCAATCTGCATGAAGGCATGAAAGAAGTAGCCAAATGGATGAAACACAGCCGCCTAAAACTCAACTCAGACAAAACGGAGGTGCTCATCCTGGGATCTTCCCCATCTGCCTGGGACGACTCTTGGTGGCCTTCCGCTCTTGGCACAGCACCCACACCCACAGACCATGCACGTAACCTTGGCTTCATCCTAGACTCCTCTCTCTCGATGTCCAGACAAGTCAATGCAGTCTCATCCTCCTGCTTCAACGTACTTTGCATTCTCAAAAAGATCTTCCGCTGGATCCCCCTTGAGACAAGAAAGACCGTCACCCACGCACTGGTCACAAGTCGACTGGATTATGGTAATACATTATACGCAGGAATCACAGCAAAATTACAGAAAAGACTCCAACGCATCCAAAACGCATCAGCGAGACTCATATTAGACGTCCCTCGCCAAGATCACATCACCGGACACCTAAAAGACCTCCACTGGCTTCCCGTCAACAAGAGAGTTACGTTCCGTCTTCTCACCCACGCACACAAGGCCCTCTACAATCTAGGACCCGAATGCCTCAGCACTCGACTGTCCTTCTACAAACCCACCCGCCAACTAAGATCGTCCAATCAAGCCCTCGCCTCAGTCCTGCGCATCTGAAAATCCACCATGGGCGGCAGATCCTTCTCCTTCCTGGTTGCCAAGACCTGGAACTCACTCCCCACTCACCTCCGCCTCACTCAAAACCACATCTCCTTCAGAAAAGAACTTAAAACCTGGCTATTCGACAAATAATGAACCCCTTCCCCAAGCGCCTTGAGACCCTCTGGGTGAGTAGCGCGCTTTACAAATGCCCGAACTTGAACTTGAACTTGAACTAGCCATGGAGCCATGGAGACTAATAAACTTGACGTGCCTAACTCTAAGATGGCTGCCAAAACCAAACTCCTTTTCCTACCTTACCATCCTTGCCAGCGCCTACCACCCGTCTTCGGTTTCTTACCTTCTGATCCCCTCCTGATCCTCACTCTTCTCTGGCGGAGCCCTAAACGCATACATGGCCTCTTCCCGGTGGAGCTGCACCAACAGCTATAGGGGAGATTGGCCCTGGCACACCGCTATGGCCGTCACCTACCCAGCCGGATTACGGACATTTGTCTCGTTTTCTTCCCCGCTGCTGTCTCCTTCCTGTGGATTACCTGTTGTCCCTGGTCTTTCCTATCCTGACTTTCATGTTCGCTAATTTACACCTGTATTGTTTATTTATCCATTAATCCATTAATCCATTATGTAACTACAATGAAACCTTTGTCACTTGTAACTCGCTGTGTCCTTATGTGACGTGCTCTGATACCTCCAGGTCTAACCAGCACTATATAAAACTCAAGTGAAACTCAAGTAAATAAGCTTTCCAGGGTTAAGGGACACTGAATGGAAGGAAACAAGGAGGTGTAGAAACACTTGGGGATCTCTACGGTGGAGAACAGGTGAGGGACTTAGTAGACCTGGCATATGAAAACATAACCCATGCTAAAGTACTGGAGTCACTCAAACAATTCATGAGCAGAGAGGAAGGAGAACCCCTGACCTTCACATTCTTAGAGAATATTCTAACTGTAGGTAGGGGAAACACCTAAAAAGGAAATCTGATATCACTGACAGAAAAATAGTCACAACACTTGGGTATGGACAAGGACCGGGCACTATTACTATTGCAAGTTCCTAAGGCATTAAAAAGTGCAAAATTGTAGTCACAAAGTTAACAGTGATTCGTTTCATGTTTTAGTCATCCTTGGATGGGGTAACTTATCGTTGGGCCTTTGAAATGGAATTTTGAATATTGGGGAACTGAGTTAGCAACCATGATAACTCTCTTGTTTGTTTTAAGTTGGGGTCAATTGATCTGATGGGTCTTGCAGGGTAAGCAGCAACATGAAGTGTAAAAACCTATGCCAAAAACAAGGAGAGTTTGTGTAAGAGGAGTGTTAAAAAGAGGGAACAGAGATGACAATCCCATTTCAAGAGACATCCCATTTGCCAAGATGAAGAAACATGGAGGTAGACATGTTGGGGGTGCTATTGTGCTGAGAACTTTAGAAATCCCTATGAGAAGGATATGTGTTTGAACTGAAGGGTAATGTACAATGGAAGCCCATTGGGGCCGGCCCTTCAAGGTGGAGTCAGGCAAAAATGAGAAGGGAGAAACAAGGATTTTCTGTCAGCAACACACTATAGGAGCAGCAACGGCAGAAGATGTTGACTTTTTGCTCTGCGCATTTTCCTAGGGAAAAGTGATACCATTTAGGGGGTGATGTCATCAAGGGGAAAGTGTTATTTTTTTCTAAATACAAAGGATGTAGGCGGAACTAGGAATTTAAACTTCAGGGTTCTTTCCTAATATACAGGATCTTTTGCATCTGTTGGGACTAGAGGCCATGTTCACTGAACTTGATGCCAAGATAATCAGAGGAGGGCTCTATCTCCAAAAGTTCACGACTACTCCGAAAATTCTGGACAGCCCCCAGACGCGCTTTATAATATCATTCACTTCTAAATGACCCCGAATGCTATTAGCTGCCAAGCAGATATTATGGGAAGACTCAATTGCACTCTTGGTTAGAACACATGACCACAAGTATCTGTGTCCTTGAACCCAATTTTAGTTTTCATGGCTATTCTATTATCGCTCATCTCTAAACTGGAGGCTTTGGTTTTAAAAAGGGCTGTGTGGTGAGGGCAATAATGTGTCAGACCATTTCTAGGTGGACCTTTGTCTCCAGAAGACTTGCAGTGGCAGGGATGACATCATTTGTAGCAGTAACTTTGTCCAGTGTAGTGTTCTTATCTGCATAGCCATATCTTATAAGCACTAAAGTGCAAGAGCGGAAAATCCTTAGCTTGTTCCTTGGATGCCATTGGCTACTAAAAGAACTATGGGGCAGATTTACAATCACTGTGCGCCACTTTTGCGCCAATATTGTGTCGCGGCGTAAAGCTAGCGTCATGCTGCAGGGGACTTACAATGTGACGTATCTAGGGAGATGCGTCACGTTGTAAAACCCTGCTCCGCATGAAACCTGCGTCAGGTTTCATGCGGGCGTTCAGGCGCAGGGTGGGCTTTCCGGCTCAGGAACGCCTCGGAAACGTGCCTGAGTGAAATCTACAAGATTTCACTCAGTCACTTTTCTGACCCCGCTGCATCAAAACCTGCTTGAAGCAGGCGTAAGGTGTGACGCACCATGTGGAAGATAGGCCGGTTTGGCACAGTGCTGGAGTTGCGTCGCGCCAGCAGCACAACTCCAGCACTGCACCAACCTTACGCCGGCAGATGCGACGCGCATCTGCCTATCCTTGTGCCATGGTGCGCCGCATTGTAAATGCTGCGCATCCGTAGTGGTGCAACAATGGCATTGCGTGTCGCACGTTTCTTGGTACATCCCTGCTGATTTGCAGGGATGCGCCAGGAAACGTAAATCTGCCCCCAAGTACTTATTAGCACTCTAAAGTGAAAATCATTCACTCATTTTCCCCTACATGTCTAAATCCTACATAAGATAGCTCCATGCTCTCTCCTCTGGGACACCATATTTGATGGTAGGTTCTCCTTCTACAAACCACTGTAAAACAGAATATTTTTCCAACTGATACCTTTGAGGCAAAACTACAACTCCCAGAATGCACTGGGTATTTAGATCAATGGCCAGGATTTGTGCACAGTGTCCTTCTTTTTTTGGAGTACTTTTTTGGGAGTAATCGGCAGCCTTAAGGTATATTGCAATGATCCCATACTTATGGGGAGAGCACAGATGGGCTCTAAGTGCGTGATGCTGACTGTAAATTCCCAATACTTCTCTAATGACTTTGCTTCTCTCTGGGAATGTGAAGCGTATGTGTTCACAAATATACTGTCAACAAAGTAATTGCAATTCCATCTAAAATGAAGTGTAGGGCACAATGTGTTTATTGGTATCCAGTCACCACTCGTGCAGAGTGGGTGGCCAGGCTGAAACTGGAAGTAAGTGGATGACACAGTCTCAAACATGGGCCTTATCCCCAAGGCTGGGCCATTGCCCCACGGGTCAAACCACTTCCTGTCTGAGTCTCTGCTCGGGAATATCATGATTTTATGCCTGTATAAGCGTATTGATCTGTTTGCGGTTAATGTAACTTTGCAAACAATGTAAGAAAGTGCGGCTACTAGGGAGCAGGGTTTATTGGGAAACTGGATAGGTAAATGCTGGAAGTATTTAAAGTGGCAGGCATCAGCATCCCGACAATGGGGCCAGACAGAAAAATAAAAATGCAAATAGTGAAGTACTACTACTGTACTTACTCTTTTACGTAAACAGAGAGGCTCCAAAACAGCTCAAATGGAAATTAAATGGTGCTATTCAAGGCATATTTGTACACCGTTAGCACAAAATACAAAGTATTGTTCACTCGTCGCAATTCAAGGAGAAGTGTGGCTCAATGGTTAGAGTGGCAGACCCTGATGCAGAGGTCTAGCCTGGAACCAGGGTTCAATTCCCCGCCTCGGCGGGTCTTGGGCACAAAATTCCACAGACCTGATAATTCTCGCCTCGGTGCCTATTCCAATCACGAAGTCCCACTCTGCAACTCTGGGCAATAGCTTGCTCAATCTCCACAACGCTAAGGATGTCTGGCTTCACCCTGGGGGTGTCCAGGAGTGGACCCCTCACTGGGAAAGCCAGGACGGGTTCCACAGCGGTATTCGTACAAGCACCTTGAGACCCCTGCGGGTGAGCAGTGCGCTATACAAGTAACAATTTACAAGCCATAGGGTGGGAGTCATATGGAGGTGGACATATTGGAACGATTCACAAAAGAATGTAGGACTGCGTAGAAGAGTACTCCCGTATTACTACTTCTAGTCCTCTTAAATGCTTTTGTGAAATGGCCCCGTAGTCTTTAGGAGACACTATAGAAGGAGATGTCTATGGAGTTGGGACTCAGGTGCTCTTTTGGTTGAAGAGTGACATTACTTGTTACATTACCAGCGCCTGGATACCCTCACTGGTGATATGCAGCGCTTTACAAGTACTGTTTGATTGATTGACTTGAAGGGGTGTTGCCTGTAAAAGTTTGACAAGACTTTCAGGTAGTGGAACTAAAGCATGTCCCTGTGTTGGCTTGCACTCTTTAATTCCTGGAACATGCTATTCCTACCAAGTTCCTTCAAAACTACAGATTCTCAACATGGAAGAGCGTCATCTTCTTTAACCATGGTTGTTTACATCTTTGCAACCCTTTCAAGGAAATTCACCTCAAAACCTCCTTTATTTATAGATTTTGGCACATTCTGTCGCTTGGTCCTGTCTCTAAGTTGACCACTGCCTCCACCAATATGCTTCAGAAGCCCAATTCTCTTCTCGTTGCCAGTATTAAAGTTATCTCAAGGATTCTTTAGGCTCTGGGCAAAAAAATATTGGACCCCCCTCTTGGAGACAACTTTGAATCTATTGCCCATTTTCAGTTCATTCAAGCCCTTGTGATGCCAAACAATATTCATTTATTATTTACCCCTTAAGAATCAGGATACGACAGAAGTCAACAGTACCAACAGATTGAACAGACATTGATAAAAGGCATTCCCTTTTATGCTTGTATTTTGTGTCTTTTCTTGTGCAACAACATTTTGTGTAGAGTTCAGCTTTTAACAAGCCTGTTCTTCCCACTGTGCGAAAGACATGATATTAGGGACATGGTAGATGTTTAGCAGATTCGGTCTGTGAGAAATTGGGTTACAGGTTGAGGGGGGTGAAACCTTTCTCAAGCAGCAACCACAATTCTTGTCTAGATGAAGTCAGAAGCAAACACCAAATTAGCCTGTGTTCAACCCTCTGGTAGTTTAGCTCAGAGCAGTCAGGCTTAACTCAGAGGCAATGTGTAAAGTATTTATGCAGCAGTTCAAATAGTAATAAAATGAAACCACTACGCAAAAATAATCTCAGAACAAATTAGAAAAATAGAGTTGATTTTAATAAATAAAACTAGACCAAAATGACACAAATGCAATCAGAAGAACAGCAGATATGCAGTTTTATATATTTCAGTGAAAATAGCATCAAAAAGCCCAAACCACCACTCGTGGCTATCTGGTCGTGCGAGACCAGGAGAAAGGCACAAGTTTGGCAGACCACGATGGACTAGATGTGGATAAAGGTTAGCTCTCCTGAAAGGTTACCTTCTCAGTTTAGCACAAAGGTGGAGCACAAAGGTGGAGGGGACCATGAGGAGAAGGGAAGGGTCTCGGATAGCATTGCTGTATCGCACAGAACTGGCCTGGCATCATGGACAGTCGTCGCTGTAGGGCGCATATCCTGTTGTCATCACAGGCGGTTGGACCAGAGCTTCACCAGAGCGGTCAAAGCTGTAGCACAAAGGTACAGGCTGATGAAACTTTGCTTTGGCGGGCAGTGAAAGCGACAAGGTTTTTGCACCAATGACCCGTTTGCGAAGAGCCCAAAAACTTCAATTTAGCTCCACTGAGGCCACACCAAGGCTCCAGGGCCTGAGGAGCATCACTTGTGAGTCAGGGGCTTGCTCCAGCTGGATCTGGATGCTGGTTCAAGTGGCTGGGTGTCTGTTATTTTCCTGTGACTCTGAACAGGAGTCCAGCAGACTAGCCCTTGGAGCCACTGTGGGGGAGTCCTTAGTTCAGCTCCAGTCCCTCTGACTCAGGAGCAGGGCGGTAGGGCAGCAATCCAGCAAGGCAGTAGTCCTGCAAGCAAGCATTAGGCCAGCAGGGCAGCAGTCCAGAAGAGTGGCAGTCCTTTTAGCAGCCCAACAGTCCTTCTTCCTGGCAGAGTCTCCGCAGGTTCAGAAATGTACTGAAGAGTTGGTGTAAGAAGTCCAATATTTATACCAGATGCCTCCTTTCAGGGGCGGCTCTAGGCTCATGGCGCCCCTGGGCAGGGAGCATGGGTAGAGGGCCCCGGAAGAGGGGGTCTGGGCGGGGCTGAGCGCTGAGGCCAGTGTAGGGGGCGGGGGCAGGGTGTTGGAAAGCGGAACGGAGCCGGAGGCCGTCAAATCCCTGCCAGGGGCCGCCACGCAAATATGTATCCATCCTCAGAGGATTATTATATTAAGGATATATATTGGCGTGGTGGCCCCTGGGGTTTGGTGGCCCTGTGCAGGTGCACAGCTTGCACATGCCTTAGGCCCTGCTCCTTTGAAGTGGGAGGAGCTTCTAGAGATTTTGCTTTGAAGTGCAAAGGTTTCCTGCCTCCCCTGCCTTGGTTCCAGAGTAACTACAGGTGGTATGCAGCCCTTTGTGTGGAGGCAAGACACAGGCTAGTCATGTGTAAGTAGGCCTGTGCCCAGCTACGCCTGCCTATCCAGCCAGTGATGGCCCATCCAGGTACACCTGAGCTTCCTGGTGAGTGTAGCTGTCTAGGAGGAATACACAATGCCCACTGTCAGCTAAACTCAGTCATAAGACCTAGAGATGGGCTGCAGGCCCTAAATGGCTAAGGCTGGAAAATTCCAACTTTCTAAAAGTAGAATTTTCACAATTGTAATTTAAAATCCAACTTTACTATAAGAGGATTGTTCATGACAACTCAAAAGACACTAAACATTAACTGGTTACCAGTTCCCATTTGGAAGTTACAGCGTATTAAATCTAATAAGGTAATTAAAATGTTATCATATGGTAGAGGTAGGCCTTGCATGGGGATATTACCTGAAAAGACTGATTGTTTAGAAAAGAGTCAAACCAGGGCCACACCTTTCCCCAGACCTTATTCTCATATAATCTCTGCAGAAACACTTCACGGGACACTATATCAAAAGATGTGCTTAAGTCTAGTAGAATAAGTGCTGCAAAACCTCCATCATCAGCATTTTGTCACAAGGACTCTGTCACTTTAAGAAGGGCAGAGTCAGTACCATGGGGCAGTCCGTAACCATTCTGCGAAGGTCTAGCAGCTGATACTTCTCTAATATGCCCACAAGAAGGCTACTTACGTGTTTCTACACCACTTTAGCCAAAAAAGGTAGAAGTGAGATGGGTCAATAATATCAGACAGGGAGTGGACTAATCTAGATTTTTTTATAAGTGAGATCATTTTGGCATGTTTCTACATGATTGATAGGCACCACAGCAGTGGACATAGAAAGAGAAGCTAGGCTTACATAGAGGTGGGTGAGGAAATCCTCTGCTTTGTGAATAAGATCTGGTTTCAGCAGATCGTGAGGAGAGCTTGACTTTACTTTACACGTAAACATTTGGTATATTATAACACATTATTATGTATAACTGCAGTTTTGGAATAGTTAAAACCAGGGACTTAAATTCATAATATTTTAAAAGTCAAACTGATTGAATTTGAAACTACTGTTTTGAACATGCCACTTTTAGAAAGTTGAGGAAAATGTCCAGATAACTATCCGGAAAACCCGGTGCACTGCAATGATCACTCGAAAGAGAGTGTGCTATCTTTTCAACAATTATATACAAAATTAAATTAGCATTCACAGTAGGTTCAGTAATCCACAAGAAAGTGATCAAAATGAAACAAAAGGAAATATATTCCAAAATCTTCAGACGTTGTTTTGATTCTTATTTATTGTTCCTGGAGATTGTTGCAGTGATTCACAAAATCCGAACAGTAATGCTTAACAGCAGCATCAAAGGTTGAAGTTCAAAATCCCAATGCATTTCGGGCTAACAACATGCCCTTCATCAGGGGAATCTGTAGAATGATAATGCAAACCATTACTCTCCAAGAACAATAAATAAGAATCAAAACAACGTCTGAAGATTTTGGAATATATTTCCTATTGTTTCATGTTGATCACTTTCTTGTCGATTTCTGAACCTACTGTGAATGCTGATTTCATTTTGTATATAATTGTTGAAAAGAGAGCACACTCTCTCGAGTGATCATTGCAGTGCACTGGGTTTTCCAGATAGTTATCTGGACATTTTCCTCATTTATACACTAAAGGCTTGCAGGGCCTTTATTTGGTGCACGCTATGAGTTGATTATGATGATTCTTGTAGTGTAATTGCTAAGTTCTTTAAGCTAATTCACTGAGTGCATTACAGCTGCTTTCTTTCATTACTTTTAGAAAGTTGGCATGTTTGTGCCTAGCACTACTAGTGGCCCTTTCAGAGAAAATCCCTAGCAGCCTTCTGGGAGGTGTGGATTACTCTCAAGAAAGAGAACAAACGGGCCTGGTTGGAAGGAGGTCTGACAGGATGGCCTGGGAGAAGTGGACACCAACTGTACTGGCTGCCAAAGGGCAGCATCTGTAAATCACACCCAGGCCTGACCCTGCCATTGACTAAGTACCCAGAGTGTCAGCAATGTCATTGAGGGGCAATCCTGTCCCAGAACTGGTTTTGCAGGGGGAGTTTATCATTTCTCTAGACACATCTCAGGGTCTGCCTACAGCTCTGTCCCAGGAATGGAAGTTTTGGACATCTTGGATTTGGTTAACAAGATGAATGTGTGATTGGTCAGTGCCAAACTCCTAGGAACTAGGAAGTGTTATAAGAGTGGGTAGGGTTGCCCATGAGACTTTTTGTCCTATTGGTCAGGGAGTCTCCCCCACCCGCAAGCTAGTGCCAGGCATAACGTTCAGTCCCCTGGCAACCTTCTTCAGAACACCGCTGGACCAGTGGAAAGCATAATAAGGGCTGCACCTGCTGAACCAAAGGACTGGTACTCGGAAGAAGGACTGAGCCTTCTGTTTTGCCTGTGGTGCAAAGCCCCAAGAGCTGGACGAGATGCCACTTGAACCCAGGATAGAAGAGTGGACTCCAAGGGCTAATTGGCTATCCTCCACAACATCTACAAGTAGCCTGCAACAAAGCAGAGCCCTGCTGACCAGTTCCAACTGGGTTTGCCCTGGACGCTGCTGGTGGCTTCACGGAGATCAAGTCCTAACTCATCAAGTGGTACTCAAAAGGTCCGAGACCCACTGGCTGATGTTAGAGTGTAATCTATCACCCTTCAAGGTTGCAAAATTGGGAACGTAAAAACTTTTCCTCAACTTTTTCCCTAAAAATAAAAAGGACCGCCGCCAAACAGCAACCACTGATATTGCATCACAGGTCAGATTCAACTTGTTAGTTTGTCCAGCTGGAAGCAGCTCCACTTCCAGAAAAGTTTCTAAGTTTCAACATGGAGGATTTCACAGGCACCGATACGAAGCAGCACTTAGCTTTCGTCAAACCTTCTGTCAGATTCAGCTGACAGACACCTCACTGACAGGAAAAACCGCTCTAGAAAAAGAAGTAAGTCAGAAGGTACATTTTTCACTAGGAAGAATCAGATCCCTACATCTGCCCCATGCTCATCGTAGTCGACCCTAACTTTTGACTTTGACCTGGTCTAATGCAACCAGGTACCCATGGTTGTCTATTTGCAGTTTTAGGCCCAAGAAAACTCTAAAACTCAAAACAACAATATCTTCAGTTCCCCAGATCTGAGTTTTGTCATTTGGTGTATATTTGCTCAGTAAAACCTATACTAGTTTTATGAATTGGAGGGGGATTTTTATTGTGTTATGTTTTCAACCTATTAACTGTTTTGGTACAGATAAATGCTTTACATTTGTTTCCTTAGAGTTAAGCATGACTGCTCTGTGCCACAGCTTCCCAGGACTAAGCTAAGGTTACAATTAAAGTAACCTTAGGACCTGATACAGAGTTGTGTCATTATTACTTTGTGAGGTCTCACAACCATGCAAGCGTTTCTCACAGTCCTGCTTGCATATTCAGGAATGTTTAACAATAAAGTTTAAGTCACAACTGCTCATAGAAACAAATATTTGATCACACTAGGGAGACCATCACACTCCCGGTCACTACAGGCAGCATCTACAGATCTGGACGTTTCACCTACAAATAATTGATTTCGAGTGTCAATCTAATAGTTCAAAGGAAGCAAAACAACGTCACAACACGCATAGTTCTACCACACAAAAGTTCAGGACTGGAAACGGCGCATGTGATGACCTTGAGGGGTAGTGGTCAACCTAGATGACCACATACAGATTTGTTGTGCATAAAATAGCATAACTAATAATTATTCTCAAGTTCCTGATTGCAGTAAATTCCCTGAGGTCACTAAAAAGTAACCAAGGTTTCTGTCTTGCATAATGCAAATAGACCCCTACATCTCTAGTACCAACTTGTGAAAGGAGACAAACAGTAACCAATCTATGTTTCTGTTTATTTGAAATTCGTGAGAATTGCAGAGGGAAAATGTGTGCTTCTGGCAGTTCCAGATGACCAAATAGGCAAAGTAGACTCAAGCCTATGGGCCCCACTCTTTTTAGGGGCGCCAGGACAACGGATCAAAATAATATTGATCTTGAAAGAAAATTACAATGAAGCTTTCTTAAATGTAAATTGTTTCCAATACATTTTTGTTTAATGACATTAATAATTGTTAATGTGTAATAAAATTGGTTTATTAAAATTATTGGTTGATAAAATTAAAAACGTATTAGGAGATAATTAGCCAGGGGGGCCGAGGTTTTGATTGCCCAGGACTCTCCACAGGGTTTAATCCGGTACTGGTTTCTGGATGTGCAGAGTTCGGAGGAGTAAAGTCTCAGAGTTGCACTTTAAAGCTGAACTAATGCCAGGATTCGAGAGAAGACTGAGGAATAACTCCCACGTACAGAGTTCGAACTTTCCCTTTCCATAGCAGATCATTCCGTCAAAGGAGAGAGCGGGGGACGCGCATTGTCAGTTGTCACACCGAGCAACCACAGTTCTTCCTCGTGGACTAAATGCACCCCAGAGCATCAAGGCTGCTTTCATTGCAGGTGCAGGCCAGAGTGAATTATCCATCAGCCAGTCTATACTTGTTTGAAAGATATCCAAGGCAATTGTGGAACAAGTTTCGGGGAATTTGCTTTCACAGCCATCCGAGGATTTTAACATCTGTTTCCTATCTCATTCTTGCCCATATTTATTCAACTGGCTCCCTTCCAGTTCCTCGGAAACATGGTTTAATTTTGTCAACGATAACTTTAATCATAACAACGTGCCATGAGGAACTCGGGGAAGCCCTTGGTCAACTGAATACTGGAAAGGCGCCCGGCCCGAGCGGATACCCGAGCGAATTCTATAAAAAGTTTCACGTCCAGCTGGGGCCCCACTATCGGCGCGCTCTGGAAGCGGCGCGGGCTCAGGGGGAGCTTCCACCGGACTGGCGCCATGCCGAGATCGTAGTCTTCTTGAAGCCGGGCAGGGCGCCAGACAGGCACGACTCTTACCGGCCGATTTCCCTTTTAAACATCGAGGCCAAGATTCTGGCTAAGGCCCTAGCGAACCGCCTATTGCCCCACATTGCTGACCTGGTCCACCCCGACCAGGCTGGATTCATGCCTCGTAGGGCCACCCGGCATAATATCCGACTGGCGCAGGCGGCGGTGGATGCTATGGGTACTAGAGATGAGCAGGCGGCACTCCTACTGGCGGATATGGACCGAGCCTTTGATTCGGTGAGTTGGGTATACCTGTTCACCCTGTTAGCCCGCCTCAACCTGGGGCCGGTCTTCTTGTCGTACGTTCGTCTCCTCTACACTAACGTAACAGCCTCGGTCCGAGTGGCCGGAGCTACCTCTGGGCGCTTCCATATAGGTCGCGGTACTCGGCAGGGTTGCCCTCTGTCCCCGTACCTGTTTGCCCTTGCCATGGAGCCCCTGGCGTCGCGGGTACGAGCGGATGCCCGGTTGCGTGGCTTCGTCTGGAGTGAGGACCTGGTGGATAGGATTGCGCTGTATGCGGATGACGTCCTCCTCTTTCTCACTGACCTACGGCACTCCGGTCCCCGGGTTCTGGAGATCATGCGGGCGTTTGGCGAGGTCTCGGGTCTTCATCTTAACCTTAATAAATCGACCCTGTGGGTGCTGGGTGGCGGAGTGGTTGCTGACCCCTGGGCTGCTGGGTTGCGAGTGGCGACGAATGGCCTGAAATATCTGGGCGTTTTTCTCTCGGAGTCGCGGGTCGTGGCCTGGGCGCGTGGAGTCCTGCCGGTGTGGGAACGGGTCCAGGCTGATGTCAAGACTTTGTCCAGGATGCCGCTCACTATCTTTGGGAGATCGGCCATCTTCAAGATGGTGGCGCTTCCGCGTCTCCTATACCAACTCCAAAATTTCACTTATCCCATCGGCCTGGAGTGGTTCCGTCAGGTTAACTCAGTGTTGGGCCGCTTCCTGTGGGATGGCGGTGCGGCCAGGGTGGCATTGAAGACGTGCTTTTTATCCACGTACTGTGGTGGCCTGGCCACCTCGGACCTCCTCTCCTACTACCAAGCTTCCCAACTACTTGTCCTTAATGAATGGTGGTATAGCGATAGAGGTGATCCGGCTTATGCCCTGGAACGATCCACACCATCCTTTATTCGGCTCGCCTACGCCGTGGGATACCTTCGGTCACCAGGGTGGTCTTTGCTGTGTGGCGACAGTCATTGCGCCGCATGGGATGGTGGGGCAGGTTGACGGCTGAGACGCCGCTTTGGCATAACGTCTGCTCCCGGAGCTGGCGGTCCCTGACCGGCTTTGAGGGTTGGGAAGCCATAGGGGTTACACAACTGGGCCAGGTCATGTCCGGCACCACCCTCAAATCCTTCGAAGAGCTCCGCACGGAGTTCCAAATGCCTCAGTCCCAGTTCTTCCGCTACCTCCAGCTGCGACATGCCCTCACCCCGAGCATCGCCGGCCTCGACTCCTTGCCGGAGTTTAGCCCGGTCGAGGCTAAAGTGTTTATGGGAGACCTGGGGGACAGAAAGGTCTCTAGGATATACCAGACGCTTGTTATCCACTGCTCCTCCACCCTGCACTCTCTTCGGGAGGCGTGGGAAGTGGATGTGGGCCCTCTTGATGAGGACGATTGGAGGGAGGAGCTGGAATCCCCACGTGGCACCGCCATTGCTGTCCGGCTCCGGCTCATCCAATTTAAATACCTGCACCGCGCTTATTATACGCGTGAACGACTGTGGAAAGCTGGTTTTATTGCATCCCCGGAATGCTTGCGCTGTGGGTCGGTGCCTGGGTCCTTGATGCACACGGTGTGGACGTGTGGCCGGCTGACTGGGTTCTGGAGGGGTGTGTGGAGTTGCCTGGATGAGGTCCTGGGCTGGGACCTTCCTCGTACACACCGGCTGGGCCTGCTGCACATTATGGAGGGGGTTGGGGGTAACATATATAAACGCCACTTGTTGCTCTTGGGGCTGGTCGTGGCTAAGCGAGACCTGGCCCGTGCATGGAAATCAGTAAGGGCCCCCCCCCCCTGTCTGCATGGAAGGCTGGGCTGGATTATTTCATGGGTCTGGAGAGGCCGATCTTTGAGGCGAGGGGCTGCCCACGCAAACACTACAAAATTTGGAAGCGTTGGGCCGACTACCGTGGTCTGTCCCTGGATCCCCCGGCGGAGCGAGAGGAGGACATTTGACCACAGTGACATTATTGGCCCGAAGCGGCGACGCCCTGGTGGCACTACACCTGCTTACTTTTCTCTATTGCTTTCTATACACGTGTGGTAGGGGGGTTTGGGGGGGGTGTTCGGGGCGGGGGGTGGAGTTGTGGGATAGGGTGGGTCGCTGGGGAGTTTCTATACTGAGCCTATTTTTGAGTCTGCTACATCATTTGCTGCCTACGTAATTGCTATATTGATATTGTCGTGGTGATCTTCGGTTGTGGAGATACCACATTCTTGATGCTCATTTGCTCAATAAAATTGGTTGTGAAAAAAAAAACAACGTGCCATAGTAAATGAAAACAAGCATTGGGCCTATGCAAGAGCTATTGATTTTGCCAATGTGTTTTAGCCACGTTGTACACTACCATGGCTGCTGTTCAGCGTGGTAAAATGTTTCAGCATAAAGGAGAGTGGCCTGGAGTAGGGCTGAGTGGGGTATGGTGGAGTGGCATGCAGTGGCGTAGAGTGGCATGGAGTGGCGTAGCATAGAGTGTCGTAAAGTGGGGTATGGTGGAGTGGCGTAGAGTGGCATGGAGTGGCGTAGCATAGAGTGTCGTAGAGTGTGGTATGGTGGAGTGGCATGAAGTGGCGTAGAGTGGCATGGAGTGGCGTAGCATAGAGTGTCGTAAAGTGGGGTATGGTGGAGTGGCGTAGAGTGGCATGGAGTGGCGTAGCATAGAGTGTCGTAGAGTGTGGTATGGTGGAGTGGCATGGAGTGGCGTAGAGTGGCATGGAGTGGCGTAGCATAGAGTGTCGTATAGTGGGGTATGGTGGAGTGGCGTGGAGTGGCGTAGAGTGGCATGGAGTGGCGTAGCATAGAGTGTCGTAGAGTGGGGTATGGTGGAGTGGCGTGGAGTGGCATGGAGTGGCATAGCATAGAGTGTCGTAGAGTGGGGTATGGTGGAGTGGCGTGGAGTGGCATGGAGTGGCATGGAGTGGCGAAGCATAGAGTGTCATAGAGTGGGGTATGGTGGAGTGGGGTGGAGTGGCGTAGAGTGGCATGGAGTGGCGTAGCATAGAGTGTCGTAGAGTGGGGTATGGTGGAGTGGCGTAGAGTGGCATGGAGTGGCGTAGCATAGAGTGTCGTAGAGTGGGGTATGGTGGAGTGGCGTAGAGTGGCGTAGAGTGGCATGGAGTGGCGTAGCATAGAGTGTCGTAGAGTGGAATGCCGTAAGTTAAGTGCCATAGAGCGGATTGTTACAGAGTCGTAGAATGCAGTGATGTAGATCAGAGTGATGCACAGTAAACTAGAGTGGCCTAGAGTGCAGGGGCATAGAGTGCAATGACGTGGAGGGGAGTGCTGCAGAGTGGAGTAGTGTGCCATAGAGTGCAGTGGCATAGAGTGGTGCAGAGTAAAGAGCTGTAGAGTGCAGTGTCATGGAGTACAGTGGTGTAAAGTAGAGTGGTGCAAAGTAGAGTAGAGTGGCAAAGAGTGTATGGTATAGAGTACAGTGGTGCAGAGTAGAGTGCAGTGGTGTACAGTAAAGTGATGCAGAGTTGAGTGGCAGAGAGTGCAGTGTTGCAGAGTAGTGTTGTAGAGTGCAGTGTTGTAGAGAAGAGTGGTGTAGATTGCAGCGGCACAGGTTAGAGTGGTGCAAAGTAGAGTGGCATAGCGTACAGTGGTGCAGAACAGAATAGAGTGGCGAAGAGTTTGGTGATGTAGAGTACAATCGTGTATAGTAGGGTGGCATAAAGTGCATTGGCTTAGAGTTGAGTGTTGCAGAGTAGAGTATAGTGGCATAGAGTGGCAATGGAGCAGAATATATTGGTACAGCGTAGAGGGCAGTGTTGCAGAGTAGAGTGGCGTGTTGTGACATAGAGCAGAGTGGTGCAGAGTAGAGTAGAATGGCATAAAATGCACTGGGGGAAAGTGGAGTGGCGCAGCATAGATTGTAGTGGCAAAGAGTGGAGTGGCATAGAGTGGATTGGCTCATAGTGGAGCAACGTGCAGAGGCAAAGAATAGATTGGTTCATAGTAGGGTGGAGTGGCGTAGAGTGGAGTGGCGCAGGGGAAAGTGGAGTGTTGCTGGGTAGAGGGCAGTGATGTAGAGTGGCGTAGAGTGCAGTGGGTAGAGTAGAGTGGCATATAGTGCAGTAGAGTGCAGTGGTGCAGAGTAGATTAGAGTGGCATAGAGTGTATTGGCATTCATTACAGTGTCATAGAGTGGAGTGGTACAGAGTACAGTATATTGGAATAGAGTGTGTTGACATACATCGCAGTTGCGTAGAATGCAGTGTTGCATAGTGGAGTGGCGTAGAGTGGAGTGGTGTAGGGTGCAGTGGTATAGAGTGCAATGGTGTAGAGCGATTGTTTAAGACTGGAGGGAAGTGGCGTAATGGTGCAGGGTAGAGTGGAGTATTGTAAGGCAGTAGTATACAGTAGACTGGTCTAGACTGCAATGACATCGACCATTGCAGTCTATGTAATAGTCTGAATGACATGGTGTGTAGTGATTGACATAGTGTGTAGTGGTGTAGTGTTGATTAGAGTGGCGTAGAGTACATTGGCACAAAGTGCTGTATCGTAACATGGCATAGAGTGCAGTAGCACAAAGTACAGAGGTATAGAGTGCAGTGTTGTAGAATTGCGTAGAATGGTGTGGAGCAGACTAAATTAGAGTAAAATAGAGTGGCGTAGAGGGCAGAGTAGAGTAGCACTGCATAGATTACGGTGGCTTTGAGTGGACTGGCGTAGAGTGGATTGGTGCAGAGCGGAGTAGAGTGCCAAGGCATAGAGCTCAGTGTTGTAGAGTCCATGTTTTTGAGAGATAATGGTATAGTAGTGTGCATTGGCGTAGAGTAGATTAGAGTGGCGTAAAATGAATCGGCATAGAGTGCAGTTTTGTAGGATGGAGTGGTACAGATAGAATGTATTGGTGTTGACTGCAATGGTGTAGAGTCTAGTGTTACAAAGTAGAGTGGCATAAAGTGGAGTGGCGTTCAGTAGAGTGGTGTAGAGTAGAGTGAAATGTGCAAGACTGGAGAGGTGTAGAGATCAATGGCGAAGAGGGCAGTGGTGTGGCTCACTGGTTAGAGGCGGCAGACCCGAGAGTAGAGGACGGCCCGGGACCAGGGTTCGATTCCCGACGCGGCAGGTTTCTGGACCAGGGTCAGCGGACTCGATAATTCTCTCGCCTCGGTGCCCACTCTGATCAGCGATCACACTCGGCAACTCTGGGCATAAGCTTGCCTCATCTGCACTAACGGCCCCACCAGACCGCCGGGGATGCCTGGTCTCACCCTGGAGATACCCATTAAGGGACCATCTCTCAGGGAAGCCAGGAAGGGTTTCGCAGCGGTCGAAGCGCGGAGATACTCCTCAGGGAGTCGATCCTAGCGCTATATAAACTTGCAATTATTTTTTTAATTAGTGGTACAGAGTAGAGAGGCATAGAGTGTTTTGGCATAAAGTAGAGTGGTGCAGAGGGGCATAGAGTTAAGTGTCCTAGAGTGGAATGTAAAAATGTAAATTGATACTTGTATAGCGCACTACTCACCCGCAAGGGTCTCAAGGCATTTGTACGAATACCGCTGTGGAACCCATCCTGGCTTTCCCTGTGAGGCGTCCACTCCTGGGCACCCCCAAGGTGGAGGCCAGGCATCCTTAGCGTTGTGGGGGCCGTTGTGGAGATTAAGCATGCTATTGCACAGAGTTGCAGAGTGGGACTCCATGATTGGAATAGGCACCGAGGCGAGGATTATCAGGTCCGTGGAATTTTGAGCCCAAGACCCGCCGAAGCTAGAACTCTGCATCAGGGTCTGCCGCTCTAACCATTGAGCCACACTTCTCCACTGTGGCTCCACTGGAATGGTACAGAGTAGAGTAGAGTGCAGTGACACAGAGTGGAGTGGCTTAGAGTGGAGTGACGTAGAGTGCAGTGGTGTGAAGTGGTGCAGAGTAGCGTATAGTGGAGTGGCATGAAGTGGTGTGGCAGCACACTTCTATTGCAGACAAAACATGTTCAATTGAAATGCCGATAACATTTGCACAGGCATGAAGTTTTACTGATAAAAGTATAGAGCAATCAGACGATAATGTGTGCAAATGGCATTACTTAGTGTAATGATTTGTTTTGATCATATTAAAATATTTGTTTTTACCGCACTTCCGAATATCCTAATTCTGATATATTCTGCTCAGTTAATTTACAGGCATTTAAATTCTGTTGTGTACTAGAAAAAGACTGTCCTTCACAGCAATTGTCGCATAAATCCTCTCACTTTATAGTCAGAGAAAGAAAAGAAAATACCACACTGGAAGACAAAATAGGAAGACAGAGTCTGACATATGAACTCTGCATTTGAATGCACAGCAAATGTGACAAGATAAGAGCAAGATTTAAAAGTGTGTTTACAGTAAGTGAGTGCTCAGAAGAATACAATAATCAGGCAATGGTCCACAAGAGGGATGAACTCCATCTAGACAGTCTAAAACGAATAATTTCTGCAAATGGAAACAAGCTAATATGGCATACAAACAACAAAACCAATGGCCCCGGCACTGCTCCTCCCTATGGCGTTGGCTCGGCTAGCTGCTGAAAAATAAAATGATGATTGAACATCCTTCTATTTTTCTATTGCTGGCTCTGAGCCAGTGGGGTGATGCTCCTCTGCCATTGCAGAGGAGCCGCCCCTGGTTGGGACAGAATTCATGCCTGGTAGACTTGGAATCCAGCGCTTTTGTGCCACATGTTATAGTTGAGGCTAGAACCAATTAGATTTTAGAGTTGCTTGTGTTTTTACAGACACACTGAATGGGAGAGCTTGTCTATTATCTTGGCTTTCGGGAAATGTACTCCTCAGCCATCTCTGGTCCTCAAGTTTTGTCTCACCTGTGCAAGAAGTAAAGTGGACCTCGCATTTCTCCACTGCCTTTTGAGAACCAGACAACCCTATCTAGCCATGAAATATAATACGCCACATTGAAATTATAGGAATCAACAGTTGCCCCAAATATGAAATAATCCCCATCTAGAGTTATGTAAAAAGGGACCTTAACAAAAATACAAATGTAGCTATAATCCTAAAACTGGTAGGGAGTATATATCTGATTTTCATTATGACAAGCATTCAAGGGAAACAGTAAACTGGTTAGTCCACAGTAATATTTATAGGACACACTGGACAGACACATTTTATGCCATTCTTCGCTGTTTAGATTCATGTAATTGTTGGTGCAAAAAACACGCATTTAGGTCAGCCTCTTACAATATGTGCAAAAACCACAGTTGATGGACAGAATGCAGAACAATGTCATACATTCACCCCAGTGCAGAGATCTGTGCCTAAATCCATCGTTTTCTTGCACTGCACACCACCCCAGTTCAGACATGGCCATATACAAATCAGCCTTGACCATGTGCCTCATGGGAACAGTCCAGCCGGAACTGCCAAGCGATGTCTTTCCTGGACCGGAATCAAGCATCCTAGGACCAGTTTTTGGCTATCAGTAGTCTTCAGCCAAGATAGCTTCACTCCAGTGGTGTGGAGAGCATGGGACCCACGTCTGAGCATACCCATCCCACTCGGGGTGACAAATGCAAAAACCACAGTTGATGGACAGAATGCAGAACAATGTCATACATTCACCCCAGTACAGAGATCTGGGCCTAAATCCATCTTTTTTTTGCACTCCACACCACCCCAGTTCAGACATGGCCATATGCAAATCAGCCTTGACCCTGTGCCTCATGGGAACAGTCCAGCCCGAAATGCCAAGCCATGTCTTTCCTGGACCGGAATCAAGCATCCTAGGACCGGTTTCTGGCTATCAGCCGTCTTCAGCCAGGATAGCTTGACTCCAGTGGTGTGGAGAGCATGGGACTAATAATGGAATTTAACATTGGCCTGCGGCCATGATGGCCGCTCTGAGCTGAAGCTTCTTGATGACCTTGCACACCAGCTTCCGGACGGGAGCTAAGCTGCGTGTATTCCTACTGAAAATAACTGGACCGCAATCGGAATGCAGGCAGATCAATTGGATCCAACGATCGTCTCGCCCCAATCCTGAGTGGCTGCGATATGTGCCGTTTTGTCCCGGTGGGCCAGTGAGCCAAGATGGCACCCCAAGAACTACGGGAATGCGCCTGGAGACAGAGTGACGAGCCGCATTGTTGCCACTCTCCAATCTTCCAGCTGATGGAGTCCTCGTCCCCCCCTGCCCATTTTCCCGAATCACCCACTTTCCGGCAGACTCGCCAGGAGAGGAAAACTCCGCTTTGCAGACCTCACCTGCCTGCACCATGTGAGAGGTACGGGTGCGGCTAGGGAGGGGCAGGGGCCTGCGAATTTACCCTGCGGTTTCCGTCGCGGCTGGACCCATTGTGGGGACCATGCCCGCAGCCTGGAAGTACACAGACACTGGCTGTGCGATGCTCCACTGCACAGCGAACGCCCCCTCAAATTCTGCTAGACACGCTGCGAGTCCCTATGCTATCACCTGCGGCCCGGTGTATGGCTGCAGATTCACCCTCTCCAAGGTGACTCAGAGCTGGGTTTCCAGAGCTGCTGGTTCTCACCGGCCTCACAGAAGTGTCTTGTAATCCCATATCATCGCTGCTGCCTGAGAAGGCTACACTGGCTCCCCTTCAGTGGCCTCTCTGAGACCAGGGTCCTGATGTTTCTCCCAGGATTTTTGGCACTGTGCTTTTTAACCAACTTTAGAACTAGTGGCAACTAGAACTAGTCATTGAGCCATGGAGACTAATAGACTCGACGTGCCTAACTCTAAGATGGCTGCCAAAACCAAACTCCTTCTCCTACCTTACCATCCATGCCAGCGCCTACCACCCGTCTTTGGTTTCTTACCTTCTGATCCCCTCCTGATCCTCACTCTTCTCTGGCAGAGCCCTAAACGCATACATGGCCTCTTCCCGGTGGAGCTGCACCAACAGCTATAGGGGAGATTGGCCCTGGCACACCGCTATGGCCGTCACCTACCCAGCCGGATTACGGACATTTGTCTCGTTTTCTTCCCCGCTGCTGTCTCCTTCCTGTGGATTACCTGTTGTCCCTGGTCTTTCCTATCCTGACTTTCATGTTCGCTAATTTACTCCTGTATTGTTTATTTATCCATTAATCCATTAATCCATTATGTAACTACAATGAAACCTTTGTAACTTGTAACTCGCTGTGTCCTTATGTAAAGTGCTCTGATACCTCCGGGTCTAACCAGCACTATATAAAACTCAAGTGAAACGCAAGTAAATAAGCTTTCCAGGGTTAAGGGACACTGAATGGAAGGAAGCAAGGAGGTGTAGAAACACTTGGGGATCTCTACGGTGAAGAGCAGGTGAGGGACTTAGTAGACCTAGCATATGACAACATAACCCATGCTAAAGTACTGGAGTCACTCAAACAATTCATGAGCAGAGAGGAAGGAGAACCCCTGACCTTCACAGTCTAAGAGAATATTCTAACTGTAGGTAGGGGAAACACCTAATCGCAAGGAAATCTGATATCACTGACAGAAAAATAGTCACAACACTTGGGTATGGACAAGGACCGGGCACTATTACTATTGCAAGTTCCTAAGGCATTAAAAAATGCAAAATTGGAAGACGCGCGAGCGCGTCAACCAAGATGGCCGCCGCCACCGGAGCTCCATGATTCCTCGGAGCTTTTAGCTCAATTTGACGACGAAATCCTGCCTAAAACCCAGCGAAAACACCGGCGCTTGCCTCCTGAAGCATCTCCTCACCTGTGAGTTCTTTTTCTGGCGATTTTGGTCGACGGGAGTTTTCTCCTCACCTCCCATGCTTCTGCTCCATACTGTTCCTCGAGTTTCTGCCGAGATTGTGAGCCTGGGGGCGGAGAGTTAATTAAGAAAGAGGCTGGCTTGGGCCTAGCTCCGCCTACAGTTCTGTTTAGCTGCTGCACCTGGGTTTTTTCAGTGTTTTATGCTGCATTTGTCCATATTTACAACAATTCTCCTCACATTTTGAGGTAATTTTGTCTCAGTCTATTTTATTCATATTAAGGAATATTTTTTCTCCTCAAAATGGATTCAAAAAATCCTCACACAAATAAAAGGAAGCAGCAGGTTTCCCCTCCTCCAACAAAATCTAAAGTGGTGGAATCCTCGGAACCTTCTTTGGCTCTGATTTTGGAGGAAATTAAAGCCTTGCGTTTGAATACTGACTCCATTGCCTCAGAAGTTAAAAACGTTCGTAAAGATATGGTGCGGGGAATGAGATTTTAATATCAATTTATGATAAATTTAATAACTTATCTCATTCGTAAATTTTGGATCGCTTATTATCTGTCATTGAGTAAAAGACAAACCCCGTATAGGTTAGATAAACCCCATAAACTGACGCCACTCTGAAGAACCACTTACAACTGATAAAGTTTAAAAGGTTTAATATAAAATTTAGAAAAGTTGCATATACAATCCTCTCAGGATCAAATTCAACAAATATACAGGAACTAGAAGGAACATATATTCCCTAAAGAACCTCAGTCTACAAACGAATACAATTAAAGTCAGTTCAAGAATCAGCAAATTAAAAAGCATCGATATGAAGTGGTTCCTTTGCGTCATCTACAGAAAGAGAAAAATAATCAAGTTAAAATCTGTCCCTACTCTATACTAAGTGACATCCCTACTTCGCAAGTTCCTAACCTAAAAAGGTGTCAGCAGTTTGACTCCCAAAGAAGTTCAAACTCTCTTAGCCTCTAAAGGTAACTTAAGTTTAAGAAGCAGTACCCTCTCTGCCTACCCATCCGTTCTCTAAGGGTCCTCGGCCTACTGCTCTCTTGCGCTCTGATCTCTCTCAGCGCATCTGCTCAAGTCATCTACTCTTCGCCCTTCTCCCTGTTCTCGCTCTGAGCAATTAGCTTCACCTTCGCTGTTCCCCTTCGCTAATCGCTATCTTCTCCCCTCAGAGCAAATTGCTACCTTCTCCCCGGGGTGCTGTCCCTAAAATACACAATCACAGTGTGGGTGGAACGCCCCTTCGACGCCCACCATGGACTTTCCCCGTGAGGTCATCTTCTAGCTTTTTCCTTGCTTCGTCTCTTTCCGTCGTCCGTTAAGTTGACCCTTCTCCTTAGACGCCATCTTCGTCTTCTTGTTGGTGACTTCACTTGACATTTCAGATCAAAAGTTTATAACCTCAGCAGAACTTTAATCTTTATGACTATGTATATAACCTTTCTTGGTCCTGTGAATGGTCATTTCAAAACAAGACTCAAATTCCAAGCGTCTCCTCTCACGTTTAGGCAATAAACTTCGTCCAGCATTGTCACCTTAAATCTAACAAGAACTAGACTCCTTGGCTCTCACGTTCACAGCAAGGCTATTCACGACTCCTGTGAGCCCACTAAATTACATACAGCGGACTACACTCCTGTGAACCCTTGGTCAATCAGGTTAAAATCACAAATGACCTAAACTCTTCTAACATTCTTACAAGAAGCTTTCTACACAGTATAACCTTTAACACACATTTATATACAATCGCATTTAGCAAATCCTTTACGTATAAGTGAATACATTGTACATAGAATATAAATTACATAGAGTATAACTTTATATTCTTCATTTGTTACATCGCCGTGTATGCTCTCTGCACATTTCTCCATGTTACATTTCATGCCGTTTCTCTACTTAAAGTTACACACGTACATGAATTCTACTTTGCATGTTCTACATTTCGTAAGCATTTCTACACATCTCTACATTAGCCCATTATGCGTACGGGCCTTCTAAATCTAATGCATGTTCAAGAGTAAATACAGTTATATTTCCTATATTACTTTTGTTACATCTGTTAATTTTATGCTATAAGTTTCAACTTCATGTTACGATATACATTTCATTCCTACGTTTATGCGATGTGCTTGTAAATATGACTCGGATATATGTTTTATTCAAATTGTGCTCTCTCAGTTCCCCCCTTTGATGACTTTTAGGAGTCATCACTAAATGCAATTTGAATAAGTCCTTTACACAGAACTAGTTACAACATTCCCTCTTTTCATCGTTTCGAGTGCTCTCAAACTTTTATACTGTTGATCTTGTAAAACAGCTAATCTCCTTTCTTGTTCTCTCATTGATCGTTGTAACTGGTTCGACCTATACCATTTATATAGTTTCACTAATCCTAATAATGTTATTATACAAATTAATACTATTAACACAGGTTTTAATATATACCACACTATGCTTTTACCAAGGTTGGCAAACCAACTCCTAACCTTTCCTACTCCATGACCTACTTTTTCCCAAACATTTGTTTTTGACAAATCTTCGATTTCTTGATGAATCTGTGTAATGTTGCCTATGACTTTCTCAAGTGGTTTTGAATTATCAGGAATATAAGTACAACATTCCTGAACCTTCAAAGCCTTACAAACTCTGCCTTCTTTTGCTAATAGAACATCTAAAGCAAGTCTGTTCTGAAGAACCATTGCTCTAATTGATTGCATCTCGCCTTCTATTAGCATTAATGACCTTGCAGTACTTGCAGACAATCTATCTACAACAGTAGCTAGTCTCCTGATCTTAACATCGTTAAGTATTAAACCTAACAAAGGAAACATCGCTCCAAATACATCTCCTACTACTTCTGCATCCCCTACTTCCCTTTTCGCTCTCGTCGAAGCCTTTCCTTCTATGATCGCTAAATCCTTTGCATGATATATTTTGGGGAAGACAATCGCCAAGTAACACGAACCATACCAATTGTCAGGCAGTTTTACATAGGCATTTCTTCCACATACAAAATACACATTCGGAATAGCTTGCATCCCTTTCATGAAATCTTTCGTATAGTACTCTAATCTAAAAGCATGTTCGCAATTCACTTCACCTACAAATACACTCTCATAATACGTCTTGCTTCGAGTTAAATATAACTTTCCTTTCTGCGTTCTATCCAAAGCTATTGGACCATTGCTACCTTTCTTTTTATGTGCCTTCTCTTCTTCGGTCCAATCAGTTTTCCACTGTCCTGACATTTTTAGAATCTTCTGCCTTCTGTACCGGTCATCTACTTGTCCTATGAACCTTTTCTCAACCTCTGATACTTTGCAAGTTAGCTTATTTTTGCGTGCGTATGATGTATCTAATGTATCCCAAGGAAGAAAGAATTTGGCTAGTCTATCCTCCTTTTTGTAATAGTCCCACTTATTCATTTGCTTATAATTCGGAACTTCAGGCAGTACCGAATCATAATTTGAAAAGTAGTACTCGAACCCTTCTCTACCATAAAATATACTGAGCAATAAACTACATGTTATCCCATATGTCAGTGGGAGATGATGATATCTGATGCCTTCATCTACGGAAGCCGGCAATTGCATACAAACATAGCAATCTTTGGCCTCCATGGCATCGATATACTCGTATAATAGTTTAGCATATGCGTTTGACCTAAAGTTTCCCTGTGACTCGTCTACGTGCAATCTACGAGCTTCATCTGCCAGTAACGCCTTTTCACGTATTACATTGCTCTCCTCCTTCTTTCCCACAAGAGCAGGTCTCAAAGTCGTTACAGGCTTTACATCTGCTGTTTCTTTATCGCTTTCATGTCCTATTATGTATGATATTGTCACTACTGTAATTATGAGAAAAATTACTACTGTTATAAGTGTACCTACTATACATTTAGCTTTTCGGTTTGGGTTGCCGTTCTCCATGTTATCAAAACAGCGCAACTCCTTCCTTTGCGAGGAAAGTTTTTCTTTTCAGTCTTTGAAAGTGCTATTTATCAACAAAAGTCTCTTTTCGCAACAATGTCTTTTTCTCTTTAGCAACAGACAACCCTAACCCTTCTCCGTCCTCTGAATGTAATCCCTAAATTTATTCTTCTTTCCACTCGGCTCTAGGTTATCTTCTTCTTTATAGCTTATACACAAAAGTCTTTATGCATCAACAATTATTCTCGTACCTGCAGCTTTCACTACAAGTTCCAATAGTTCAAAACGAACAACTTTTTCTTCTTCTTCTGGAATTTGATGACCAAAAGTTGGAAACTGTAATCTATTTAGCACTCGATCTTGTATTTGACTCAAATATGGGGGTATGGGAAGTGTGAAAGTCAGTAACCCCTCAGTCTCGAGTCCAGGCGTCAACATCCATATCTCCACTGCCACAAATGGATCGAGATCGATTACTTTCACTTTCTTCACTCTCCCAGATTTCTGTCCCCAAGACATCTGCTAGATAAGTCCACTCTGGGGTGGCGTACCTTCTGCAGGGCACACGTACCCTTCTCGATCTTCTTGGACTTTCAGTTCCTGAGTCTGTAGTTTCTTCTTCCTGATCCGATTCTTCAGTGATCGGGACAAGAGCTCTTTCTTGATCTGCTTTTAAGCTTGGCCTTCTCCTTCTCTCCGGCCAACTAGCTTCGTCACTCCTTGTCCTCCTGCTCCTTGTTCTTGGACTTGTCTCTTGGTCACTCTCTGCTTGTTCAGTATCTGATTTGATCTCCCAATTACTCTCTTCTCCTGAGGCGACTTCGGTCCCACTGGTGTCCTGACCTTCGTCGACCTGTTCCGTCTCAGTCTCAGCTTCTTCGATCACCTCCACAGCTTGGCTTTCCCCCTCTGTGGCTTCTCCGCTTTCCGCCGGATTCTCATCCGAGAGAGGAGCTGTTTCTTCTAGAGGTGTTGGCACTCTTCGGGTGTGTGAGGCATGTATCCAGTTTGGCAGGCCTCCACACTTTACTGCAGTGTTCGTCACAAGTATGACTTGAAACGGTCCTCTCCAGCGCACGTCTAAGCAGTTCTTCCTGACGTGTTTTTTCACCAAAACCCAGTCCCCCGGACTCAGGTCATGGCACAAATCCTGTGCTGATGGAACCTCTGCAGCCTGGACCTGGAGGGACACAGAATTAACGGCATCAGATAGTCCCTTGCAGTAGTCCAAGATCAAATCGTCTGTGATGTTCAATAACGCTGCAGTCGGAACCGATGGCAATCTCATAGCTCTCCCCATTAGCACTTCATTTATTTATTTATTTTATTTATTTTGCGTGTTTATAGAGCGCTTGAATAGACTCCCAGGGGAGTATCTCCGCGCTATATGACTGCCAAACCTACCAGGGAACAAGTTATATAACTGTAATCCAATTCTGAAACCTGTAAAGCTAGACCTGAAACAGAAACGTCTTCAACTTTTTCCTGAAGGCCAGATGATTTTCAAGCTGCCTAAGCTGGAGGGGGAGGCCGTTCCAAATCTTTGGTCCCCTTACCGACAGAGCCTTACCCCCTTGCCTTGCCCGCTTGATCCTAGGGACCACAAGAAGCAATTGATCACTGGACCGTAGAGCACGGGAAGGGACATACGGCACAAACTTGTCTGCGAGATAAGAGGGACCCAAACCATGAAGACCTTTATGTACCGTGCAACAGATCTTAAAGGTGACTCTCTGCCGGATGGAGAGCCAATGAAGCCTGGCAAGAAGAGGTTTTGATGGTGTTCTGGGAGGAGCATTTACCATCAGCCTAGCTGCAGTGTTCTGCACAACCTGCAACCTGTCCAAATCTTCCTCATTGGCTGACAACAGGAGGCCATTACAATAGTCGAGACGACTGATAACCAGCGCCTGGACCAGGGTCTTTCTAATAGTGTCTGGAAGCAGAGGAAAAACTCGGCGTAGTAGCCCTATAGTTCGAAAGCAGGACCCTACAATGTTGGTAACATGCTGCTTCAGGCTGAGTTCTTGTTCCAGACGGACCCCTAAGTTCTTGACTATCTGCTTAGGCTCAGGGACTGGGCCTAGGTCTAAAGGCCACCAGTCAGGAGCCCAGCAGATTTTAGCCTCACCAAAGAGCATAACCTCTGTCTTTGAGACGTTGCACTGCAACTTGTTCAAAGACATCCATTGGGAAACTGCTCTCATCCCCTCAGAGAAAGAGTGTAATACCTCTGGAGTTAGATGGTCAAAGGGAAAGAGCAGCTGAGTATCATCAGCATATGACACTGGGCAAAAGCCAAAGGCTCTCAGGATGTTCGCCAGGGGGGCCACATAGATGTTGAATAATGTGGGGCTCAAACAAGAGCCCTGTGGCACCCCCTTAGTAATCCTGGTCTCCTTGGATCGAAAATCTCCCATGGTGACACATTGGGTTCGATCCAGAAGAAAGCTCTTTAGCCAAGCCAGTGCCGTGCCCCCTAGTCCAGTCTCAGTCAGGCGCTCAACCAAAATTTCATGAGAGATGGTATCAAAAGCTGCCGATAGATCTAGCAGCACCAGGACAGCTGATGTTCCTTTGTCCTGGAGCATGCGTAGATCATCGGTAATTGACAGCAATGCTGTTTCCGTGCTGTATTTTGGTCTAAAGCCCGACTGAGATGGATCAAGTGCACCAGTATGTTCCAGGTGATTGGACAAGTGCTTGTTGACATGCTTTTCTATGAGCTTTCCCAAGAATGGCAAGAGGGAAATAGGTCTCAAATTGGTCATGTCAGCCCATGCAGTGGCGGTATTCTTGCGGATGGGTCGCACTTGGGCTCTCTTCCACTCTAAAGGGACACATCCTGTGTCCAAAGAGAGGTTGACCAAACTTTGGATTTCTGGTGCCAATATGCTCCTCACTGAGATCATCACTCTCGGTGGAAGCTGATCCATGGGGCTCCCACTTTTTATAGTTGTAATGAGTCCCTCCACATCATCCACAGTGATGTTAGGAAAATTAGTGAAGGTGGGGGCGAGGACCTTTTTACTCGCTGGGACCACAGTGGGAAAGATAACATGTCCAATGGATGCTATGGAGGCATGAATCTTTTCATAGATGGTATCGATCTTATTCGTGAGGAAGCTGGCAGTATCGTCACAAAGTTGTTGAGATGAAGTGTCAACACTCTCACATGCTGCTGGCTTCAGGAAGGAGTTCAGTATCTGGTAGAGTATCCTTGGCGCATTTCCTACCGCCTCTAATTGTGAGGAAATATGTTGTTTGCGGGCAGTTCGAATAGCTTTATGATATGAATTTAGCGCCGTCTGATACTTCCCTTTATCTGACTCCAGATGGGATGTACGCCAGATTTTCTCTAATTTCCTAGTACTCCGTTTCATGGATCTTAAATCCTCTGAGAACCACACCTCCTGATTTTTAGTCGGGCGGGTCTTAAAGGTTCTCAATGGAGCTATATGTTCAATGGCAATAGTTACTGCCTTTTCATAATTTTCTAGTGCCACATCGATATCGTTCGTTGTGACATGATCTTGAATAGAGAAGGCATCCCTCAGAGATTCGCTAGTTATCTTGTGCCATTGTCTCCGTTTAATAGGAATCTGAGTGGATCTTTTAGGAATAGGTCCTATCTCAGGAATAGAGAATTCTAGCGTAAAATGGTCAGTCCATACATTTACGATAGGGGCAGAGCACTCAATTCCGGGAAACCTGGACAAGATGAGGTCCAGAGTATGTCCGGCCCTATGGGTAGGTCCAATATTACGGAGCAGGAATCCCAATGAAGAAAGGGCATTTAAAAAATCCTGGGTTTCTTTTTCCTCCTGTAACTCAGCATGTATATTAAAATCACCCAATAGTAAAAAGTCTTTATCTCCATTTACATGGGGGGCCAATAATTCCAATAACATGTTGGAAAAATTGTTCATGGGTCCGGGAGGGCGATAGATCAGAGCACCATTCACAAAGCATTTAGGCGAGGTATAGATTTTAAAAACCAACATCTCAATCTTTGCAGAGCAATATTGCTCGAGAATGGAGACCAAAATGCTATCCTTGTGCACGATGGCTAAGCCACCTCCCTTTTTTATGGGTCTATCCTGGCAGATAATTTTATATCCCTCCGGTATTCCCAATGTAATGGTAGGTGCAGTGTGAGGCTTTAGCCAAGTTTCGGTGAAGAAACATAAGTCAGGTTGTGCCTCTGAGATGAGATCCCAGATCTGAATGTGATGTTTAGGCAGTGATCTGACATTACACAGTAAACATTTATAGCGGGGACCTATATTAGTAGGAACCGGGAGGACAGGCACAGCAGGTACCTCCATCCGAGGCGGAGCCTCCATGCTCTGAAAAAGACAGTTCTTACAGGAAAAGGGCCCTTCCAAGAACTGACCCTTGTAACACATAGAATCCCCGAGCACAGATGTGTGTACATGGTGGAGTGCGGCAGCAGAATATGTTATAATAGGCATTCGATGAGCACTTATTAGTACAGGAGGTAACGAACCTGGGAGTAGGCCCCTAGTCCCGTCCTGTCCCGGACTGGCACAGACTGGCTTCTCTTTGGCGCCTCTTCGGCGCGTCAAAGGCGTTTCCGCTGCGCTAGAAATCAGGGGCTATGTAGATTAGGAGGGTTGGTAGACTAGACCGACACCCTGCTAAGATGGCCGCCCGTCGTGGAACGACCAGGAAGTGCCAGCGCTATTCCTCCCTCCACATCAATCAGCAATGAAGGCTGTGGTGGACCGGGGAGTCAGCGCGCCTCTAAAGAAGGTGAAAAACTAAGCGTTTAGTCAATAACTTTGTGCAAATCTTCGTGCTTTAAATGCTATGCAGTCAATAATTAAAAAACGGCGTTTTTGTTATTAAAACGAGTATGAGGCAAACAGGTTTAAAACCCAGCTTTACAAATCACAATTAAAAAGTTATGGACAGGGCTGCATACAACACGCTCCCACCACAGTATTAACAATCAGTCATGAGGAGAGAGACCTGTTTTTCTATCTGGTGTGCTACGTATGCTCATAAGAACCACTGGAAGTGCGTCTGGCCAACTCCGGGATGTTGATGAACAAACTTTGGCAAGTCTGGACTTGATTGTACTGTTGATTTGCTCTACAATCCCTGAAGCTTCTGGTCGATAGCTGCAATGTAGTTTCTGATCGATACCCAAAGCTGAACATAGCATCTTCACTATTTCGCTGTTAAAATGAGTTCCTCTGTCCGATTCCAAAGAGGATGGCACCCCAAACCTCGGTATCAACTCTCTAAGTAACAATTTCGCTACTGTAAGTGTATCGCACCTACGTGTAGGGTAAGCTTCAACCCATCTAGAAAATATGCAGACAATCACTAAAACGTATCTGAGTCTATTGCATTTAGGCATTTCTATGAAGTCAAGCTGCATTCTATTGAAAGGCCCCCCAGACCTCCCAATGTGACTCAATGTGACTGGTGTTCTTTTTCCCACGTTTAGTTGCTGACAGATTGCACATCTCTGACACACTGCTTCTGCCGCTACTCTAAACTTTGGGTTGAACCATGTTTGTCTGAATACTCTCACCATAGCATCTCTACCTATGTGTGCTAATCCATGCAATTTTCTTGCCATTGGACTAACAAGTTCATTTGGTAAAACTGCTCTCCCATCTGCAGAGATCCAAAAGTTAATCTCACTTCTAGTACAACCCGCTGTTTCCCAGCTCTTTTTCTCATCCTCTGGTGCATTTTCCTGAACACTCCTTAGCTCATCCCACGTATCTACAGTGTCCAACAACATTGTCAATTCAGTTCTTTCCTGTATTCCCCCTATTTTTACATCAGTATGAGAATATCCTTGTTCTGCGCAGTAACGCGCTACCTCATCCGCATAACGGTTACCTTGTGACACAAAATCTACATTTTTCGTATGCGCAGCACATTTGACAACTGCAATGGCTGTCGGGCCTTGCAATGCCTCTAACAAAAGTCTCACGAATTCTCCATTCCTAATGGGAGAACCCGAGGAGGTCATGTAACCTCTTTGAGACCATAACTGCCCATAATCATGAACTACCCCGAAACCGTACTGGCTATCGGTGTATATGGTGACTCGAAGTTTGTCGCCTGCTAAACAAGCACGCGTTAAAGCAACAATTTCAGCTACCTGAGCGGAGTGTACTCCTTCCAGGCAAGCGGCTTCTATTACTCTCGTAATTGTGCAAACTGCATAAGCTGCTCTCAGCTGACCGATATCGTCTCTTACACATGAACCATCAACAAAGAATATTTCATCGGGGTCAGTCAATGGCTCATCTACAATATCAGGTCTCGGTTTGGTGCATAGTTCAGTCACATCAAGGCAGTCATGATCTGTACAAATTTCATCATCAATCTCATTTGGAAGTGGCATCAAAGTTGCAGGATTCAAGACGGAGCATCTCTTTAGGGTCACATTCTCGGCAGCCAGTATGACTTGCTCGTAGCGTGTGAGCCTACTATTTGTCAGATGCTGAGTCTTAGTCCTGGTCATTAACAATTCTACAGAATGCGTCACGTACACCACTAACTGATGTCCCATTACCACGCTTTCAGAACGTTCAATGCTGACACCCGTTGCAGCTACGGATTTGAGACATCCGGGCAACGCTGCGGCTACTGGATCTAATGTAGCCGAAAAATACGCCACTGGCCTACGCGCATCTCCATGTATCTTGGCCAAAACTGCTAACGCGCAACCCTCTCTTTCGCAGCAGTAAAGCAAAAATGGTTTTGTGTAATCAGGCATTCCTAAAGCCGGGGCGCGACATAAGTCCTCCCTCAGCTGCAAAAACGCCATCAAACAATCTTTGTCCCATGGTACCGGATCACTTACTCCTTTGTGCGTCAGTTGTAATAAAGGTTTTGCCTTCAGTGAGAAGTTAGCTATCCACTGCCGACAATAACCGACCATGCCTAGAAACATTCTGACTTCTCTTTGTGTTGTAGGCGCGTTCATTTTCATGATCGCCTCTATCCTGTCTGGAGACACCTTCCGTTTTCCCTTTTCAATCCTATGACCCAAGTATTGCACTTCAGTCATACAATACTGCAATTTACTTGGAGACACCTTGTGTCCGTTCTCGGCCAAATGATTTAACAAGGTGATGGTGTCTACCTTGCAAGCTTCCTCAGTTTCTGACGCAACTAGGAGGTCGTCTATGTACTGGACTAGAACCGAATTCTTGGGCAGTACTAGACTTTCAAGATTTCTCTTCAGTAGCTGGTTAAAAATCGATGGGCTTTCTGTATACCCCTGAGGGATACGACACCATGTTAAAACGCGATCTTCCAGCTTAAAAGCGAAAAGATACTGGCTCTCTTCATCTAAAGGAATCGAAAAGAAAGCCTGGCACAAATCTATCACGGTAAACCATTCAGCTTGGAACGGTATCTGAAATATTATCACTGATGGATTCGGTACCACTGGACAACATGAGACAACAATATTATTAATCTTCCGAAGATCCTGCACTATTCTGTATTTTCCACTAGGCTTCTGCAAACCCATAATCGGGGAGTTACATGGACTACCCACGATCTCCTTCAGTATTCCCTGTTTAATCATGGATTCGATCACAGGCTTTATTCCTGCAATCGTCTCCAGAGTCAACTTGTATTGTGGTGTTCTTGGATATTCGGCATTGAGTCTTACCAGGATCTTTACTGGTTCTACTCCTTTGATCAGTCCTATTTCCTCTCCAGTAAAATCCCACACCTCAGCTGACACTTTCTCCCTCAAATCCTGTGGAAGCTCCTCCACTGTTAAGGTAGGATATAGTTCCACGCACTCCTGCGAGTTCACAACCTTAAAATCGGCATCCTCATCATTGGTCTGCACTTCTACTCCTTCAGGCGTGCAATGTATTGTGCAATTCAGTTTACACAACAGATCTCTTCCTAGCAAACACACAGGGCTAGAATCACAGATCACAAACTGATGCTCGTCACTGTAATTCCCTATCTTTACTGACACTGGTTCGGTCAGAGGATTCGTCATCCTCTTGTTTGCGACTCCTACCACCTGAATCGTCTCTCCCGATATTGGCAAACCTGGGACTACCGCTGATCTCAGCGTGGATCGAGTGGCCCCCGTATCCACCAAAAAGGTTGTAGGACATCCAGCCACTTCAGCCTCTACGTATGGTCCTCTCTGATCTACTTCCAGGGCTGCTCCTAGAGTACAGTCTTCCTCCCTATTCACTCGTTGCCCTGTAAGAGGATCAACGTAGTAGCCTTCTTCTCCTCCTACGACCAATGGCATTTGTCTATAGGTTTTCCCTCCATTGGTAATGCGAGGTGGTTGAGGAAACGGGGCTCGAGGAGTCTGAGTCCCCCCTTTGATAAACTTTCCCTTCGGGACTGCGGCTCCCTTAACCACGTTGTTCTGTACTTCTTCCTCCTCTTGTTCTAATTCCCCTGTCTCAACATTGTAAGGACACTCGCGTCGCCAATGTCCCACCTCATTACACTGATGGCACCTCGTTGTCTTTTTCAGTGTCGCAATATCCATTCTCGGTCTCGGTCTTTCCTCCTCATCTCTGCTCTGATTATTCTGTTTCTTTGCTTGCGTTCCTGTTCCCTGTTGCCGCTGTCCACCCTTTCCAGCTGCTTGCATTTGTACCAGCATTAGCTTTTCCTTGAGTTTCTTTGCCTTCGAATCTATTTCATCGCTACAGTACCTTGCATACCTCAGAATTTCATCTAAAGGTTTGTTCTGCCAACAGATCAAATGCTGTTGTATCATCAGGCTTATGTCTGGTCTCAATCCTAAAACAAACTTCGACACAAACTGTCCTATGTCCTTAGGATCCATTACGTCTAACCCACTGTATTGTTTAAATGCTTTCAGTAACCTCTCATAGAACTCGTGAACTGTCTCTTTAGGCTCCTGAGTTGTTCGATCTATCTTAACCCAGTCTATGTCCTGCACTGGCACTTTCTCCTTTAGCCATGTTATTACTCTTTCGTATTTTTCCATGACTCTATCTGATGGACCATTTGTCTGGGTATCTCTCGGAGGCTCACAAGTGGGCCATTCAATACTAAGTTTGCATGCCGTCCACAAATCTCCGGGTACTACGATATCGAACAATGTGTTCAAATCGATCCACAATACCTTAGAGATCTTCACGAACCTCTCTACCTGCTTGTACCACTCTCCAGGGTTCTCTCTAAGCTTTGGGAAAGAATTTGTGAATGCTGCTAAATCCCCCCTACTCCAGGGCACATGAACGTAGTTTCCGTTCGCGATTTCTCGCAAAGGGAAAGCTTCCATTCGCATTAGGTCTGTATCCTGGGACTTCACAATCGTACTTCTTCTGACAGATCCCCTCTTAGACCATTTTTCCTCCCATCTATCCAGATCTTTCCATATCCTGATACACATGATCAGTTCCCTTATGTGTACTTTTAGGCCAATCGTTCTAAGCTCATCTAGATCCCGATCTGTGCAATTTAGCCTATGATTGGGCTGTAAAGCTTTAGTTCGTGACATGTCTATCATATACTTTTCCGCTAATTCAGATAATTTTTCATGAGCTGCCCTTGCTTTCCGAGTAACATCCTTGGATAAAAACAATATTTCATCTGGTGCGTACAGTTCCAACCTCTCTATTGCCACTGTGCCGTCTATTATTTCGTCCAAGTCTGATTTTAAACTCATTACATCAATCCGTCTTGCTTTTATTTCAGCTCTCAGTATGTCAGTCCTAGGTGGTTCGCTCATACCCCTCTCACCTCCACTATGCGTCCTATGCCTAAACACAGGTGAGTTATGAGGAGTCTTCCTTCCATCTCTTTGTTCCCACCTCTCTAGATCCCAAGCCTTTCCATCTTCCCGTGGGGTGTGGTGGAACATTGCTCCATCCCCCATCCCTACATTCCGTCTTTTCGGCTCGGTTTCTCCAGGTACGAGATAGGATCCACCGTTCTGTTCAGAACCACTGTAACTCGCTTGCTGTCTGGTGTCGCTCAATAAACGATAAGGTCCTTCATGGCCCTCCATGCTCCCGTGATCTCGTTCCTGATCACGAGAAGTATGGCAAGACGTTTCGCGACTCCCTATATTCTCGTGACTTCGCTCGCGATCACCGGATGCATGGCGAGACCCTTCGCGACTCTCCATGTTCCCGTGATTCCAATGTTGCACCGTTTCACCCGGGGTATGGTGAGTGCATCTGAAAGTATTTCGGTACTCCTGCGTCCTTCGTTCCCCCTCACTAAAGGTGACGCGAGGCACTTCGCCACACCCTGCACTCCTGTCGTCGCACATTTGCCTATTGCCGCTGATAGTAGGACAATTATTTCCTCTGCTTTCCTGGCTCCCTCTCTCCCACTCCGGGCTGCTTTCGCCAGCTCCACAATGAGAGAGGATCTTGTTATCCTGATCTCTCCACTCTGCTCCTGTTTCTAAACTTTTATTCCGAATCTCTTCGGCAGTATCCCATTCTTTCAGGTATTCCCTTAATTCCTTATAGGATTTCGGTTTTGGTCCCCTTAAGTCCATTGGCCCTCTTTGACCCCCCTGTTCTACCCAGGGACCTGTTGCGGCATCTAATGGGGTACTCCGACTCATCGGTGCTAGTATCTGCCTCTTAGGATTTATCATGGTATTCCTATTCTCCATCTCTGCCCTTTCCCTGTCCCATCGTGCCTGTTCCTCCTGCTGGACCCCTTCTGGGTTGTAGATTGACACAATAGGCCCTATGGTAACAGGTACTTGTAAAGCGTCTGGCATTTGGTACGACCTTGCATGTTGCGTTTCTGGCACCTTCTGGACCACGAATCTTCCCACTACTCTCTGTTCGGAACTAGATTGAGGTATTTCCTCACCTTTCTTGGTATCCCACTCTGTTACTGGGATCGATTTATATTCCCCCCATCTAGCTCCGTCCCCTTGCTGTAGTATGGGACTTGCGGTTTCGCTGTTGTACGGAGGTGGTCTATCTGTTAATAGCCTCTCTATCAGATCCTCCTCCGTCTCGCTTTCCTCATCTTCCTCTAGAGGTTTCTTTTCTCCCGTGGCTTCTATCATTGTGAACAGTTTGTCCGCTTCTATCTTTTGCACTCTCCACTTCTTAGCTTCCTCATCCCATTTGGCATCCTGTACTGCCTTTACTGATCGTCTCACTCTTTCTTGGCGCCTCTTTACGCTCTTTTCGTGTGCTGCTCTAAACCATGCACTAAGTGCTTCCAACTGTGTTGGCCTCGGTAGAGGTCTTGTTGCAAGCATTACTGCTTTCAGTTCGTTCAACACGTCTAGCTTAAACGTTCCGAATCTCGGAAACGTCAGTTCCTTATTCCCTTCAGTTAGCTTATTCCACTCGGAGATCCATAGTATCGAGTGTAAGCCTACATTTACTGCCATGTGATAAGCTGGTGTGCCTTCTGGTGGAGCTTCTTCTCCGGCATATAAGTTTCTTTTATTCCTCCTAAAGATTGCTCTTAAACTCTTAAAACACTTCATTTTTGATAATCTACGATTTTCTCTTATTAATTCTCTTCCTTGTTTACGTCCTGATGACAACCACCAATCCCCGTGCGACTCTCGCTAATCAGCCTATCCCAGTGTGGTTCTACGCCAACCGACCAATCTCAGCGCAGCTCTACGCTGACGTCACTCGTCCCCTCTGCAGCAGTTCGCCTCCTTTCTCAGCTCGTCTCGCGGTCTTGCATGCGTTTCATTCATACACCGAAAAATGACTACTTCTGTCCAAGCGATCACTTTTCCCTGACTGTACGGCCACAGTCTAACTGTAATTGCTACCTCAACTGGCGAAACGTCTTCCCTCTTACGGTCAGATGATCGCCTTAACTGATAGGTTACTTACACACAGTAAACGTACGACCAGCGTCCGTTACTCATACACTCACTCTTACGCTCCCCCTATCATCGGTCTGTCGGGCGATCAATGGTACCTCATGACCCCCTTTCAATGGTAGTCAAATTACTCTGGGTGTTCGATACACCCGAACCACTTAAGCTCTCCTTGAACTTAAGATTTTATCCGGTTGCGCGCGCTCACAACCTTCCCTCAATCACACTACAGGCATTCAACTCCGCTTGACATTACAACACAGGTACAACAGAAAATACCGCAATCTTACAACGCATGACCCTTATACTCACTCTCGACCGACTCTGCTGCTTTTCTCTCGACACACCGTCAGTACCTTCTTCGGCAGGGATTCTTCTTCTGGTCGTCGATGACTAGGGACCTTGGGGTAATCTAGACCTGACCTAGGTTGTCTTCCTCAAGAAGAAAACCATCTTTCTCTGCTACCAACTGCGGGGAATGAGATTTTAATATCAATTTATGATAAATTTAATAACTTATCTCATTCGTAAATTTTGGATCGCTTATTATCTGTCATTGAGTAAAAGACAAACCCCGTATAGGTTAGATAAACCCCATAAACTGACGCCACTCTGAAGAACCACTTACAACTGATAAAGTTTAAAAGGTTTAATATAAAATTTAGAAAAGTTGCATATACAATCCTCTCAGGATCAAATTCAACAAATATACAGGAACTAGAAGGAACATATATTCCCTAAAGAACCTCAGTCTACAAACGAATACAATTAAAGTCAGTTCAAGAATCAGCAAATTAAAAAGCATCGATATGAAGTGGTTCCTTTGCGTCATCTACAGAAAGAGAAAAATAATCAAGTTAAAATCTGTCCCTACTCTATACTAAGTGACATCCCTACTTCGCAAGTTCCTAACCTAAAAAGGTGTCAGCAGTTTGACTCCCAAAGAAGTTCAAACTCTCTTAGCCTCTAAAGGTAACTTAAGTTTAAGAAGCAGTACCCTCTCTGCCTACCCATCCGTTCTCTAAGGGTCCTCGGCCTACTGCTCTCTTGCGCTCTGATCTCTCTCAGCGCATCTGCTCAAGTCATCTACTCTTCGCCCTTCTCCCTGTTCTCGCTCTGAGCAATTAGCTTCACCTTCGCTGTTCCCCTTCGCTAATCGCTATCTTCTCCCCTCAGAGCAAATTGCTACCTTCTCCCCGGGGTGCTGTCCCTAAAATACACAATCACAGTGTGGGTGGAACGCCCCTTCGACGCCCACCACGGACTTTCCCCGTGAGGTCATCTTCTAGCTTTTTCCTTGCTTCGTCTCTTTCCGTCGTCCGTTAAGTTGACCCTTCTCCTTAGACGCCATCTTCGTCTTCTTGTTGGTGACTTCACTTGACATTTCAGATCAAAAGTTTATAACCTCAGCAGAACTTTAATCTTTATGACTATGTATATAACCTTTCTTGGTCCTGTGAATGGTCATTTCAAAACAAGACTCAAATTCCAAGCGTCTCCTCTCACGTTTAGGCAATAAACTTCGTCCAGCATTGTCACCTTAAATCTAACAAGAACTAGACTCCTTGGCTCTCACGTTCACAGCAAGGCTATTCACGACTCCTGTGAGCCCACTAAATTACATACAGCGGACTACACTCCTGCGAACCCTTGGTCAATCAGGTTAAAATCACAAATGACCTAAACTCTTCTAACATTCTTACAAGAAGCTTTCTACACAGTATAACCTTTAACACACATTTATATACAATCGCATTTAGCAAATCCTTTACGTATAAGTGAATACATTGTACATAGAATATAAATTACATAGAGTATAACTTTATATTCTTCATTTGTTACATCGCCGTGTATGCTCTCTGCACATTTCTCCATGTTACATTTCATGCCGTTTCTCCACTTAAAGTTACACACGTACATGAATTCTACTTTGCATGTTCTACATTTCGTAAGCATTTCTACACATCTCTACATTAGCCCATTATGCGTACGGGCCTTCTAAATCTAATGCATGTTCAAGAGTAAATACAGTTATATTTCCTATATTACTTTTGTTACATCTGTTAATTTTATGCTATAAGTTTCAACTTCATGTTACGATATACATTTCATTCCTACGTTTATGCGATGTGCTTGTAAATATGACTCGGATATATGTTTTATTCAAATTGTGCTCTCTCAATGGCTTCTATGTCCATGAAGGTGTCAGATAATACCATTAAAATCCAAGATAATAAGAATAAGTTGGATGCTTTTACACCTTTAATGGCCAGAATTACTCCAATGCATACTCAGCTGTTGGACTTAGAGAATCGCAATAGGCAATACAATCTTCGCATCTTTAATTTGCCTGAAGAAATCGAAGGGACCAATTGTCGGCGTTATCTTGAATCTCTTCTGCCTGGTCTCCTGAATATTAAGTTCGCAGAAAAATTTGAAATTGATAAAGCTCTGAGTTTCGTCACATCGTAATCCTCGACATTTAAAGCCAAGGCAGATGATATTTAAAGTCCTGCGTCATCATCATCTGGTTCTTATTCGGAAAGCTGTTCGTGAAATACCATCATTGCTTGTGAATGGAACCAAAATCTTCATCCATCAGGATTTTGCTAAAGAAACTGTGGCTATTCATAAAGAATTCTCTTCTCTTCGTCCACAACTGAGGAGCCTTGGTTTCAAATATGGACTATTTGATCCTTCTACAATGCGAGTCTGGAAAGACAATGTCTCTAAATCTTTTCAGCGTCCAGAAGATCTTCGTCTTTTCCTTGAACAGCAGGCTTCTCCATCAATGGATACACAAGACCCTAATTCTTGACTGCATCTCGCTGGATTCTTGTGGCAGGTTTATAACTAAATTTCTTTATGGGCTCCAACAGTAACTGGCCATGCTTGAGGAACGGGTGTGCGTTTCCTTGTCTTTATTTATGTTGTATGTTTGTGCCTAACTCTCTCTTTTTTGTTTCTCCCTTTCCTATTTTTCGATCAGAGTTACTCTATTAACCTGTCTTATCCTACCTTCTTCTTGTTCCCATTTCTTTCTTTTCCTTCTCTTCTATCCTAATGGCTAATGTTCATAATATTAAAATTGTTTCTCTTAATGTAAAAGGTTTACGACATCCAGTAAAACGTTAAAAAATTTTAGATTATTTAGGTAATTCTAAGGCTGACATCTGTTTTGTCCAAGAGACACATGTTGATGATAAAGTTTTAAGTTATATGAACAAAAAGTGGGTGGACTCTATTGTCTCTTCACCTGCTGCAGGTAAAAAGAATGGGGTCGCTATTTTCTTTGCCAAAAGGTTGCATTGTCAGGTCTTGCATAAGATCTCAGACTCTGATGGCAGATATATTATAGCTAAAGTTAAAATTCATGACTCTATTTTCTTTTTGATTAATGTTTATGGCCCTACGTCAGAGGTTCCTGTTTCCTGGGCCACTGTTACGTCTGAAGTTTTAAAGTTGGGAACTGCTCCATTGATTTTTGGTGGTGATTTCAATATTTTTGTGGATCCCTTATTGGATAGACTGTCTACATCTTGATTTCGACCGTCCAAGACTTTTCATGCCTTTAAGACTTTTCTTCAAACCACCAAGTTAGCTGACATTTGGTGATTACACTACCCAACTGGTAAAGAATTTTCTTTTTTCTCCAATCCTCATAATTCCCATTCCAGAATAGACTATTTTTTCCTTTCCCCTTCCCTTATTTAATTTGCAAATGACCCTAGCATTGGTACCATCGACATTTCAGATCACGCTATGATTTCTTTTGTTTTAAATGTATCATCTTCATTTACTAAACAGTCCAGATGGCGTATGAATTCCGACATTGTCCTTAATGACACTCATAAACCCAAAATACTCCTGGCTATTCAGGATTATTTCACATTCAATCTAGAAGGTTCTACCTCTATTACCACTCGATAGGATGCATTTAAAGCCTATCTTAGGGGTACCACTATTTCTATCATGGCTCATGAAAATAAGAAGTTTAATTCACAGGTTAAATCCTTAGAGAAGCAAATAGCTAATTTTGAGAGTTTATTTATTACGTCTAGTGATCCTCAATATAAAGTAAAACTACAAAAGCTGAGGTATGAATTTAATGCTATTCTCAGCACTAGAGCTGGGATACAACTCTCTAAATCCAATGCTAAATTTCGATTTAACGCCAATAAGTCTGGTAGACTTCTGGCTAATTATTTACGTATTAAACGAGACTAAACTCAGATCACCTCCATTAAATGTCCTCAGGGTAAAATTGTTTTTTCCCATAATGAGATTGCTAATGAGTTTTTGAATTTTTATTCCACTTTATATAATAAGCCAGATTATTGTGATGATTCTTTAATTGAATCCTTTTTACAACATTCTGATTTACCTCACATTTCTTCCTCTGATAAAATTAAGTTAGATTAACCCATTACTAATGAGGAAATTCTCTCAGCCATTAAATCGCTTCCAAAGAAAAAATCCCCTGGTCCTGATGGTATCCCTGCCGAATTTTATAAAGAGTTTCAACATCATCTTTTACCTTTTTTGAGCCAGATTTTTTCTCATTTTTCTTCATCAGGTACCATTTCAGGTTCTTTCTCTGAGGCCTTAATTGTTGTACTTCCCAAACCTGATAAATACCCTACCCTTGTTGCTAATTATCGGCCCATTTCATTGATTAATCAAGATTGTAAACTATATGCTAAAATTATCGCTTCCAGGTTAGCACCTATCCTTCACTCAATTATTCACCCTGACCAATCTGGTTTTATGAAAAATCGATATTCTGCTAATAATACGAGAACGTTATTACATGTTATTGAGCAAAGCTCCACAATCCTTAGCCCTGCTGGTGTTATGGCATTAGATGATGAAAAAGCTTTTGATAAAATCCATTGGCAATTTTTATTTAAAACTTTGTTATCTGTTAATTTTGGCCCCTCCTTTATTCGTATGATTTCTGCTTTATACTATGCTCCCACAGCTCGATTATTTATTAATGGCCAGATTACTAACCAATTTTCTCTTTTCAGAGGAACTCGTCAGGGTTGTCCCCTCTCCCCTCTTTTGTTTTTACTTGGTATAGAGCCATTTCTTAATTACATTCGAAAATGTGATAACATTCAAGGAATTAATATCAATGATATTACTGTTAAAACTTTAGCATATGCTGATGATGTGTTATTATTTATTAGTAATCCTGTTTCCTCTGTTCCTTTTTTGCTTGATATTATTTCTAAGTATTCTTCTGTGTCAGTTTATAAGTTAAATGTTACTAAAACTGAATTTTTTCCACTAAATATGTTATGTACTCCTGATATGCTACCCTCACCAGATATAGTTTGGCAAAAGAGCAAATTTAAATACCTTGGAATAGTATTTTCATCATCCCTTCATGCTACTTTAAAATTAAATTGTGATTTCCTTCTAGAATACATTAAACAAAAAACATCCAAATGGTCCTCCCTTCATCTTTCTTGGTGGGGGAGAATGGAATCTATTAAAATGACTATTACCCCAAAAATATTTTATTCTCTTGCAATGATCCCGACTCAATTTCCACTCAAATTTTATAAAGATGTTGACAAACTCTTATCGAAATTTTTATGGAATAATAAGCCTCCCCGTATTGCTTATAAAAAATTAAAAATCCCCAAATGTCATATTGGTTTTGCCCTACCTGATTTCCTTTTGTATCATAAGGCGTTTATCCTTAAGCTGAGTTCGTTATGGTTTAACATCTCTCCTATGCTTACTCCCCCTAACCTGTTTCATATTGAGACTTCCCTTGTTAAACCTTTTCCTTTATTATCCCTGTTAACCATGTCTCCCGTATCTAAAATTGTACATTCTTCTTCCATAATTAAATCATCAAGATTAATTTTTAATGATTTAGATTCGAATTTTGAATCCCCCTTACTTTCTACAGTACATTTGTCCTTATGGCATTGTGCCTTGATAAAATTAAATAGGAATATTTCCTTTTGGTCTTCCTGGATTGCTCAAGGTATTTTTTTATCTTGGAGATGTTTTCATGGATGACGAGTTTATTCCATTTATTCAACTCCAATCAAAATTTACTCTGCCTTTATCTGATCTGTCAAAATATCAATTTCTCTGTAATTCTATTTTAGATTCCTTCCCTAATGGCATTCCTTCTAAAATGACAGCTGATTTTATGCTATATGTTAACACTGTTTCTTTATCCCCTAAAGCGGTGTCTGTATTCTATAAGAAACTCACTGTATCCTTAGGTTCCAATGTTGATACAATTTCTACTTTTTGGAATAATGAGTTATCTTTATCGCTGCCAAATGATTCCTGGTCATTAATATGGACCCTTTCTATTTCTGGATGTTTACCAGTGTCAATTTATCAAACTAATGCTTATATTTTATTTAATTCCTTATGGACACCATTGCGTTTATTTAAAGCTCACTTATTACCATCTAATCTATGCTGGCATTGCAATTTACATCCTGGTTCCTTACGTCATATGTTATTCGATTGTCCGACTATTTTGAAATGTTGGTCTGAAGTATGGAACGTGATACAGAAAATGTTGCCTATTTCTGATTTACCCTCTTATAATTTAGTTATATGTAAATCTGTTGCTTTGAATGTACCCCTTGATGATATTGAAGCAAAGTTATTTAATTTTCTGGTATCGGCTGCATTAAAATCCATCACTTTTTGTTGGAAGGATGCTTCTTCCCTTTCAGTCCATGCTTGGTGGTCCTGGATTATCTTTACAAGAAGAGGTGCACAATTGTCATTACAAGGTGTTCATCATAATTCTTCAACTTTTCAATCTTTCTGGTCTCCTATAGATTCATATGTACAGTTATAATTATTGTTGCTTTATTGCTAATGTAGTATTGGTAACTCTACTTATTTAGGTATGTATGCTATGAAATGTATATTTCCCTTTCCCTTCTCCCTTCCCCTCCCTTCCCCTCCTCCCCCCTTCTTCTGTTTTCCTTTAAATGACAAATTTTTTCTTGCGATGAATTTTATTGATGTATTTTTATGATAATTCTTTTTCGCTTCTTTGTATTTTAATGAATTCCTTCACTTTTTTGTATGTATTTATGTACTTCTCCTTTCTTAAAATTCAATAAAATCTTACTGAACTAAAAAAAAAATGCAAAATTGTAGGCACAAAGTTAACAGTGATTCGTTTCATGTTTTAGTCATCCTTGGATGGGGTAACTTATCGTTGGGCCTTTGAAATGGAATTTTGATTATTGGAGAACTGAGTTAGCAACCATGATAACTCTCTTGTTTGTTTTAAGTAGGGGTCAATTGATCTGATGGGTCTTACAGGTTAAGCAGCAACATGAAGTGTAAAAACCTATGCCAAAAACAAGGAGAGTTTGTGTAAGAGGAGTGTTAAAAAGAGGGAACAGAGATGACAATCCCATTTCAAGAGACATAGCATTTGCCAAGATGAAGAAACATTGAGGTAGACATATGGGTGGTGCTATTGTGCTGAGAACTTTAGAAATCCCTGTGAGAAGGATATGTGTTTGAACTGAAGGGTAATGTACAATGGATGCCCATTGGGGCCGGCCCTTCAAGGTGGAGTCAGGCAAAAATGATAAGGGTGAAACAAGGATTTTCTGTCAGCAACACACTATAGGAGCAGCAACGGCAGAAGATGTTGACTTTTTGCTCTGCGCATTTTCCTAGGGAAAAGTGATACCATTTAGGAGGTGATGTCATCCAGGAAAAAGTGTATTTTTTCCTAAATACAAAGGATGTAGGAGGAACTAGGAATTTTAATGTCAGGGTTCTTTCCAAATTTACAGGATCTTTTGCCTCTGTTGGAACTAGAGGCCATGTTCACTGAACTTGATGCCAAGATAATCAGAGGAGGGCTCTATCTCCAAAAGACTACTCTGAAAATTCTGGGCAGCTCCCAGAGGCGCTTTATTATATCATTCACTTCTAAATGACCCCGACTGCTATTAGCTGCCAAGCAGATATTATGGGAAGACTCAATTGCACTTTTGGTTAGAACACATGACCACAAGTATCTGTGTCCTTGAACCCAATTTTAGTTTTCATGGCTATTCCATTATCGCTCATCACTAAACTGGAGGCTTTGGTTTTAAAAAGGGCTGTGTGGTGAGGGCAATAATGTGTCAGACCATTTCTAGGTGGACCTTTGTCTCCAGAAGACTTGAAGTGGCAGGGGGTGACATCATTTGTAGCAGTAACTTTGTCCAGTGTAGTGTTCTTATCTGCATAGCCATATCTTATAAGCACTAAAGTGCAAGAGCGGAAAATCCTGAGCTTGTTCCTTGGATGCCATTGGCTACTAAAAGAACTATGGGGCAGATTTACAATCACTGTACGCCAATATTGCGTCGCGGCGTAAAGCTAGCGTCATGCTGCAGGGGATTTACAATGTGACGTATCTAGGGAGATGCGTCACGTTGTAAAACCCTGCTCCGCATGAAACCTGCGTCAGGTTTCATGCGGGCGTTCAGGCGCAGGGTGGGCTTTCCGGCTCAGGAACACCTCGGAAACGTGCCTGAGTGAAATCTACAAGATTTCACTCAGTCACTTTTCTGACCCCGCTGCATCAAAACCTGCTTGAAGCAGGCGTAAGGTGTGACGCACCATGTGGAAGATAGGCCGGTTTGGCACAGTGCTGGAGTTGCGTCGCGCCAGCAACACAACTCCAGCACTGCACCAACCTTACGCCGGCAGATGCGACGCGCATCTGCCTATCCTTGTGCCATGGTGCGCCGCATTGTAAATGCGGTGCATCTGTAGTGGTGCAACAATGGCATTGCGTGTCGCACGTTTCTTGGTGCATCCCTGCTGATTTGCAGGGATGCGCCAGGAAACGTAAATCTGCCCCCAAATACTTATTAGCACTCTAAAGTGAAAATCATTCACTCATTTTCCCCTACATGTCTAAATCCTGCATAAGATAGCTCCATGCTCTCTCCTCTGGGACATCATATTTGATGGTAGGTTCTCCTTCTACAAACCACTGTAAAACAGAACATTTGTCCAACTGATACCTTTGAGGTAAAACTACAACTCCCAGAATGCACTGGGTATTTAGATCAATGGCCAGGACTTGTGCACAGTGTCCTTCTTTTTTGGGAGTAATCGGCAGCCTTAAGGTATATTGCAATGATCCCATACTTATGGGGAGAGCAAGTATGGGCTCTAAGTGCGTGATGCTGACTGTAAATTCCCAACACTTCTCTAATGACTTTGCTTTTCTCTGGGAATGTGAAGCGTATATGTTCACAAATATACTGTCAACAAAGTAATTGCAATTTCATCTAAAATGAAGTGTAGGGCACAATGTGTTTATTGGTTTCCAGTCACCACTGGTGCAGAGTGGGTGGCCAGGCTGGAACTGGAAGTAAGTGGATGACACATTCTCAAACATGCACCTTATCCCCAAGGCTGGGCCATTGCCCCACGGGTCAAACCACTTCCTGTCAGAGTCTCTGCTCGGGAATATCATGATTTTATGCCTGTATAAGCGTATTGATCTGTTTGCAGTTAATGTAACTTTGCAAACAATGTAAGAAAGTGCGGCTACTAGGGAGCAGGGTTTATTGGGAAACTGGATAGGTAAATGCTGGAAGTATTTAAAGTGGCAGGCATCAGCTTCCCGACAATGGGGCCAGACAGAAAAATAAAAATGCAAATAGTGAAGTAGTACTACTGTACTTACTCTTTTACGTAAACTGAAAGGGATGTATGACGTTACAACGCAGGCTATTACAATGCCTGCCTTTTACAAGGCGGTTTTTACATCGCAATCCATTGCAACGCATAGCGCTTTGGGGTGCTGGATAGTGAAAAGTTTAATTTACTATTCCAAATCCAGTCCCCGTGGACACTAGGGAAGGTGTTGGATAGTAAATTAAACTTATTCCCTATCATAGAGCGCCCCCCAGCACAATGCGTTGTAATGGTTTGCGTTGTAATGACCGCGTTGTAATGGTAGTGCGTTGTAAAAGTTTCGTTGTAAAGGTTGTTCACCAACAGAAAGGCTCCAAAACAGCTCAAATGGAAATTAAATGGTGATATTCAAGGCATATTTGTACACCGTTAGCACAAAATACAAAGTATTGTTCACTCTTCGCACTTCAAGCCATAGGGAGTCATATGGAGATGGACGTATTGGAACGATTCACAAAAGAATTTAGGACCACGTAGAAGAGTACTCCTGTAGTACTACTTCTAGTACTCGTAAATGCTTTTGTGAAATGGCCCGTAGTCTTTGAGAGACACTATAGAAGGAGATGTCTAGGCAGTTGGGGCTCAGGTGCTCTTTTGGTTGAAGAGTGACATTACTTGTTACATTACCAGCGCCTGGATACCCTCACAGGTGATATGCAGCGCTTTACAAGTACTGTTTGATTGATTGATTGACTTGAAGGGGTGTTGTCTATCAAAGTTTGACAAGACTTTCAGGTAGGGGAACTAAAGCATGTCCCTGTGTTGGCTTGCACTCTTTAATTCCTGGAACATGCTATTCCTACCAAGTTCCTTCAAAACTCCAGATTCTCAACATGGAAGAGCGTCATCTTCTTTAACTATTGTTGTTTACATCTTTGCAACCCTTTCAAGGAAATTCACCTAAAAAACTTCTCTATATATAGATTTTGGCACATTCTGCCGGATGGCCCTGTCTCTAATTTGACCACTGCCTCCACCAGTATGCTTCAGAAGCCCATTTCTCTTCTCGTTGCCAGTATTAAAGTTATCTCAAGGATTCTTTAGGCTCTGGGCAAAAAAACATTGGACCCCCCTCTTGGAGACAACTTTGAATCTATTTCCCATTTTCAGTTCATTCAAGCCGTTGTGATGCTAAACAATATTCATCTATAATTTACCCCTTAAGAATCAGGATACGACAGAAGTCAACAGTACCAAAAGATTGAACAGACATTGATAAAAGGCATTCCTTTTTATGCTTGTATTTTGTGTCTTTTGTTGTGCAACATTTTGTGTAGAGTTCAACTTTTAACAAGCCTCTTCTTCCCACTGTATGAAAGACATGATAATAGGGACATGGTAGATGTTTAGCAGATTCGCTCTGTAAGAAATTGGGTTACAGGTTGAGGGGGGTGAAACCTTTCTCAAGCAGCAACCACAATTCTTGTCAAGATAAAGTCAGAAGCAAACACCAAATTAGCCTGTGTTCAACCCTCTGGTAGTTTAGCGCAGAGCAGTCAGGCTTAACTCAGAGGCAATGTATTTATGCAGCAGTTCAAATAGTAATAAAATGAAACCACTACGCAAAAATAATCTCAGAACAAATTAGAAAAATAGAGTTTATTTTAATAAATAAAACTAGACCAAAATGACAAAAATGCAATCAGTAGAACAGCAGATATGCAGTTTTATACATTTCAGTAAAAATAGCATCACAAAGCCCGAACCACCACTCGTGGCTATCTGGTCGTGCGAGACCAGGAGAAAGGCACAAGTTCGGCAGACCACGATGGACGAGATGTGGATAAAGGTTCTCCTGAAAGGTTACCTTCTCAGTTCAGCGCAAAGGTGGAGGAGACCATGAGAAGAAGGGAAGGGTCTCGGATAGCATTGCTGTATCGCAAAGAACTGGCCTGGCATCATGGACAGTCGTCGCTGTAGGGCGCATATCCTGTTGTCATCACAGGCGGTTGGACCAGAGCTTCACCAGAGCGGTCAACGCTGAAGCGCAAAGGTACAGGCTGATGAAACTTTGCTTTGGCGGGCAGTGATAGCGACAAGGTTTTTGCACCAATGGACCCGTTTGCGAAGAGCCCAAAAACTTCAATTTAGCTCCACTGAGGCCACACCAAGGCTCCAGGGCCTGATGAGCATCACTTGTGAGTCAGGGGCTTGATAAAAATCAAAACAACGTCTGAAGATTTTGGAATATATTTCCTTTTGTTTCATGTTGATCACTTTCTTGTCGATTTCTGAACCTACTGTGAATGCTGATTTCATTTTGTATATAATTGTTGAAAAGATAGCACACTCTCTCGAGGGATCATTGCAGTGCACTGGGTTTTCCAGATAGTTATCTGGACATTTTTCTCATTAATACACTAAAGGCTTGCAGGGCCTTTACTTGGTGCACGCTATCAGTTGATTATGATGATTCTTGTAGTGAAATTGCTAAGTTCTTTAAGCTAATTCACTGAGAGTATTACAGCTGCTTTCTTTCATTACTTTTAGAAAGTTGGCATTTTTGTGCCAAGCACTACTAGTAGCCCTTTCAGAGAAAATCCTTAGCAGCCTTCTGGGAGGTGTGAATTACTCTCAAGAAAGAGAACAAACAGGCCTGGCTGGAAGGAGGTCTGACAGGATGGCCTGGGAGAAGTGGACACCAACTGTACTGGCTTCCAAGGGGCAGCCTCTGTAAATCACACCCAGGCCTGACCATGCCATTGACTAAGTACCCAGAGTGTCAGCAATGCCGTTGAGGGGCAATCCTGTCCCAGAACTGGTTTTGCAGGTGGAGTTCATCATTTCCCTAGACACATCTCAGGGTCTGCCTATAGCTCTGTCCCAGGAATGGAAGTTTTGGACATCTTGGATTTGGTTAACAAGATGACTGTGTGATTGTTCAGTGCCAAACTCCTAGGAACTAGGAAGTGTTATAAGAGTAGGTAGGGTTGCCCATGAGAATTTTTGTCCTATTATTATTATTATTATTACATTTCTTATATAGCGCCAGAATCGACCCCCGAAGGGGTATCTCCGCACTTGCCTTGGGAACCCGTCCTGGTTTTTCCCTGTGAGATAGCCCCTACAGGGCATCCCCAAGGTGAAAGCCAGGCATCCCGCCGCGGGGGGCCATTGTGGAGATTAAGCAAGCTTAATGCCCAGAGTTGCAGAGTGTGAACCCATGATTAGGTCAGGCACCGAAGCGAGAATTATCGAGTCCGTGGACATATGAGCTCAACCCCCTGCCGCGTCGGGAATCGAACCCTGGTCCCAGGTCTGACCTCTGCTTCAGGGTCTGCCTGCTCTAACCAGTGAGCCACACTTCTCCACTATTGGTCAGGGAGTCTCCCCCACCCGCAAGCTAGTGCCAGGCATAACGTTCAGTCCCCTGGCAAACTTCTTCAGAACACCGCTGGACCAGTGGAAAGCAGAATAAGGGCTGCACCTGCTGAACCAAAGGACTGGTACTCGGAAGAAGGACTGAGCCTTCTGTTTTGCCTGTGGTGCAAAGCCCCAAGGGCTGGAGGAGTTGCCACTTGAACCCAGGGTAGAAGAGTGGACTCCAAGGGCTAATTGGCTATCTTCCACAACATCTACAAGTAGCCTGCAACAAAGCAGAGCCCTGCTGACCAGTTCCAACTGGGTTTGCCCTGGACGCTGCTGGTGGCTTCATGGAGATCAAGTCCTAACTCATCAAGTGGTACTCAAAAGGTCCTAGACCCACTGGCTGATGTTAGAGTGTTATCTATCCCCCTTCAAGATTGCAAAATTGGGAACGTAAAAACATTTCCAGAACGTTTTCCCTAAAAATAAAAAGGACCGCCGCCAAACAGCAACCACTGATATTGCATCACAGGTCAGATTCAACTTGCTGGTTTGTCCAGCTGGAAGCAGCTCCACTTCCAGAAAAGTTTCTAAGTTTCAACATGGAGGATTTCACAGGCACCAATACGAAGCAGCACTTAGCTGTCGTCAAACCTTCTGTCAGATTCAGCTGACAGACACCTCACTGACTGGAAAAACCTCTCTAGAAAAAGAAGTAAGTCAGAAGGCACATTTTTCACTAGGAAGAATCAGAGCCCTACATCTGCCCCATGCTCATCGTAGTCGACCCTAACTTTTGACTTTGACCTGGTCTAATGCAACCAGGTACCCATGGTTGTCTATTTGCAGTTTTAGGCCCAAGAAAACTCTAAAACTCAAAACAATAATATCTTCAGTTCCCCAGATCTGAGTTTTGTCATTTGGTGTATATTTGCTCAGTAAAACCTATACTAGTTTTATGAATTGGAGGGGGATTTTTATTGTGTTATGTTTTCATCCTATTAACTGTTTTGGTACAGATAAATGCTTTACATTTGTTTTCTTAGAGTTAAGCATGACTGCTCTGTGCCACAGCTTCCCAGGACTGAGCTAAGGTTACAATTAAAGTAAACTTAGGACCTGATACAGAGTTGTGTCATTATTACTTTGTGAGGTCTCACAACCATGCCAGTGTTTCTCACAGTCCTGCTTGCATATTCAGGAATGTTTAACAATAAAGTTTAAGTCACAACTGCTCATAGAAACAAATATTTGATCACACTAGCGAGACCATCACACTCCCGGTCACTACAGGCAGCATCTACAGATCTGGACGTTTCACCTACAAATAATTGATTTCGAGTGTCAATCTAATAGTTCAAAGGAAGCAAAACAACGTCACAACACGCATAGTTCTACCACACAAAAGTTCAGGACTGGAAACGGCGCATGTGATGACCTTGAGGCATAGTGGTCAACCTAGATGACCACATACAGATTTGTTGTGCATAAAATAGCATAACTAATAATTATTCTCAAGTTCCTGATTGCAGTAACTCCCCTGAGGTCACTAAAAAGTAACCAAGGTTTCTGTTTTGCATAATGCAAATAGACCCCTACATCTCTAGTACCAACTTGTGAAAGGAGACCAACAGTAACCAATCTATGTTTCTGTTTATTTGAAATTCGTGAGAATTGCAGAGGGAAAATGTGTGCTTCTGGCAGTTCCAGATGACCAAATAGGCAAAGTAGACACAAGCCTATGGGCCCCACTCTTTTTAGGGGCGCCAGGACAACGGATCAAAATAATATTGATCTTGAAAGAAAATTACAATGAAGCTTTCTTAAATGTAAATTGTTTCCAATACATTTTTGTTTAATGACATTAATAATTGTTAATGTGTAATAAAATTGGTTTATTAAAATTATTGGTTGATAAAATTAAAAACGTATTAGGAGATAATTAGCCAGGGGGGCCGAGGTTTTGATTGCCCAGGACTCTCCACAGGGTTTAATCCGGCACTGGTTTCTGGATGTGCAGAGTTCGGAGGAGTAAAGTCTCAGAGTTGCACTTTAAAGCTGAACTAATGCCAGGCTTCGAGAGAAGACTGAGGAATAACTCCCACGTACAGAGTTCGAACTTTCCCTTTCCATAGCAGATCATTCCGTCAAAGGAGAGAGCGGGGGACGCGCATTGTCAGTTGTCACACCGAGCAACCACAGTTCTTCCTCGTGGACTAAATGCACCCCAGAGCATCAAGGCTGCTTTCATTGCAGGTGCAGGCCAGAGTGAATTATCCATCAGCCAGTCTATACTTGTTTGAAAGATATCCAAGGCAATTGTGGAACAAGTTTCGGGGAATTTGCTTTCACAGCCATCCGAGGATTTTAACATCTGTTTCCTATCTCATTCTTGCCCATATTTATTCAACTGGCTCCCTTCCAGTTCCTCGGAAACATGGTTTAATTTTGTCAACGATAACTTTAATCATAACAACGTGCCATGAGGAACTCGGGGAAGCCCTTGGTCAACTGAATACTGGAAAGGCGCCCAGCCCGAGCGGATACCCGAGCGAATTCTATAAAAAGTTTCACGTCCAGCTGGGGCCCCACTATCGGCGCGCTCTGGAAGCGGCGCGGGCTCAGGGGGAGCTTCCACCGGACTGGCGCCATGCCGAGATCGTAGTCTTCTTGAAGCCGGGCAGGGCGCCGGACAGGCACGACTCTTACCGGCCGATTTCCCTTTTAAACATCGAGGCCAAGATTCTGGCTGAGGCCCTAGCGAACCGCCTATTGCCCCACATTGCTGACCTGGTCCACCCCGACCAGGCTGGATTCATGCCTCGTAGGGCCACCCGGCATAATATCCGACGGGCGCAGGCGGCGGTGGATGCTATGGGTACTAGAGATGAGCAGGCGGCACTCCTACTGGCGGATATGGACCGAGCCTTTGATTCGGTGAGTTGGGTATACCTGTTCACCCTGTTAGCCCGCCTCAACCTGGGGCCGGTATTCTTGTCGTACGTTCGTCTCCTCTACACTAACGTAACGGCCTCGGTCCGAGTGGCCGGAGCTACTTCTGGGCGCTTCCATATAGGTCGCGGTACTCGGCAGGGTTGCCCTCTGTCCCCGTACCTGTTTGCCCTTGCCATGGAGCCCCTGGCGTCGCGGGTACGAGCGGATGCCCGGTTGCGTGGCTTCGTCTGGAGTGAGGACCTGGTGGATAGGATTGCGCTGTATGCGGATGACGTCCTCCTCTTTCTCACTGACCTACGGCACTCCGGTCCCCGGGTTCTGGAGATCATGCGGGCGTTTGGCGAGGTCTCGGGTCTTCATCTTAACCTTAATAAATTGACCCTGTGGGTGCTGGGTGGCCGAGTGGTTGCTGACCCCTGGGCTGCTGGGTTGCGAGTGGCGACGAATGGCCTGAAATATCTGGGCGTTTTTCTCTCGGAGTCGCGGGTCGTGGCCTGGGCGCGTGGAGTCCTGCCGGTGTGGGAATGGGTCCAGGCTGATGTCAAGACTTGGTCCAGGGTGCCGCTCACTATCTTTGGGAGATCGGCCATCTTCAAGATGGTGGCGCTTCCGCGTCTCCTATATCAACTCCAAAATTTCACTTATCCCATCGGCCTGGAGTGGTTCCGTCAGGTTAACTCAGTGTTGGGCCGCTTCCTGTGGGATGGCGGTGCGGCCAGGGTGGCATTGAAGACGTGCTTTTTATCCACGTACTGTGGTGGCCTGGCCACCTCGGACCTCCTCTCCTACTACCAAGCTTCCCAACTACTTGTCCTTAATGAATGGTGGTATAGCGATAGAGGTGATCCGGCTTATGCCCTGGAACGATCGCTCATGGGTGATCGCACGCTCCACACCATCCTTTATTCGGCTCGCCTACGCCGTGGGTTACCTTCGGTCACCAGGGTGGTCTTTGCTGTGTGGCGACAGTCATTGCGCCGCATGGGATGGTGGGGCAGGTTGACGGCTGAGACGCCGCTTTGGCATAACGTCTGCTCCCGGAGCTGGCGGCCTTGACCGGCTTTGAGGGTTGGAAAGCCATAGGGGTTACACAACTGGGCCAGGTCATGTCCGGCACCACCCTCAAATCCTTCGAAGAGCTCCACGCGGAGTTCCAAATGCCTCAGTCCCAGTTCTTCCGCTACCTCCAGCTGCGACATGCCCTCACCCCGAGCATCGCCGGCCTCGACTCCTTGCCGGAGTTTAGCCCGGTCGAGGCTAAAGTGTTTATGGGAGACCTGGGGGACAGAAAGGTCTCTAGGATATACCAGACGCTTGTTATCCACTGCTCCTCCACCCTGCACTCTCTTCGGGAGGCGTGGGAAGTGGATGTGGGCCCTCTTGATGAGGACGATTGGAGGGAGGCGCTGGAATCCCCACGTGGCACCGCCATTGCTGTCCGGCTCCGGCTCATCCAATTTAAATACCTGCACCGCGCTTATTATACGCGTGAACGACTGTGGAAAGCTGGTTTGATTGCATCCCCGGAATGCTTGCGCTGTGGGTCGGTGCCTGGGTCCTTGATGCACACGGTGTGGACGTGTGGCCGGCTGACTGGGTTCTGGAGGGGTGTGTGGAGTTGCCTGGCTGAGGTCCTGGGCTGGGACCTTCCTCGTACACACTGGCTGGGCCTGCTGCACATTATGGAGGGGGTTGGGGGTAACATATATAAACGCCACTTGTTGCTCTTGGGGATGGTCGTGGCTAAGCGAGACCTGGCCCGTGCATGGAAATCAGTAAGGGCTCCCCCCCTGTCTGCATGGAAGGCTGGGCTGGATTATTTCATGGGTCTGGAGAGGCCGATCTTTGAGGCGAGGGGCTGCCCACGCAAACACTACAAAATTTGGAAGCATTGGGCCGACTACCGTGGTCTGTCCCTGGATCCCCCGGCGGAGCGAGAGGAGGACATTTGACCACAGTGACATTATTGGCCCGAAGCGGCGACGCCCTGGTGGCACTACACCTGCTTACTTTTCTCTATTGCTTTCTATACACGTGTGGTAGGGGGGGTTGGGGGGGGTCGTTCGGGGCGGGGGGGTGGAGTTGTGGGATAGGGTGGGTCGCTGGGGAGTTTCTATACTGAGCCTATTTTTGAGTCTGCTACATCATTTGCTGCCTACGTAATTGCTATATTGATATTGTCGTGGTGATCTTCGGTTGTGGAGATACCACATTCTTGATGCTCATTTGCTCAATAAAATTGGTTGTGAAAAAAAAACAACGTGCCATAGTAAATGAAAACAAGCATTGGGCCTATGCAAGAGCTATTGATTTTGCCAATGTGTTTTAGCCACGTTGTACACTACCATGGCTGCTGTTCAGCGTGGTAAAATGTTTCAGCATAAAGGAGAGTGGCCTGGAGTAGGGCTGAGTGGGGTATGGTGGAGTGGCATGCAGTGGCGTAGAGTGGCATGGAGTGGCGTAGCATAGAGTGTCGTAAAGTGGGGTATGGTGGAGTGGCGTAGAGTGGCATGGAGTGGCGTAGCATAGAGTGTCGTAGAGTGTGGTATGGTGGAGTGGCATGGAGTGGCGTAGAGTGGCATGGAGTGGCGTAGCATAGAGTGTCGTAAAGTGGGGTATGGTGGAGTGGCGTGGAGTGGCGTAGAGTGGCATGGAGTGGCGTAGCATAGAGTGTCGTAGAGTGGGGTATGGTGGAGTGGCGTGGAGTGGCATGGAGTGGCATAGCATAGAGTGTCGTAGAGTGGGGTATGGTGGAGTGGCGTGGAGTGGCATGGAGTGGCATGGAGTGGCGTAGCATAGAGTGTCATAGAGTGGGGTATGGTGGAGTGGCGTGGAGTGGCGTAGAGTGGCATGGAGTGGCGTAGCATAGAGTGTCGTAGAGTGGGGTATGGTGGAGTGGCGTAGAGTGGCATGGAGTGGCGTAGCATAGAGTGTCGTAGAGTGGGGTATGGTGGAGTGGCGTGGAGTGGCGTAGAGTGGCATGGAGTGGCGTAGCATAGAGTGTCGTAGAGTGGAATGCCGTAAGTTAAGTGCCATAGAGCGGATTGTTACAGAGTCGTAGAATGCAGTGATGTAGATCAGAGTGATGCACAGTAAACTAGAGTGGCCTAGAGTGCAGGGGCATAGAGTGCAATGACGTGGAGGGGAGTGCTGCAGAGTGGAGTAGTGTGCCATAGAGTGCAGTGGCATAGAGTGGTGCAGAGTAAAGAGCTGTAGAGTGCAGTGTCATGGAGTACAGTGGCGTAAAGTAGAGTGGTGCAAAGTAGAGTAGAGTGGCAAAGAGTGTATGGTATAGAGTACAGTGGTGCAGAGTAGAGTGCAGTGGTGTACAGTAAAGTGATGCAGAGTTGAGTGGCAGAGAGTGCAGTGTTGCAGAGTAGTGTTGTAGAGTGCAGTGTTGTAGAGAAGAGTGGTGTAGATTGCAGCGGCACAGGTTAGAGTGGTGCAAAGTAGAGTGGCATAGCGTACAGTGGTGCAGAACAGAATAGAGTGGCGTAGAGTTTGGTGATGTAGAGTGCAATCGTGTATAGTAGGGTGGCATAAAGTGCATTGGCTTAGAGTTGAGTGTTGCAGAGTAGAGTATAGTGGCATAGAGTGGCAATGGAGCAGAATATATTGGTACAGCGTAGAGGGCAGTGTTGCAGAGTAGAGTGGCGTGTTGTGACATAGAGCAGAGTGGTGCAGAGTAGAGTAGAATGGCATAGAATGCACTGGGGGAAAGTGGAGTGGCGCAGCATAGATTGTAGTGGCAAAGAGTGGAGTGGCATAGAGTGGATTGGCTCATAGTGGAGCAGCGTGCAGAGGCAAAGAATAGATTGGTTCATAGTAGGGTGGAGTGGCGTAGAGTGGAGTGGCACAGGGGAAAGTGGAGTGTTGCTGGGTAGAGGGCAGTGATGTAGAGTGGCGTAGAGTGCAGTGGGTAGAGTAGAGTGGCATATAGTGCAGTAGAGTGCAGTGGTGCAGAGTAGATTAGAGTGGCATAGAGTGTATTGGCATTCATTACAGTGTCATAGAGTGGAGTGGTACAGAGTACAGTATATTGGAATAGAGTGTGTTGACATACATCGCAGTTGCGTAGAATGCAGTGTTGCATAGTGGAGTGGCGTAGAGTGGAGTGGTGTAGGGTGCAGTGGTATAGAGTGCAATGGTGTAGAGCGATTTTTTAAGACTGGAGGGAAGTGGCGTAATGGTGCAGGGTAGAGTGGAGTATTGTAAGGCAGTAGTATACAGTAGACTGGTCTAGACTGCAATGACATCGACCATTGCAGTCTATGTAATAGTCTGAATGACATGGTGTGTAGTTATTGACATAGTGTGTAGTGGTGTAGTGTTGATTAGAGTGGCGTAGAGTACATTGGCACAAAGTGCTGTATCGTAGCGTGGCATAGAGTGCAGTAGCACAAAGTACAGAGGTATAGAGTGCAGTGTTGTAGAATTGCGTAGAATGGTGTAGAGCAGACTAAATTAGAGTAAAATAGAGTGGCGTAGAGGGCAGAGTAGAGTAGCACTGCATAGATTACGGTGGCTTTGAGTGGACTGGCGTAGAGTGGATTGGTGCAGAGCGGAGTAGAGTGCCAAGGCATAGAGCTCAGTGTTGTAGAGTCCATTTTTTTGAGAGATAATGGTAGAGTAGTGTGCATTGGCGTAGAGTAGATTAGAGTGGCGTAAAATGAATCGGCATAGAGTGCAGTTTTGTAGGATGGAGTGGTACAGATAGAATGTATTGGTGTTGACTGCAATGGTGTAGAGTCTAGTGTTACAAAGTAGAGTGGCATAGAGTGGAGTGGCGTTCAGTAGAGTGGTTTAGAGTAGAGTGAAATGTGCAAGACTGGAGAGGTGTAGAGATCAATGTCGAAGAGGGCAGTGGTACAGAGTAGAGAGGCATAGAGTGTTTTGGCATAAAGTAGAGTGGTGCAGAGGGACATAGAGTTAAGTGTCGTAGAGTGGAATGTTAAAATGTAAATTGATACTTGTATAGCGCACTACTCACCCGCAAGGGTCTCAAGGCATTTGTACGAATACCGCTGTGGAACCCATCCTGGCTTTCCCTGTGAGGCGTCCACTCCTGGGCACCCCCAAGGTGGAGGCCAGGCATCCTTAGCATTGTGGGGGCCGTTGTGGAGATTAAGCATGCTATTGCCCAGAGTTGCAGAGTGGGACTCCATGATTGGAATAGGCACCGAGGCGAGAATTATCAGGTCCGTGGAATTTTGAGCCCAAGACCCGCAGAGGCTAGAACTCTGCATCAGGGTCTGCCGCTCTAACCATTGAGCCACACTTCTCCACTGTGGCTCCACTGGAATGGTACAGAGTAGAGTAGAGTGCAGTGACACAGAGTGGAGTGGCTTAGAGTGGAGTGACGTAGAGTGCAGTGGTGTGAAGTGGTGCAGAGTAGCGTATAGTGGAGTGGCATGAAGTGGTGTGGCAGCACACTTCTATTGCAGACAAAACATGTTCAATTGAAATGCCGATAACATTTGCACAGGCATGAAGTTTTACTGATAAAAGTATAGAGCAATCAGACGATAATGTGTGCAAATGGCATTACTTAGTGTAATGATTTGTTTTGATCATATTAAAATATTTGTTTTTACCGCACTTCCGAATATCCTAATTCTGATATATTCTGCTCAGTTAATTTACAGGCATTTAAATTCTGTTGTGTACTAGAAAAAGACTGTCCTTCACAGCAATTGTCGCATAAATCCTCTCACTTTATAGTCAGAGAAAGAAAAGAAAATACCACACTGGAAGACAAAATAGGAAGACAGAGTCTGACATCTGAACTCTGCATTTGAATGCACAGCAAATGTGACAAGATAAGAGCAAGATTTAAAAGTGTGTTTACAGCAAGTGAGTGCTCAGAAGAATACAATAATTAGGCAATGGTCCACAAGAGGGATGAACTCCATCTAGACAGTCTAAAACGAATAATTTCTGCAAATGGAAACAAGCTAATATGGCATACAAACAACAAAACCAATGGCCCCGGCACTGCTCCTCCCTATGGCGTTGGCTCGGCTAGCTGCTGAAAAATAAAATGATGATTGAACATCCTTCTATTTTTCTATTGCTGGCTCTGAGCCAGTGGGGTGATGCTCCTCCACCATAGCAGAGGAGCCGCCCCTGGTTGGGACAGAATTCATGCCTGGTAGACTTGGAATCCAGCGCTTTTGTGCCACATGTTATAGTTGAGGCTAGAACCAATTAGATTTTAGAGTTGCTTGTGTTTTTACAGACACACTGAATGGGAGAGCTTGTCTATTATCTTGGCTTTCGGGAAATGTACTCCTCAGCCATCTCTGGTCCTCAAGTTTTGTCTCACCTGTGCAAGAAGTAAAGTGGACCTCGCATTTCTCCACTGCCTTTTGAGAACCAGACAACCCTATCTAGCCATGAAATATAATACGCCACATTGAAATTATAGGAATCAACAGTTGCCCCAAATATGAAATAATCCACATCTAGAGTTATGTAAAAAGGGACCTTAACAAAAATACAAATGTAGCTATAATCCTAAAACTGGTAGGGAGTATATATCTGATTTTCATTATGACAAGCATCCAAGGGAAACAGTAAACTGGTTAGTCCACAGTAATATTTATAGGCCACACTGGACAGACACATTTTATGCCATTCTTCGCTGTTTAGATTCATGTAATTGTTGGTGCAAAAAACACGCATTTAGGTCAGCCTCTTACAATATGTGCAAAAACCACAGTTGATGGACAGAATGCAGAACAATGTCATACATTCACCCCAGTGCAGAGATCTGTGCCTAAATCCATCGTTTTCTTGCACTGCACACCACCCCAGTTCAGACATGGCCATATACAAATCAGCCTTGCCCATGTGCCTCATGGGAACAGTCCAGCCGGAACTGCCAAGCGATGTCTTTCCTGGACCGGAATCAAGCATCCTAGGACCAGTTTCTGGCTATCAGTAGTCTTCAGCCAAGATAGCTTCACTCCAGTGGTGTGGAGAGCATGGGACCCACGTCTGAGCATACCCATCCCACTCGGGGTGACAAATGCAAAAACCACAGTTGATGGACAGAATGCAGAACAATGTCATACATTCACCCCAGTACAGAGATCTGGGCCTAAATCCATCTTTTTTTTGCACTCCACACCACCCCAGTTCAGACATGGCCATATGCAAATCAGCCTTGACCCTGTGCTTCATGGGAACAGTCCAGCCCGAAATGCCAAGCCATGTCTTTCCTGGACCGGAATCAAGCATCCTAGGACCGGTTTCTGGCTATCAGCCGTCTTCAGCCAGGATAGCTTGACTCCAGTGGTGTGGAGAGCATGGGACTAATAATGGAATTTAACATTGGCCTGCGGCCATGATGGCCGCTCTGAGCTGAAGCTTCTTGATGACCTTGCACACCAGCTTCCGGGCGGGAGCTAAGCTGCGTGTATTCCTACTGAAAATAACTGGACCGCAATCGGAATGCAGGCAGATCAATTGGATCCAACGATCGTCTCGCCCCAATCCTGAGTGGCTGCGATATGTGCCGTTTTCTCCCGGTGGGCCAAGATGGCACCCCAAAAACTACGGGAATGCGCCTGGAGACTGAGAGTGACGAGCCGCATTGTTGCCACTCTCCAATCTTCCAGCTGATGGAGTCCTCGTCCCCCCTGCCCATTTTCCCGAATCACCCACTTTCCGGCAGACTCGCCAGGGGAGGAAAACTCCGCTTTGCAGACCTCACCTGCCTGCACCATGTGAGAGGTACGGGTGCGGCTAGGGAGGGGCAGGGGCCTGCGAATTTACCCTGCGGTTTCCATCGCGGCTGGACCCATTGTGGGGACCATGCCCACAGCCTGGAAGTACACAGACACTGGCTGTGCGATGCTCCACTGCACGGCGAACGCCCCCTCAAATGCTGCTAGACACGCTGCGAGTCCCTATGCTATCACCTGCGGCCCGGTGTATGGCTGCAGATTCACCCTCTCCAAGGTGACTCAGAGCTGGGTTTCCAGAGCTGCTGGTTCTCACCGGCCTCACAGAAGTGTCTTGTAATCCCAGATCATCGCTGCTGCCTGAGAAGGCTACACTGGCTCCCCTTCAGTGGCCTTTCTGAGACCAGGGTCCTGATGTTTCTCCCAGGATTTTTGGCACTGTGCTTTTTAACCAACTTTAGAACTAGTGGCAACTAGAACTAGTCTTTGAGCCATGGAGACTAATAGACTCGACGTGCCTAACTCTAAGATGGCTGCCAAAACCAAACTCCTTCTCCTACCTTACCATCCATGCCAGCGCCTACCACCCGTCTTTGGTTTCTTACCTTCTGATCCCTCCTGATCCTCACTCTTCTCTGGCAGAGCCCTAAACGCATACATGGCCTCTTCCCGGTGGAGCTGCACCAACAGCTATAGGGGAGATTGGCCCTGGCACACCGCTATGGCCGTCACCTACCCAGCCGGATTACGGACATTTGTCTCGTTTTCTTCCCCGCTGCTGTCTACTTCCTGTGGATTACCTGTTGTCCCTGGTCTTTCCTATCCTGACTTTCATGTTCGCTAATTTACTCCTGTATTGTTTATTTATCCATTAATCCATTAATCCATTATGTAACTACTGTGAAACCTTTGTAACTTGTAACTCGCGGTGTCCTTATGTAAAGTGCTCTGATACCTCCGGGTCTAACCAGCGCTATATAAAACTCAAGTGAAACTCAAGTAAATAAGCTTTCCAGGGTTAAGGGACACTGAATGGAAGGAAGCAAGGAGGTGTAGAAACACTTGGGGATCTCTACGGTGGAGAGCAGGTGAGGGACTTAGTAGACCTAGCATATGAAAACATAATCCATGCTAAAGTACTGGGGTCACTCAAACAATTCATGAGCAGAGAGGAAGGAGAGCCCCTGACCTTCACATTCTTAGAGAATATTTTAAATGTAGGTAGGGGAAACACCTAATCACAAGGAAATCTGATATCACTGACAGAAAAATAGTCACAACACTTGGGTATGGACAAGGACCGGGCACTATTACTGTTACAAGTTCCTAAGGCATTAAAAAATGCAAAATTGGAGGAGCAAAGTTAACAGTGATTCGTTTCATGTTTTAGTCATCCTTGGATGGGGTAACTTATCGTTGGGCCTTTGAAATGGAATTTTGATTATTGGAGAACTGAGTTAGCAACCATGATAACTCTCTTGTTTGTTTTAAGTAGGGGTCAATTGATCTGATGGGTCTTGCAGGTTAAGCAGCAACATGAAGTGTAAAAACCTATGCAAAAACAAGGAGAGTTTGTGTAAGAGGAGTGTTAAAAAGAGGGAACAGAGATGACAATCCCATTTCAAGAGACATCCCATTTGCCAAGATGAAGAAACACTGAGGTAGACATGTGGGTGGTGCTATTGTGCTGAGAACTTTAGAAATCCCTTTGAGAAGGATATGTGTTTGAGCTGAAGGGTAATGTACAATGGAAGCCCATTGGGGCCGGCCCTTCAAGGTAGAGTCAGGCAAAAAGGAGAAGGGAGAAACAAGGATTTGTGGTCAGCAACACACTATAGGAGCAGCAACGGCAGAAGATGTTGACTTTTTGCTCTGCGCATTTTCCTAGGGAAAAGTGATACCATTTAGGAGGTGATGTCATCCAGGAAAAAGTGTTTTTTTTTCTAAATACAAAGGATGTAGGCGGAACTAGGAATTAAAACTTCAGGGTTCTTTCTTAATATACAGGATCTTTTGCATCTGTTGGGACTAAAGGCCATGTTCACTGAACTTGATGCCAAGATAATCAGAGGAGGGCTCTATCTCTAAAAGTTCACGACTACTCCGAAAATTCTGGACAGCTCCCAGAGGCGCTTTATAATATCATTCACTTCTAAATGACCCCGAATGCTATTAGCTGCCAAGCAGATATTATGGGAAGACTCAATTGCACTCTTGGTTAGCACACATGACCCCAAGTATCTGTGTCCTTGAACACAATTTTAGTTTTCATAGCTATTCCATTATCGCTCATCTCTAAACTGGAGGCTTTGGTTTTAAAAAGGCCTTTGTGGTGAGGGCAATAATGTGTCAGACCATTTCTAGGTGGACCTTTGTCTCCAGAAGACTTGAAGTGGCAGGGGATGACATCATTTGTAGCAGTAACTTTGTCCAGTGTAGTGTTCTTATCTGCATAGCCATATCTTATAAGCACTAAAGTGCAAGAGCGGAAAATCCTTAGCTTGTTCCTTGGATGCCATTAGCTACTTAAAGAACTATTGGGCAGATTTACAATCACTGTACGCCACTTTTGCGCCAATATTGCGTCGCGGCATAAAGCTAGCGTCATGCTGCAGGGGACTTACAATGTGACGTATCTAGGGAGATGCGTCACGTTGTAAAGCCCTGCTCCACATAAAACCTGCGTCAGGTTTCATGTGGGCGTTCAGGCGCAGGGTGGGCTTTCCGGCTCAGGAACGCCTCGGAAAAGTGCCTGAGTGAAATCTACAAGATTTCACTCAGTCACTTTTCTGACCCCGCTGCATCAAAACCTGCTTGAAGCAGGCGTAAGGTGTGACGCACAATGTGGAAGATAGGCCGGTTTGGCACAGTGCTGGAGTTGCGTCGCGCCAGCAGCACAACTCCAGCACTGCACCAACCTTACGCCGGCAGATGCGACGCGCATCTGCCTATCCTTGTGCCATGGTGCGCCGCATTGTAAATGCTGCGCATCCGTAGTGGTGCAACAATGGCATTGCGTGTCGCACGTTTCTTGGTGCATCCCTGCTGATTTGCAGGGATGCGCCAGGAAACGTAAATCTGCCCCGAAGTACTTATAGCACTCTAAAGTGAAAATCATTCACTCATTTTCCCCTACATGTCTAAATCCTACATAAGAGAGCTCCATGCTCTCTCCTCTGGGACACCATATTTGATGGTAGGTTCTCCTTCTACAAACCACTGTAAAACAGAACATTTGTCCAACTGATACCTCTGAGGCAAAACTACAACTCCCAGAATGCACTGGATATTTAGATCAATGGCCAGAACTTGTGCACAGTGTCCTTCTTTTTTGGGAGTGATCGGCAGTCTTAAGGTATATTGCAATGATCCCATACTTACGGGGAGAGCACAGATGGGCTCTAAGTGCGTGATGCTGACTGTAAATTCCCAATACTCCTCTAATGACTTTGCTTCTCTCTGGGAATGTGAAGCGTATGTGTTCACAAATATACTGTCAACAAAGTAATTGCAATTCCATCTAAAATGAAGTGTAGGGCACAATGTGTTTATTGGTTTCCAGTCACCACTCGTGCAGAGTGGGTGGCCAGGCTGGAACTGGAAGTAAGTGGATGACACATCCTCAAACATGCGCCTTATTCCCAAGGCTGGGCCATTGCCCCACGGGCCAAACCACTTCCTGTCTGAGTCTCTGCTCGGGAATATCATGATTTTATGGCTGTATAAGCGTATTGATCTGTTTGCGGTGAATGTAACTTTGCAAACAATGTAAGAAAGTGCGGTTACTAGGGAGCAGGGTTTATTGGGAAACTGGATAGGTAAATGCAGGAAGTATTTAAAGTGGCAGGCATCAGCATCCCGACAATGGGGCCAGACAGAAAAATAAAAATGCAAATAGTGAAGTAGTACTCCTGTACTTACTCTTTTACGTAAACAGAAAGGCTCCAAAACAGCTCAAATAGAAATTAAATGGTGATATTCAAGGCATATTTGTACACAGTTAGCACAAAATACAAAGTATTGTTCACTCTTCGCACTTCAAGCCATAGGGAGTCATATGGAGGTGGACGAAAGAATTTAGGACTGTGTAGAAGAGTACTCCTGTATTACTACTTCTAGTACTCGTAAATGCTTTTGTGAAATGGCCCCGTAGTCTTTAAGAGACACTATAGAAAGAGATGTCGATGGAGTTGCGGCTCAGGTGCTCTTTTGGTTGAAGAATGACATTACTTGTTACATTACCAGCGTCTGGATACCCTCACAGGTGATATGCAGCGCTTTACAAGTACTGTTTGATTGATTGATTGATTGATTGATTGACTTGAAGGGGTGTTGCCTATCAAAGTTTGACAAGACTTTCAGGTAGTGCAACTAAAGCATGTCCCTGTGTTGGCTTGCACTCTTTAATTCCTGGAACATGCTATTCCTACCAAGTACCTTCAAAACTACAGATTCTCAACATGGAAGAGCGTCATCTTCTTTAACCATTGTTCTTTACATCTTTGCAACCCTTTCAGGGAAATTCACCTAAAAAACTCCTCTATTTATAGATTTTGGCACATTCTGCCGGATGGTCCTGTCTCTAAGTTGACCACTGCCTCCACCAGTATGCTTCAGAAGCCCATTTCTCTTCTCGTTGCCAGTATTAAAGTTATCTCAAGGATTCTTTAGGCTCTGGGCAAAAAAAAATTGACCCCCCCCCCTCTTTGAGACAACTTTGAATCTATTGCCCATTTTCAGTTTATTCAAGCCCTTGTGATGCCAAACAATATTCATTTATAATTTACCCCTTAAGAATTAGGATACAACAGAAGTCAACAGTACCAAAAGATTGAACGGACATTGATAAAAGGCATTCCCTTTTATGCTTGTATTTTGTGTCTTTTGTTGTGCAACAACATTTTGTGTAGAGTTCAGCGTTTAACAAGCCTGTTCTTCCCACTGTATGAAAGACATGATAATAGGGACATGGTAGATGTTTAGCAGATTCGCTCTGTGAGAAATTGGGTTACAGGTTGAGGGGGGTGAAACCTTTCTCAAGCAGCAACCACAATTCTTGTCAAGATGAAGTCAGAAGCAAACACCAAATTAGACTGTGTTCAACCCTCTGGTAGTTTAGCTCAGAGCAGTCAGGCTTAACTCAGAGGCAATGTGTAAAGTATTTATGCAGCAGTTCAAATAGTAATAAAATGAAACCACTACGGAAAAATAATCTCAGAACAAATTACAAAAATAGAGTTGATTTTAATAAATAAAACTAGACCAAAATGACAAAAATGCAATCAGTAGAACAGCAGATATGCAGTTTTATACATTTCAGTGAAAATAGCATCAAAAAGCCCGAACCACCACTCGTGGCTATCTGGTCGTGCGAGACCAGGAGAAAGGCACAAGTTCGGCACACCACGATGGACGAGATGTGGATAAAGGTTAGCTCTCCTGAAAGGTTACCTTCTCAGTTCATTGCAAGGGTGGAGGGGACCATGAGGAGAAGGGAAGGGTCTCGGATAGCATTGCTGTATCGCAAAGAACTGGCCTGGCATCATGGACAGTCGTCGCTGTAGGGCGCATATCCTGTTGTCATCACAGGCCGTTGGACCAGAGCTTCACCAGAGCAGTCAACGCTGTAGCACAAAGGTACAGGCTGATGAAACTTTGCTTTTGCGGGCAGTGAAAGCGACAAGGTTTTTGCGCCAATGGACCCGTTTGTAAAGAGCCCAAAAACTTCAATTTAGCTCCACTGAGGCCACACCAAGGCTCCAGGGCCTGAGGAGCATCACTTGTGAGTCAGGGGCTTGCTCCAGCTGGATCTGTATGCTGGTTCAAGTGGCTGGCTGTCTGTTATGTTCCTGTGGCTCTGAACAGAAGTCCAGCAGACTAGCCCTTGGAGCCACTGGGGGGGGAGTCCTTAGTTCAGCTCCAGTCCCTCTGACTCAGGAGGAGGGCGGTAGGGCAGCAATCCAGCAAGGCAGCAGTCCTGCAAGCAAGCATTAGTCCAGCAGGGCAGCAGTCCAGAAGAGTGGCAGTCCTTTTAGCAGCCCAACAGTCCTTCTTCCTGGCAGAGTCTCCACAGATTCAGATATGTACTGAAGAGTTGGTGTAAGAAGTCCAATATTTATACCAGATGCCTCCTTTCAGGGGCGGCTCTAGGCTCATGGCGGCCCTGGGCAGGGAGCATGGGTAGAGGGCCCCGGAAGAGGGGTCTGGGCGGGGCTGAGCGCGGAGGCCAGTGTAGGGGGGGGGGGCAGGGTGTTTGGAAGCGGACTGGAGCCGGAGGCCGCCAAATCCCTGCCAGGGGCCGCCACGCAAATATGTATCCATCCTCAGAGGATTATTATAATAAGGATATATATTGGCGTGGTGGCCCCTGGGGTTTGGTGGCCCTGTGCAGGTGCACAGCTTGCACATGCCTTAGGCCCTGCTCCTTTGAAGTGGGAGGAGCTTCTAGAGATTTTGCTTTGAAGTGCAAAGGTTTCCTGCCTCCCCTGCCTTGGTTCCAGAGTAACTACAGCTGGTATGCAGCCCTTTGTGTGGAGGTAAGACACAGGCTAGTCATGTGTAAGTAGGCCTGTGCCCAGCTACGCCTGCCTATCCAGCCAGTGATGGCCCATCCAGGTACACCTAAGCTTCCTGTTGAGTGTAGCTGTCTAGGAGGAATACACAATGCTCAACTGTCAGCTACACTCAGTCATAAGACCTAGAGATGGGCTGCAGGCCCTAAATGGCTAAGGCTGGAAAATGCCAACTTTCTAAAAGTAGACTTTTCACAATTGTAATTTAAAATCCAACTTTACTATAAGAGGATTGTTCATGACAACTCAAAAGACACTAAACATTAACTGGTTACCAGTTCCCATTTGGAAGTTACAGCGTATTAAATCTAATAAGGTAATTACAATGTTATCATATGGTAGAGGTAGGCCTTGCATGGGGATATTACCTGGAAAGACTGATTGTTTAGAAAAGAGTCAAACCAGGGCCACACCTTTCCCCAGACCTTATTCTCATATAATCTCTGCAGAAACACTTCATGGGACACTATATCAAAAGATGTGCTTAAGTCTAGTAGAATAAGTGCTGCAGAACCTCCATCATCAGCATTTTGTCACAAGGACTCTGTCACTTTAAGAAGGGCAGAGTCAGTACCATGGGGCAGTCTGTAACCATTCTGCGAGGGTCTAGCAGCTAATACTTCTCTAATATGCCCACAAGAAGGCTACTTACGTGTTTCTACACCACTTTAGCCAAAAAAGGTAGAAGTGAGATGGGTCAATAATATCAGACAGGGAGTGGACTAATCTAGATTTTTTTATAAGTGAGATAATTTTGGCATGTTTCTACATGATAGGCACCACAGCAGTGGACATAGAAAGAGAAGCTAGGCTTACATAGAGGTGGGTGAGGAACTCCTCTGCTTTGTGAATAAGATCTGGTTTCAGCAGATCGTGAGGAGAGCCTTACTTTACTTTACACGTAAACATTTGGTATATTATAACACATTATTATGTATAACTGCAGTTTTGGAATAGTTAAAACCAGGGACTTAAATTAATAGTATTTTAAAAGTCAAACTTATTGAATATTAAACTACTATTTTGAACATGCCACTTTTAGAAAGTTGAGGAAAATGTCCAGATAACTATCTAGAAAACCCGATGCACTGCAATGATCACTCGAAAGAGAGTGTGCTATCTTTTCAACAATTATATGCAAAATTAAATCAGCATTCACAGTAGGTTCAGTAATCCACAAGAAAGTGATCAACATGAAGCAAAAGGAAATATATTCCAAAATCTTCAGACGTTGTTTTGATTCTTATTTATTGTTTTTGGAGATTGTTGTAGGGATTCACAAAATCCAAACAGTAATGCTGAACAGCAGCATCAAAGGTTGAAGTTAAAAATACCAATGCATTTCGGGCTAACAAACACGCCCTTCATCAGGGGAATCTGTAGTATGATAATGCAAACCATTACTCTCCAAGAACAATAAATAAGAAGCAAAACAACGTCTGAAGATTTTGGAATATATTTCCTTTTGTTTCATGTTGATCACTTTCTTGTCGATTTCTGAACCTACTGTGAATGCTGATTTCATTTTGTATATAATTGTTGAAAAGATAGCACACTCTATCGAGTGATCATTGCAGTGCACTGGGTTTTCCAGATAGTTATCTGGACATTTTTCTCATTTATACACTAACGGCTTGCAGGGCGTTTATTTGGTGCACGCTATCAGTTGATTATGATGATTCTTGTAGTGTAATTGCTAAGTTCTTTAAGTTAATTCACTGAGTGCATTACAGCTGCTTTCTTTCATTACTTTTAGAAAGTTGGCATGTTTGTGCCAAGCACTACTAGTAGCACTTTCAGAGAAAATCCCTAGCAGCCTTCTGGGAGGTGTGAATTGCTCTCAAGAAAGAGAACAAACAGGCCTGGCTGGAAGGAGGTCTGACAGGATGGCCTGGGAGAAGTGGACACCAACTGTACTGGCTTCCAAGGGGCAGCCTCTGTAAATCACACCCAGGCCTGACTCTGCCATTGACTAAGAACCCAGAGTGTCAGCAATGCCATTGAGGGGGAATCCTGTCCCAGAACTGGTTTTGCAGGGGGAGCTCATCATTTCCCCAGACACATCTCAGGGTCTGCCTACAGCTCTGTCCCAGGAATGGAAGTTTTGGACATCTTGGATTTGGTTAGCAAGATGACTGTGTGATTGTTCAGTACCAAACTCCTAGGAACTAGGAAGTGTTATAAGAGTGGGTAGGGTTGCCCATGGGAATTTTTGTCCTATTGATCAGGGAGTCTCCCCCACCCGGAAGCTAGTGCCAGGCATAACATTCAGTCCCCTGGCAACCTTCTTCAGAACACCGCTGGACCAGTGGAAAGCAGAATAAGGGCTGCACCTGCTGAACCAAAGGACTGGTACTCGGAAGAAAGACTGAGCCTTCTGTTTTGCCTGTGGTGCAAAGCCCCAAGGGCTGGACGAGATGCCACTTGAACCCAGGATAGAAGAGTGGACTCCAAGGGCTAATTGGATATCCTCCACAACATCTACAAGTAGCCTGCAACAAAGCAGAGCCCTGCTGACCAGTTCCAACTGGGTTTGCCCTGGACGCTGCTGGTGGCTTCATGGCAAGTCCTAACTCATCAAGTGGTACTTAAAAGGTCCTAGACCCACTGGCTGATGTTAGAGTGTAATCTATCCCCCTTCAAGGTTGCAAAATTGGGAACTTAAAAATTTCCCAGAACTTTTTCCCTAAAAATAAAAAGGACCGCCGCCAAACAGCAACCACTGATATTGCATCACAGGTCAGATTCAACTTGCTGGTTTGTCCAGCTGGAAGCAACTCCACTTCCTCAAAAGTTTCTAAGTTTCAACATGGAGGATTTCACCAGCACCAATACGAAGCAGCACTTAGCTGTCGTCAAACCTTCTGTCAGATTCAGCCGACAGCCACCTCACTGACTGGAAAAGCCTCTCTAGTAAAAGTACTAAGTCAGAAGGTACATTTTTCACTAGGAAGAATCTGATCCCTACATCCGACCCATCCTCCATCGTGGTCGTCCCTAACTTTTGACTTTGACCTGGTCTAGTGCAACCAGGTACCCATGGTTGTCCATTTGCACTTTTAGGCCTAAGATAACTCTAAAACTCAAAACAATAAAATCTTCAGTTCCCCAGATGTGAGTTTTGTCATTTGGTGTATATTTACTCAGTAAAACCTATACTATTTTTATGAATTGCAGGGGGATTTTTATTGTGTTATTTTTTCAACCTATTAACTGTTTTGGTACAGATAAATGCTTTACATTTGTTTCCTTTGAGTTAAGCATGACTGCTCTGTGCCACAGTTTCCCAGGACTGAGCTAAGGTTACAATTAACCCCTCCCATGCTCGTGACGGAACCGTTCCGTCACGAGCCTCGGGTGGGCTGTGATGGTGACGGAACGGTTCCGTCACGGCCCTCTCGCCGCGCCTGCGCGGCGCGAATTCCGCGCCTGCGCTAACGTGCTGAAGCGTGGGCGGGGCCGTGACGGAAGCGTTCCGCCACAAGCACAGCTCACCCGCGTGCCGTGACGGAGCGGTTTCGTCACGAGCACAGGACCGCCACGTGGCCCCCCCCACCCCCTTAGCACTGCGGTGTAATAGCCGCCGCAGTGAAGGGGTTAAAGTAACCTTAGGACCTGATACAGAGTTGTGTCATTATTACTTTGTGAGGTCTTGCAACCATGCCAGCGTTTCTCACAGTCCTGCTTGCATATTCAGGAATGTTTAACAATAAGGTGTAAGTCACTACTGCTCATAGAAACAAATGTTTGACTTTGATCACACTAGGGAGACCATCACACTCCCGGTCACTACAGGCAGCATCTACAGATCTGGGCGTTTCACCTACAAATAATTGATTTCGAGTGTCACTCTAATAGTTCAACGGAAGCAAAACAACGTCACAACACGCATAGTTCTACCACACAAAAGTTCAGGACTGGAAACGGCGCATGTGATGACCTTGAGGCGTAGTGGTCAACCTAGATGACCTTGTTGTGCATAAAATAGCATAGCTAATAATTATTCTCAATTTCGTGATTACAGTAAATTCCCTGAGGTCACTAAAAAGTAACCAAGGTTTCTGTCTTGCATAATGCAAATAGACCCCTACATCTCTAGTACCAACTTGTGAAAGGAGACAAACAGTAACCAATCTATGTTTCTGTTTAATTGAAATTCGTGTGAATTGCAGAGGGAAAATGTGTGCTTCTGGCAGTTCCAGATGACCAAATAGGCAAAGTAGACTCAAGCCTATGGGCCCCACTCTTTTTAGGGGCGCCAGGACAACGGATCAAAATAATATTGATCTTGAAAGAAAATTACAATGAAGTTTTCTTAAATGTAAATTGTTTCCAATACATTTTTGTTTAATGACATTAATAATTGTTAATGTGTAAAAAATTGGTTTATTAAAATTATTGGTTGATAAAATTAAAAACGTATTAGGAGATAATTAGCGAGGGGGGGGCCGAGGTTTTGACTGCCCAGGGGCCTCCACAGGGTTTAATCCGGCACTGGTTTCTGGATGTGCAGAGTTCGGAGGAGTAAAGTCTCAAAGCTGCACTTTAAAGCTGAACTAATGCCAGGCTTCGAGAGAAAACTGAGGAATAACTCCCACGTACAGAGTTCGAACTTCACTTTCCATAGCAGATCATTCCATGAAAGGGGAGAGCGGGGGACGCGCATTGTCAGTTGTCACACCGAGCAACCACAGTTCTTCCTCGTGGACTAAATGCACCCCAGAGCATCAAGGCTGCTTTCATTGCAGGTGCAGGCCAGAGTGAATTATCCATCAGCCAGCCTGTAATTGCTTGCAAGATATCCAAGGCAACTGTGGAACAATTTTCGGGAATTTGCTTCCACAGCCATCCGATGATTTTAACATCTGTTTCCTATCTCAGTCTTGCCCATATTTATTCAACTGGCTCCCTTCCAGTTCCTCGGAAACATGGTTTAATTTTGTCAACGATAACTTTAATCAAAACAACGTGCCATAGTAAATGAAAAGAAGCATTGGGCCTATGCAAGAGCTATTGATTTTTCCAATGTGTTTTAGCCACGTTGTACACTACCATGGCTGCTGTTCAGCGTGGTAAAATGTTTCAGCATAAAGGAGAGTGGCCTGGAGTAGGGCAGAGTGGCGTGGAGTGGCGTAGAGTGGCATGGAGTGGCGTAGCATAGAGTGTCGTAGAGTGGGGTATGGTGGAGTGGCGTGGAGTGGCGTAGAGTGGCATGGAGTGGCGTAGCATAGAGTGTCGTAGAGTGGGGTATGTTGGAGTGGCGCGGAGTGGCGTAGAGTGGCATGGAGTGGCGTAGCATAGAGTGTCGTAGAGTGGGGTATGGTGGAGTGGCATGGAGTGGCGTAGAGTGGCATGGAGTGGCGTAGCATAGAGTGTCGTAGAGTGGGGTATGGTGGAGTGGCATGGAGTGGCGTAGAGTGGCATGGAGTGGCGTAGCATAGAGTGTCGTAGAGTGGGGTATGGTGGAGTGGCGTAGAGTGGCATGGAGTGGCGTAGCATAGAGTGTCGTAGAGTGGGGTATGGTGGAGTGGCGTGGAGTGGCGTAGAGTGGCATGGAGTGGCGTAGCATAGAGTGTCGTAGAGTGGGGTATGTTGGAGTGGCGCGGAGTGGCGTAGAGTGGCATGGAGTGGCGTAGCATAGAGTGTCGTAGAGTGGGGTATGGTGGAGTGGGGTGGAGTGGCGTAGAGTGGCATGGAGTGGCGTAGCATAGAGTGTCGTCGAGTGGGGTATGGTGGAGTGGCGTAGAGTGGCATGCAGTGGCGTAGCATAGAGTGTCGTAGAGTGGGGTATGGTGGAGTGGCATGGAGTGGCGTAGAGTGGCATGGAGTGGCGTAGCATAGAGTGTCGTAGAGTGGGGTATGTTGGAGTGGCGCGGAGTGGCGTAGAGTGGCATGGAGTGGCGTAGCATAGAGTGTCGTAGAGTGGGGTATGGTGGAGTGGCGTGGAGTGGCGTAGAGTGGCATGGAGTGGCGTAGCATAGAGTGTCGTAGAGTGGGGTATGGTGGAGTGGCGTGGAGTGGCGTAGAGTGGCATGGAGTGGCGTAGCATAGAGTGTCGTAGAGTGGGGTATGGTGGAGTGGCGTGGAGTGGCGTAGAGTGGCATGGAGTGGCGTAGCATAGAGTGTCGTCGAGTGGGGTATGGTGGAGTGGCGTGGAGTGGCGTAGAGTGGCATGGAGTGGCGTAGCATAGAGTGTCGTAGAGTGGGGTATGTTGGAGTGGCGTGGAGTGGCGTAGAGTGGCATGGAGTGGCGTAGCATAGAGTGTCGTAGAGTGGGGTATGGTGGAGTGGCGTGGAGTGGCGTAGAGTGGCATGTAGTGGCGTAGCATAGAGTGTCGTAGAGTGGGGTATGCTGGAGTGGCGTGGAGTGGCGTAGAGTGGCATGGAGTGGCATAGCATAGAGTGTCGTCGAGTGGGGTATGGTGGAGTGGCGTGGAGTGGCGTAGAGTGGCATGGAGTGGCGTAGCATAGAGTGTCGTAGAGTGGGGTATGGTGGAGTGGCGCGGAGTGGCGTAGAGTGGCATGGAGTGGCGTAGCATAGAGTGTCGTAGAGTGGGGTATGGTGGAGTGGCGTGGAGTGGCGTAGAGTGGCATGGAGTGGCGTAGCATAGAGTGTCGTTGAGTGGGGTATGGTGGAGTGGCGTGGAGTGGCGTAGAGTGGCATGGAGTGGCGTAGCATAGAGTGTCGTAGAGTGAGGTATGGTGGAGTGGCACGGAGTGGCGTAGAGTGGCATGAAGTGGCGTAGCATAGAGTGTCGTTGAGTGGAATTCCGTAAGTGAAGTGCCATAGAGCGGATTGTTACTGAGTCGTAGAATGCAGTGATGTAAATCAGAGTGATGCACAGTAGACTAGAGTGGCCTAGAGTGCAGTGGCATAGAGTGCAATGGCGTGGAGGGGAGTGCTGCAGAGTGGAGTAGAGTGCCATAGAGTGCAGTGGCATAGAATGGTGCAGAGTATAGAGCTGTAGAGTGCAGTGTCATGGATTACAGTGGCATGAAGTAGAGTGGTGCAAAGTAGAGTAGAGTGGCAAAGAGTGTAGTGGTATAGAGTACAGTGGTGCAGAGTAGAGTGCAGTGGTGTACAGTAAAGTGATGCAGAGTTGAGTGGCAAAGAGTTGAGTGGCAGAGAGTGCAGTGTTGCAGAGTAGTGTTGTAGAGTGCAGTGTTGTAGAGTAGAGTGGTGTAGATTGCAGTGGCACAGGTTCAAAGTAGAGTGGTGCAAAATAGAGTGGCATAGCGTACAGTGGTGCAGAACAGAATAGAGTGGCGTAGAGTTCGGTGATGTAGAGAGAGTGCAATTGTGTATAGTAGGGTGGCATAAAGTGCAGTGGCTTAGAGTTGAGTGTTGCAGAGTAGAGTATAGTGGCATAGAGTGGAAATGGAGCAGAATAGATTGGCACAGAGTGCATTGGTTTTCAGTAGAGTGGTGCAGAGAACATTGACGCCGAGTGCAGTGGCATAGAGTACAGTGGCATAGAGTGCAGTGGTGTAGAGTGGAGTGGTACAGCGTAGAGGGCAGTGTTGCAGAGTAGAGTGGCGTGTTGTGACATAGAGCAGAGTGGTGCAGAGTAGAGTAGAATGGCATAGAATGCACTGGGGGGAAGTGGAGTGGCGCAGCATAGATTGTAGTGGCAAAGAGTGGAGTGGCATAGAGTGGATTGGCACATAATGGAGCAGCGTGCAGAGGCAAAGAATAGATTGTTTCATAGTAGGGTGGAGTGGCGTAGAGTGGAGTGGCGCAGGGGAAAGTGGAGTGTTGCTGGGTAGAGTGCAGTGATGTAGAGTGGCGTAGAGTGCAGTGGGTAGAGTAGAGTGGCATATAGTGCAGTACAGTACAGTGGTGCAGATTAGATTAGAGTGGCATAGAGTGTATTGGCATTCATTGCAGTGGTATAGAGTGGAGTGGTACAGAGTACAGTATATTGGAATAGAGTGTGTTGACATACATCTCAGTTGCGTAGAATTCAGTGTTGCATAGTGGAGTGGCGTAGGGTGGAGTGGTGCAAAGTAGAGTAGAGGGGCCTCGAGTGGAGTGGTGTAGAGTGCAGTGGCACAAAGTAGAGTGGCATAGAGTGCAGCAGCATAGAGTGGTGCAGAGTACTGTAGCATAGAGCACAGTGTAGTAGAGTGCAGGAGCAGAGAGTAGAGTGGTGCAAAGTAGAGTTGACTGGCATAGAGTGTAGTGGCGAACAGTGAGTGGTGCATAGTAGAGTAGAGTGTAGTGGCGTGGCATGCTGCAGAATAGAGTGGCATACAGTGCAGTAGCAAAGAGTGCAGTGGCGCAGAATGCAGCAGAGTGTTGTAGAATAGATTGGTGCAGAAAAAATGCAATGAAGTAGAGTGCAATGTCAGAGTGCATTGCCATGGTTTGCAGTGCAGTAGTGTAGGATAGATTGTCATAGTGTGCAGTGGAGTAGAGTAGAGTGGTGCACAGTAGAGTTGCATAGAGCCCAGTGGTGTAGAGTGGAGCGGGGCAGCGTAGATTGCAGTGGCAGAGAGTGCAGTGATGTAGATTGGGGTGGCATAGAGTGGAGTAGCGTGGAGTAGAGTAGAGTGGTGTTAGGGTGCAGTGGTATAGAGTGCAATGGTGTAGAGCAGTTGTTTAAGACTAGAGGGAAGTGGCGTAGTGGTGCAGGGTAGAGTGGTGTGGTGTAAGGCAGTAGTAACTTGTATCAAACAAGGGTTCTCTGTATAAGCAAATAGAAACATGCACCCCTAGGTCAGGGAAAAATACACAATGGAAAAAACAACCTAGGCGGAAGTCTTAGATTGCCTACTCAATGGTCACAAGACAAAAACTAGAAAAGGACAGTTTCCAAAAAATTACGTTTTTATACTGAATAAATTTATTATTAAATAAGACAATTTAAAAATACATATATCAAAAGACAAAATAAAATTGCATTTCAAAAGTATAAATCACAGTAAAAAAACATGAATGATTCCTTTCACAAATAGAAAAAGGTGGTGTGTCAAGTTGTGTGTCGACGCGTTTCGGCGGCCAGCGCCTTTCTCAAGACAGAGGACAACTTTCTAAAAATAGAAACATATTTTAGTACAACATTAAACAAATTTCTAACTTCATATAAATCTTAAAAGTTCACATTCAACTATTTATTATAATATACATACTTTTGGTTAGAACGAGGGAAACTGTGCAGAAAAAGGTTTTGTCCTGTTATTTTAGGCAATATTTATGCTCAGGAAATAGGAGCAAGAATCAATAGTAGCCTCTACTGTAGCTCACATAATCCATATTGTCAACAATGAACAATACTATCCAATGATTTGCCTACAACCATAGCCATCATGAAGTGCAAAGCTCATACCAAAGTCACCGACACTATTTCCTAGGGTAATGACATGGCAGATCGAACAGCTAAACTCACAGCTCAGACTCAAACAGACATACCGACTGATTCGACAAAGACTGAAGTAACTTCACTGACACATTGCATGACAGTTAAGGATCCCACACAAGATGTAATCGACATACAGACACATGCCACTCCAGACGAAATCAAGAAATGGACTGAACAAGGAGGGGTCTAGACAGATCAGGGATGGATGACGAAGGGAAGAGCCACATGGTTCCTCCCCGACTCTATGGTTCAAGTTATCATCAATACAGCACATAGTCCAGCACACTTAGGAGAGAAAGCCATGTTAGACAGCATTCAGAATCTTTGGTTCAACAAGCATTTACGTGCAGCAGCGAAACAGAAAGTGCGTACCTGCATGATCTGTTGCCAGTTCAATCCAGGCAAAGGTATCCCCGTGGAACAAGGTGGATTTCATCCTCCTGACCATCCTTTTGAAGTCCTCCAGATGGATTATATCCAGATGGACAGATGTAGAGGATTCCAGTATGTCCTCGTAGTTGTATGTGCCCTTTCCAGATGGACAGAAGCGTATCCAGTCCCAGATTACACTGCTGTAACCACTGCCAAACAGTTGGTTCGTGAATTTTTCCCGCGATATGGTTTGCCCCGTGTCGTGTACTCTGATAATGGACAGCCATTCTCGTCCGAGCTCATGAAACAGGTATCACTCCTGTTAGGTTACCAGTGGAAGTTCCACTGCGTACGACAACCCGAAGCAGCTGGTTTGGTTGAGCGACACAATCAGACTCTGAAAACACGATTAGCAAAGGTCTGTGCAGAAAAAGGCGTAGATTGGATAGTAGCCCTGCCTGTTGCCCTCTTTTATATGCGAATGGTAGCCCATTCCAGAACCGGATTATCCCCGTATGAAATAGTCTTTGGACATCCCCCAAATATGTGGGGTACGCCTATGCCCCGCAAAATTACTGATGTTGAAAGTACTATGCTGACAGATTACCTAGCTTCCTTGATGTCTGCACTACAATCTTGTCGTTCACAGGTCGCGGCTGCCTTCCCGGACAACACCCAAGTAAAACCGCATGAAATTGTTCCAGGCGATCTTGTCTTCGTGCGCAACTTCGACCGCTCGAGCCCTCTGGAGCCAAGGTGGAAGGAACCCAAACTGGTGTTAATGACGACGAGGACCGCAGTGAAACTGGAAGGACGTAAAGGGTGACTCCACTCAAGCCACATAAAACGCTTTCATGGACTGTGTCCAGAGACTGTAATCAAGGACTGACCCCTTTCAGACATTAACTCTAAACTCCCCCTGCTAGAGAAAATCTGCAACAGGAGTACCGAGCCAAGTTGAGGTCTAGTAAGTCAGACAGCGTTTAATTGTTTAAGTCCCCCTCGGGTGAAGCGGTTAGACAGGTTTCTGACATGTATGAGATAGACCCACATAGTGAGAGAGATAGACAGAAAGTCATGAAAATGAAATACTGTAAAAATCTGCACAGCAGATGTATTATCACGTTGCTTTTTATGTTTTTTCTGAGTCTTACAATTATTGGTATAAGCTGGACCTTACATGTTTTCTTTCCTTCTCATGGTTCACATGTACATCCTTTCTCTAATGACTCCGTAGAGCACATCTTCAGCGACCTGCCCCCACACGAACTGTCCTATCGATTAGCAATGCGCAACAATACATTCATTCGTATGTTACACCATACTCACCAGACCAGCAATGCCACCAATTGCTGGGTATGTGGCCGACTCCCTCCCTATCAGAAATACAAGGGAGCTCTGCCCCTATTTCCCTACCCGTTTACGCATAATGGTTCATGTGGAGCATGGTTTACTTTAATGTCTTCCTTAGACAGTAAGTCCAAAGTTTCCCAAGGCAATTGGATATGGGGAGATCTGAATACAGTTATGAATAGAGCATGTTTCCCAGACAAGGAGGGTCTTCCCCAAAGGACAGGAACCGATCTAGAAAATGAAGTGTATGGATTAGGGAATTTTACACTTAATCTCATGATCCTGAACGTCCAGTCCGAGACTAATGTAGACCTGCCATCTATTACAGTTTTACCAGTAAAAGGTGAATTATGTGTTAGAAAGAATGGTTCAGTACATCTAGGACACAGTGAGTGTAGTACTGTGGTCGAATTCAGTGATAAAGGAAAGTCTACTTTCAAAGTTTCCCGCCATTCCTATTTTATTTGTGGGTCAACAGCTTATGTACGTCTGCCCTTAGATTGGGATGGAACGTGTTATATTGCGTTCCTATTGCCACCTGTTTTCCTAGCCCCACCTGATTATCATCGAAATTCACACCGTGTACATGTGAGACATAAGAGAGACCTTCCTCCCGTTATCGATTATTCTGAGTCAGCATGGGATCAGTATAAGGATTATATTAAAGGATACTTCTGGTTCATAGGTCCTGTCCAGAATAGTAAGATAATACGAAGATTGACCAGAACTCTTGAAGCAGTAGTGAATGAAACTACTTTTGCCCTAGGTAACTTGACTGAAGAGCAGTCTGCTATGAGACTTGTTGTTCTTCAAAATCGCCTTGTCCTTGACGTCATCCTGGCCGATAGGGGCGGGGCTTGTAGAGTCATCGGATCCAGTTGTTGCATTTTCATTCCTAATAATGCACCGTCAGTATACAAAGCCATCACAAGGCTTCATGAGATCGCTCACCTGATTCACCAGAATCCAGGTACCTGGACTTGGTCCGGTTGGTTCTGGAGTGTGATATCCGCCTGGGGATGGAAAGTATTGTCATTCCTAGGAATAATACTGCTTATAGTATTCAGTTGTTGTCTTTGTCTACAATGTGGGCCAGCGATTTGCGGCTTGTGCGCCACAGCTTGTACTCCCCGTCCAAGTCCACGATCCCGTGCTCGAATGAGAAAGGACGAGCAAATGATGTTATACGAACAGATAGATGGTCTCATGAACATAGATATATCCTGAAGGGAACGTAGGGGACAAGGAAGGAATGAGGAAAATCGAATTTTATATGACCAGGTATGTCCCCTATCGTGTACCCCAACGTTCCACGTATGTGCATGACATCCATGCATTTTCCCTCCATGGCCGAAAATGAAGACGCATATGCATTTGCGTCCAACGTTAACATGTCATCTACCAAGTCCTCCAAGAAAGCAACATTAATTTGGTTTCTAGACCCATGTTGTCAACGTCTTTACATGGTGCACTTTTAACGCGAAGCCATGTTTTCCTGGCTCACCCGAGCTGGGCCATGAATTGAGGCTCCGAAGTCTCTTCTGTCTCTGAAAGCTGCCGTTTAGGTATGCATCCCTGACCTCTGCCTTACTTCCTGCCCAGCGAAGCGGTGCCCGGCTCAGCCTGGCCTGCCTGCCAAGACAGTATTTTGCCTACAGTTATCAGCTCAGCCTCCTCGAAAACACATTCCAGTCTAGTGAAATAGGTAAACATATTCCCGGCTACAGAGCAAAGGGCCCTGCCTTCCTGTCTCCATGCAAGTAATTTACTGCACCCGTTACCATGGTAGGCCCATGGCCCCCGCACTCTGCATGAAGATCCGTATGCACGCATTCAGTAATGTATGGCCTCTGCCCGAGAGACCTTTTACTTCAGACGACACATCCTCCTAACATAAGATACCAGATATGCTATAGGTACAGGTCGTTCTGACATCCCAGACACCAGACTCCTCTACTAGTGCTAAAGTCAAAGCCCCCCAGCTCTCCCCAGTTATACGTCATGCTCAGTTGCGCGTGCATCTATGCCAAAAGTTTCTGCTGATCCTGCAAACTTTTCTCTAAGCATCCACCCACTTGTGACGTTTCTTGTGACGTTTCTCTGACATGTTAAGTGCACGCCCACGTGTACGCCTTCTTACACGCCTCCTGTTACGCACATGTGTTCTTATCTCCTTCTTTTCACTTGTCACGCCTACTGTATTCAATGCAATTATACTGTTTTACTATATATAATGTGTGATGTTAATAAAATGTTGAATGTCCCTTCCTGAACCTTAGTGGTGATGGAACCCGATGTCCCATGCCTCGAGGCATTTCATTAAAGCCCGTATGACTCAGATACCACGGACTCTGCCTCTCATTTGATTGAGCTATCCTTATTGTTATTTAATGTATTGAAAAATAGTCCGGTAATTTTATTTACCACAATTTGATTATCTGGAAGAAACAGAATTGTGTCCAAAAATAACGTACCTAATCTAACCAGTATTTAATTCTTATGTGTAGCTGGTATCGATATATATTCCACTCTTTAACTCAATGCAGGATAAATGGGTTAGCCTGTGAGGAATATAAGAAAAGAGAAATAATCTGAGGATAACACGCTGCTTTACTGTTTCTCAGTCTGTACACATTTATCTGGTATAAGCGACTAGTTTACTCGATATTAAAAACAATGTTGCTTCGCCTCCACGGGATATGACGAGTTAGAAAAAGGGCCTCATAATTTAGAGACAGCACCTGTGCCAGAAACATGTATAGAGAACACAGTTCAATATTTTCTGTGTTGATAAAATTAGATTCCATACAAGCAGAGTTGGGGCTAATCTTACCTAATTGTATAAATCACTATTGATTGGTTCTTTAAACAGCGGCTGATGAAAACTTCTGGAGTCGTGTTGATTAATTTGTATATCGGATTGTTACGATCGCAGTCTGGCGTAAAAATCGGCATTAGACTAGAAAGGAACAAAGGTTTTGTTATGGTGTTCCTTTACAACGTATTTTCGTATTTGGTGTAGAGCAGACTAAATCAGAGTAAAATAGAGTGGCGTAGAGGGCAGAGTAGAGTAGCACTGCATAGATTATGGTGGCTTTGAGTGGACTGGCGTAGAGTGGATTGGTGCAGAGCGGAGTAGAGTGCCAAGGCATAGAGCTCAGTGTTGTAGAGTCAGTTTTTTTGAGAGATAATGGTAGAGTAGTATGCATTGGCGTAGAGTAGATTAGAGTGGAGTAAAATGAATCAGCATAGAGTGCAGTTTTGTAGGATGGAGTGGTACAGATAGAATGTATTGGTGTTGACTGCAATGGTGTAGAGTCTAGTGTTACAGAGTAGAGTGGCATAGAGTGGAGTGGCGTTCAGTAGAGTTGTGTAGAGTAGAGTGAAATGTGCAAGACTGGAGAGGTGTAGAGATCAATGGCAAAGAGGGCAGTGGTGCAGAGTAGAGAGGCATAGAGTGATTTGGCATAAAGTAGAGTGGTGCAGAGAGGCATAGAGTTAAGTGTCGTAGAGTGGAATGGTACAGAGTAGAGTAGAGTGCAGTGACACAGAGTGGAGTGGCTTAGAGTGGAGTGACTTAGAGTGCAGTGGTGTGAAGTGGTGCAGAGTAGTGTATAGTGGAGTGGCATGAAGTGGTGTGGCAGCACACTTCTATTGCAGACAAAACATGTTCAATTGAAATGCCCATAACATTTGCATAGGCATGAAGTTTTACTGATAAAAGTATAGAGCAATCACACGATAATGTGTGGAAATGGCATCACTTAGTGTAAAGATTTCTTTTGATCATATTAAAATATTTGTTTTCACCGCACTTCCGAATCTCCTAATTCTGATATATTCTGCACAGTTAATTTACAGGCATTTAAATTCTGTTGTGTGCTAGAAAAAAACTGTCCTTCACAGCAAGATTGTCACATAAATCCACTCACTTTATAGTCAGATAAAGAAAAGAAAATACCATATTGGAAGACAAAATAGGAAGACAGAGCCTGCCATCTGAACTCTGCATTTGAATGCACAGCAAATGTGACAAGATAAGAGCAAGATTTAAAAGTGTGTTTACTGCAAGTGAGTGCTAGGAAGAATACAATAATTAGACAATGGTCCACAAGAGGGATAACCTCCATCTAGACAGTCTAAAACAAATAATGTCTGCAAATGGAAACAAGCTAATATGGCATCCAACAACAAAACCAATGGCCCCGGCACTGCCCCTCCCTATGGCGTTGGCTCGGCTAGCAGCTGAAAAATAAAATGATGATAGAACATCCTTCTATTTTCTATTGCTGGCTCTGACCCAGTGGGGTGATGCTCCCTCGCCAATGCAGAGGAGCCGCCCCTGGTTGGGACAGAATTCATGCCTGGTAGACTTGGAATCCAGCGGTTTTGTGCCACATGTTATAGTTGAGGCTAGAACCAATTAGATTTTAGAGTTGCTTATGTTTTTACAGACACACTGCAATGGGAGAGCTTGTCTATTATCTTGGCTTTCGGGAAATGTACTCCTCAGCCATCTCTGGTCCTCAAGTTTTGTCTCACCTGTGCAAGAAGTAAAGTGGACCTCACATTTCTCCACTGCCTTTTGAGAACCAGACAACCCTATCTAGCCATGAAATATAATAAGCCACATTGAAATTATAGGAATCGAAAGTTGCCCCAAATATGAAATGATCCCCATCTAGAGTTATGTAAAAAGGGACTTTAACAAAAATACAAATGTAGCTATAATCCTAAAACTGGTAGGGAGTATATATCTGATTTTCATTATGACAAGCATCAAAGGGAAACAGTAAACTGGTTAGTCCACAGTGATATTTATAGGACACACTGGACAGACACATTTTATGCCATTCTTCGCTGTTTAGATTCATGTAATTGTTGGCGCAAAAAACACGCATTTAGGTCAGCCTCTTACAATATGTGCAAAAACCACAGTTGATGGACAGAATGCAGAACAATGCCATACATTCACCCCAGTACAGAGATCTGGGCCTAAATCCACCATTTATTTTGCACTCCACATCACCCCAGTTCAGACATGGCCATATGCAAATCAGCCTTGACCCTGTGCCTCATGGGAACAGTCCAGCCCTAACTGCCAAGCCATGTTTTTCCTGGACCGGAATCAAGCATCCTAGGACCGGTTTCTGGCTATCAGCCGTCTTCAGCCAGGGTAGCTTGACTCCAGTGGTGTGGAGAGCATGGGACTCACGTCTGAGCATACCTATCCCACTCGGGGTGACAAATTCAAAAAACACAGTTGATGGACAGAATGCAGAACAATGTCATACATTCACCCCAGTACAGAGATCTGGGCCTAAATCCATCGTTTTATTGCACTCCACACCACCCCAGTTCAGACATGGCCATATGCAAATCAGCCTTGACCCTGTGCCTCATGGGAACAGTCCAGCCCGAACTGCCAAGCCATGTCTTTCCTGGACCGGAATCAAGCATCCTAGGACCGGTTTCTGGCTATCAGCCGTCTTCAGCCAGGATAGCTTGACTCCAGTGGTGTGGAGAGCATGGGACTCATGTCTGAGCATACCCATCCCACTCGGGGTGTCAAATGCAAAAACCACAGTTGATGGACAGAATGCAGAACAATGTTATACATTCACCCCAGTACAGAGATCTGGGCCTAAATCCATCCAACATATATAATAGCTATTGCCTGATATTTAAACAGGAAGTTCAGCTATTATATATTTCACAGGTTATTAAAAGAGAATAACACTGTCAAAAATCTGCTGGTGGGAGTTAGTTTATCTATACAATCATATTTTGGATTAGAACAATGATATCAATTTAACTTAGAAATGTGCAGGAATATTGAGCAACGGGCGAAAGTTGAAAATTGCATTTTCTTGTTGGAACTCCAGAGCCATGATTAAAGGGGTGATTGTTTTACAATTTATTAAAATAACCCATGTTTTTCCCGTGTCCTTAATCCTTGCCAAAGAGAAATGTGGTGAAACTCAGTTGTGGGTCAATAGAACAGTTCTCTAGATTAGACTGAGGATGCTCTGTTTCTCTAGTCTTCTCTGTATTCTGTGTGGAGAACTGTTTGATGTAACCATTAAACTTCTCACATAATTTAGTGTTTAAAATAAAGAAAATGATGGAAAAAGGGAATATTGACTAAATGTTTACAAACATAACAAAATCTTCCATTAACCTTAACATGTAACACATCATGTTGTTGTCAGTCACATTAATGTGTTTGCAAATATCTGCTGGGAACAGGCTATACTTTGTCAAAATGGGTCTTAGTAGCATAAACGGAGTCACCATTTGTAGTATGTTTCTCAGAGATGTAAATCGTAAATCATACGTTCTTATATAGCGCCTTTTTTATTTATTTATTTGTGTATTTTGTAAAGCGCAACAGCTGCCCCAACGGGGCGTCCCGGCGCTGATAAATCATGGAACTTAGAGGCTAGGCACCAAAGGGGCATTATATGGGGAAGAGATGTGTTTTCAGGGACTTTCGGAATGCTAACAGACCTCGAAAGTTTTCCCTCCGGCGCGAGTACCTTTAAATCTAGGGGTTTCCAGCAGAAATAGGGAATTTGAGCGTAATGTCCTGGTGTTGACATACGGTCTCAGAGTGCTTTTCAGATGGGCCGAGCCTTTGCCCTTGGAGGCCCGGAAAGCCAGGGTCATGGCCTTAAAAATACATCTCTTGGAAATGGGGAGCCAGTGGAGTTTACGGAGGTGTGGGGAGGTGTGGGCAGGAATTCTCTCCACCAGCCGAGCAGCAGCAGCTCTGGTCGGCATAGTCCTTCGTACCACATTTTTGATAACGCACAGAGACTCCATACACCATCATGGAGGACGTTCCGGGTCTAAGCTTTAATGAGGACACCATAGCCGAGGCATTGAGAACAACGCCATCTATACTAACCAACCCTCCGGTCTCCACATCCAGTACATCATCAGATGAATGGACGACCCTGACTGAAATGAAAAAAGAACTTATAAGAATAACGATCCACGGGGTCATGATGACGGAATACCTGAGGAGTAACATAGCCCCACAGGGCCTAATTGTTAACATAGTCCCAAGATTATTTTTGGAAGACAAACGCTTTAAAGTGGATTGGTGCCAGGTATCCTGGAAATGTACAAAGGATCTACTATTCCTGATCAGTCAAACAGCAAAACGCCTGTCTGACGCCTTGTTGGAAAAGATATCAGCCCTGGAGGCCTCCATGAAAAACGCAACTTCCAAGAACAACAAGACGGCATTCACCACCAAGCTGAGTGAAATTAATCAGGAAATGTCTGACCACCATGACTTCTTATTAAAACAAAAAACTACCAAACTCGAGAAAGACATTGCCAAGTTTGAAAAAGAAAAAGTCTATCCCTATCTCAAGGACGGTTACAAAGGGAAGAAGAATACTTATTCGTCCGATGAGAACTCAGGCAGTGATCAGAGACGGGGATCGACAAGCAGCGACTCGAGCGGGGGATATCCTGCTAGGAATTCACGAGCCCCTCAACGCGCTTGGCAACAAGGGTACCAACAAGGCCCAGTCTTCCACGGTCCTCCTCACATGACACCAGCTTGGCAATATCCCTTTTTCCCGCAAGGCCCGCCACAATTTTACCCCCTCAATCCGCCACCTTTTCAAGGCAGAGGTTGGGGCAGAGGAAGAGGGCGAAAGCGAGGCGGGCAAAAAGGAGTGCAGTGGCAGGACCAACCGCCAACGTCAACCTCAATGGAAACCAGGAGTGTAGCAGCCAGGGGGAGACGAGTCTGATCGTTAACCTGTCAAAGAATGTAGGTGACAGTTGTCTAATACTACTCATTACAGACCACTGATGGAAGATCCTACGAAACGGCTAATGGCTACCATCACTAGCCTCGTCATTGAAGCCGAGACCAATGAATGGATCAGCAAGAAGGAAGCTGAGTTCCTAGTGACTACGGATCCAATCATTCCGTATTTTTACACCCTCCCCAAGATTCACAAGGGCACGACTCCAGTCCCGGGGAGACCGATTGTCTCAGGCATCCGATCTTTGCTAGAACCTTTGTCCCAATTTTGTGACGCATTATTCCAACCCTTGGTGAAACAGATTCCGTCATATTTACAGGATACCAGAGACGTCCTACGTCTGATCAATGACATCGATGGGAGGGAAGACGTGGATCTACTCCTGACTTTAGACGTAGAGGCGCTGTACACCAACATTCCGCAGCAAGCCACACTAGAAGCTGTGGACTCACTGATGCGACAAGAAGAATGGACCTCTCCTACTCCTATTGCCTTTATCATGGAGCTGGCACACGTAGCCCTGACTGAGAATTTTTTCCGATATGAATCACAACTGTATCATCAGGTCAGCGGGACCTCAATGGGTTCGACATTTGCCCCCAGCCTGGCGTGTATTTATATGGCCTCTTTTGAAAAGTACCACATCTACCCTCCAGAACAAAACCCCTTCCGAGATAACCTTACACTCTGGCGTCGATACATCGATGATATTTTGATTTTCTGGAAAGGTGACCGGGCTAGCTGTGAGGCCTTCTGTCTATGGATCAACCAACAGAACCCCTTCTTAAAATTTACGAGTACTATCTCTGAGACATCCATACTTTTCCTAGACCTGACAATCCAATTGGGTCCATCAACAATCACTACCACCTTGTATAAGAAGAAAACGGACAGGAACAGTTTGCTCCTATATAATAGTCACCATACGAGAGCACTGAGGGAGAACTTACCCTTCGGGCAATTTCTCTGTATACGGAGAAACTGCAGTTCTGTCCAGGACTACAAAACCGAAGCAAGTATCCTACAACACAAGCTCCAAGATAGGGGCTACCCTACACGGCTACTGAAGACATCATGCAAACGAGCACTTAATAACAACAGAGAGTCCTTGCTGGAAGTCCACACCAAGGAAAAGGAAGATGTAATTACATGTGTCACGTCCTGCACCAAGCACTCGACGTTCATTAAAAAGATTGTGAACTCACATTGGGGGATTCTCAATACAGCTGGTATGGAATTACCTCGTCCGCGGTTCGCATTCAGGAGGACGGCGAATCTCAAAGACACCCTGATTCACACCCGCCCTAAGAAATCAAGCATACGACCGGTTAATACCTTGTGGGACCTTCCACCGGTCACTGGACACTACCGCTGTGGATCATGTGTAGTCTGCCCCCAAACAATCCAAGGCAAAACCATTGAGCTGCCCAGGAACTTCATTTGGAACATCAATAGACACACTAATTGCAATAGCTCACGTTGTATTTATGTACTCACATGCCCCTGTAAGATGGTCTACATTGGGATGACGATGCGCCCTGTGAAACTACGCATCATGGAGCATAACAGCAATATCCGATGTCACAAGACTCACACCAAACTATATGAGCACTGTAGACAACAAAATCATGTGGCTGAGAACTTGAAATGGACTGTCCTGGAATGCCATCCCTCAATAAACCAACAGGCCCTCTTCAAAATGGAACAAAGATGGGTTCATCGCCTACATACTGATGAATCTGGCCTTAATGATGCGGTGCCCTGGACTATGCTGGCCAGATAATATCTTCCATGAGGTAGTTACTCGTCCCTGGAAGACATTAATTGTAATCTATAGGTATCTGGCTCCCAGACCCATTCTGAGATGGCGCCCACTATTACAAGCCAATATATTCATTGTAATCTTTAATTTCCACTGCCCATTATGAACGCCGAGTTTACTGTAACATTGAGACACTCGGTGTCTAACCCGTTCCAAGATGGCGCCCAATGTCAAAAGGCGACACTAATGGGGAAATCATTTCTTTCTATGCCCCTGTGTGTGCTGCGTCTCCTAGCAATCACTACGGGACACGCCCCCCACGGCGCCCGCGCGACCGGCTATGTTTAGCGGCTGGGAGACAGTCCGCTTCAACCGGCGATCCTGCGGCAGAACCGATGTGGGCGGGGTAGGTGATGCACGCCTTGCCAGCAGCTAGCCAGGTAAGGTAGGCTTAACCTACACGATCGCCACGAGTATTACGGGCTGGAACCTGCAAAAAGGGTAAGCTCCACCGTTCCCCACGTTGCTGACGAGCGGTACACTTGCTTTGTTTCTAGGTAACAACCGCATAGCACTGGCCCCACCAGGTCAGCCGGTGAGACATCCGACCAGGGACTGCGGGTAAGCGCCGCGTTTCCGCTATGAGCATCATGTTCATGACTTGCCTGTCACCCGGTGAATTTCACCATAAGCGTTATCACAGTATTTAGTATGACCGATGCCTTCCTGTACATAACCAGTTGTTTTAGTGGTACCGTGTAATTTTAATTTTAATTGTTGGTGTGTAGGAACACACCATTGATACCTGCATGACACACGATTGTGTCACCCAGTCGGGTTTGGCACGCTGCCTAGTTGTGATCAGACATAATGCTTGCCAACTGCGGATTACCAATGGCGCTTGTTGGCAGGACATTTTTTCACTTCAATTCGATTAGCTTTACACTCCCCTATACCCTCTCTAACACAAGTGTGATAAACCCACAGGGGTTGGGACCCCCTATAATACACAACGATTTGCATGCTATTGTCACATGCAATAATGTCTCGGGTTGATTAACCCACGATTGACTGTACCCTTGTTTTGTTTCCTTCTCTAGTCCCAGGGAGGGCCTCAATGAAGGGTTGATTCTGCGACACTTCACAGGTCGTATACCTGATTCCTTAATTACTGGGGAATCCATGAGCAATTTTATGAGCACTTGGTCCTGATGAATTGCCTTAGAGGTAAGAAACATGTCGACCACACCCGGACTGAGGGTTGAATAAGGCCTGACTACCCTAACCGTCACGCCTTGATACCCCTCACCTTTTCACGGTTTTTAACAAGGCAGTGAGCCATGCTATTAAAGGTCCCCCTATTGGACTCTACTGACCTTTTTTAATCTCACTCACGCTCACCTATTGCACTCCCTAGGTCCCTCACACACATGCACTCATTGGCTAAAGGAATAAAAGATCTCCGCTAAAGTGCAGCACCCTGGTGCTGCCCGACGGGCATTGCATCGCCAGCCTGCCGAAGGAGCAGGATAGCCAATGATGACACTGGACAATCATCGGGTGGGGTGACAGTAGTCATCCAGCCTTTGACTTGTGTGAGGCATCCTTGATTCCGATAAGGGACTCCCACTGTCCCTGTACTATCACACCTTTTATGAGAGAGGTTCTAATGAGTTAATCTAGTCAAATCCTTTCTGGGGAACTCTGTACAATCTTTTTTGCTTTCTATGTTATAGGACATGTACATTGGACCCCGTTAAAAATTGTCCAACCCCTGTTCCCCCTCTTTGATTTAATAAGAGATGTGATGTCTGACAGGAATTCTCTCCACCAGCCGAGCAGCAGTATTCTGGACAGTCTGTAGCTTGTGGCATAGGCCTGCTGTGATGCCAAGGTATAGTGCGTTGGCGTAGTCCAGGTGAGATATTATCAGGGCTTGTACCACAGTTTTACGGCAGTCCATCGGCAGGTAGTTGATGAGCCGTCTAATTGTCTTGATCTTAGCAAAACAGGATGCTGCTACTGTTTGAACCTGGGCGTTAAAACTGAGATGATTATCCCAGCGCACTCCCAGGTTTCTCACCGAGTCTTTAGGCGTGGGGGCATGGCTGAGATCATCCGGCCACCATAAATTAGAATCAAGAGGGGATGATGAGTTAAAAAACAGAATCTCTGTCTTTCCAGCGTTAAGTCGGAGGGAATTGGAGTCCATCCAGCTTGAGATGTCTCTTAGACAGTTTTTCAATGGGTCGAAGGCAGAGGCAGTGGGGGTATCAAAAGTGAAGAGTAACTGAATGTCGTCAGCGTAGGAGGTGGATTTAATCCCAGTTTGCGCAATCAGTTTAGCCAAGGGGGAGAAGTAAACATTGAACAAGAGCGGGCTCAGGGAGGAGCCCTGTGGAACTCCCCATTTAAGTGGTCTAGAGGTGGAGGTGTAGGGAGGGGTGTATACCTGCTGAGTACGGTCACCCAGGTAGGAAGAGAGCCATCTCAACACTGTACCGCCGATACCCAGGTCTCCCAGCCTTCTCAGCAGGATCTTATGAGAGACGGTGTCAAATGCTGCTGAGAGATCCAGCAGCACTAACACCACCCTCGACCCTCGATCCAGCGTCCATCTCACCGAGTCAGCCATTTCGACAAGGGCCGACTCCGTGCTGTGGCCCGATCGAAAGCCGTGCTGAGAGTCATGCAGGAGCCCATGGGATTCGATGTAGTTGGCAAGCTGGGCGTGCACCAGTTTTTCCAGGATCTTAGCTGGGGCAGGCAGGAGAGAGATGGGCCTGTAGTTACTAGGGTTATCTGGGTCAAGATCAGGTTTCTTAAGGATGGGGACTAGGGACGCATGCTTCCATTTTGCGGGAAAAATGCCCGTTCTCATGGATTCGTTCCAGATATGGTTAAGGAATGGATTGAGCAGGGGTGCCAGTTTTCTATATTGTTTGGCTGGCAAAGGGTCCTTGGGGGAGCCAGATTTAAAGTTGAGTAATTCTACCAGTGTGTCAGCCTCAGAGATATCTGCAAATTCTAGCAATGAGGGTGACTGTAGCGGGTACGTAGTAGATTCCTCAACCGACCCTTCACTACTGGTGATGGGAAAGGAGGAGTAAATAGCCTGGATTTTTTCCTCAAAGAATTGTGAAAGTTTATCACACAGAGACTGGGAGGCTGGTTGAGTTCGAGTCAGAGCGCTGGGGTCCGTGAAGGATCTGACTATGTTGAAAATCTCCCTGGCGCCGTTACTGGCATGTTTAATTCTGGAAGCCAGGAAGTCCCTTTTATGATCCTCAATCATTCTGCGGTATTCTTTGAGAGCTGTTTTATAGGTGATTTTACTGTCAAGGGAATAGTTCTGCCTCCAGGAGCGTTCGAGGGCTTTGCATGATGCCTTTTTCTGGCGAAGCATGTCAGAGTACCAGGGTGCGGATGGTGTGGCCCTGTAGGTTTTGATGGGTTTGAGAGGGGCCATTGCCTCTAGGGCTTGGCCGATCCAGGCGTCGAAATGGTCAATATCACCATCCGGATCAGATGATGGGGAGGGTAGAAAATTATTTTGGTGTTCCTGGAGCGTTTCAAGGGTGATACGACTCCAGTTTCTGCCTGATACTTTGGGGGCGATGGTAGGTCTGATAGAGCGGGAGATGACGATCTCAAAAGGGATGAGAAAGTGGTCTGACCAGGTGACCGGGATGGGAGAGGCTACCAGAATGCTAGGTAGGTTGGAACAAATCAGGTCAAGGGTATGTCCTGCTTTGTGAGTGGGGGAATCTATTTTTTGCTCTAGATTGCAGGTCGCCAGTGTAGAAATAAAATTATTGCTGTGCGAGCATGATTCATCGTTTACGTGAAGGTTAAAATCTCCTAAAGCAGTGAAGTTGGTGTAGCGAGTGCTAAGCTGGATGATGTAATCCGTCAAGGCCGGCAGGTAGGAGAGGTTGGAATGGGGAGGGCGGTAGATAAGTATTCCAGAGCAGGAGGTGGACGAGGAAAAATGGATAGTAAAAGGTAGACCCTCTATGCAGTCAATAGGGTCATATGTAGGGAAGGAAGCCGTCCATTTGGATTTATGGATTAAGGCAACACCACCCCCCTGTTTACCGTTTGGTCTATTGGCGCAGGCGATGCTGTAGCCGTCCGGTAAGGCAAGAGTAATGGAGGGGTTAGTGGTCTCATTCAACCAGGTTTCAGTTAAGAAAAGCAGATCCCAGTTGTTGTCCTGGAGGGACTGCCAGATGTCGATAGCATGTTTGTTCAGAGACCTGCAGTTAATCAGTGCCGCTCTGAGGGCGAGAGAAGGGTCGGCTCCATGAGAGGAAGCAGAGCACCGAGCGAGGGCCGGGCCAAGAGTTGAGTCCAGAGAGGGTAGCCTTTCACCATAAGGTCTCAAGGCGCTTGCTTTGGGAACCCGTCCTGGCTTTTCCCTGCGAGATAACCCCTACTGGGCATCCCCAAGGTGAAAGCCAGGCATCCCGCCGCGGGGGGCCGTAGTGGAGATTAAGCAAGCTATTGCCCAGAGTTGCAGAGTGTGAACCCACGATTCGAGTAGGCACCGAGGCAAGAATTATCGAGTCCGTGAACATTTTGAGCTCAAGACCCTGCCGCATCGGGAATTGATCCCTGAGCCCGGGTCTGACCTCTGCGTCCGGGTCTGCCTCCTCTAACTGGTGAGCCACACTTCTCCACACATGTCGCTCTAGAACCTACAGAGAAGATCTTCTCTTCAAAGTCCCATTTTCATCTCATTTTCCATACATGGGACAGGCCAAGAGTGAACATGCAGAAAGATCTTTATTCTGTTGTTGTTTGAAAACAAATTAACTTGACCTTTTCCTGCTCTTTTCATAGTTAACAATTCTTTTGTCTTAACCACTTCCCCATTTTTTCCTATTTTTGGTATACATTTTATGCTAGCCCACTAGCAGTCGGTCATGGGAGTGCTGCCGGACGGTGATGTGGGAAGGGGGAGGGGCAGTAAACTATGAATTACGGCCGATTACCGGTAAGTAAATCTAAAAATAAATAAAACGAATTTCGTTGCGTGCACTGCATCGCCAAATGTGATGCAGTGTGGGCAACAAAATTAATACGCGACGACTTACCTGTAATCGGCCGTAATTCAAGGTTTACTACCCCCCTCCCTGCCCTTCCCCCTCCCCACGTGACCATCCCGACATCACTCCCACGAAAGACTAAGCTAGCCTTAAAATGCCTCCAATTACCTCACCCTTCCCATTTTCTGCTAATAATTCACAGATGTCAGAGAGAAATTCCATACTCTTGTTAGCTTTAAGAACAGAATTGCTCTCACCTGATGACTCTCAGGGCTGATTTCCAAATGTGCCTTTCAGCTGCTAAAAATCGCATTATTGAAAAACCATTCCAGTCATTTGATTTTGATCTCATGTGTAATTTCCTTGATATGTCTGGCATCAAAGACGGAACCTAACAACCCACACAAAAGAGCCTAGTTAAATAAACCCACACCTTGAGTGATATTAGATAGGTGTAGTGCCAAATGCACTCATATGTATTGGGTCCACGTGATGCTCTTTGACTACCATAGTTTTAATTGACTACAAGTGTTTTAATCTTCTCTGTCTTTAACGTACAACATACATTTTTCTGCACTTGCATTTTAACTTGTGGTTTCACTTTGTGTCTCCTTATTATAGCTTCACAGTAGGAGAGTTACCACAGAGTAAAACGGGCTTGCCTGCAACAGAACGTGTGGGACGTGTGTTTTAAAGCGTGAGAGTAAATTTTTTGTGGAATGTGCTTCTCTGTCTCGGTGTATGTTGCTGTAGGCAGTGGTGCACAAATGTGCATTATGTTGTACATTGTTCTATGAAGTTTTACCTATGGGCTTTAACGTACCCTAAGTCCATCTTGAATTGTGACTCTGGCTTGAGCTCCGCACACACAAGCAGGCCCCCAGGTTTCTCACGGTTATTTAGGGTATTCAAGTTCAAGATTGCTACCTCTTTGAGGTTGTTTTCTGTACTTTGGGAGATGTTTTCTACTTTCTCTGGCTCACTAAGATAAGGAGGTGGAGCGCGAGGAAAATATGTGACAAATCCTCTGCCTTGGAATGTGTGCAGTAGCCTGGCCAGCACCAGTCAGTTTCCTTTCTGTAGAGGGTGTCTTCTCGAAAACTCCTTGTGCATTGAGAATATTATTAAAACTGTGAATTTTTGGCTCGTAAACTGAATTTCTCCTGAGAGATGGATGCATCTGTTAAGTGCTACATTTCCCTGATTGATGAGTCTCTTGACCCCAGGACTGTAATATGGAATCACCCAGTATTGCGTGGTCTAAGATGAAGATATTGCAGCCCGAGAGGTATTTTCTATGATTATTGGTATTGAGATATATGTATAGATATACATTTATTTCTACATGTGTTTTTGTCTGTGTGCTGAGTAACCAGCCTGTGAAGTAATTTTATTCATTGGCTCTTGTTCATTGGCATTATCTGATGTATTCTGTATATATATTTTATATGCTTCCATTCTCTGTTTACATGCTCCACATATTTGAGTCTTTCATGTGTTAGTGCTTATTTCTTGCATTTGATTACTTGCATTTGACAGTGATTGTGTCTTGCATTTGACATCCATTATCATTATCTGCTGAGGTCTTGCTCCCTTTCATTTCACTTGTGAATGTTTCATTATTATCTGATTCGTAAGTGCTTATTATCTGCATGATTTTTACCATAATTATCTGCTTGTGTTTTATATTATTTGCTTGCACATATATATAAGTATATTTACATTTGAATGCTCTTTTAATTTGACACCTGGGAAAGCCTTTCTGTTAGAGAGTGTTGCACTGATAAAGCCCCACGCTTTATTCAGAAACAAATACATGTTCCTTTGCTTGTATCCTCACGCTTGAAGAATTCCACAACTGCTTTTAGCTTTTTCCTCCTGTGAAGGGGGCAGCTTCTTGAGTGCACTTGCCATCCACATACTCCAGTGTGTAGTGACATTGTACGTCAGACAGTGGAAAATCTGGACCAGACTACAGTAAGCGTCCTGACCTAAACACTGTGAAAGAGATATTCTCTTCCATAAGCTTCATACATAATATAGACTTCATGAATTAATGTAGCCAAAGTTAAATATTTCTCTTTCATTTCTGTGTTTGTCAGATAATATATTTATTGTTGATTTAGATAAAGGTGCCTGTGTCTCCAAGGGGAGATTACCCATGTGCCTTAGTTCATGAAAGAGGCGAATGGGGCCCAAAACACTGAGCACTTAAGTATTTACTTATAGGGAGAAGGGTTAGATATAGTATAGGCAAAACTGGGAAGAGGATGGAGGAAAAGGTAGAGAAATAGGGTAAGGCACAATGGGATAAGATGATAGGGGAGCACAGAATATGGCAAAATTTAAAAACTGGAATTTAAACTTTTCTTAATTGAGTGTAGTGGTGTTTTCAGCGGTCCATTTTTATGAGGCCAATTAATTATACCTATTAGATCTGGGGGTCTCTAGTTGGCAGAGGTAGGCACCACTGTCCAAATAGGTACCCTTGCTTCTAGTTAGGTTAAGAAGGATACTCTCTTTAGAAAACTCCTGCTCACCCCCTTGGTAGCTTGGCACGAGCAGACAGGCTTATCAAAGGCAATGTGTAAAGTATTTATAGCAACACTCACAGTAAAACAGTGAAAACACCACAAACTGACTCCACATCAGTTTAGAAAATAAAGGTAGTTAATCTAAACTACAAAAGACAAAAACGACAAAAATCCAACATACACAGTTCAGGAATAAGGTTTCAAAAGGGTTCTTAAGGTTGCGTTAAAATAATCCACTGTTGCGTCACGTTTTAGCCAAAAGTACCTTTAGATGCAACAAAAGCTCCAAGTAAAAGCTGCAGCATTGAAAAGCAAGCGATGCGTCACTCCTTAAACCCTGGGGAGGCGATGCGATAACCCCGCTGGACGCAGCGTGCGTGTTGCGATGACTCCGGTCTGTATGGGGAGGCATGCGTTACCTTCTGTGGATTCCGGTACGCAGGTTTCGGTGGAAGCGGCTCGCAAAAGGTACGATGCTATGATCTTCAGGACGGCGACGATCTCAGGTGCGGCGGTGATGCGCGGCGCAGCATCGATCTTCTCCTCTTGTGACCCCTCGATGCGATGGCTCTGCGACCGCTCTCACAGCGACGTGATGCGATCCGCAAGCAGGCGACGCGACGATCTCACCCAGTGACGACAGGCTCTGCGACGAATCTCGCAGCAATGGAACTTTTCCCGCACCAGAGCGGTGCATTCCGCAAGCGAAGGATGCGTCGTTTCTTGCAGCGGCAACAAGCGCTGCAACAATCTTGATCTTCGCGGCGGCGGGTATTTCCTCGCACTGACGGGGATGCGCTCTGCAAGCGAGCGATGCATGAAACTTTGCAGAAAGTCTTTAGTATCTTCTTTTCCAGCTTCCCAAGCACAGGTACAACTTCCAGAGGCACCGCAGCTGGCACAAGCACTCTAGGAAGGACAGAACCCTCTCAGTAGAGTTCAGGGAAGCTGGGGGTGAAGTCCTTTTGTTCCTGGGACTTCTTAACAGGTAGCCAGCTCTACTCAGGCCCTTGGCAATCTCTTCAAGCAAGGGGACACAGCACAAAGCAAAGTCCTTCCCCTCTCCTTGGCAGCAAAGCAAATGCAGGTCATCCCACAAACACACAGCAGGACAGCAGGACAGTCCTTCCTCTTCAGTCTTCCAGCTTTCGCCTTGGCAGAGGTTCCTTCTTGATTCCAGGATGATCTAATTTTCTGTAGTCTGGAGTCCTGTACTTATACCCCAAAAAGCATTTGTTCCCTTGGTGCAGGAGGGCTCTGAGCCCGGTCTGAACCCGTATTGGGTGTTCCTTGAGCACTTTGTTTTCCTGGCTTCTCCTTTCCTTTCAGAGAGAGGGGCAGGGTCGTCAGCCGCCCAGCAGGAGGTGGAGCCAGCATTGTGAAGGGAAAGCACAGCCCTGGAACACTTTGTTGACATGATTCCTTCTCTCCTTTCACAGTACAGGGCAGAGATATCAGACCCACCACAGGGGGTGGGTCCAGCACTGTGGGGGGCAGGCACAATCCTATTCAGGTCACAGGTGCAACTCCTCCCTCCCATCTAGATGCAGATCTCTCTATTCACCACTAGGCGGACTCATTCTGTCTCCTGAAATCCCGCAGCCCTGTCACTCACAAACCAGACAGTCACTTCACAAACAGCCAAAGGCACACAGAAAGGTCAGACAAGAAAGCAGCCACTTTCTAAAAGTGCTGCTTTCAAACACAAGATTTAAAAACCATCCTTCCTAAAAGATGTGTTATTACATTCTGAGTTCAGGGATACCAGACTTCAATTTTCTATCTTGCTCCTATGGGAAGATATGCAGGTAAACATTACACTCAGCATTCCACATTATTGCCTATGGGCAAGATAGCCCTCTCAATAGTGAAAAACGAAAATGGCTGTAATTCACTACCAGAGCATGTCACACCCACCAGTACATGCTCTACCTTTCATCTACACTGTACCCTGCCCAGGGGAGTACCTAGGGCCTTCTATAGGGGTGTCCAATGTGTACAGAAAGGGAAGGGTTTGGCCTGGCCAGTGTGGACACTGGTCAGGGCAGCATGGCAGTTAGCAACTGCACCCAGGCACCGCCGTGGCAGGCCTGAGACACCATTTTACGGCTACTCATGTGGGTGGCACAATCAGTGCTACAGGCCCACTAGTAGCATTTGAATCACCAACCCTGGCACACTTAGTGCACTCTACTAGGGAATTACTGGTCAAACAACTATGCCAATCATGGATAACCAATCACAATAACAATTTATACAGAGAGCATATGGACTTTAGCACTGATCAGCAGTGGTAAAGTGCCCAAAGTCCTATGGCTAACAACCACCTGCCAGGAAAAACAAGGGAGGAAGAAGCAAAAAGTTTGGGGATAACCATGCAAAAAGGGCCATTTCCAACACAACCCCCTTCCAGCCTAAAGCCAGGGTAGACCAAATGATACCTCAATGGGATTCCCTGCTTAGGGCAATAGAACACGGAAACTGGCCCAAACAGCAGGGGACTATTGCTGTTCTACACCTTCCTGAACCCAGTTGGCTCCCTCTATCCATACTCTTAGGGTCCGCCAATCCATGTGGAACTCTTCACCTCCTCTGTGGACACAACCTGTGCAGCACCTAACCTGAACTTGCTCACAGGTATGTCTCAACAGACAGACAGAAAGCCACAGTGGCTACTGACAGTGGTGAGGAAAGAAACCCAAGCTTTATGCCTCTCAGGGCTCTCAAACCCCTGGGATGTCAGAGGGTGGGGGGGCAGTAGCCCCAGGTGCTTGGCACCCTTTGTCCACTCTCCCTCCTGTCAGGTCAGGTCTGACATCCTGGCACTGACCCACCAGTCGCGGGCCCGTATCCGGTGACTGGACAGGAGCCTGGGGTGAGCTTCCCCAAACTCGGTCCTCCTCTTTCTTGGGGCTCTGGACCCCCCCTGGAGGAGGAACCCCGTTTTAGAATAGTCAGGGCACCTGTGGCAGGTGTCCTGCACCATTCATGTAAAATGTAAATGTAAATGTAAGGTGTTTTGTAGCGCGCTCAATTACTACCGGAGTATCCTGGCGCGAATGACCGCTGGGGAGCCCGTCCTGGCTTTCCCTGTGAGATGGTCCCATGCTGGGTATCTCCAAGGTGAAGCCAGGCATCCCCGGCGTCTGTGGGGGGCCGTTGTAGAGATGAGGCAAGCTTAATGCCCAGAGTTACCGAGTGTGATCACTGCCCAAAGTGGGCACCGAGGCGAGAATTATCAGTCCGCTGACCCTGGTCCTCGACCCTGCCGCGTCGGGAATCGAACCCTGGTCCCGGGCCGTTCTCAGCCTCCGGGTCTGCCGCCTCTAACCAGTGAGCCACACCTCTCCACCAGTTCAGGGGTTCTATCCTTCAACTGGGATTCCAGGTCAGGGGGGACACCTCGGACCTGGCCCTACAACCTAGGCTCTAAATCTTCCAGGTCAGGCAACACCTGAACCTGGCTTCCCCACCAAGGGACCAACCCCTGCGGTTGAACACTTGCCTGGTATACCAGGACTTCTGGGGACTCACACAGTACCCACCTGGCCAACACAACGGTGTGGCCCAGTCCACCCCCAGGGAGTGACTCCTGCCCCCCTTCCGGGGGCAGCCCTGTCCACCAGGACAACCAGCCACAGGGGCCACTGACAGCGGTCAGTGATGAGAGCCAGGCCGCATGCCTGCCAGGCCTCTCTAACCTCTGTGGTGTCAGAGAGTGGGGGGCAGTAGCCCCAGGTGCCTGGCACCTTTCCTCCACTCTGCCCCTTGCCAACTCAGGTAGGGCATCCTGACACTGGCCCGCCAGCCCACGGCCTATACCCTCAGACTGACCAGAGGTCACGGGCGAGGCTCTCCTCCCCCTACCGCTCCTTCTGGGGTCCTGCCCTCTCTTCCCAGGAGAGTCACCCTCAGAACACAACTCTCTCACCAGTTCAGTACCTCTCTCCAGCAACTGGTCTCCCAGCCTAGGGTATAAACCCTCAGGTTGCACTGGGGTCAGAGGCGATGACGCCCTCCCTCTGAACCCCCTTCCAGAGGGCTGCACCCCCCCCAACTGGGGTGGTACTCCTGGAAGCAAAACCGGTCAGGACACTGCTTACAGATATCCTTCCCTCCAGGTCAGGCAGATCCTGAACCTGGCATCCCAACCCAGGGAACAGTACCTGCATTTGTGCACTTGCCCGGCACACCAGGACTTCATTGGGAGCACATATACCCCCCACAAGGGTGACACACATCTCAGGTGTCATGTGACAGTCTGCCTGGCGCAGATGTCCCGAACCCTGTCCATCTGACAGCGCGGGAAGATTCCCCAGGACAGAAGTGAGGTCACCATGGTCCCTCACCGGTGACTCAGCACTTCTGGCTGGCCCCTGACACACTCGTTCTCCCACTGGGTACTCCTTCCCCCTCTCACCCCTCAGTCTAGACTTCTGCACCCTCCCAACTGGAGTGGCACAGCCAGACACCAGAACTCATGGAGTCCTGATTACAGGCACTCCACGTTCACCAGACAGTAGGAGATCCTCCTCAAATGGCCTACTAGTGCCTTGTAGGCCCCCAACCTGTTGTTCCCTTAAGGAAACCTCCAGGCCCTGAGACTGGGTTTCGGGTACCTTGGGACACGCAGTCCCACACTCACTCCTTCTCCACTGAGACAGGACGTGAGCCCCTATACCCCTCCCTCTACACTGGGACCTAACTGTGCTACACTGAACCTCTTCCACCTCACAGGTCTGGAAGATATCTGTGCCACTCCTTTTGGGATCACTCCCCAATGCCTCTTCAGACTCTCTGGACTCCTACCAAGAGATCTGCCTCCTGCGTAAGCTCCCTGGGATCAGAGAACTCACACTCCGCCAGGTGTTGGCATAGCTCTGGGAAACAGTGACTTAAAATATGCTCTCCAACAAATGAATCACACAGCCCCCCACAGTTGTTAACCAAGCTATCCTTTGCCTCACCTTCCAGTGCCTCACACAATTACCTCACACCACTCTCCTGAGATTGGCAAGACAGTGTCCTACCGTCTCGGTCACACAACCCACACTCTTTTGGCTGGTCTTCACACACACACACCAAGGTTTCTACCATGAGGGAACCCTTCTCCCTGCACCTCTCATCTAGAGTCAGTAGAGTGTCCCTACCATTACTAGGAATATGATCCCCTGTGTCAGTCCCCCAATCTACTACACTGTACACCACTGCACACCACTGGAACTACATCATAAACCTGAACCACCTGGTATATGTCAACCCCCTCCCTCAAGTCAGACACCACATATCTGGGTGTTTGTACCTTTCTCTCAGCACTGGAAACTACCATGTTGCTGCCACCATCTGAGCTGGACTTCACCTCCAACTCAGCAAAGCTCACCTCTTGAGCTACCCATTTTTCTTCTTCAGCTGAGACCCTCATTGCCTCAAGCCTCTCGAGCTCCAAATCAAGCTCCATCATTCTTAATTCATGTGCCAAGGTCAATTTCAATTCTTCCAAGGCATACTTCTCCTTGCTCTTCTCTGCCTTGGTCTGGATGTCTATTTCCATCAGCTTCGTCTCAAGCCTTATGACTTCCAATTCATGATCTCTAACCCTTTGGTTTTCCTCCAACTCCTCTGGGGAAAAACTTCTATCTGAATGGTTGCTGCCAGCCCTGGAGGCTGCTCTGGACACAGGCAGATCCTGTGACCTGAAACCATCCCCTTGTGTATCCACATCCATTTCTGCACCATCTGTCTCCCCAGCCTCTTTGGTCCCCCACCAGGCCCTTAAGGCTCTTTGTAGCTCCTCCTTCTTGGGGCGGCGTTTCATGGGACATCCAAAGCTCCTGCAGAACTGCTTGAGTTGACCTACTTTGTAATCACTTAACATTTCAATATCAAACTCCAGTTCCGCAACCTCACTTGCTGGTTTGCCATTCTGAGACATGATGCGTGGGTACTTTCAGGGTTACGATCAAAAATAGAACCAAAACAAGGCACAGTATGTTGTTGCGTAGTGGTCTGCACTAAACTAGTGATGTACACCAATCACTGTGGGTCAAGTACAAATACAAGTTCAAAATCCCACCGCTGACCTACAATGTTAGATCTGGGGGTCTCTAGTGGCAGAGGTAGGTACCACTGTCCAAATAGGGGCCCTTGCTTCTAGTCAGGGTAAGGAGGAAACACTCTTTAGATAACCCCTGATCACCCCTTTGGTAGCTTGGCACGAGCAGACAGGCTTATCAAAGGCAATGTGTAAAGTATTTATAGCAACGCTCACAGTAACACAGTGAAAACGCCACAAACTGACTCCACAACAGTTTAGAAAAAAAAGGTATTTAATCTAAACTACACAAGACCAAAATGACAAACATCCAACATACACAGTTCAAGAATATGGTTTCAAAAGGGTTCTTAAGGTTGCGTTAAAATAATCCACAGTTGCGTCACGTTTTAGCCAAAAGTACCTTTAGATGCGACAAAAGCTCCAAGTAAAAGCTGCAGCGTTGAAAAGCAAGCGATGCGTCACTCCTGAGACCCTGGGGAGGCAATGCGGCAAGCCTGCTGGACGCAGCGGGCGTATTGCGATGACTCCAGTCTGTATGGGGAGGGATGCGATACCTTGCGTGGATTCCGGTGCGCAGGTTTCCGTGGAAGCGGCTCGCAAAAGGTACGATGCGACGATCTTCGGGATGGCGACGATCTCAGGTGCGGCGGCGATGCGTGGTGCAGCATCGATCTTCTCCTCTTGCAGCCCCTCGATGCGATGCCTCTGCGACGGCTCTTGCAGCGACGTGATGCGGTCCGCAAGCAGCGGCGCGACAATCTCACCCAGTGGCGACAGGCTCTGTGACGATAACCGCAGCGATGGTACTTTTCCCGCACCGCAAGTGAAGAATGCATAGTTTCTTGCAGCGGCAACAGGCGCTGCGACGATCTCGATCTTCGCGGCGGAGGGAATTTCCTCGCACTGACGGGGATGCGCTCCGCAAGCGATCGGTGCGTAAAACTTTGCAGAAAGTCTTTAGTATCTTCTTTTCCAGCTTCCCAAGCACAGGTACAACTTCCAGAGGCAGAACAACTGCCCAAGCACTCTAGGAAGGACAGAACCCTCTCAGTAGAGTTCAGGGAAGCTGGGGTGAAGTAATTTTGTTCCTGGGACTTCTTAACAGAGAGCCAGCTCAACTCAGGCCCTTGGAGATCTCTTCAAGCAAGGGGACACAGCACAAAGCAAAGTCCTTCCCCTCTCCTTGGCAGCAAAGCAACTGCAGGTCAGCCCACAAACACACAGCAGGACAGTTCTTCCTCTTCAGTCTTCCAGCTTTCTCCTTGGCAGAGGTTCCTCCTTAATTCCAGGATGATCTAATTTTCTGTAGTCTGAGGTCCTGTACTTATACCCCAAAAAGTCTTTGTTCCCTTTGTGCAGGAGGGCTCTGAGCCCGGTCTGAACCAGTTCTGGGTGTTCCTTGAGCACTTTGTTTTCCTGGCTTCTCCTTTCCTTTCAGAGAGAGGGGCAGGGTCGTCAGCCACCCAGCAGGAGGCGGAGCCAGCATTGTGGAGGGAAAGCACAGCCCTGAAGCACTTTGTTGACATGGTTCCTTCTCTCCTTTCACAGTACAGGGCAGAGATCCTTTCACAATACAGGACGGAGACATCAGACGCACCACAGGGGGTGGAGCCAGCACGGTGGGGGGCAGGCACAGTCCTATTCTGGTCCCAGGTGCAACTCCTCCCTCCCATCTAGATGCAGATCTCTCTATTCACCACTGGGCAGACTCATTCTGTCTCCTGGAACCCCCCAGCCCTGTCACTCACAAACCAGACAGTCAATTCACAAACAGCCAAAGGCACACAGAAAGGTCAGACAAGAAAGCAGCCACTTTCTAAAAGTGCTACTTTCAAACACAGGATTTAAAAACCATCCTTCCTAAAAGATGTGTTATTAAATTCTGAGTTCAGGGATACCAGACTTCAATTTTCTATCTTGCTCCTATAAACATTATACTTAGCATTCCCCATTATAGCCTACGGGCAAAATAGCCCTCTCAATAGTGAAAAACGAAAATAGCTGTAATTCACTACCAGAGCATGTCACACCCACCAGTACATACTCTACCTTTTATCTACACTGCAGCCTGACCAGGGGGGGGGAGGGGGGGTGCCTAGGGCCTTCTATAGGGGTGTCCAATGTGTACAGAAAGGGAAAGGTTAGGTCTGGCCAGCGTGGACACTGGTCAGGGCAGCATGGCAGTTAGCAAACTGCACCCAGGCACCGCCATGGCAGGCCTGAGACACCATTTCATGGCTACTCATGTGGGTGGCACAATCAGTGCTGCAGGCCCACTAGTAGCATTTGAATCACCAACCCTGGCACACTTAGTGCACTCTACTAGGGACATACTGTCAAACAAATATGCCAATCATGGATAACCAATCACAATAACAATTTATACAGAGAGCATATGCACTTTAGCACTGATCAGCAGTGATAAAGTGCCCAGAGTCCTATGGCTAACAACCACAGGTCAGGAAAAACAAGGGAGGAAGAAGCAAAAAGTTTGGGGATAACCCTGCAAAAAGGGCCATTTCCAACAACACCTGTAGTAATTCTCATGATATTTTATAATTATCATCAATAAATATTTTAAAATAAGCCCTTGGAATTGTAATGGTCTGCTTAAAATAAAAAGAAAAAAGCAGCAGTCTTTGACTGCTTAGAAGGGTACGGTGCAGATATAATGTTATTTCAGTAAACTCATGTACTTGTAGAACAAAGCTCTAATCTTAAACCAAAATTAACATCTCTGGGGGTGGCATCTGGTCGAAACTCAACCTGAGGTACTGCATAAGGAATTGAGCAAATGCATCTGTTCTAGAAACAATCACAAAAAGTTCTGGTAGGTGGGACAAAGCATTTTGGAGGGTAGGAGGCAATAGGTTCACAGTGACTAGTAAACATGGACCTAATCCCCTCATAATTGTTACACACTAAAATCAGATTTGCAAATTCACCGATCCCATGGCTTTATGGGGGAGATTGGAATATATCTTAGTCAGACGTTGACAGATCTTCAAAGGCTGATATTTCCTTTAAACCAATATCTCAGGGAGTCATTCAGGAAATGGTCAAATAAATCTTAGATTGAAAGATGTCTGAAAGAAGGTAAATAGAGAAGATCCTTCAGTTTTTAAAAAGTTCCACCTGGGCAGAAACGTATTTCGAAGAGAAATCTTTGAGGCCAATTCCTCTTTCATTAAAACTTGAATTGATTCAGCTAAAAAGCAACTGAAAAACTTATTAAGATTATTAAACATGCAACTAACCCTCCCACTATTGTCACTAATAATAACCCAAAAGAGTGATATAAAAAAAGTGTGATCAGTTCTTTGATGATGAAGTAAAAAGTATTGAAATTACCACGTCTTTGTTACCCCTCCCATGCTCATGACAAGCAGAGCTCGTCATGAGCCACGGTTCTCGTGTGCTCATGATGAGCTGAGCTCGTCATAACCTTTAGAACGCTCGTACGCGGGGCAAATTCCCCTGCTGTGCGAACGTTCTAAAGAAACGGGTGTGGTCATGACGAGCTCAGCTCGTCATGAGCACACGAGCACTGTGCTGCATGACGAGCTGAGCTCATCATGAGCACGGGGCGCTGTGCGCACCCCCCCTTCCCCCAGCACAGCGGGGAAATGTGCCCAGCAGGGAAGGGGTTAAAGAACAAAGAAGAAAAGCATGCATCTCTGGAAATCATCGAGGGACAAACTGACTTTTATTGAGCTAACCCTGCCCAAAAAAGTCATTATTAGCCTACTACTTATTTTTCAGACTTTATGAGTGCTTCTTTGGTAAAAGACAATGGCCCTAATTCACAAAAGTAAACATAGAGGGGGCGTGTCCAAGATGGCGGGCTAGGAGGACGCACTCTCTATGGGTTCCCGTGTTCCCGTAGCCCTGCACCGCTTCTACGCTGCTGATCTCCCCCAGATCGAGCGGAAAAGACGCCTACCGGAGCCAAGGACACTGCGGTGCATTCCGGACCCGCCAGCGGTCCTGCAGCCCTTGCTGGGCGGCGATCGGGGGTCCGTGGAGTGAGGACCGGCCGGGAGGCAGACAGAGACCTGAGAGACCAGCGACTGGCGTCTACCGGAGGATCCGTGCCTGGCATCGGAGAAACTGCGGGAGACCCGGTGGGGGAGTCGTGGCCGGATCGAGCCGCTGCTGAGCGCTGAGGGAGGCGGATTCAGATGAGGCGGCCGGCGGCCCAACCGGCGTGATGCAGGGAGGAGCCGACGGAGGTAGGCTACGGCAGCCCGGGGATTCAGAGGCCCAGCAGGGCCGGATTGCCGCGCAGACCCCAGACCCGCCGTTTTCGCACCCCTGGAAGAAGGCGGGGACGGGTGCGAGTCAGGAGGCACATTGGAGGGCCCCCACAACGCGGACCCAAGTTTTGGGCCCCACCCTGATCTGGCGTCCGGCCGGTCCCCTCTGACGGGCCTGTGGTGGGAGGCAGCTACACGGACTCGGGGCCCAGGCTGGACATAGACCTCTGCTTCTGTCCTCTGCGGAGCGGGGGCCGGAGGCTGCTGTGGGAGAACCCCGGCGGACCCGAGGTGAGCACTGGGGGTTCCTGGACTCCGCACACGGAGGGGCAGTGATTGTGCTGCCGGTGAGGATTGATAAAGGTGCGGCCCGGGGCACCTCTCGCTACCCCACTGTAAGGCCCAGCCCGCTGGCCAACGGAAGTGGCAACGGCAGTGGCCCGAGCTGGGTGCAGGTCCGGAGTGGTGGTCTGCGCCCCGATGGAACGGTGGATCACTGGTGGAGCGGGGGAAGACACATCAGCTGCCGCCACCACAAGGACTCTCCTCCTGTTCTGCTGGGCGGCTTGGGGGACCTCCCGTGGACTGCAACGACCTTCCCTGGATGAGTTTTTTGATTGTCCTGGGAGCCTGCTGGTAGAAACTGAACGGAGGAACGACGCCTGCTAGGGGGTCTTTGTGCTAAGAACACTTGGGGCACCCGAGCTTCCGCATTGCCTTATCGCTCAGGACTTTGAGGGTGCCTTTCCAACTACATTACGCCCACTCACTCATGATGTCGGGCTCCAGAGGGGGAAAGAAAGGAGACCGCACCTTGCCCAAGATGCTGAATAGAGGAGCCCCACGCCAGGATAGAGGTCAGACGGCCCAAGCCCCCAGACTGGCTCTCGGGTGCGGAGGGGGGGAGCCCCCGGTGACAAGATCCTTTCTGGAGTCGTTGTTCGGCACCCTCAGGGAGAACTTCCAGGCGCTAAAGCAGGAGGTGGCCGGGGAGGTACGCGAGGTAAGAAGAGAGGTCGACTCGCATGGAGAAAGAGTGTCCTCTGTGGAGGAAGCTGGCCATTCCCGGGACGAAGAGATCGCGCACCTGCAACAAGAGGTCCTGAGGCTCAGGGATCAGCACATCGACCTCCAGGCCCACAATGAGGACCTTGAGAACAGGTCCAGGCGCAATAACATTCGGGTACGTGGTGTCCCATCTAAAGAAGAAGGGGAGGATGTAACCGCCTATCTGAGAGACCTATTCCGAGACATCTTGGGAGAGCCCGGAGACTTCCCTGTGAGGATTGATAGAGCGCATAGAGTGGGCCCGCCTCGACGAGCTTCGGCGCCGCCGCCAGATATTCTAGCCTTCCTGCCGGACTTCCCTTTGAAGGAGCGGATTCTTCGCGAGGCGCAACGACAGCAGCCCCTGACTTTCCGAGGGCAACAGGTGGCCCTCTTTCAAGACTTGTCAGCAATCACACTGCAAAAACGCGAATCATTTAAAATAGCCACGGACTTCTTGCGAGAACATGGCACGCAGTACTCTTGGGGCCGCCCCTTCAGACTCATTTTCCGGTGGAACGGGACTCTACACCAGCTGCGGTCCCTTCAGGATGTTTTGCGGAGTGCTAGGCCTCACGGCGACGGATGGAGATACTCCCACACCCCACCGCCAGCGCAGCACCAGGGACGGCTGGCAGACGGTCCGGAAGCGGCGCTCCGCTTCCCAGCCTATGCGACCCGATTCGCCCACGATTCGAGCGGGGATGGACAGTGTGCTTCAGGAGGTGACCAGAGAAACGTCGGCTGAGGAAGTGGCCTTGACGGCCTGAACAAACTCCGGGGGAGATCACATTGGCCTCATCATTAATGCAGGAGCGAGGGTTCTGGGGACGGGAGGGGCAGATGGGAGTGGGTTGTGGCTGGACGTCCACTTTACTAACTTCCACGGCCTTGTCCAGTATGGACCGGACTGGGACAATGAAGTTAATTGCAGGGTTGCGCGAGAGGATGGAGAGGGAAGGAGAGGGAGGGAGGGTGGGCCATTGGCTCATGGACTCATTGGACAAGGCAGAGGAAGGTTTGGAGTTGAGTTGTTGGGGGGAAGTTCGGGGGGAAGGGAAGGGGGGGATTCGGGAAGCGCGCTGCTTGGTTGACTGCTCTTGTGGCATTTGTTTGAATTACGCTCTATGTATACAGGAACTTTTTTGGAATCGCGCTGATATGTTGTTGCATTTGCCACGTCCCACACTATCAGTGCACACTGTCATTGCTGAGGATGTCCCCTGGGGAAATGTCCGGCTTGTTGAGCTTCAACATTACGTTATTCACTAATGGCCCTTGAGATAGTTACCCTCAATGTAAAGGGGCTGAACAACCCGGTCAAGCGGAAGGCAGTGCTGTCCCTCCTTGAAAGCACTCAGGCAGACATCTGTCTCCTACAGGAGACACACCTGTTACCTAGTGATTGTCACAGGCTGCGCTCCTCGAAATTCCCAATACAGTTCTTTTCCCCCGGGACCACCAAAACTGCGGGGTGGCAATATTGGTAGCTAGGAAATTTAAGGGGGAGGTTTTGCATAAGGTAGCGGAACAGAAGGGGAGGCTCCTTATCTATAGGGTCAAGTTGGGGGGTCTGGTGTTTACTATAGGTTCGATTTACAGCCCCAATGACTACCAGGATAGGTTTCTACAGTCCGCTCTAGAGGAAATAGCGGTCACCCCGGACAGGCACATAATTATCGGAGGGGATTTGAATATGGTTTTTGACTCGTCTTTGGATAGATCGGCACAACGGAGCCCACAGACAGGGGAGATCTCGCAGCTGAGTAAATCTTGCTTGGGTGATCACGATTTCCACGATTTGTGGCGGTGCCTCCACCCTACTACCCGAGCTTACTCCTACTACTCACATGCACATAAGTCCTACGCGAGGTTGGATCCTCTCCTGGTAACGGGGCCGCTATGTGACTTAGCGACGGCTTCAGACATGGGTGTTCTAACTTTGTCGGATCACGCCCCAGTGTCGGGTACTTTTCAGCTGCTGCCGGTTTCTCTACCGAGAGGGGTATTGCGCCTCCGAGACACCCTGTTGCACAGGCAATCGGTTGTAAAACGTATACAGAACTCGATTGGCGACTATTGTCGACACAACGATAATGGCGACACCACCCGTGCGACACAATGGGCCGCCCTGAAGGCGGTGCTCCACGGTGAGTTTATCGCCATCTCCTCGGCGGAGAACAGGGAACGGCAAAAAAAGAGAGACGAACTTACGAGCAAGGTAAGGGAGCTGGAACAGGTGCACCAGAGGACGGGAGCCCCCAGGGTCTGGAGGCAGCTTAAAGCAGCCCGGAAATTACTATCCGCCCTGGACATGGACAGAGCGGAATACGCAGCGTTGCGCCTGAAGCACGCGTATTACACCGGAGGGGATAGATGCGGCAGGCTTCTGGCGAACAATCTCTGTGTTAATCACCAAAACCATCGGGTGAAGGAGTTATCGGTTCCTAGCGGGGCGACGGCCACGGACGATGACCAGATTGCGGAAGGTTTTCGTAGGTACTACGCGGATTTATATACTGGCGTGCCCGCCTCGGTGCAACCCGAGGCTGATTACCTGGCTTCGGTCGACCTTCCCTCTCTTACCCCGGAACAGGCGGAACACCTGGAACGGGACATACGGATAGAAGAGGTGATTACGGCTATTTCCCGCCTCAAACATGGGAAGGCCCCGGGACCCGATGGGTATACCCCACTCTTCTATAAAAAATTTTGCCCGGAACTGGCGCCGCTGCTGACGCGACTCTTCAACTCCTTCGCGGAGCCAGGGGCTATTCCCCCGGACTTGCTTCGGGCGACAGTGTCGGTTATCCCCAAGCCGGGGAAAGACTGGACAGAATGCGGGTCCTATCGGCCGATCTCGCTATTGAATGTGGACCTCAAGCTGTATACGGGGATTCTAGCGGCACGTTTAGCACCTCACCTGCCGGGCCTGATAAATTCGTACCAGGCGGGGTTTATTCCCGGTAGACAGACTGTCGACAACACCAAGAGGGTAGTCCACATTCTGGAAAAGGCCTCCCGTATTCCCGGGGAACGAATGCTTCTTTCGGTTGACACGGAGAAGGCGTTCGATCGGGTGCACTGGCCGTACCTAGAGAAGGTACTCTACAAAAAGGGTGTAGGTGAGAAGTTCCGCACTCTGGTGTTCAATTGTTACAGGTTTCCATCGGCAGTGGCTCGAGTGAATGGATACAACTCTCGACCATTTGCGATAGAGCAGGGCACCAGGCAGGGGTGCCCGTTGTCGCCGCTGCTTTTCACCCTGTATATAGAGCCATTTGCACAGAGAATTCGGAGGAATCCGGATGCAACTGGGGTGCGGATGGGGAGGTACGTCCATACCGTTAAGAGCCCTTCCGGCCTGCATTGCTGAGTTAGACGCCTTCGCCGCGGTGATGGGTTTTAAAATGAATATGGGGAAATCGGCGGCCCTGGACATCTCGCTGACCCCTGCCACAAGAATCGAGTTACAGGGCCTCTTCCCCATGCGTTGGTCAAAGGAATTGGTCCCTTACTTGGGCTTACTGTTGGTGCCCTCTCTACCTGCTATGGTGACAGCCAACTACGAAGCTCTAGGCAGAAAAATTAAGGAGGAGCTGGCCCGCTGGAACAAAGGAACATTATCGTTACTGGGTAGGGTGGCTGCAGTGAAGATGACGCTCTTACCACAGGTACTGTACCTATTCAGGGCCTTACCTCTGCAGCCCCCGAGGGAGTGGATCGGTCAAGCTCAGGCGGACATCGCACGCTTTGTGTGGCAGGGCCGCAAACCCAGCCTTAAGAGAGTCATATCCACACTGGCGCTTGAGTCGGGTGGACTTGGCATACCGGATCTACGCAGTACTTCCAGGCAGCGCAGATTCGGTTCTTAGTGGAGTGGAGCAGGTGGGAATCTGACAAGCACTGGCTGTTCCAAGACCAGGCGGTAGCGGGTAGGCCCCTACAGGAGATACCCTTCCTGCACAGGGTGCATCGTCCACCCAATCTTTACGTGTCTTTTATCACTCGAGTTCCGCTGCAGGTTTGGGACGTGGTGAATGTGGGGCATGAGCCCACCACCTTCCCGTCTCCGTTCACGCTGGTGGTCGGGAACCCAGACTTTCAGCCTGGGATGGAACCTGCGGCCTTCGCGCGCTGGCAGATGGCCAGATGCAGTGTGCTGTTTCACATGTATGGCCCGGAGGGCACCATTTCATTTCAGGATTTCAGCCGGGAATACCGACTCCCTGAGACCGAACGGATGCGATATCTGCAGGTGCGTCATTGGGCGCTGCAGCCGCAAGTGCGTGCCCTGGCGGACCGGAGGCTCACTCCTTACGAGATGTGGCTGGCAATGCGCACCTCGATGCCAAACTCATTTCAGACTTGTACAAGCTGCTGCAACCACCCCCTTTCCACATTTACAACCTCGGGCGGGAACGCTGGGAGCGGGAGCTGGGTAGGGAATTGAGCCACACCGACTGGGACCACATCTCCTATCGAGCACGCCATTCTGCATACCACACCGGGCTTACCGAAACATACACCAAGATTTCCACATATTGGTACTACACACCAGAAAGACTTCATGAAATGAATCGGAACATTGCGAACACCTGCTGGCGAGACTGTGGGCAGGTTGGCACACTCACGCACGTTTTATGGGACTGCCCACTATTGAGCCCCTACTGGACGAAGGTCCAAGATGATATAGATCAGTGCTTTGACATAGAACTCCCTCGCTTCCCAGCCTATGTCCTGCTGGGGTTACCCAACGGTTTGATGTACCCTCTGAGGTCTAGAAGGGGTAGACAGATAGCGATCGCCCTGGGTTCAGCGATTCAGAACATACTTCTTTACTGGCGCTCCACCACACTCCCTACCACTGTTGGATGGTTACACAGGCTGTGGCACGTTCTGGGAATGGAGAAGCTATCCCTCTCGGTGGCGGGAGAGGTGGATAAGTTCGAGGAGTTGTGGCAGCCTTTCCATACTTTACTACTATCAGAATTCAAAGAAATCACCTGCCCCCGATATCTTCGCTTACTGCGACTAACATCCAAGACCTGCCCATCCACCTAGTCGGTACGGGTGGGTAGCCTGACAGGGGAAAGGGACACTTTGCAGGTGTGAAGGGAAGCGGGACATTCGCACAGCGCGCGGGGAGGGAGGGAGGAAGGGAGTTGGGGTCGGGACGGGAAGGGGGGAGTTGGGAAAGGGGAGGTTGACTGTTGAATTTGTCGTCACTGCATAGCCATTTGGACCCATGCTGGGAAAGACTTGATATTTGTAGTGTCGTACGAAATGAGGGCACCCTGATACAGAAACTCTGCATTACCTAGCAGTGACGATTGTTTTTCATTTGTTGGTATGATTTGTCTTTTTCCAACTGTGTAATAAAATGCTTTAAACCTAAAAGTAAACAGAGAGGAATATCGAACTTTACGACTTTCGGTATTCACAAAGGGCATTTACAACTCGTAAATGCCCTTTGTGAATACCAAAAGTCGTAGTTCGACTTTCGGTATCCACAAAGGACATATACAAGTAATAAATGCCCTTTGTGCATACCGAAAGTCATAAAGTGTGACTTTCCTCTCAGATTACCTTTGTGAATAGGGGCCAATATGCTTCACCTAGCTTCTACTCTACAATTCTGTCTTGCTCAGGGCAATGTCCTATATAATCAAATCAGTCTGTTACGGTTTTACAGTTCATAGCCAATTTTTGAGAAGTTTTTTAACTACACCACTTCATAATTGAAAACAATCTCCTACATGGTCAACATTCAAGTTTATGCAGTGTTGCCGAGGCATTTCACACCACTTGTCTGTTGCTTACACTTACCTGTACTTGAAAGCTCCCCTCCTGAAGACATCACACACTTTCTGAGCACCTGGAAAACCCATCACCCATTTCAAAATGAAACCACTTAAATCTGATGTGCTGCTCATTTCTCCGAGCACAGATTAACATCCAAATTCAATCTCTGCTTGACGCGTATAACTGAAAGCTTTCCATCATTGAATGCACACATTTTTTAGACTTTATGCTTGGCTAAAGAATCAATCTCCATAATTAAAAATAATTTGGCCAGTTATGCCCAATACTAATTAGGACTCTTGTGCAAGATAAAATCCCAAATCCCAGAATCTGCTTTCATATATGACATACACTCTTTTGTTTTATGCAGAACGAACTATGGAAATTTATACTCCAAGGAGAAAAAAGGTGCATCTTTCTTCTCGGAAGGTGGCTTTACACACTGAAACAAGGTTTGTCTTAGTTGGTAAATGCTACAATTGTATCACCCCTACTCTCAATACTTCTCCATGGGTTTTAGTGACAAGCGCTTTGGTACACTCATGCTTAGGTTTTATTGAAAATATAATATTATAGAGACCAAAAGTGCATACGAAGTTGCATGTTTAAAACACAGAACCCTATATAAAGGTTTACCAAACTACCTGGCTAATCTCCGAAGTGTGCTCCAAATTCAGTGTGAAGCTTTCAAACTCTACTATTGAAAATTCCTGCTTTTGATAACAACACATCATGACCCAGGCCTTATCAATTGTTGCTCTGAAATGTGAAATTCCCTCCTTTACTTTTTATCAAACACATGTTTTATTTTGCTTTCAAGAAATATTTTAAATGTCTTCTTTTCCAACAACATTTCCAAATCTGACATGTTACCTTTCTGTTGCACCCCGTTTACGACCTAGCCCTGCTTTCTCCTTTCACTTTGTGAACAGCTCTCCAACATGTGGAACTTTGCGATGCTGCTAAGAGCCTTTTCCTTGGTTTATGTTTGTACATATGTGTGTTTGTGGGGTTCTTGACTTACACATTTAAAATTGACATCTTTTTTAGACAGAGACTTTTTATACTATTTGCATGTACATGATAACATACTCAGAAAGTGTTTTGCTTGCAAGCAATTTTCCCGGGTAAACATTATATGATGAAACTTGTACATTTTGTCGAAGGCTACATGAACACTGAGCACGCTGCCCTTGCATTTTGTTGTCCGGTTGGAGATAGCTCTGAATCAGGAAGACAAACAGTCGGTGTAGCACCTCTGACACAGTGCAAATGGAACCAGGGTTTTATTATAAAAACCGTCTCTGTGCCAAGTTCCTTTGAGGAAACTTTGATGGAGCATCCCTGAATGTTCACCCGTGATTGAGATCCAGCAATGTTGACTCCAGTTCTCATCCTGCAAAGGACGGCGACCTGTTCTACACCAGACTGGCTTTGTGGTACATCACACACAGATATGGGGAGTTTAGTTTGCTCCAAGCGATCTGGCACAACACATTCTCACTATGCTCCCTATAGAATAGGTTGTGTTAGGTACGAGTATCAGTATGACATATATTCATATATTCACTTCAAAAGTTTAATGGTTGTGTTAGGCACGAGTATCAGTATGACATATATTCATATATTCACTGCAAAGGTTTTATGGTTGAATTGTTCATCTTTTTCACGATTCTTGTAATGCTGGTACCACTGCTTTGTTTCCTTTTGCTAATAATTGCAGCTATTTTTTTTACACACGAATATCATTGCTTCAAAAAGTGTTTGAAATGCCAATTCATATCTTTCTTGTGCCTCTCTTTGGGCATGCCTAAATAACAACAAAAGGGTAGATCTGTTTGCATGAATACCTTGGGGGATTAGAGTGGTCATGTGCTGAGGTTGCAGACACCATCCAGAACCCTTTCAGGTTAGGGGTCCAGATGGTGCACTGGGACTATTTAAATCTTGGCAGACGGGTACTCAGTCAAAACAGTGAGGGGTATCCCACCCACCAAAATATAAATCCCATAGGATATAATGGGGTTTATATTTTGGGGGATGGGATATCCGCCACCTTTGTGATGGAGTATCCCGTCTGCCAATATCTAAATCAGGCCCTTAGTCAGGAATTGGTCCAACCTACTCTGATTATATGAGTATACTCAGTCCCCATATTTTGATGGCTATGTTGTCCAGCAGCACAGTCCTACTCAATTAGTAGGAACTGTGCGATTGGCAAGGGGCGACCACTCGGTCCCCCCGAACGTATGGTTGGGTGCCTCGATCCTCCCGGGAAACCATTTTGGGCGGGGGGCGTGGCTCGGCTGGTATGACCGAAGCGGCGTAGCCGGGGCGCGCCCTTTCCCGCCCAAGAGGGGTTGTCCCAGACACTTACACCGAGGACCACGCCCAGAGGCGTACCGGAGGAGGGTACATGCCCTCCCGCGGACGAATAAATAGAGCGGGAATCCGAAGAAGCGTCCTCTTGTTCCTGTGCTCTGAAGGCTGCACCCACTCGTTGCTCGTGAGCCCTCGACGGAACAAGCAGCAATTTTGAGAACTTGTAATCTTGTCGATCGGCCAGGAGCAGAATCCTCAACATCATGGCCGGCAAGAAAGCGGGAAAGAGTTCAGAGACGGACAAGGTGTTACGCCTAATGTCGAACCGGATGGCTTGCATGGACCGAAAACTCGGACAAGTCCAATGGATCGGTAGAGGTTCGAGGGAGGTCAAAAAACAGCTGGCTGCACTGAGCAACCCGGGTCACCCTAAGAAGGTAATAGGCCCGGCCTTGCCGGGAGTCGTCCCTGAGGGTAGAGGGAAACGGGTCAAGAAGAGGGCAGTTTCGGGGGAGGTCCCGGTCCCAGAGGTACCCCCAGTCGCCCCCCTCATGCCGGTAGACAACCCGGTACCAAATCCTGATATGGGGCAGCCGATCCCGGTGGTAATTACTCTCGATAATGATGAGGATATGCCTCCCGAATTGGCCATGCAGTTGGCAGCATGGCTCAAGAAGAAAGCAGGGGGATCAGTAGCCCCTGGAGATCCGGCCGAGGAGGCCAGACTGCTAATCGAGCAATTGCGGCAGTTGAGAGATGTCGCAAAGGCGAATGTTCCTCTTGTTTCCCCACAGGTAGCACCGGTAGGACCTGCAGTTGGTCACGAGAAAACGGCGGGAACAACGGCCGAACCGGGTAAGCTCGCATTGCCAATGGCGGGGGAGGGTTCATTACCCTCGAGGCGGGAGAAGGTGGCACAGCACATCCCTTTGGCCACGAAAGAGTTAATATGGGGAGACAAATATGTTAACATGTTTTCCTTATTAACTGACCATCGCGAGATGGAATATGCTAAAACCCAGAAGGATTTGTGGCACCCGAGCGTCTGGCGCGCCAAGATGGCGGACTTCAGGGTGGATGAGACAGTAACGAACTGGGTTAAGGCCTTTTCTATATTTACTGCAGTTATGGGGGAACGTAAACCCGAGGTGATGACTGAGTTGACTTGCTATCAAAATCGTATTATGGATTTTTATTCTATGTATGAGGGGGAGGAATGGAAAGGTTATGACATGAAATTCCAGAAAGAAAAAGAATATGATGCTACTTTGACTTGGGATTGCCTGGACTCGGTGTCATGGCACAAGCAGCTCCTGCCAGGGGCGGCAGGTACGTCCTCGCCAGGCGGGAGTGGGTCGGGGGTCGTCCGCCAAAAGCCCGCAGTGCCCTTTCGAGCGGGTGGGGATCACCAGCCTAAGACCGGCAGGAATGGTGGCAAGCGGGGGGTCTGTTGGGGCTTCAATCGAGGCAACTGTAACAGACCGCAGGGAACATGTAGGTTCAAGCATGTATGTGCGGGCTGTGGGAACTCCTCACACCCGGAGAGTTCATGTAAATCTAAAAATATCGGGACGGGAGGTAAAGGAGGCTCTAATCAGGAGTGAGGTAGAACATTGTGACCGATTGCCTACACCCGTTGATCTCATCGCTATGACTCCGTGGTTGAACAGATACCCTGATCATGTATCCGCTGGGGTGTTGAGGAACGGATTCTTACATGGCTTCCACATCCCGGCGGGGGATTTTCAGGGGGACTCCTTCTGTAAAAACCAGTTATCGGTACAGCACAACCCAAGCGTGGCAGAGAAGAAAATAGCAAAAGAAGTCGGCTTAGGGCGAGTGGCAGGGCCTTTCCATCGCCCGCCGGTGGCGGAATTCATCTGTTCCCCGTTAGGGGTTGTCCCGAAGAAAGACCCGGGGGAGTTTAGACTTATTCATAACCTGTCTGCTCCAAGGGGTTCCTCGGTGAACGAGGCCATTGACCCAGAAGTTTGTTCAGTGCGGTACGCATCGTTCGATGATGCCGTGGCCATGTTAAATCGCCTGGGCCCCGGGGCGCTGATGGCGAAATCAGATATCGAATCGGCGTTCCGGTTGCTCCCGGTACACCCACAGGATCAGCGCTTGCTAGGTTTTGCATTTCAAGGAAGTTATTACATGGATAAATGCATGCCTATGGGTTGCTCCATTTCTTGTGCCTATTTTGAAATGTTCAGTTGTTTTTTAGAGTGGGCATTCACCGAGGCCACAGGGCATAGGCATGTTATGCACTATCTTGATGACTTCCTGTTCTTGGGAGCAGCCGACGATACAAGATATGCGCAGGCGCTCCACGACTTCTGCATCCTCATGAGTGAGTTTGGAGTCCCACTGGCACCAGGTAAGACGGTTGAACCATCTACTTCACTGGAGTTTCTGGGAATTGAGCTCGATTCTGTGGAGGGATGTTTCCGTTTACCGATGGAAAAGGTGGCCAAGTTTAGGGCTTCCTTGATGCAATGCCTGGGTAAAGAGAAAGTGACCCTGCACCAGTTACAGCAAACAGTGGGTCAGCTTAACTTTGCTTTGAGGGTAATACCTGTGGCCCGCCCCTTCTCACGCTCTATTGCACAAGCGATGGTCGGTCTCAAAGAGGGGCACCACCGTACGAGACTGTCGGCAGAGGTTCGCCAGGATATGCGCATTTGGTTGGCATTTCTGGCGGACTTCAACGGTCGAGTTGTGTGGAACAAGCCACCAGTGTCTTCAGATGAACTAGGTGTGTGGACTGACGCAGCGGGGAGCGTGGGATTAGGCGCCATCTTAGGTAATCGATGGTCGGCGCAAACATGGCCGGCCTGGTGGCACTCCAGCGGTCTCACAGGTAACATTGGGTTCTTGGAGTTATTCCCCATTTGGGTTGCTCTGATGGCATGGCCTGACGACTTCAGGGACTGCTCAGTGGTGTTTTGGTCTGATAATATGACTGTGGTCGAATGCATTAACCAACAGGCAGCACGCTGCAAATGGATCTTGAGATTGTTGAAGGAAGTTGTGCTGCTTTGCATGAGACTGAATGTACAGTTCAGGGCGAAACATGTGCCAGGCGTACTGAATCATGCAGCTGATGCACTCTCTCGTTCACATATGCAGGCGTTTAGGGGTTATCTACCTACAGCGGACCTAGTGGCGGCACCATTCCCCGAAGCACTATGGCTAATCGCTGCCTCGTGGCAGCAAGCTTAGCCCCCAGGACAAGGAAGGCATACGAAGGAGCATTTCCTTCCTATTGCACATTTTTGGGTCCAATAGGGAGTCAGAGCTGGGGTCAGGAGGAATCCTTCCTGGGGTTCCTGGTAGCGCTGCACAGACAAGGCCGATCAGCGGCAACGGCCAGTAGGCATAGGGCGGCCATTTCATTCATGGCGCAGGTGCATGGCATAAGAGACCCAACGGGTTCCTTTTTGGTTAAGAAGGCCCTTCGCGGCTGGCAGCACCTCGAGGGTCGCAAGCAAGATGTGAGATGCCCGATTGGCTTACACAGGTTGGCTTTACTTGTAGCGAAACTAGACGAGACGTGCTCCTCCCATTTCGAAGCAGTTCTGTTCCGGGCAGCTTTCGCATTAGCATTCCATGGGGCTATGCGGGTGAGCGAACTGGTCGCAAGGAATAAGAAAGACGTTGAGGGAGGCTTGTGCAGGGATCACGTCCAAATTAGGGGTGATTCGACGGTGGTCTCGATAGCCAGGTCCAAGACCGACCAGGGGGCTATGGGAAATAGTGTTGTCGTGCAGCGCGCGCGAGGGTCCCCCACGTGCCCAATAAAGTGTATAGAGGACTACTTGGCACTAAGGGCGACAACATGGGGGGGGAGTTTGCTGAGGCACAAGGATGGCACCCCACTGACAAGGTTTCAGTTCCAGAGGGTGCTAGCACTGACAATCGCTGCTGCGGGCATGGACCCGTGCGATTTTGGGACCCACTCCTTTAGGATAGGGGCTGCTACTGAGGCTACAGCCAGGGGTCGGAGTGCCGAGGAAGTGAAACAGTTGGGACGATGGTCCTCGAATTGCTTCAAAAGGTATGTGCGATTGCACATGTTGTAATGATCAATTGACATGCACTCACGCTTCTTGTCTTTTGTTTGAATTACAGTTTCGCGAGCCTGTCACGCGGGGCGGAATTTGCAGTCGACCCAGCACCAGGAGACCAGCGGTCAAGGATCACCGTCTGGGGAGAGAGTGGTATGGGTCGTGGGCCACTCATATGTGAGGCGCGCCGGGGACGTATTCAAAGCAGGTGACGCGACTCACGCAGCTGGGGAATACGGGTACAGAGTGGCCTTCCATGGGAAGGGCGGGCTCTGTTTTGACCAATTCGAATCATTTTTTGAGGGTCTCCTAGGGCGGAAAAGGTCACCGCCATCTGTAGTCATAGTACACCTGGGGGGCAATGACTTGGTGACACTGGGTAGACGAGTGTTGTTCGAACAAATTTTGTCTGCTGTTAGCTGGTTGGCTAAAAGAATCCCGGGGTGCACGATTGCCTGGTCCCACATGATTCCCAGGAAGGTATGGCGGGGGGGCCTTTCAGTGTCAGCACTGAACCATTCGGTGAAAAGGGTTAATAATAAAATTGGTAAATTGTTTCGCTCTTCGCAGTTGCATAGCATTCCTCACGGGTGTATTTGGGGTGATCTCATGTATCTGAATGATGGGGTTCACCTGTCCAGGGAGGGGAATGATTTACTCATAGGAGACTTCGTAGCATGGCTAAGGGGTTTGAGGAAGCATGACCTTTAGGAGGAGTTGGGGGGGCCGGATAGTCGGTCAACTATCCGGCCTGTGGCGGTAAGGTCATTATCGGTGAGCAGTAATTTCAAGGTCCCTAGAGGGGGGCGCCACCCACAACGGATGGGAGCGCCCGATGGGAGGTGGCCATTGGCCCCTCCCACGGGGAGGCGACACCCACTAAGGATGGGTCGCCTAGGGGGAGACGGCCATAGGCCCCTCCCAGGGGGGGAGGCGGCTAGATGCCCCTCCTACTAATTTCCCGGGGGCCGGATATCCGCGACGGCGGATAGAGAGTGTGGGGATGGGTGGGAGTCCACGCTATCCTTCCTACAGATACCTCACACGGGAACTCGGACGACCTTTAAGATGGCGTCGAGTGGAAAGGGGGCCCCCACCACGACAAGGGAAGTTACAGTTGGCAACGAGGGTAGAGTCCTCTGCGCATGCGCCACTCACACTGTGAGGGCGAGAGTTTTTGGTAGTAGGGATCTGACACCGGTTAAGACCTTGCCGTTGGCCCTTAATGCTAGGATGTACAATTTTAATTTAGAATGTTTGCATTTGCAGGATGTTAGACTCGGCTAGGAAACCTTTGTATTAGAGATCTGTTAAGGTTAGCCAAAGATCATGTCTGCATCGAAATGTAATAAATGTAAAATTGTACATAATTATGAAACTTTTATTTAATGTTTTACATTTTGTTTCATATTGTAATAAATACGGCCGGGAGGGTGACTCCCTCCCGCCTTCCAAAAGTTCAAACTTGTGTCCGACTTCTCCCATCCTTGGGGATTGTGTTGAGAGGGGGTGGCGGGCATCCCGGCCATATGGCAAGGGGCGACCACTCGGACCCCCCGAACGTATGGTTGGGTGCCTCGATCCTCCCGGGAAACCATTTTGGGCGGGGGGCGTGGCTCGGCTGGTATGCCCGAAGCGACGTAGCCGGGGCGCGCCCTTTCCCGCCCAAGAGGGGTTGTCCCAGACACCTACACCGAGGACCACGCCCAGAGGCGTACCGGAGGAGGGTACACACCCTCCCGCGGAAGAATAAATAGAGCGGGAATCCGAAGAAGCGTCCTCTTGTTCCTGTGCTCTGAAGGCTGCACCCACTCGTTGCTCGTGAGCCCTCGACGGAACAAGCAGCAATTTTGACCCACCCACCAGCCCCTTATGGCAATGTTTGTTTTAAAGAAAGTTTTGCTGAGTAGGCCTTTTTTCCTTTGTAGAAAAGTAAAGGAATGTTTATGATAAGGATGTGACTTCTGCCTGTAGGATAATGTTTTCTTGGTAGGAGTGAGCAGTCGAAGAAGCATCGAGGAAATGTCAGAATTTTTTCCTTTAGTAGGTAAACAACTGTCGTATTTATTTTGGTCGGGCGGTAAGGTCATGATCGGTGAGCAGTAATTTCAAGGTCCCTAGAGGGGGGCGCCACCCACAACGGATGGGAGCGCCCGAGGGGAGGCGGCCATTGGCCCCTCCCACGGGGAGGCGGCACCCACTAAGGATGGGTCGCCTAGGGGGAGATGGCCATAGGCCCCTCCCAGGGGGGGGAGGCGGCTAGATGCCCCTCCTACTAATTTCCCGGGGGCCGGATATCCGCGACGGCGGATAGAGAGTGTGGGGATGGGGGGGGAGTCCACGCTGTCCTTCCTACAGATACCTCACACGGGAACTCGGACGACCTTTAAGATGGCGTCGAGTGGAAAGGGGGCCCCCACCACGACAAGGGAAGTTACAGTTGGCAACGAGGGTAGAGTCCACTGCGCATGCGCCACTCACACTGTGAGGGCGAGAGTTTTTGGTAGTAGGGATCTGACACCGGTTAAGACCTTGCCGTTGGCCCTTAATGCTAGGATGTACAATTTTAATTTAGAATGTTTGCATTTGCAGGATGTTAGACTCGGCTAGGAAACCTTTGTATTAGAGATCTGTTAAGGTTAGCCAAAGATCATGTCTGCATCGAAATGTAATAAATGTAAAATTGTACATAATTATGAAACTTTTATTTAATGTTTTAAATTTTGTTTCATATTTTAATAAATACGGCCGGGAGGGTGACTCCCTCCCGCCTTCCAAAAGTTCAAACTTGTGTCCGACTTCTCCCATCCTTGGGGATTGTGTTGAGAGGGGGTGGCGGGCATCCCGGCCATAATGTTCATTGGTTGTTAGACATGTACAGTTTAGATGCGAAATTTATTTTAATATATTTGCTCTTGTTTACTTTTCTAGTTGTCCTTCGAATTACTTTTGTATTTTCTCTCTGATACTTTGATGATGCCCAAATCTCAATGGTTTTCTCCTGTTTTCGGTATAAACTGCCCCACCGCTGCTGGGCCTGTTTTGCACTACATAAAACTGCAAAATTGAAAAAATATAATAGTCTGGTCTTGTTAGTAAGAAATCTGGCATCAAACAAATAGTCAGAAATGCCCAATTAAAAGTTTAATCCCTGGAATATAGTTACTATTAGCTATAATGACCAGACACTAGATAATTACACATGGTGAGGAAGCTTTGGTTTTCCCCATAATGAATTCCAGAGTGCAAGCCATGCAACTGTAGAAGTATTGAAATATATATGTAAGAGTCATCTCTTAGAGCAGATAGTTTGTGGTAGATGCTTGAGGGAGGTTCTATTGTTTGCGCAACATGCTCTTCTCTCCTTTTATAGGGAATGAGGGCGTAATGCCCTATTCCCACTGGGGGCAAGAGTTTCGGGGGAATAAATAGGGATAAGGTGGACATATTTACTTTTTTGTGCCTTGGGTTTATAAAGTAAGTAGACTGAAGAAAGAGAGGCTGTAGAGTAGAACTGCATGCAGCATGCTAGCGAAGTATTCCTTCTGCACTCTCAGGGGCACGCTCCACAGAGGTCGCAGCAAGGGAAAATAATTTGGCTATAACAGTGTCTGAAGGTGTTAGATTCACATCCACCGCCTTTTTTACCGAATGTGGCTCTGGGAGCTTTTTTTAACCCCTTCGATGCTATTGACGGAACGGTTCCGTCATGAGCGTCGGTTGGCCTGTGCTCATGACGGAACCGTTCCGTCATGAGCCCATTGGCTCATTAGAACGTTCAGCACAGCGCAGGAATCTGCGCCGCGCTGAAGGTGCTAAAGAAATTGAGGGGCATATTTACAATGAAATTTCAGAGCGCAGAGATGCGACCATTTTTGACATTTCCAAAATGCAAGGATGCCTAGAGCCAATGGAGGCACCCTTGCCCTATAGTGCAAGGGTGCCTGCATTGCAGGGAATTTTTTTTATGTGCAGGAAGGGACACCTTCTTGCACATAAACAATCATTAATGGCATTTAGCTCTTTCTATGTGTGCTGCAGAATGGTATACACATAGAATACGCAACAAAGAGGAGAAATAAAAGTATTTCACCTTCTTTTGCCATTCCAACGCCTGCTCTTGCATGCCGTTAGTTTTTGGCACTGCCTCAGGTTTACAGATCCTTCTAAATCTGGGGCAGCGTCAAAAAGCAATGGGTGTTGTGGTGGAATGCCCACATCAAACCGATTGCACACCCCTTTCATGCTAAGTGATGCGTATAAATGGGCTGTATTTTGTAAATATGGAGAAGGGCATAGCGCCAACAGAACGTTACTAAAAGTCACATTTTGGTGGCGCTATCCCCTTGTAAATAAACCCCCGAATTGGATTACTGCTAAATTGCCTTAATCTTAGTTGGTTAAACCTCCACAAATAGCACCTCCAGCTTCCGACAAAAATGCAGAAGGGCTGCCTCCCAGGAAGATATTTTGAAAGTCGATGTGCGAGGATGTGCAAGGCAAAGGACAACAACAATCTCTCTAGGTTATCTCTTGGTACTTCTAGGGTCAAGACTTAGGATGCAGGGAGGACACAAGCACAACGCAAAACAAGTACCTGGAGAACTTAAAGTCCAGCCGAATCAAACTATAAATGTAGTAAAAATATTTTAAATAGATCACATCGATTGAATTAAACACAGACATCACTGTTCCAGACTGTTCTTAGTATCATATATTATTTCTTTCTTTATTGCAAGTTTTGTGTAGCAGAAGCTGGAGATAGAGAATGAGAGACCATTTTGCATAATGGAAAGTTATCTGTTCCTAGTTTTAAGACCGCAGACATCAAACACAAAGCAAACAAAACAAAGAAAGAAAGGATACGTCACACACTGATAGGAAGTCATAGACCATATATATGGGCGCTGCACATATTATGGATACATAATTGCAAAATTAGGAGCATACATAAGTAAAATTCAAGAAAGTGTAAAATGTTGTGGATATAAAATAAACAATTGCAGAATGCCGACTTTTTGGATCAAATCTACTTTGCACTGGTATGTTAACCTCAAATTGTGAATTAGCGTTTGTTGTACTGTGCTTCTTGTGTTCTCTGTAAGTATTCTCGAGCTCTGCTATTGGACGCACGTGAGTGGTGTTCTTTATTAGGCCTGTGCGGTAAATTCCACTCCGCTTGCGGAATTTGGGTAATTTCGTGTCCTGCATAGAACGCGGAATTGCCCAAAATTCCGCAATCTGTAGCTTTGTGTAATTTTTTGCTTGTTTGTGCTTTCAAAATGAGTGTTTACAAGATATTTCCCCCCCGAGCACGCAAACAGTGTTCGCAAACAGGAAAAAAGCATTGCGAACAAGAAATGCCATGTGTTCACGGAACACTGCATGCTCGCAGAGATTTTTTACCATTTCACGGAGCTTTGCATAGCGCGACTATGCAAATTCCCCCCACCCCTATTCTTTATTCCTCACCGCTCATGCGTCCAGCAGCATACCGTATGCACCAGAATGGAAGGTTGCTTATGTTCTGTTTTCCTTTGAACTTGCATCAGTGCACAGATGCCTTTGATCTGCTCGCGGTGCATGTTTTCATTCAAAAACAATAGAGCTTTATTTATACAGTTCCCAGGTGAGTTAGGTTAGTTCCTGCCTGGCTGTTGTGCATCTCTGACTTGCTGCTGTGGGCTCCATGTTCCTTGATGTAAATAGAAATACCTTTTGATTTTTACCAGCTGAATTACTTTCCTCTTCATTCCTGAGGTGGTACCTTTCTTCGTGAAACTCTGTACCACCGCGTTGATTCAATATCCCTTTTAATTCTCTTCTGGAAGGCGATATAAGAAGGTAATACATTATTGTCTGGAGTTTCAATCAGATCCTGGGGCTACTGCTGGAGAAGGATTGCCTTAGTTTCTTAGGGAGTCAAGGGGAACACTAATTTCCAGTCAAAGGAGACACATGAAACAGGAGGGCCACCCTAGTTAGGGTCATCTTCAGATGCTTAGTTTTCCTAGGCATGGCAGACTTTGGACAAGGAAAACTAACAAAGGCTCAAACTTGTGTGTAGGCAAGCCATTTTGCATTGTAATGAAGGTGTGTACCCTGAAATATATTGGGAGGTCTTGCAAGTGGGCAATGGGGCATCCACTAGTGTCTAAATCCCCCGGTTAGTATTTTTGAAAGATGGAATTTCAAGAAGGAGAGCATACGGGCTACAATGTTGTTTCTAGCTGCATGAGATGGGCAGTTTCTTCGAAAGAGAGTTTGGGGTTCCAAAGTGTAGTACCTTTGGGTGATACAGGCTAACTTGTGGTTGCTTCATGCCTCAATGGTGAGTCAATTCATTGTGCACAGTACTGGATACATATGATCAAAACATTTTTTGTGCCCTGACCATCATAGCCTGTGTGTGTATTGCCACTTTCAGATGGGTTAGCTGTAGTTTTTGGAACTCCTATAAGTAGAGAGTTTCCCATAACCCAACCTCAACAGCACCAGAGCCTGAATCATGCAAAGTCGTTGTTTGTGATGGAGGGCTTTATACCCCATAGAGGTCTAAGGTGATCATGTGCTCCTTCATTGAAAGAGATGATGTTTGTTTTCAGGTCAAACTCTTGTGCGGGTTGAAGCTTAGTGACGTAGCTATATCCACTAGGGTGGGTTGACAGTTAAGTAGAGAGAGCATGTCTTGAGATCGGCTAGGACCAGGATGGTGCTGTTAAGGGCAGAGATTAAAAGGAACTCAGGGGCATATTACCAACAACTAGCGATAATTTTTGTCTCTAACTTGTTTAGAGACAAAAATTATCGCCGCACATCGGCGATATTTATCACAGATAAACCTTGCTATTAGCAAGGTTTATCGCAAATGCGATAAAAAACGGCCACAATGCATGAATATCGCTGAAAAATCAGCGATATTCATGCATTATCGAGCAAATGCTCTTAGCCAAGTTATGCACCTCCCATTGGATAACATGGCTAAGAACTGCTCAGGGCAGGTGTTAGCTTTTGGAGATATTCACGCTTAGCGCAAATATCTCCAAAAGTTGGTAATAGGAGATAGTGATGTTAGGGACTGTTTCCAGTCGCTAACATCTTGGCACGCCCACTTTGCATGTCATTAGTGATAAATATCACTGACATGCAAAGCGGGGCCCAAGATGGTCACTATCTCCTATTAGCTGTCACTAACTGGTGTTAGCGACAGCTTGGTAATAGGGAGATAATTTTATCTCTGCTTTCTTGGCATTTAAAGCCAAAAAAGCGGAGATAAACCCCCTTGATAATATGCCCCTCAGTTATGTGTGGATTGGGTTTTATGTGGTCCATTGTCATCTAGAACTGGAGAGAGAAATTTCCAGTTTTGTCTCGTGGTCGCTAGGGACATTGTAGACATCTTTAAGTTAGCATGAGCCCGGTAGGCAAGATTCTGCTTTTGCACACATTACTACATGTCTTTATTTTTGCACAACTCTTTTTATGCCTTTCACAGGAGAATTTTCTGCTGTGCTCGTTTTATGCCTGTTTCTGGAGTTTAGTCTGAACACTGTGAGCAAGGTCGATAAACAATGCCCCTTGTTATTCTTTTCTGCTCAGGCCCTATCACCTAGACAAAATATATCAATGCAGCTGCTGCTGCTGGAAACTTGTACCTTGATATTATGGGGATGCATGCTTAGGTAACACACAATTGGAGAGGAACCTTTTCAGGGAGAAGAGCAACACGCACCTGTGATGTATGAATACGATTTATGTCGTGAGGCATTGGGTCTGCTGACAAAAGCCTAGAGATCTTCTATTATATAATAACATTTCTTCTGACCAAGGGGAGGGAGTATAAGCACTGAAGTCTTTTCTCTAAAGTCTTTATATAATGATGTCTCCTTTTATGATATGTGGCCTTACTGCAATGCTAACGATATTGGTATTATGCATCTTTCTGCTTGTTGTGGCGTGTATACTGCATTTTAGAGCACGTTAGTTAAAATAAATATTTTAAACTATCCCCATTTCTCTGTCAGATCTTATTGTGGACGGCAATGTGAGCGAAAAGATGTGTCTTGTTACCACGATTCCTGAGAGATCCGGAAGTGTTGTGTTCTGGAGTGTCTAATCATTTGTTTCTCCGTTTGCGAGTAGGAGAGCAAGTGAGACACAATAGCTAGTCAGTCCTGGGCTCATGGGCACTAAGGTGGTAGGAAGGCACAACCCCCATGCACTGAGGTCCCATAATTCTGCACATAGTTCTGTGTGTGTGCAGAATCCCTGCAACAATTTGGATCATTGAAACAATATCGAGGTCAAGAATATCGAGTTACAAAAATATCGAGATAAAAATATAGAATACCAAAATATCGACCTCCTATCTCCAAACAGGTAAGTACAAAAATATTGAATCAAAAATATCGATGTAAAAAATATAGTTAGTCAAAATATCGGAGTTTTTAAAATGCTTTAAATTAATTAAAAATTAATGAAATAATAAATATAATTAACTTAAACATACTTAAAATACTTAAATAACCTTAAAATTCATAAATAATTAGTGTAAGTAAAAAAAAACACAAATTAATTTGTTAATACATATACATATATATATATATATACATAATAATAATAAAATAGTTACAATATTTTTACTGTAGAATAGCGGAAAGTGTAAAATTTACTATAACCACTCCAGTGAGTGCAACAGTAGGGAAAGCGTTGGATAGATTAGGGGTAAAAATTACTATTCCAACTCCAGGGAGTGCAACAGTAGGGAAAGCGTTGGATAGCGTAGGGGTAAAAATTACTATTCCCACTCCAGAGAGTGCAACAGTAGAGAAAGCATTAGATAGCATAGGGGTAAAAATTACTATTCCCACTCCAGAGAGTGCAACAGGAGAGAAAGCATTGGATAGCGTAGGGGTAAACATTACTATTCCCACTCCAGAGAGAGCAACAGTAGGGAAAACGTTGGATAGCGTAGGGGTAAACATTACTATTCCCACTCCAGAGAGTGCAACAGTAGGGAAAACGTTGGATAGCGTAGGGGTAAAAATTACTATTCCCACTCCACAGAGTGCAGCAGTAGGGAAAGCGTTGGATAGCATAGGGGTAAAAATTACTATTCCCACTCCAAAGAGTGCAACAGTAGGGAAAGCATTGGATAGCGTAGGGGTAAAAATTACTATTCCCAATGCAGAGAGTGCAACAGTAGGGAAAGCTTTGGATAGCGTAGGGGTAAAAATTACTATTCCCACTCCAGAAAGTGCAACAGTAGGGAAAGCGTTGGATAGTGGGAGGATTAAAATTACTATTCCCACCCAAGTGAGTGCAACAGTAGGGAAAGCGTTGAATAGCATAGGGGTGAAAATTACTATTCCCACTCCAAAGAGTGCAACAGTAGGGAAAGCGTTGGATAGCGTAGGGGTAAAAAAACTTACTATTCACACTCCAGAAAGTGCAACAGTAGGGAAAGTAAATACTTCATATATGAATAAAAATAAATTAAATATTAATACCAAATACAAATTAATTAAAAGTAATTAACAATTTTATATAATATAATAATTAATCAATTAAAAATACAAAAACAAAATTATTACAAATAATTACCTATTAATACAAATTATTTACCAATTAACAATTAATTAATTAAAAATTAAAAAACGTATTCAAAATTACATCAAAACAAAACCAATAAATAAATAGCAATATTTATTTATTAACAATTAAATTACTTTCCACCCTATTCCCCTATAAACCCACAACCCGCTACAGAAAATAAATGAATACAATTTACATAATTATCAATTAATCAATTAATTAACATTAATTACCAATTATATTTTAATTAATTACCAATTAAAAATGTAAATATCAATGAATTCAAAATAAATACCAATAAATACATTCAATCTCTTCGCTGCGGCGGCAATTCCGCCGCAGCGCTAGGGGGGGGGGCCCGAGCGGCGCCCGCATGCTCGTGACGGAGCCGCGCCATCACGAGCCGCGGTTGCGCTGTGCTCATGACGGAGCGGTTCCGTCATGGCCCCGCCCGCATAATAGAACGCGCTGCGCAGGCGCGAAATCAGCGTCGCGCAGGCGGGGCGGCAGGGCCATGACGGAACCGCTCCGTCATGAGCACAGCTCAGCCGATGCTCATGACGGAGCGGCTCCGTCATGAGCATGGGAGGGGTTAAACATTTAAATAATTATATTTAAAATACTTCCCACCCTATTCCCCTATAAACCCACAACCCGCTACAGAAAATACATTAATAAAATTAACATAATTATCAATGAATCAATTAATTAAACAATTATTTTTGCTGTCTATATTCTGTCCATTCTATATTTTTGTTGTCTATATTCTGTCATTCTATATTTTTGTTGCCTATATTCTGTCCATTCGATATTTTATCCATTCTATATTTATTTTTGACTCGATATTTATGCTATTCTATTCGATGTTTTTGTAGTCTATATTCTGTCCATTCGATATTGTGTCCATTCTATATTTTTAACTCGATAATAATGTACCTCAATATTAAAAACTCGATATTTTGACTATACCCAACAGTTTTACATGTTAACACCAGATCTGGAGGTATGATCAGATGAATTTAGGAACTAGTAAACCCCATTCTGTAAATTTGTCCAGAAGAATGAGTAGGGAGAAATCACCTTTTCCCTTGAGTGTGAAGTGCATCTTGAAATAGCTCTTTCTGTTTTGCATCCCTGTCTAAAGTCTGACTGTAGCTCTTCAAGGAGGACATTTTCATTTATGATCATTTTTGAGCTGGTCATTTGCACAGCTTTCCAGGAACTTTGAGAAAAACGAGGTATATATCTTTAGGTCAGCTACTGTTTTTTCCCCCAAAATTATTGACAACCTCCTTTTTAGGTAGACCAGACAGTGCTTTGTGATAGCATGGTGTAATTATTTTCATTATGTTACTCCTTTAGGGTTTTATTAAAGATCTCATCTCTTTTTAAAGAGGTAAAGGTACGTATTCATAGAAATGAGAGGAAGGATTGGCGTTGTCAATTGTGTTAAATGGTTTAGATTGGGTCACAATGCTGAAAGGTAATTTGGATTCTGAATGCAGTGCCAGTGCTCATTGGCTGTCTAAGGTTGGCATTGAAAGATTTCTATTTCTTTCAACTTTAGGAGTATATCACTTTACCCTCAAAGAAAGCAAAGAACTTCACACATTTTCCTATGGGGTTATCACTATTTTTCTCCAAAAGAGGTTGTGTGGACTAAATACTACCATGCTTGAGACCGCAAAAGCAGCTTGCTTCATATGGAATATGTTCACACTGGAACTCCCTTAACCAGTCTTTTGCTTCCCTGTGCGAACTTCCTCCCACCAATGCCAAGACCGCCACTTCTAAAGTTCGCACGCTGGTGGTCTTCTCTCTTGATTCCCAGGACAGCCTGTCATTTAGCCCAGGCAATTAAAGTCATATGTAAACAGGCATACATATTATAATGTCCTGAAGATGATCCCAGCATTTTCTTAAGGGATCGAAACGCCGTTGACACCTTGTACACCATCAACGCTTTTTGAAAATGCTCTAATTTTTTGTGTAATGGTGTCTCTTGTATACTCTCTTTGTTCTATAAGAAATGTGTTGAAAACAAACAATTTCCCTTGCCTGAACCCCTTACTTTATTTTGTACGTCTTTCTTGCTAAAGTTGGATGCAGGCTTATGTCCCACTTAAACTGCTCTGTGTTTACTTTCTGTAAATATTGAATTGATTGTATATTAAATATCTGTCCAGCTGGACAGATGTCTACAATATAGCACTGATTGGGTCTATATTTATTGACTATAACTTATTGTCTGTCTGGGGACCACTGTCTTTAGAAAGTGCTTTGTAAAAGTGGCATTTCTAAAATATTGAAGTAAAATGCAACTACACCAGTAAGCAGGATGTCTCACCACTAGTCTAAAATATAGCAAACATAGCAACGCCACTCCTTTCAGGTCAGGAATGTCCACATAAAAGTAAATAAGGGAATACCCAATGCTAGCCTATAAGAGGAGTAGGCCTCACAACAGTAAAATAAAAAATAGGCTGTTTGTCACTACCAGGATATGCCACACATAAAGGCACATGTCCTACATTTTACTTACGCTGCACCCTGCCCATAGGCCTAACTAGGGCCTACCTTAGGGGGGGCCTATGTTTGATAAAACGGGAGCTTAAGACTTGCCAAGTAGTTTTAAATGCCACAGGGAAATGACATAAAACTGCGCACAAAGGCCCTGTGGTGAAAGGACTGAGACAGGTTGGAAAAGATAATTGCGAGGGTAGCACAATCAGTGCTGCAGGCCCATTAGTAACATTTAGGGGGTCATTAGGATGGCGGGCGGACTTTGCCCGCCCGCCATCCTGGTGGTAATAGGACCGCCCGCCATAAGGGCGGGGGTCCCGCGGAGGGTATTAGGATGTGCCCGCCACAGTGGCGGGCACATCCTGTATTTTTAGCATTGTGGCGGGTGGTGCTCTCTGCACCGCCCGCCACAATGCTAAAAATGCTTTTCTGCATTTGCATTAACAAAGTGGCAGGCACTGCGGGTTGCCTGCCGCTTTGTCAATGCAAATGAAGGGGGGTACCACAGGTACCCCCCCGTGTGTACCCCGCTACTTTCCTTTACTCTGGGGTCCCGCCGGGGGCCCCCAGAGTGCAGTCCACCTGCCTTCCCGTGGCGGCAATAGGCATTGCCAAAAGCCCATCATAATATGGCTGGCGGTGTCTGATAGAGACCGCCACCATATTATTCCTTTTCCACCCCGGCCGCAAGTCGACCGGGGCGGAAAAGCGGCGGACGGTCTTTCCGTCTGCCGAGGTCCCGCCCGCCATAATAATATGGCGGGGGGAAACGAGAGTGGATGGTGGGCGGATTGCCCCCGCCAGGCTGGCGGTGGCAATCGGCCCGCCATCATAATGGGCCCCTTAATGTTTAGGTCCTGGGTATATGGGATACCACTTTAAAAGGGACTTACAAATGCTCCAAACAGGTTTAAACCAATCATACCTTGTTTGGAGGAGAGAACACATGCACTTTAGTACTGATTAGCAGTGGTGAAGTGCCCAGAGTCCTAAAGCCAACAAAAAGAAGGTCACAGAAATAGGTGGAGGAAGGCAGAAAGTTTGGGGATAACCCCGTGGAAAGGGCTAAGTCCAACACTATCAATCTTAGATTTTCATATTGTAAGTTGAAGTCCTCTGGGAAGCTAGTGTTACCTGCAAGATCAAATTTTACATTAGAAAGTTGATAACGTGCTCCCCAAATGTTATTTTGTGACTGAAGAGGTAATAGATGGCAAGTAATTCAGTAGGAATACAGCCAAGTATTTCCCTTTCCACAGATAAAACTCTAGAATTACTTCTAGCATTTATTAGCCTATATATGAAATTGCTGTACGTTTTTTCTGCCTGTTTCCCTATCCAATCAAGAAAAATATTGTAGCACTCATGTACAACAACTAGGTCTAGTGTTGGCTGATGTGATTAATCCAGCATAGTTCCAAGGTTTGGAAGTATGAGGATATTTGAGATAATCAAATCTGTAATCTCAGGGCAATATATCCACAGCTGACTTGCAGTTATGCAGTAGGCAGTTCATAGAAGGCTAGATGTTCTTGCCTATGGTGGCATTTGTTAGTTTTATCCGAAAGGATCATCCAGATTTTGAATTGAAACATTCCACATTATCATCTCTGCATTGGATCATAATCTTTCTATTGAAGATGGAGCTTGATCGATTTACTTTGACTGTTTAAAGGGAGAAATAGAGTTTGCGGCTAAAAGGAGTTTTAGCATTGTGATTACCTTCAAATGTTTTCAGAATAATTCTGAGCAGAAAGAGAACAACATGACATCTGTTTGGGGGCTGCTGCTGCAACTGTTCTTACCAGAGGATTTATGAGTGGCAATTCCCTTTCGCAAGCATGTTCTGCTGTGTCTTCTAATTTGGTTCCTATAACCATGTCTGGTAATTCCACAGCTGCTATAATGGTAATCTTACAGCCGGCATACCTCCTGAAAACATGTAGTAGTTCCAGTTCTGCTTACCTATTGAAATTGGTCTATGTTTCTTCCCAAAGCTCTCTCATTTGGGGTTGCACTCTTTGCCAGACTCCCATTGCCAAACAGTGGTGCCAGGCATGGTGTATATCTTCAACAGAGAGGTTTTCACCTAGCAGACACTCTTTTGGGGGCCATCCTCTTCTGTGCAACAGCCCCACCGTCGCTGCTGTCTCCCTCCCGCCGCCGCTAACCACCGCGGCCGCTGTGCGGAGGGGGACCACAAATCCCATCATCCTTTGCGGCGGAACCGGAAGCCGCAGAACGAGATGCCGCGCCTGGAGGCGCTTAAAGGCCAGCTGACACCCCGCCTCGCGGGGACCGCGCGCGGGACAACGCTCGGGGCTAAGCCCGGGCAAAGGGCGGGCCCTCTGTGGCCCTCAGAGGCCTGAGGAGTCTGGGCTGGGCACCACCCCCAGGCCGATCCGCCGCCCAATCAAAAGGTATTTACACACTTGACCAAAATAAGCATACTGTAAATCGCACCTATGGAGCCCAAGTCAAATGTTAAGACCATGGTAAAAAAAACGCCTATCCATACACGCTCTGTCACAAGGAATATTGCCCCAGTAAAAACTCCGCTACCAACTCTAACTGCAATTGACCGCATGCTACAACAGACAATTGTGGTGGTAGCCAACGCCATTGAAAATACTGAGAGACGATTATCCTTACCACCTAGTGCTTGTTTAATCCAGCAGACATTACAACCCGAAGATCACAATGTAAATAACATAAATGTGGCATCACTATCAAATGACTCTATACTAATGCAATCTTACACAGGTCTTCCTGGGGCCGAGCCAACCCATGTGGAAGATCATCTCATAGTTCCTGCAGTTTTTCAAGATAGGGAAAGTCGGTTGTCCCTAACCCCAAATTTACAGATTAATGTTACACCGGCTGGGGCACCGGGGCTCAGTAACGTGCCTGAGACCAGCGCAGTTCTGATTTCCTGTGACACTGAAGATCCCATCCCTATAACTGACTCACCCAATAATAGCTGTGTAGATAGTACGACTGATCACGGCTCTGCCCACCGTAGATCTAGACGCACACGCAACAGAAAACTATTGGCCCCAAGTAGGGTGTGTGTGAAACAAAGGGGCAGGAGAAAGAAGGCAACTTCACCATTATTAGAGCAGGCTAACGGAGGAGAGCCTCCACCACCACAGTCAAGCCCAAACTTGGGACCAAGAGACAATTTTAACCCAACTATACTCAATGGGGAGTCTCTAATGTGTCACATTGTGGATGCTATGAAGCTTCTTATTGCTCCCCTAACTGACAAACTTGAGCAGATCTGTAAAAAAGTGGAAAATCTGGAGAAATTAGGTCTAGCCAAGTTAGACACCCTTGAACATCTGGGTTCACAAGTCACTCCAAGTCCCTTGCACGCACTTCCTATGAATAAGGACAATATGATTGTTACTAATACAACTAACACACAGGTTCCTCCCGCCAGAAATGTGGCCCCCATGGCAGCTACCGGCAAGCCCAGTAACTTACACACCTATATCCCAGGTAACACCACAAGTGGGCCCTTTGGGGTTAGAGGTAGAGAGGCAACGGGTCATACCCCAGTAAACGAGAATCCACCAGCACGCAGCTACTACAATAACATCATTCCTGCAGTGATTAATCTCCCGCCAGAAAGTAGACCATATGTGGCAATTCTCGCTAATGTCCCGAAACTTAAACCCTCTCAATTCGAAAATAACGAAACACTCAAAAACAAAATCTTGTACTGGCTTGTCCACAACTGTGGATTCCCCCTAAGAGGGGCAAGTCAGATCCTCTCAACCCAAAGGGTAGGGTGGGTGGGTCCCAGTAAAAAGGAAATTAGTGGGGACTGCGTAATCATAAATTACAAGACCACTGAATGGGCAAGGGATTCCATCTTGAATGCGCCGATCCCATCAGATAATGATTACAACACTACCCTGTTCCCACTGGACTACTTTTACAGGAATCATGTGGGATTTAAAATTCCCGTGCAGAATTTTAAACACCCCAGGACAATACACATGCCTCACCCACCTGTACAGCAGGCACCAGTGCAATCAGCTGGGCACCCTATGATTCCTTATGACCCAAACAACCAATATGTACTACAGCAACCACTGAACTTATTCAGAACACCAAACCCCAATTATTTTAATAACCCTAATGTCTCCAGGTTAGGAACTAGCGTTTATGGCCAATATGCAGTCCCAACATCTAACAGATTTCAGATATTCAACTCCTAGATGAAAATGACTGACTAGGGGATACTCACGTTGCTAAGCCATCTGTAACTGAGGAACCTAGGTTGATGGCCGCTAATACAGTTGAGGAATTTCCAACAGACACCGCTGTAGCAAACTCTAATGATCCAACCCTGATAGATGCAATTATATGTACTGGTGAAAATCAACTGGAGAACCCGATAACATCTTCAGTCATAATAGTTACTGATCCACCACATGTAGTTTCAGAACCTGAGAACCTGAGGGTCATTACATGGAATATAGCTGGGATAGCCTCTAAGGTAAACACCCCCATTTGGGATGACTTTATCAAACAGGGTTACGACATAATTTGTCTGCAAGAAACCTGGGACAGGGAGGATGTACACATCGAGGGATATACTTCCTTTAGTGTGCAGGCTGTGGCATCCCAGGCTGGTAGAGCCAAGGGTGGACTAGCGACCTTGATATCCACCGCACTGACCGAGTTTAGTGTTAGCGATTATGCAGTACTAGGAGACCACGCTTCTGTTCTGCGCATGGTCCATAGCAGATGTAGAGATCTAATAGTAGTGAACTTCTACAATAATATTGCGGGGCACAAACGGGGAATGATCATTTCTGATATAGAGCAGGCCATTGACGTGACCTTATCAAGTACATCCAAACCAGCCGCAATCCTATGGGTAGGAGACTTTAACATCAAAACATGTAACCACGCACTCAAGGGGGCATGTGGCCACAGGGAGGAGTACTCAGGAAGGGAAACAAGTGTATATAACCACTTCCCACACAATAATTATGGCGGTGCTTTAAATAACCTACTTGCCAAATATGACCTGGACCTCCTAGAATGTAACAAGAACATAAACAATGTCAGGTGTCCGACATTTCATGGGAGAAACAGTCAATCATTCATTGATCACATTATGATATCTTGCTCCGTAGTTTACATCAATGTCTGGGTAATTGAACAAACTGTTAGTGACCATAATAGTGTAACCGTTGAATTATTGGGCTGGGGAACCAAAAGGAATACTTATGGTCAACCAATCCAGGACATTGTGGCAGAAAGACCAAATGGGATGAGGGTGAAATGGATAAAAGTTGACCCCACTCAATTTGTAGCCAACGTGATCACAAATTGTTGCAGAGAGGTTGAGTACTGCTTGTCCTCTAATCCATGCCCACGAACCTTGTTATCCAACTTCCTAAACATAACAAAAATGATTGAGAAATCCTTGACACACAAAGCTCGGAAATTAAGGAAGGTCAAGGCGGTGTGGTTTGAGGACCATTGTGCCCAGTCACTAAAAAGGCTGAAAACTTCACTTGATGCTACACCAAGAGACGCTAGCAAGATCAGGGAAGAGCGCCACAACTACAAAACTGCACTCTCAACCAGGAAGAAGGAATTGCAGGACGAGGCATGGGCAAAACTAGATTTGGCTGCAGATACCAAAGATCACAAACTTTTTTGGGACACTGTAAATAGTCCGTTCCTGAAGAACGATAACATTCCTGAATTAACTTTGCATGTCAGTTGCCGGGCTTGGATAGCACACTTCACTGGGATTTTTAACTCTGGTTTTACTTTTGGTTTTACTTCTGATTTTAATTCCAATGTTTTAACTGACACATCAAACTGTTTTAAATGGGAGAAAATATTGTTTTCCGTGACATTAAGTGAGGTGATAGAGGCAATCGAGAAGAGTAAGGGGGGGAAAGCCCCGGGACCGGATGGGGTCCCTGTGGACTTTTACAAATTTGAGATTACCCTATGGGCCCCCATTTTGACCCGTTACTTTAATGCTGCAATTGAAGATAAGTTACCGATTTCATGGGGACAATCAATTATAGTGCCACTTTTTAAAAAGGGCTCCAGGGCAGAAGCACAAAATTACCGCCCAATTTCACTCTTGGACTCGTCGTTAAAGATTCTGAGTCGCGTACTCTTGACGAGACTAGAGTCCTGGGTAGAAGACAATAACATCCTTTCACCTATACAGTAGGGGTTCCGAAGGGGTCTAGGAACTATGGAGCAGTGCGTGAACCTGGAACTTATTATCGGCAAGTACACGAAAGCCAAGGAAGGGAATTTGTTTATGTGCTTCGCTGATTTAAGTTCCGCATTTGACCTGGTGGAACACGCACTGCTCTGGCCAACACTACTTGCCATGGGCGCACCACCCGAAATCATCCACCTTCTGGCTAGAATGTACAGTAGTCTCTCAAGTAAGGTTAGATTCGGAACAGATGGTGAATGTACTCCCTTTTTTAAAATTGGCAGAGGGATCCGACAAGGGTGCGTGCTAGCCCCTCTTTTATTCTCCCTTTTTATCAATCATGTTGACCAATTTTTACGAGAATCTAATGCCGATACCCCTATCATTAATGGAAAGCAAATACCCGTCCTTTTATAAGCGGACGACGCAGTCCTGATTTCCAGGACCGCGAACGGGCTGCAAAAGTTAATCGAGAAGTTCCATATTTTTATTCAGGGCAGAAAGCTTAAAATTAACAAGGGTAAGACAATGACTATGACCTGCGGAAAGAAAATGAAGAAAAACAAGACATTTTTTTTAGATGGGGATAAACTCGAAGCTGTACAATATTTCTGTTATTTAGGTATTACCTTTTCAGGAGATGGGAGATGGGTAAATGAACAATCTTGTGTTGACCTGAAAATGATCAGAAATGTAAATAGCATTTTCAGATTTGCCTCAAAACTGGGGGGCCGTAGAATCCGAGAGATGATCTCCATCTATAATTCAAGGTGTATGTCCTCTGCCCTGTATGGAGCTGGGATATGGGGATATAATCCCCAGATTGCCCTGTCCATCCAGCGGGAGGAAAACAAGTACCTAAAACGACTACTATGCCTCCCCGTTTCTGCTTCAACTGAGATTACTCACAGAGAGTTAGGCCTAAATTATGTTACAGATTTGATTGCATTGCGTCCCCTGTCCCTATGGCGATCCATATGGGCTAAGGAAGAAACCAGGTTTACCCGGGAAGTAATTATGGATTGTATTAAACTTGATCGTCACTCGAAAATCCCCTGGCTAAAACACATTCAATTTTGGTATAAGACCCTCTTTGGTTAGGACATTTTTAAAGATATATTAACAGAATCAGTTTTAACAAAGCGTGACCTCAAATCCACTTACCTGGACCATGTAAAAGGGACCAGAATGAAGGAGTATGCAATGCAAAGTACGTTTAAATTATACATGGAATATAATCTTAGCACAGGTCTCTCCCCTTATCTCACATTTGTCAGTATTAATTCCCATCGCTTTGTTCTAGCTCGCCTGAGGCTGGGAATAGTCCACCATTTAGTGGCTTTCCCACAGTAAAAAAACCTGGGATATGTCTGTGTCCATGCGATGGGAAATCCAAACAGAGCACCTGCCACTTTTTACTTTTTTGTAACTTTTATACTGGTTTTAGAAAGTTTTATCTGAAGCAATTATTCTTAAATTATAACATGTGCAATACAAGAGCCGCAATGCAATTGATGTTTGACTTGGCTTCCCCGGATGTATGTTATCGTGTGGCCACTTATATCTTAAAATGTATGTGGCAAAGGAAATCAATCATAATATGACTTCTTTCCCCCCCGAATACTCCCCTGGCTGCTACACTTTATGTCACAAATGTGTCCTATTCTGCCTATGATTCATTGTTCGAGTTACATTGTTTATATATGTATTTATTTGCAATGCACTTTATACTGCACATTTGCACCTGCCGAAAGTACTTTATGGTAATGATTGTCTCCCGGTACTTTGCACTTTGCACTGGTGTTTTGCACATACCTTTATCGTAAACAAATTGCTGCTAAAATGTTTAAAGTGATCAAACAGCCATCGCACTTTATTCTTAATCCTGCATATTTGCACATGTCAATAGCACTTTATGTATATGATAAGTCTCTAGAATTTTGCACTTTACATTAGCGTCTTTTGCACTAACTCTTTCTATAATAACTGCTGCTAAAACGTATATAGTGACCAATTTAACTTTGTACTCAAGTGAGACACACCTTGTATTACAATTGAACTAAAACGAAACTAGTGTATGGATATCGATGTAATTTTAACTGTTTCATTATCTATAACTTACATAAATGTGAATTTGAAACTGTATTTATGTATGTTGCTACATGGTTGTACTTGTACAAACCGAATAAAGCATTTTGAAACTGCAAACACCTTTCACATATATGGAGCTGGCTTGAATTCCCCTAAATGCTGAGCTCATTCCTCTAACTGGTTTCTTGGACGGTTAGCATGTCAAAATCTAAATAAATAAAAAGTTATGCAGAAGTGGTGCAGTGACAGGCGTGAGCTTAACATCTTGCTGCTCATGCATTGGATGCATACAGCAATAGACTGTGCTCCTCTCTGCAACTATCCTTGTCTCTTCAGCCTTCCTTGTCAAAGTCCATTTTGTATCCCCTGATATAAACCACCGCTCATTGTTGTGAGTGCTCCTGCCGAAGAAGTAAGACAACATTGGGTCTATTGCATGCAAGGAAAAAGGACCCCGCCAATCCCAGTTAGGTAGTAAAGGCATCCATAATTAAGGAGCAGTGGTCCATCTCACCTCTGGACCAGGCTAGCGCTGCACCCGCTACACTAATATTATGTACGCACATGTGTTCCTATATTTGAGGATTTCTTCTGGTGAAGTTTCAATTAGGTACTCTATTGGGGTTGATGGCACTGTTTTGGGGTAGGCTGGTGAGCCATGATGTATATCCTGTCAGTTTTTTCCTTCCATATTGCAACATGACATATAATTTACATGATGGATAACTCATAAAGAGACAAACTGCCTTATAAGCCATAAAGAATCATCAGTACAACTAGGCTGAGTGTGTTTTGTGATGATGTGCATCACACAGACCAACAAACCCACAAGTGATACAGCCTGGTTTGTAAGAAATTGATTTTCATCCTATCGGTGACATTCTGTGCGGATTTGCTACTGAGCTTACCCGGCCACCTTAACAACCCTCATCAAATGTGAAATAAAACCTGTGGAGCTTTAGGTGTGAAACGTTCTCGTACGGGACATGCTGTTATCAGGGCTCCTGTGTGCAAAGACTTTCTCTTATGACAAAGGGCTCGATGTATATGTTGGCCAATAGAGAACTCCATTGCCGGAGCAGCAGAGTTCCCTCCCCGCCAAAATTGTGGTCCGCCCACCCGATCTATCTGCTGTTAAACCTTAAGGGGCAGATTTATGTCGGACTTGCGCCACGTTTAAGCCGCCGATGCGTCACGCAACGGTGGCGTAAACATGGTGTATCCCTGCGACCCATTTACAACGTGACACATCTAGGCAGATGTGTCACGTTGTAAAGCCCTACGCCACATGTGGGCGTTCCGGCGCAGGGTGGGCGTTCCGGGGCAGGTGCGCCTCGCAAAAGTGCCTGCGTGAAATCTACAAGATTTCACGCAGGCACTTTTAGGCCAATGCTGCGTCAAAACTCTGCGCCTGCTTGAAGCAGGCGTAAGGATTGACGCAGCATATTAGGGATAGGGCACCCTGAGCCTTGCTAGAGCTGCGTCGCGCTTGTGACGCAACTCCAGCAATGCGCCGCCATTGTAAATGCGGCGCACCATGGGGGGGCAGAGCTGTGGCGCACAATAACTGGCGCATCCCTAGGGATGCGCCAGTTATTGTAAATCTGCCTCTTAGTTTGGCCACGATGGAGATCAGGTCCCTGCTGTGGCCAAACCTCTCCAACATCCCTAGGGAGTAGGGGGCATCGGAGAAATGGCTTTCACCGCCAGTAAAACCCTAGCTGTTAGAGAAAGTAAAATACAAATAATGATCCTCCTACCACAGGAAATGACTCCTCTGGTGGAGAAGGGAGCATTCTTTTTTTTTATTTACTAAAAGAAAATCCTGTTATGGGATTTTCTTTTGGGGAAATAAAAAAATGTTTGGTACAGGGCCGTGTCCTGCTGATTCAGCCCTGTAGCAAAGAGTAAAATGCATTGACAGGAACCCTCGTGACAGTGGTTCCTGCTAATGTTTTTATAAATGACCACCTGCTTGGAGGTCATTTATAAATTAGGCGGGCAGCCCCTCAGTCATGGGGATGGACTATTTTACTTCATCTCCATGGAGAAACGTCCTGCTGTCTGCCTGAATATACATCAGTCCCAAAGTGATTACGGTCCACATTGATGCTCTTGACACTTTTTCACAGTAATTTAAGGGACCTGTAATTTAACTTTATAATATGTGGATGATTAATTAATATGTATTTATTTATGTAATTTTGGGGGAAGTTGCTTTTGACCACTTTCCGTGGGATCATGCGAAGATTGAGTTACAGGAGTAGATCAGGAAGGCACTGTACAGAAAGTGACTCAGCACCCGCGCAACTGTAAATCTTCAATTAACCACTGTGGAAGAATTAAAACAACTTGAGAAAGACTACCAAGTTCATGCTCTGGCCATGAATTGGTTGCACAGATCTTCTTTTTATGGCCATCTGATCAGACTACGGTTCAACCAATGGCATTATTTACAAATCAGTCTGGCCTTGCCCCAAAAGAAAGCACATGGCACAAACTAGCAGGTCACATATTCCTTCTAAAGTGTTGTATGTTGAGTTTATTGAGCAACCAATTCAGCAATAATGTAGAGCGGTGGGTAAAAATCAACATACTACAGTATCATTCTGGCAGTCACTTCTTTGTTATATATTTTTACCCTATACATGAATCAAGATGCCTAGGCAGCGTGTTTTAGGTGAGTAGTAACGCCACTATGCATGCATGGATGTGTTGCATGGAATGAGTGACTGAATGTGTACACTGAGCAACATAACTTATATGTCCTGATGAAAGCCTTGGACCTAAGCGGCCTTCAATATAGGGGCTGAAACATGTCGACGATAGTAGAGTTTTTGGACCATTAAACCAAAAGCACAGAGAATAAAGGGGCATCTTGGTTGCTTGAGGTATTTTTATCTTTATTAAAATATCCAAAGTGCTCCCTGGAACGTAGTCAAGCCCATCCTGGTTTTAGGGACCAGGATGAGACCCGATAATGAAGCATAACACTACTAGAGTGGGTTAATGCCTATCAAAAAGCAAAAATATTTTTTTCTTTTTTCTTGTGCCAGTAGGGTGTTTGATTAGAGGTTAACTTTTTATCTCTGATTCAATAGGGTACGTATGAGGTACTTTTTGTGATATGAGTTATATTAGAGATAAGCCACAGCGTTTAAGAAAGTGCACTTGTATATTTACATATAACATTTTTGAGAAAGCTACAGAATAAGTACATCTACATATGGTGTGTGTAATAGGGGCTATGCATTTTGCATTGCATGGCATTTTTTCTCTTATCGCTGTCATTGTTGTTCTTTTTTAGCAAATAGCAAGAAGCAAGCTGGTACATACCATTCTTACAAACAGAACAGTGAAGCCAAAAGCCCTCAACATGTTTTGTATTCTTGGTTGGATAAAAACATGACTGAAGACGTTTTTAGTAAGGGTGGATGGTAAACTCTGCTCCGCCTACAGAGTTCACTGAGTTTTTCCCAGTCCGCACTTGAGTTCAGCAGAAGATCACCTCCTGGAGAAATTTCTCAAAGCACGCGTTCACTACAGGTCGCTGCTTGCATTGCGAAAGTTGCCACTCGAGTAGAAAATCTACTCGAACCACAGAAAGAAGCAGCACCCTCTGGCAGGCCACTTGGTGCAGTTCATACTTATTTTACAGCGCAAAACAAGCTCCAAGTGCTTAAAATCAGTGTGAGCAGCGCTTCAGATCAGAATTCTGCTGCCCGTGGAATCTCATGGAGTTTTTAGGTAATTCTGTGGAATTCCGTGGAGTAAAACTCTGCGAGTTCCGCCCACCCCCAGTTTTGAGCCCATAGATTAACACTGGCAATTTATTTAGCACTAGCCATAGGGGTTTCTCCAGGAAACACTGCTGTGTGTGGGCTGGCTGGTCCTATTCTTGTAAGGGATTTACGGGCACATGCATCAAGCGATTTTGGAATCGCAAACGGTGCGAATCGCAAAATTCGTCCGTTTGCGATTCCAAAATCACTTTTTGGGATGCATCATTCATTTTACATTTATCGCAATTTTAGAAATCGCATTTAATTGCTATGCATGATTTTTTTTTTGCGAATTCGCAATTTTGAAGTGAAAAATTACCATGAAGTACACCTTCATGGTAATTTGCGAAAAGTTTCAAAAATGCAAATAAATGCATTTTTGAAAATTACATTTTACACACACACATGCCTTTGGGAAATGTGTGTGAGTAAAATGTAGTTACGTGACATTTCAGGGGTGCAGGGGGGGGTCCTTTGGACCCCCACCTGCACCCTTGAAATTGCATTCTCATTTTGCGATTCCTTAATTGCGAATCCACAAAATGAGAATGCCTTCCCATTGATTCCTAAGGGCATGTCTGTGTGTCACATGGCACTGGTCTGCATGCACACATGTGCATGCACACCTGGATTCCGTATTTTACCACCCAATTGGATTCGGTGGTAAAATACCGATTCGGTAAGGCCTGTGGGACTCAGTAAAGTCCCACCTACATCTCCAATTTACTGAATCAGTAAAAATACCGATTTGGTAAATTTACCGATTTGGTAAATTTACCGAATCGGTAAATAGGCCACCTACATCTAGAATAGCCATTTACCGGTCGGTAACGGCCGAATCGGCCGTTACCGGTCGGTAAATGTCGACCTACATCGGGCCCACAATTGTTCGTTATCTTACCTTGTAGGTTGGAGAGGAGCAGGGGTTCTGGATGAAGGCTCACCTCGGTCCTAACAATCCATTGTTTCCCAGGTTACACCTGGGCAGTCGCATGACCTGAAGTGTTGAATGCAGTAAGGAAAAGGCAAGAAGAGATGTTACTTCCTGTAGAGGTGGGTGATGGAAACTACAGTGATAATGTGAAAAGAAGCACCAAATGTAATGTCACCAGGGAGAAAACGACAAGTATAAAGCACAACAATCAATTAAAAAGTACGAAATTTTGTTTATTATTAAGTATATATACTCAGGATAAAAACATTTAAATTCGGACACATAATAAAATAAGACACATAACCTGTTCTAAGCAATCAACGCAATACAAAGTAAAAATGTTAATAACACCATTAATTCCAAATTCATAAAACAGTGGCGGACAATTATAGTCTTCGACGCGCGTTTCGGCGTTTTCACAAGAACGCCTTCTTCAGGAGCCACATACACAATCCAGAAACTGGATATTCTGTATAATTCCAAATGATAAATGGAACACAGGAGGGAGACCTGTTCTCAGCCGTGGAAGTGGTTGAAAGGACCCAGATTCTTATAATTGTACCCAACCATCAGGCCGAATTACTAGTGTTAAACAAGTCGATACATCTAGCTTAGTACTTGAACGAACCTCCAATCGATTCCAGTACTAATGTGCGTAACAAGGTAGTTGCTGATATCGAAACGGGACAGCTGCTTGTGGGTCTAGCGCTCGTTTCTGTTGATAGTTTGTTCTAGAGTGAATTGTATTCAGTTGAATCAATAATATTGAAGTAACAAGGGACCGCAGTCAGTATATCTGCTCCCTTAGCGTTGTCTTTAATACGGTGAATAAAATGAAATATGCAGGAACATCAACCTGCGGGCGTCACGATCGATGAATCTAATGGCGTCCCGCAGCCGTTGGGAAAGGTGATCCAGAAACTACAGTGATGTCACTTCCTGTGTAGATTTATGATTAGGAATGGTGTCTGCTTGTCTTGCTGCTTCTTTTACAGTTGGTTTTGGGGAGAAGCCAGTGATGTAACTTCATGAAGTGGTGATTGCTGGGAAATGCAGTGCTTTCACTTTCTGTAGAGGTGAAGACTGAGAATCACTTTGTGAGGATTTGGGTGATGGAGAATGAGATCCACATCTCGCTTCTTTTTTTTAAAGATTGTTTTGGGCAGGAAACCAGTGACGTCACTTTCTGAAGAGATGGGTTCAGTGAAATACAATGATGTTGCTTTCTGTGGAGAAGGATGATGGAAAAAGAGGTCCACTTTTCTAGCTGCTTTCTCGAAATATCATTATGGCAGGAAAACAGTGAGTCACTTTCTGAAGTGGTGGATTCTGGAAAATGTAGCAATGTTAATTCTTGTTGAGTTGTGTGCTCCAATTTTTTTTAGCTACGTTTTTATTAGCTGTACACTGCGGGCCTTATTTATGAGAGCTTGCAACAGTTTTGCGCTTCCATTGCGTCACTTTTTGTGACGCATCAGTGACGTAAAACATGCCTCCTGGTGCGCCCTATTTATAAAGTGATGCATCTAAGCAGATGCGTCACTATGTAAGCCCCTGCGATACATTATACCTGCGTCAGCTATAGTGTATGCAGGGTGGGAGTTCCCACATAAGTAAGCCTCGTAGAAGTGTTGCAGTAGATTTCATTGCGTCACTTCTAGGGTGCAAATGCATCAAAATCTTATGCCTGGTTCACAGCAGGCATGAGACTGACGCAGACCCTTTCACATGGGGCTTGCCCCATATGAAAGGACACATTGCTGGAGTTGCGTCACTTTTGTGACACTCTCCAGGAATGCGTCATTTTTGCGCCTAGAGATACGTCAGAAATACTGATGCGTCACTTCTAATAAATGAGGCCATGCATATTTAACAACTATCACATTTACACATCACAACTTGAGTATTGCAAGTATTACCGCTCTTTACAGCCTTTTCGTTTGATTCCCCCATTTTCGTGCTCCTTGTTTTCATAATATTTAACAATTGAATTATAACACAAAATGCTATAAACTCCTTTGCAATGGAGATTAAACCTAACATGCGACCACAGGGCAGAAGCTCCACAGTCCTCTATCATTATCAGCTTCCTCAAACAATAAGCAAGGCTGGGAAAAACGCAAAAAACACAAGACTGCAGTTTGCTCTTTTATATAGAACATCATGGTGTATATTTAGCCAACACATTATGTGACTCAATAGATCGTCACTATTGCAAACTATTTTTTCTTGAGAATTTTACAAGTTGATCACCGTAATACATGACCTAGCAGCAGGTCAAACACGTATGCCAAGGGCCTATGAGTTAGGAGGGAAACACAAACCATTATTCTTGGTGGTACCCTAGCTAAAATGATCTAGTCGAGCAGGGAAAGTGATGGAACTCAAACAAAAACAATAGGAGCTAATTGAAGCCTATCAGTAACGTACAGATTGCACTCAAAAAATATGTCTATGAGAAGTTTAAAAAATATTAATGTACATGGTTTTTGAAAAAAATTAATTTCTATGAGCAGTTCAAAATAAGGTACAATTACAGCACAATCAGATGGTCAGTTCCTCTAAATAGTTGAGCTCCAGTGTTATCGAACTGAATTTGTGAATCCATTGGTATTCCTTCCAGCAAACAGCTTCCCGCCTGCCTCATAATGATGACAGTGAATGTATGGCAGTCGGAGAGACTCACCGCCATGGATCTGACTGGCTCAAAGAGTCCGTCACTCCGTCGGAGGAGCAGTAATACCTACAATGGTGGTGGTGCCAGCCAGGCACCGCCGTAGGTATTACAATGTTCCTTTCCGCTGGCTTATTCATGGTGGTGAACCAGCCATGAAAAGGCTGGCAAAAAGTGACATTGGGGGCCCGTAGCGGGCCCCCCTTCACCTCTGGGCTCAGCTTTGGGTCATGGGGGCACCAATGGTGCCACCCTGTATATCCGGGTCTGGTGGCTTAGTGGACGAACGCATCCACTGCAGGGGCCTGTGTTCGACCTCATGGTCACAGGTTCAAATCTCGGCGGGTCCACTCAGCCTTTCATCCATCTGAGGCTGATAAAATGAGTACCATTGTGTTGGGTAACAATAAACATCCGTTATTCAGTGCCTTGAGGCCCACGAGTGATATGTGCGCTTTACAAATACATCTGCACCCTTTGGCAGGCACCGCATGATGCCTGCCATGTAGTGCAGGGATATGTCAGATGTCCATGTTTTGATTTGCGTGTGTGCTGCAGCCCACAGCAGCCACCACAATACAAAAGATTGACAGTGGTGGTGGTCGCATCCTAAATTGGGCTGGCGGGACCTCCGACTTGTAGTTTGGCAGTCCCATTTCCAAATGGATGGTGGTCAGACGTAAGTTTGACTGCCATCCTAATGAGGCCCTAGGTACTTTCAGTAAATTTATATGCCACACAGTTCCCAGATTTGAGGTGGCCCAAAATAGGAGGGAGCCCTAAGGCTGCTGTTAAACAGCTGTGCTCTCGCAACTACATAAAGGTGTCACAAAATCCAGTACAATAACAGGTATGATCAAATAACAGAAGCAGATTCTTCAGTGTGTTTCTTGTCCCAGCAAAGAGATGATTTATTGCATCCAGACTTGAGAAAATGTCACAATATGCCGACACGTGTTTCGTCGTGTGCCGTTGAGTCAACACGACTCTTCAGGGCTTTAGACTCGACACCAGGAATGGGTTGAGGGTAGTCTGGAACTAATGGTACTGTTCTATGCGGGTAAATTAGAGAGATACACTGCTTATTTCTGGTTCAAAGATATAGGTGAGTAAAGGTAGATTATCCAGTGGAATCAAATTCCGTTGTATCAGCTAAGATCCGCCCTATCGGGTGTGTCAGAATCTTCACAATAAAAGCGCTGGAAACGGGTAAGTTTCAGGCATGTAGGTCGGATCCTGTTAAATCAGCTTAGTTCCGCCCTATTAGGGTGACGGAATATCCAAAATATCAGCGCTGGAAACGTGTGTGTTTCAGGCAGTGACCGGGAGGGGATCCAACGATAAAAAGGCATCCAAAAACGTGTTAGTTTCTTTGGTAAGCGGCGTTTCTAGGTCTGGTATCCCTCCTCTTTAGGTTCCCGGTGGCCGTCTATCGCGAACGGACCAAGGCTGCTGTGTTGGTGTTATTTTTAGGTGATTGTTTTGATATTCTTAGTAGATAATCATACGGCTATTCCTTTAAAAAAAAAAACATGGCCCTTGGGAAGTTAATATCTCCAGCAGACAGAATGGGCCACTATTTTGTATACTCTTCACAATTTGATTTGAGGGCTAATTGAAGCTGGACACACATGAGGGCTATTCTCAAGGATGGATCTAAGCCTAGGAGCATGTAAAGTCTTTGTCTAATGCATTTCGTGCCCATTTTTTTCCCATCCCCAGTCATTTTTGTTGGCCTTCATCACACTCTAGCTAGTTCATTTTTATCGCTGTTGTCTTACATTGTCACTGTTTTCTTATCTTTCTCTTCCTCATTCGTTCTCAATTATTAACTTTGTCTCTCTCACTCTGAGTCAAAGTGTAATTAATGAAAAATAAGTCACGGGCGGCCCCCAAAAATGAGTGCCAGTTCCCTCCACCTGCGACCACCAGTACAAATTAAGCTCTGCTTTGAGTGCAAGCACATATGCTGGGTATGTTTATGACACCATTTTCGTTGAAGCTCAATTTAAAACTATAAGTTCAGTTGGCTTGGTGAATTCCAGATGCGCTGTAATTTGCATTCAGAACTGAATATTTCCTGTTACGCAATGTACTTTTCAGTCGGGAAAAGCCTGACACGTGTTAGAGGCAGTGATTTCTCTGGAAGCCTTGTGGTTTTGGAGAGTGCACTGATAAGTAGCTTAATTCCTGGAATTTACATGCCTTTCACATAACTAAAATAAACCAGACTGTCATATTTCTCTAGATCTGCAAGTTTCTTACAATTGCTTCCTAAGTTCAAGTTATGCCTGTTTGATCCTTTGCCAATACTCCTGAGACCCTTTCTCATCCCATTAGACTCAGAAGCTCTCAGTCATGCATGGATGCATGTCTTGGATGTACAACTGGCTAGCATCCCACATTTCGCAGGCCTTAAAGTCAGCGAGGAGCCTGAGGCTATTTCCCTGAACCACTTGATCCCTTCTCCAATATTCTACCCTTTGGACTGCCGTCCCGCCGCATCTCAGGCATTGAGGTAAGCAAGAGAGAACTGAAGCTTTGCCAATTATTCTACGCTTAAAACCAAAAGCTTCCCTTATCCTTGCTCCCTCAGAACCAGGGGCATAATACAGGCCCCCGCAGCCCCCTCGGTACTGCACTCTGGCCAGAGAGCTCCTGATTGAGCCCAGAGGAGCCCCCCCTAAGTACCGTGCAGGGAGGCCCCCTCACTTTTCGTTACGCCAGTGCTCAGAACTCAGCTGCACTCGTCCAGAGCAGCTGTCTAGACGCATTGATTCTCCCACCCTCTGGCCCCTCAAAACCCCCATCTTTCCTTGGTTAAAAATAGGGCTTAGTCTTAGTGGGTTCACCTCTTTGTGTCTTCCAGGAATTAACCCTGGGCGTAGTTCGCATAGTAGAGCTACGCGTAGCTATGCGAAGTGCACTTCGCACTACGCAAGCTAATCGTAGCTACACAAACTACTTAGTACGGTAGGGAAAATGCTGTTCGCACAGATTGCACAGTGCCAGATGCTTGTCTGCACTGTGCAATCATTGCAAACCGCATCTTGCACAGTGCAGTCGTTTTCTGCCACTCGAGTAGATTTGTACTCGAGCAGCAGCGGACTGGTAGTTTCTCATCGTGAGTGGGCGCGAGCATTGGCGACCACTCGCAATGAGAAACCTCACCTCTCTACGTTGAGAATCTCACTGGGAAGTTTATTTTCCACGCTGGCGATCAGCAACTTGATGTTGCTGATCTCGAACTAGGAAAAAGTCTCGCCCGGATGTTATTTTGCTCTCTCGTGGTCGCCAACTTGATGTTGAGGACCGCGAGCAAGCAAAACAATGTGTTTTTGCACTGTGCTACACGCAATTCGCGTAGCGCATAGGTGCGCAAACTATGCACGCTCCATGAGCATAGCGAAGTCCTATGTCCAGGGTTACCAGGAAAACATGGGTCAGTGGTGCCCCTGCTTACATGTTTTGCTCCTCAGGCAGTCTTTGGCTCCCCTTGAGTTGCCTCTTCAGACTCTTCTGCTCCTAGTCCTTTTCTGGGCCCTGGCCAACCTCCCACCACCATAACACCTTCTTGTGCTACTCCTGCCCACATGCAGGACAAAATGTAGCCGTCTGCCTCCTGTCCCTCTTACACAAGTGGATCTCACAATTCTGTGTCTGGGTCCAGTCGCAAGGCACTGCTGCCCTCTTCCTGCTTCACTTCCCTGGGGCCTGGACATGATATCCCTACATGACAACCAGTGCCCGCCCCGCTTGTACTGCACCATCAAACAGGGCACGCCTGCTCCAGTCAATGATACTTCAAGCACCATCTGCTGACCTTCTGCTTGGTGCTCTGTTCTGAGCACCCCTAAAACTGTTTTCACTTCCTCTTCCAGGTATGGAGTCCTGTACCGTTCCAGGATATTGTTAGATTGTGTCATTTATGGCCGGGATCTACTGAGTTCTTACGTCACCAATTGTTACACCTTGTCTATGGGATCTTTTAGTAGAATCTCTTTATCAATGTACATAAATTCGAACACCTCTAACCAAGTCAAAGGTCAAACACAACACTTCCATTTCTATACCCCTTCCCCACTATATGCCCTTTTCATTCACTTTGTCCTAGAATGGCAAATTCCCTTTCAGGTCCAGCAAGGTCCCGATTTGAGTATATAGGATGAACCTTCACACCTGTACTGCTATTTAGACTACCTGGCCCATTAAAGGCTGACCCTGCCACATTTAGCTGCAGCTTCAGGTCTTCATACATGCAACACAAGCTAATTAAACCCACCCAACATTCACCCGCGCCCAAACAAATCTCTCCAATTTCCAATTTTCTGCTTCCACACTACCGATAATTAATTTGCTTGTTAGGAGATGGAACCGGTTCCATATATTTACAGAGGCCTGGTGTTCAGAGACCAGTTAAGACCCGAATCGTTATTGCCTGATCCATCAGGTCTTCAACTAGTTTTTTTTTATCTTGCCTCATTTTTTTCCCTGAAAATGTATTCTGCAGTAACCCATTCCACCATATCTTCACCCCAACTAACAATATTTGGAGGCCTGAGGCTTGGCCAGTGCATGGCTATTCGACCTTTGTAAGCACTCCGATTAATATTATGAATGTGCTGCCCAAATAGCCTTTCTTACTCTTTGGGAATTACCAGGTAAACATAGTTCAATTCCAATGACACATTGTCTGAGCCTAATCAGCAATTCCGAGCCAAAATACCTGAATTGATAGTCAATTCCATGCTATATGGATTAAATAAGCGTCAGTAGTGTGGCATCTCAGCCAGCCAGAGGTTTGTTTCGGATAAATTTTAATCAATTCAGTAGGAGTTAGATAAGTAATGTTTATGTAATTATATATGTACATATTAAATTAGGCCTGGGCGGAGTTCGCGGAGTGGGGCTTCGCGGAGCTACGCGAAGTGGGCGAGAAACTACGCCCACCTCCGCACTCCGCGTAGCCCCACTCCGCAAAACCACTGGCCGCCAGCCCCGCCACCCGCCTCCCTCCCGCCCTCCCTAAATACTTTAAAATAAAGGAACGCAATAATTTTAAAAGCACTTACCTTGCCGCCGCTGGCCGCCGCGTTCCCCGGGGCTCGTTATCTTCCGTCTTCCGTATTTTTCAATAATGCGCATGCGCGGGCGGCCGCGCATGCGCATTTTCTCGTGAAAATGCGCATGCGCGGCCGTCCGCGCATGCGCATTACTGCAAAATACGGAAGACGGAAGATAACGAGCCCCGGGGAACGCGGCGGCCAGCGGCGGCAAGGTAAGTGCTTTTAAAATTATTGCGTTCCTTTATTTTAAAGTATTTAGGGAGGGCGGGAGGGAGGCGGGTGGCGGCCAGCTACGCTCCGTCTGCGGAGCGTGCGTAGTGCCGCCTGGCTCCGCCAGCTCCGCAAAATGCGGAGTAGGCGGCACTACGCACACTCCGCAGACGGAGCGTAGCTGGCCGCCCACCGTTATATTAAATGTGGGTGCGCACAGGAAGCGGTTACCATTTCTCACCTGATAGATCCTTCTGGTTGACTGAGAGACAGTCATGTGACCCATTTGGCCACACAATAAGAACCGGAAATCAGTAACTAAAGTTAAGGGGGTTTATTACAAGTTATTAATCATTCTAGTAAATACAAAAAGCAGGAAAGATGTTACAGATGTAAAGATTTCTGACAAGCAAATAAATGCGGCAATGCCAATTCCAACTCAGTAGCCTCCTTTCTAAAAATGAATAGATGATTCTAAAGTCATCTAATCAGGCTCCAAGTCTAAAACAAGGGTAGTTTGGAATAAAAGGTTTTTCAGGTGAATTGAGAAATGCAGAAAGCATTAGACCTGGGTGGAGCTCGCGAAGTTTCACTCTGCGGAATTCCGTGGAGTTACCAAAAAGCTCCGCCAAATTCCAGGGAGTTCTATGAATATTGCTCGGCCACCCCTTTACAATATATATCATACATTTTGGTTTAGTCTGGATGCCGGGAGTGAAGCCATTTTAACCCCCATCACCACCACACATAATGGGTATTCCTGTATGTGGTACGACCCTCAGCACAGACTTGTCCCCTCAGCAGTCAGAGAGTTCTTTATTTTGAGGTTGAAGTTACTCCCAACCTCCCCTTCCCCACCCTGTCCCCCTAAACATAATATGTCAGTAGGAGCAAAGCTTTCATCACCTCATAGTTTGGCAGGCCTAGACCAGAGAGAGCAGCTTCAGGTGTCGAAAATGAGGCAATAATATCGCATTTACATCGACAATGCATGTGATATCTGCACCCCTCGATATTGGCAAGTCAGGCCATGTTAAAACTTGAAAGCTCATGCACCCTGCGGAACAAAAAATTCTGTTGTCTCCGTGGCAACCTGAACTCTCCACGAACCCAGGCTCTGCCTGGGCACTTATCAGCACAACAGCAGGCTGCAGGCTATCGTTAAAAGGAGTGAGTGCCGGTAAATTGTGCCACGTGGAGGATTTTTGCCAAACTCCGCATTGTGAGCGGAGTGCAAAGCTGCATAAATCCTCGAATTCTGCCTGCAGAGAGGAGTTTACCACCCACCCCTAGTCAGCATAGTGAAAACCTAAGTAGAAGTCTTCAAAAACACATAAAAAGTGTTTGCATAAAGCCACACATATGCAGGAATATAAGGGAAGCAGGGAGGTCTGCACCTCTCAAAGTTCAAAAGGATCTACTCTAACTGCTAATAGTGTGAACGCTAATTAAACACACAGATATCACATTATCAGTCATATCTTGCACCACTCCTCCAAGGACCAATGGTGTTCAATGCCACAGGTACAAGAGCAACATTTCCAAAATTTCCAATCCTACAGAACTCAGACTGCTTCGACAACCTTGAGATTTCCACTGTTCCTGATGCACGATGAATAGGAGGATTCGTCTACTCGTTTAATCATCCAGTTCTTGCCAAGATTTCTTTTCTCAGGCCTCCCTATTAGTCCCAGGCATAAATTCCACACCGTTTGTGGACTTTGCAGGATTCTGAATTCAATCTTTCGGGTGCAAAGCAGAGTTTTTTTCCATTTGTGCGCTCAATTTTTGTTTTAGCACTCAGTCGGGAGCGCTAAGATTCTCTTGTGAACTTACAAGAGACTTCTCACACCACTAGCGAGCTCCTGTGAGGCTTCATGCTCACTCACACCGCTAACGGCTGCGCCGGCGCCAATGTAGTGCCGATCACAAACGAAGCACTCAAGCAGCTTTTGTGCTTGAGATGCAGGTAAGAGGCTTTGGGAGAGGACTTTCTTCTCCAACTAGCCGTTCGGGTTATTTTTTTGTGCAAGAAGCCTTTTATTGTTTACTTTTTTTTCCAACAGGAAGGAATCGCCTCAGCAACTCCAATTTCCTGTTCCTGTCCAGCAGGCCCCTCACAGTGCTTTGTCCGTCTCCTGGTCACTTTTCATTTCGATTTGGAGCTGGAAGGATCACTCTCCTTATCTGCTGCAGATGTACCATTGGATTTAAGGACTTTGTATTTGAGATTTCACAGGTAAGTTTCAAAAATTGGTGTATAACGGTACTGCTTGTTTGATTGTAGGCATGCACCAGGATTTATTTGTACTTTTATTCGAGTTTTAAAATGTATTGTGGTGGGTGGCCAGCAGTTTTTTTTTTTTTAATTTTTGAAAACCTTTATTTCACGAGAGCACACAGCTATTCAGCCTGACATCCCGGAGGCAAGGCAGCTTAGTAAGCAGAGCATAATAGTGCAGATCAGGTACAGCAGGAAATTACAGGTTTATTTTATATTTTATAACAATAAAAGAAAACGCCAATCGGCGCTGAAGAGTGGCAATGGGAGGAGAATACAGCAAGGAATATAAGGCCAGGCGGAGAAAGAAACCAGCATTTGAGAAGTACAGAAGAGTAGAGGATGATAGGAGGGGGGGAGGGGAGAAACAGGATCACTCAGGTATCGTATACAGTCGGTGTCATAGGTCACAGTGACAGGTGCTCATCCAATGAGGCAGGCTCGGGCGGTAGACACACATCACCCCGGTAAGAGTTCCAGGCGCCCCACACCCTGTTCCATTTGTTGGGTTTACCCCTGGCAACATAGACAGTCTTCTCCCGGAGCATACACCAGTCCATGTTGGCCTTCCACTGCACCACCAAGGGTGCCGTATTGGCCCCCCACTTTTGAGCGATGTCTCTCTTGGCCACCATATTGCCTAGGGTCACCCACTGAGTTTGGGCTGTGTTGTGATCCGTCGGCTCCCAAATATTAAGGAGGCACCTACGGGCTTCCGCCGCAATCCCCACACCCGACACTTCGCTCATGACCCTGTGAATCCTTCTCCAGTAGGACGCTATGGCCGGACATTCCCACAGGATGTGTAAGAAGGTAGCGAGGGCACCACAGCCTCGACGACAGAGGCCGTCGGGCGAGTAGCCCATGTGTATTAGGCGAGGGCCAGTAACGTATACCCTGTGCAGGATTTTGAATTGGACCAGACGAAGCCGGGATGAGATGGCAACCTCCTTAGGGGAGGACACTGCACTCTGCCAGTCCTCCTCGTCGATCTCCAGGCCATCCGCCACCCACTGGTCTCGTAGCCCAAGGAGAAGGTCAGTGCGAACATTAATTAGTTTTTTGTAGGACAGCGAGATTGCGCTGTCGGGCATATGGCCGTCCAGCACTCTGTCCTCCAGCGGTGAGCTTTCCGGGATGTCTTCCCCAGGGGTCATAGCAGAGAGCAAGGCGTGCCTCAGGTGTGCATATCGAAAGAACTCCGAGTCACCCAACTGGTACTCAGTCTGTAGCCGGGGGAAGGTCTTAATAGTCCCCTTGGAAATCACATCCTCCACCCTGGTGATGCCAATAAGGTCCCATTTGTCAAAGCCCTTGGTGTGCCATAGTCTGCCCAACATATCGGATTCATACAGGGGAGTGAAACCGGTCAGTCTGCCCTGCCATCCCTGCACCCTGGTGATCGAACGCCAAATAGAGACTGCCGTCTTAGTGGGACCGGACATACGCCGATCCAGAGATCTGGAGTAAAGGGCTCGGTAATAATTACCTCCACTCATGAGCCACCTGTCCATAGCGTAGCCGGGGCTATTTACCGGCCCATAAAACCCGTGATTGAGGGCCGCAAGCTGGGAGGCCCAATAGTATCTGCGTACATCCGGCAGTGCTATGCCCCCGTCATACCACGGGAGCGTGAGCTTCGTGATCGCCACCCGAGGGCGGCCATCCCAGAGCAGGGCCCGCTGAAGACTCTCAACTTCCCGGAAGTATCGGGCCGGTACCGGGTCTTGGGTGTTTTGTAGGACATACAGGAATGTGGGTAAGGACATCATTTTAAACAGGGCCGCTCGGCCAAGCAGGGAGAGCGGGAGCTTACGCCAACCCTCCACGTCGCGTCGAAGGCGCTGCAGTGGGGGGAGCACGTTCTGGTCGTATCGAACCTTCGGGTTCCCAGAGATGTAGATCCCTAGGTACTTGAAGCCCTGTGTGGCCACCTGGATGTTGCAGCCTCTAGGGAGGCACGGCGTGTCCCCTTTCAATACGTATAGGGAGGACTTGGCCCAATTGATAATCAGGCCAGAGTATCTCCCAAAGTATTTAAGCACGTCGCAGGCAACAATGAGAGACTGGTACGGGGACGTCAGATATAGGAGGATGTCGTCCGCGTAGAGGGAGATACGGTCCTCGAAGTCCGGTGCCCAGGTGATACCATGGAGGTCGGGGTGGAAGCGCAGCATGGCCGCCAAGGGCTCGAGAGCCAGGGAAAATAGTAGAGGCGACAGGGGACAGCCCTGCCTGGTACCCCTGTGAAGGACAAAGGACGTCGACAGGCGACCATTCACAGATACATTAGCCATTGGGCTGGCATAAAGAAGTTTCACCCAGCTGAGGAAGACCGGGCCAAAACCGAACTTAGCTAACACCGCCCAGAGGTAATTCCACTCGATGGACTCAAACGCCATGGTGGCATCGAGAGACGCCAGCACAGCTGGCTCCGTAAGAGTATGCGTCCTAGCCAGGGCGCCGTGAAGCCGTCTCAAATTGAGGGCAGTGTTGCGGTGCGGAATAAAGCCCGACTGGTCCGGATGCACCAGGTCGCCAATAACCCCAACCAGTCGGTTAGCCAGCAATTTGGCGAGGACCTTTGGTTCGGTATTCAGAAGGGAAATAGGCCGATATGAACGACACACATCCCTTGGTTTACCGTCCTTGTGGATGACCACGATAGTGGCCACCCTCTGATCAAGGGGGAGAACGCCGGCATCCCTCGCCTCCAGGAACATAGCACGGAGACGCGGGGAGACCACATCGGGCCAAATCTTATAGAGCTCAGCCGGGATTCCATTGGGACCCGGCGCCTTGCCAGATCTCAAGGAGCGGATCGCAAGGGCAATCTCGTCAGAAGTGATGTCCCTGTCCAAATCATCGCGGTCCTCCTCCGTGAGGCAGGGAAGATCCACGGTCGAGAGAAGTTCTGCCGAGTCGGCCTCTGTGCAGTCAGAGGAGGAGGTGTAAACACCCCTGAAATAATCGGCAAACGACTCGGCAATGGCGGAGGGGTCGGTGACAGGGGCGCCATCCGCCCCCAGGATCTCAGGTACAACCCGACTGGCCAGCTCCTTCCTGTCCAACCAGGCCAACAGTTTGCCAGCCTTGTCCCCCACGTCGTAGATACGGCCCTGCTGTTCCCTAGCCAGGGTCTGGGCGGCATTCGTAGCGAGATCACGGTACTCCAGTTGCTTTAGGGAAAGCGCATGGAGGAGGTCTGGGTTAGGGTCAGGGTCCAGTTGGGCATCGAGGTCCAAGATCTCTTCCTCGATACAGAGGAGATCGGCGTCTCTGTTCCGACGGGCTTCCGCTATTAAAGCAAATGCCTCGCCTCTCAGGACGGTCTTGAACGCCTCCCACAGGGTCGCGGCCGACCCGACCGAACCCTCGTTCTCGGAGAAGTATAGGTCTATAGCCTTGGCTAGTAGGGCACGGGTCTTTGGGTTACGAAAGTACCAGGGGTTGACCGTTGCCGGTCGCACCGACAAAGCAATATCGAAGTCAAAGGAGACCAGGAGCGGCGAGTGATCAGAAACTCCACGCGCCAGAAAACGAGCCTCAGACACGGCCGTAGCGTGAGCTGCCAAGGTAAGGATATAGTCTATACGGGACAAGCTACCATGTGCCCTGGACAGGAAGGAATACTGATGAAGCGTAGGGTGTAAGAGTCTCCAACTATCCACAAGGCCCATTGAATCTATAAATGAGGGCAGCCACAATTGTGAGTGGCGAAGATCTCTAGACGGTTGTCGGTCCAGAGTGCCAGAACAGACGGAATTGAAGTCACCCCCAACAATAAGTAAGCCGTCATCCAGAGCTAAGATGGCGCCACCAAGGTCCTGGAACGTGCTGGTATGTAGACCAGGCGGGACGTAAACTGAAAGTAGGATGAGGGTCCTCCCCTCCCACCGCCCAGCCACCGCTGCGTAGCGTCCTCTATCATCTATCGTAGTGACGTCAATCTCCAGCGGCAGGGAAGCCCGGACAAGAACGCCCGCCCCCCGAGAGCCTGAAGTGAACCCCGAGTGCGCCACCATCTTATACCCTTTGCGATTGAGCGCCTTACATGAGTTCCCAATCAAATGAGTTTCCTGCAGAAAAACCACATCAGGCATGTGACGCTTGAGCATTTGAAGCACAATTCCCCGTTTGATTCGGTCACCCAACCCGTTGACATTCCAACTGATAACTTTCAATTTCTTACCCCCCATCATCGTGGCACCCTCCCCTACCCGGCCCGAGGGACCCTTGCAGAATCAAAAGTACAACAATATACATCACCCATTGCCGAAAGAAAGAAAACAAAATCACTCTAAGAGACATTCGAACTTGTCCCAAAACACCCCCCACCCTGCACCCCTGCAGCAGACTAAAAAGCCCCCCCAACCAGCAGTGTGCCTGTCGCCCCATTAACTAGTCTACAGAAAGCCCCAAGAGGAGTAAGGATTCCCCGCGGACACCCCCCCCGCCGCCCCCCATGAAACGACAGGAGCTCAAATTGCTATTACACTGAAAAAGGGGACGAATGTCACATATAGCAGGACCACCAACCGCCAGTGTCCACTTGGTAGAGCCAGTTCTCACAAATCTGCGCCACCAGCCGCGCCCCCTTCGCCGTTCTCCCGGTCATCGCTTCGCTGTGGTAGGGTGTCGAGCCATTCGCTTACGTTGTCCGGAAAGTCAAAAAACATTGCACGGCCATCGTGCTCGACCCGCAACTTGGCGGGGAACATCATCGAGTACTTGAGTCCCATGTCCCTCAGTCGCCGTTTCACTCCCCCGTAGCTCTGGCGCTGTCTCTGTACCGCTCTGGTAAAGTCAGGGTAGAAATGCACCTCTGAGTTCTGGTACTGTAGCGGTCCATGCCTCCTGGACGCCTGTAGAATTGCGTCCCGGTCCCTGAAGTTGAGGAACCTAGCAATGATGGGTCGAGGTGCCGCGCCCGTCTTTGGCGGGCCACCTGGCACCCGATGTGCTCGCTCCACCGAGAAGAATTTGCTCAACCCGGGGGGAGTAAGATGGTTCTGAATCAGGTCCTCAACGAACAGGTCCGCCGATGCATCCTCCGACCCTTCCGGAACGCCAATGATGCGGACATTCTGTCGCCTGGCACGACCTTCATAGTCGTCCAGTCTCCTGAAGACTTGGTCAGAGGCGAGTCGTAGGGTCCGGACCTCGGTTTGCTGGTCCAAGACGTCGGTGGTAAGGCTCGAGGCTTTCAAGTCCAGCGATTTCACCCGATCGTTGGTTTTACCCAGGTCAGCTCTGATGAGGGTGAGATCCACCGCCAGTGTGTCCACCTTGTGGGTCAGGACCTCATGCTGTTTCTGCATTTCTGCTCGGATGCCCGAGATGGCCCCCATAACATCACTGAGGGTGGGCTCGGACCCATCCGGCGAGCCCGATGTGGAGATGTCCTTAGTAGAGGCTCCCGGTGCAGGCGATATGCGGAGTTGAGCATATCTATCAATCCTGTTCTGCTGCACTTGGGACTTGCCTCGAACTCCTTTGTTCGCTGTCTTGTCCGGGTCGACCTTGCCCGCCATGTTGGGTCCGATGAGACCGTGGGGCCACCACACACAGCTCCGAGCCCAAGGTGCGCCGAGCCGAGGTTGTAGAGCAGAGGTGTAGCAAAGTCCAGCGGTAGATGGCACAGTGGTATAGGAAATTCCGCAAGTGGGGATCACCACCCAGCACTACGCATCCCAAGCTTGCGGAGTGGCGGAGACCGAGGAGACAATGGCGCTTCCTTGGCAAGGGGCATCACACGACGTAGCTCAGCGTAGGAATCTCCGATTCGAACGCGGGAGGCAGTTCCTGCATCAGTGACCCGTCAGCATTCGGAATCCACCTACGTGGAACAGGATTTCGAGCAGGATTATTGCGGAGGGCCGGAGGGTCTGCGGAGCTCCGAGCTTACGCGGCCATCTTGCTTGCCCGCGAAGCTCCTCCCCCGGTGGCCAGCAGTTTCAATAGGGACCTAGGTAAATTTTTTTATGTAATTTTTCTTGTTTTGTAAAGGCAAAATGCACAGTTTCGTGCATTTTCCCCATGTTTTTGTATTAAATTTGCAATATACATTTAGTTCACTATCTGGCCTAGTTTTCCAATAGGCCTTCCAGCCAGTATGCCCAGTACTCATCATGGGTGCGTGAAACAACTGTTTCTGTGGTGTCTGTTGAATTGAAACATTATTTAGGCTAAAGATGCCATTGGATTAACTAACGAAATGTGGTGTTCTTGGGGAATTTAACAATTTTTGCTACAGTGTGTAGGTAGGAAAATATATTTGATGCCTTTTGAGGATGTGTGTTGTAAAAAATGTAAGCCCACTACATTTTCGTTTTTGGTATTGCTGAATATTCTCCTGTGTTTGAACAGTGTGTGAGTGTGTTTGCCATACGCCACCATATGTCTTTATTCCACATGCCTTGTGGCCATGGGCCATTTTGTATAGTCTGTGCCCATAGGCCTGCATGTGTTCTTTGTTTGTGGCCTTGCCTCCTTGCTTGCTGTTTGACCATGTGGTCAGTGGCCATTTTGTGTAGCCAGTCAGTGTGCTTTTGCCATCGGCCTGCATGTCTTCTTTGTTCCCCATTCCTTCTTGCTTGTTGATGTGCATATGCGGCTGGTGGCCATTTTGTGTAGGCAGCCAGTGTGCTTTTGTTATAGGCCTGCATGCCTTCTCTGTTGTGGCCATGCTTCCTTACTTGCCTTTTGACCATGTGGTCAGTGGCCATTTTGTGTAGCCAGCCAGTGTGCTTTTGCCATAGGCCTGCATGTGTTCTTTGTACCCCATGCCTTCTTGCTCGTTGTTGTGCATATGTGGCTGGCGGCCATTTTGTGTAGGCAGCCAGTGTGCTTTTGACATAGGCCTGCTTGTCTAATTTGTTGTGTCCATGCTTCCTTGCTTGCCTTTTGACCATGTGGTCGGTGGCCATTTTGTGTATCCAGCCAGTGTGCTTTTGCCATAGGCCTGCATGTGTTCTTTGTACCCCATGCCTTCTTGCTCGTTGTTGTGCATATGTGGCTGGCGGCCATTTTGTGTAGGCAGCCAGTGTGCTTTTGACATAGGCCTGCTTGTCTAATTTGTTGTGTCCATGCTTCCTTGCTTGCCTTTTGACCATGTGGTCGGTGGCCATTTTGTGTAGCCGGCCAGTGTGCTTTTGCCATAGGCCTGCATGTGTTCTTTATTCCCCATGCCTTCTTGCTCGTTGTTGTGACCAAATGGCTCGGGCCATTTTTGTGTGGGCAGCCAGTGTGCTTTTGCCATACGCCTGCATGTCTTTTTTGTTGTGGCCATGCTTCCTTGCTTGAGGTCAACCGTGTGGTCAGTAGCCATTTTGTGTAGCCATCCAGTGTGCTTTTGCCATCTGCCTGCATGTCTTCTTTGTTCCCCATGCCTTCTTGCTTGTTGTTGTGCATATGTGGCTGGTGGCCATTTTGTTTAGGCAGCCAGTGTGCTTTTAGCATAGGCCTGCATGTCTTCTTTGTTGTGACCATGCTTTCTTGCTTGCCTTTTGACCAAGTGGTCGAAGGCCGTTTTGTGTAGCCAGCCAGCATGCATTTGCTATAGGCCTGCATGTGTTGTTCCCCATGCCTTCTTGCTCATTGTTGTGACCATGTGGCTGGTGGCCATTTTTGTGTAGGCAGCCAGTGTGCTTTTGCCATAAGCCTACATGTATTCTTTGTTGTAGCCATACTTCCTTGCTTGCTGTTTCACCATGTGGTTGGTGGGCATTTTGCTTTTGCCACAGTCACACACACATGAGCAACAGATTACTCAGAGATTCTTATGGGAATACATACAGTTCCCTATTATATCAGGATGTCAGGTGTTACCTCTCATACGGTGGTATCCAAATATATTGAAGTAGATGCCTCACTCACTTATTGTGACATGCTTCATCATCAGTGCCTAACCAAACCCAGGTAAGATGATGCTAGCAGGGCGGACTCAACCATAGGTGGAAACAGGAGTTCTTAGATAAAGTAAACTGGATAAGCAGGGACCATGAAAAGTGATGTATTAAAAATACCTCAAGGTATACCTAAAGGTTTCACTTTATTAGGAGGGTACCTGGGGTATGGATAAAAACGTGAAATTGGTGGGTTTTATTGAATACAATTGTGAATTATACCCTCATTTTGATGCCAACATGTTTCGGCCCTCGCTGTGAGCCCAATCGGGTCTGGGGCCTTCATCAGGGCTGTCTCGTAAGTGTCCCTGCCCTTTCTTGGGCACTCACACCATGCACACTCGTGAGGCCTAATGCTCTCACCTGTCTTTGTTTCCAGAGGATTTTCCTCTACTGCGTCTCTTCAAGGGTCATACTGCTTGTGCGGGATAGTGCTGTCTTGTAGTCGCACATTCATCCATGAACAGGCACCCTGGGATAACCTAGGTCCTGCCATTGCAACCGCTGCCAGTCGGCCTACATGTGTTCTTTGTTTCTCATACCTTTTTGCTTGTTGTTGTGACCATGCGGCTGGCGACCATTTTGTGTAGGCAGCCAATGTGCTTTTGCCGTAGACCTTCATGTCTTCTTTGTTCCCTATACCTCCTGCTTGTTGTTGAGACCATGTGGCTGGTTGCCATTTTGTCAAGGCAGTCAGTGTGCTTTGCCTTAGGCCTGCATGTCTTCTTTGTTTCCCATGCCTTCTTGCTCATCGTTGTTGACCAAGTGGCACAGACTGGCAGCCATTTTGTTCATTCAGCCAGTGTACCTTTGCCATAGGCTTGCATGGATCGATGAGATATCAGTTCTATACATCTTATGTTTGAGGATAATTTCACTTATTTATAATTTGTTTTCATTTTCATTTTGTTTAATTTACATGTTTTTTATTTTTCACCTTCAAAATAATCTGCACTCATTTCAGCCATTCTTTTAAAGCCCAGAAGCAGTTGTGGATTATTCAGTGTAATGAGCACGAGTTAAAGCCCTGGTACAGGAGGTGCCAACATGTTGGAAGTTGGCCAATTACACATGTTACAACATCTGTTTGAGCAGTACAAACAGATCAATGATTGCGTTGTTCTAAGAGGAGGGGGTGCAGTTGGGAAAGCTATGGCCTTGGATGCGGACTGATGGGGCCTAGTAATATGACTTATACAGATTCTACTTCCTATTGAGGTTTTCACACTGGAAGTTAGCAATGAGGACAGTGCCATGGGCCAAGCTATCCTGTTGTTGCATCTCCCACAGGACCAGGTAAAGAAGGTGCCTGAAAGGTTTGCCTTCACAGGTGTGAATGAAAACACAGAAGTACAAGGCTGCAAAATGACATCATCGGGTTCAAAGAGTACATCTCTACCACACTACTTGATTCACCACACAAATAAATTCTGCTCACTTTTATTGCTTTTTCTGAAGGGGTTGTTTTAAAATACAAGAGATGGATTGTAAAGCAAGCCAGAGAGTTGGAAGAAAAACTACTGGAACTTTGAGTCCCACCCTGCAGTTCTGGGGTCCCGCCTTCAACTTCCAGAGAGGGCAGTCTTGTCTCACAGCAGCCAACAACATCATCAACCATTACACCAGCCTTGGATGCGGACTGATGGGGACTAGAAATATGACTTACACAAATGCTACTCCCTTTTGAGGTTTTCATACTGGAAGTTAGCAATGAGGACAGTACCATGGGCCAAGCTATCCTGTTGTTGCATCTCCCACAGGACCAGGTAAAGAAGGTGACTGAAAGGTTTGTCTTCACAGGTGTTAATGAAAACACAGAAGTATATGCCTTGGTTGAGAGCTTAATCCTTCACTTGGCTTATAATACAAGGCTGCAAAGTGACATCATTGAGCTCAAAGAGTACATCTATGCCACACTACTTGATCCACCGTACAAATAAATTCTGCCGAATTTCATTGCTTTTTTCGAAGGGTTTGTTTTAAAATACAAGTGGCGGATTGTAGAGCGAGCCAGAGACTTGTAAGAAAAACTACTGGAACTTTGAGTCCCACCCTGCAGTTCTGGGGTGCTGCCTTCAACTTCCAGAGAGGTCTGTCTTGTCTCACAGCACCCAACAGCATCATCAACCATTACACCAGTAACAACAGCAACAGAAGGACCGAACTTTGCATTTTATTATGTTCAATTGGCAAGGCTCAAGTCCAGTGCAGAGGTGAAGGCAAAACAGGTTGAGCAAGTGGCAGCACCAATGACCATCACCAGGATGTTCCAGGAGTATCTGGATTGTCCAAAAGAGGTCTATGTGGATCAAAATCCATTGATGTATTTGTATGGGAAGATGTGCCAATTGCCAGAGCTCAGCAGGCTGGCAATAATTTACCTGGCTTGTCCTGTAGCCAGTGTGTCTGCTGAGCGTGTGTTCAGTGCAGCTGGTGCAGTTGTTACAGTGAGAAGGACCAGTCTCTCTCCCCAAAATGTGGAGAGATTGGCTAAGATCAAAATGAACCAATATTTTATACCGCACAATTACGCTGTTCCTGAAACAGCACAGGAGGAGGAGGATAATTTGTCAGAAATTGAATCAAGTGTGTTAGCTGATTAACTTCTGAGTGAACCACCTGAGTTTAAGGACAACTCTGCTTCCCATACTAAGTATGCTAGTGCCCCTATAGAACTTTTACATTATTTCTTGTTGATCTTCTATCTTTGAAACAACAACAAAAAAGTAGCTAATGGAGCATAAGTAATTTTGTGTCAGATGTATGCTACCCCACCATTGTTTTAGTCACATATATTATCGGATTGCAGTTGTACCAGTGTTCATTGAAGAAGCCTCCACAATTCCTTCATGACATTGGAGACAGTGCTTGCCCCCCCGACATGCTAGTTGCCGATCCCTTTTTCCATCACTTAGCACTAGCAGGTCTGCCCCAAAAGGTCGTCAATGTGCAAGAGTGCCTGCCAATACCAAATTCCAATGTGTTGCCTACATAAAAGATGAATACCTAATACCTAAACTACCCGTGCTTGGATTGGAAGAGGTAAAACTACAGCTATTGTAATGGTAAGTTAGTGACGATGATTGATGATTCATGATGTGGTGGCCAACAGTGAGGGATGGTGGGTGTTGAACTGTAATGTGAGAATTTTCTTGAGATGATTGATTTGCAATGTTTAGGGACTGAGTGATGGGTGATCATTTTTTCCATGGAGGTGATTAGCCGTTACAAACTTACTTAATCAAAAATTCATTAACCTGTATGGTCCACTCCTATCATCCTTCTGTTTTTTCCATAATCTAGGATAGCTGTCCCAGACTATCGTTTGATTTACAAGACTGCCAAATTCCAATCTGTTGATTGCTTTGAAGGGCAATTGTCTACCTACTACTGTGCTTGAATTAGACCAGGTAACCATTGCACCAATGAGTGATCTGATTATCGAGTGACTGTGAGTGATGATTGATGGTGTGGCTGATAGTGAGGGAGTGTGTGTTAAACTGTAATGTGGGAACTTACTTGAGATGATTGATTTGCAATGTTTCGGGCCTGAGTGATGGGTGATCATTTTTTCACTGGAGATGATTGGTCCTTTCACAGTTAGCCAGATTTAATTTCAGGGTCCTCTACTTTTTTTCTGGCTCTTCAGAGACCAGAACAGTCACTTTAGTTAACAAACAAAAAGCTCTGCAAAATAATGCAATTCTGTTTCCCTACGTGTTTTTCAACAGTAGTGCACTACACGTTTATCTTGCTCGGGTCATGATGACTGGTCTGGGACAGAGTTATTCAGAGTTAGAAGGAGGTAGAAGAAATCAAGGCGGCAGCTGTGGGACTATCTCAACAGCAATTCAACAGCTAGAAGCAAGAACTTATTGACTTAAGTCCAAAGGTAAATCGAGAGTCTGAGGCCTAGTACTCAGCTATGTAAAATGGAGAGAGGTGTGTTAATTTGTGAAATGCTGCTGTGTGTGTGTGTGTGTGTGTGTGTGTGTGTGTGTGTGTGTGTGTTTCAGACTTGTGGCAAAAGTGAAACTCTGAGTCCGCCTCTTGTTTTTTTGCTCTGCCTATGAGTCTTCTTGAGACACTCCTCATAAAGCTTACCTTCCTTCTATCCTTTTCCTTGACTCTAAAATACAGCTTCTCTTTTGCCGTCCGCAGGACTTCTAGTCTCCTGCATGAACAAAAGGTGAAAGCAGAGCAGAACGCTCCTGCTTACATACTGAACCAGTCCAGGCAGGTATCCTAGAGTTGATATTTCCAAGGAGAATGCAGATGCACCACCTAATTTTACAATACAGTATAATTTTTCTTTTAACAATCATATTCGAAGAACTGGGTGGGTGGGATCACTCCTCAACCTAGAATACAGTACATTTCGATATCTGCTAACTTGGGTCTTGGGGAAAATGGACTGTTTGCACAGCATTTATCTGTACTCTGTTATACACATTCCTTCATGTCTTTCCACAACAGATTGATGATGAATGATGTGTTGCTCATTGCCCAGATGAATTTTGTCCTTGTGTAGTGTTTGTCTTTGTGAAACTTTTCCCCAATTCACCTTTCCCATCCATTCATCAAACACATAACCCTCTTACCATGGGCTGCGTGATTTATTGAGGTGGGGCTTAATATACACCATCAGTGGATCACACAATTGAAGGGGTGGATTTGGTGAAAGCAACACCCACTTACTGCAGGATCTTCTAAGCAATAGCCCACACCGGCCCCATTTACCCACCCACATGAAAAGAGATCCATATTTTAGACATAGAATGAAGAACATCTGTCGTCAGCATCATCATTCAGGCTAGTGTTGTGTAAACATAAACGCCTAACCTATGCTTGTTCACTCCAGAGTTTGAGTCAATTTGTTTTACTCAAGGATTCAGTAAATATTGCTAGCTTCCCATTTGCCAAAATTACTACTATTGATATTCTTGTATTTTATTGCTTTCGGGAATTCTTGTTGTGTCATCATGTAGCACACTGGTGTCATCTATTTGCAAAGCTTTTATGTAAAATATAACCCACTAACTCAGTCTTTCTATTTCATTTAGTTGCCTACGATGGATACAAAATCATTAAAATTAATCCTACAGTTGGAGCTCACCTGAGTAGAATTAGAAGTGGGACCTCGCTTGTGAAGTGTCATGCCTTCCTTGTTATTGCTTCATCTATATTCAGGTAAGACAACTAGTATTGAGTGAAGTGAACTAGTTAACTTAGTAAGTAAGTAACTAACTGTTACTATTGTTTATCTAGGTTGTTGTAGACAATATAGGTCATGGCAGCATTTCCCCTAATGGTAAAGAAAGTTAGAGAAGTATAACTCTATAACTAAAGGCTACACTCTCTCTTACAAGCACATAAACAGGCTGCGTAAAATCTGAAGGCAGCAGTGCAAAGTAAAAGTAAAATGAACCACTTCAGGCATCAATTTTGATTAATTAAAATAGTTTTCCTCTTTATTATTTTACACAGAAGCTCACCCTCTTCACCCACACAACATGCCTACCGTTTTCCTCAAACAAACAGACCCAACCTCCAATGTCCCTAAATTCAAAATGTACAAAGAAATTCAAACCCAGTCCCAATTCCCTTTCTACCCTCTCCACCCAGCCCCAACAAGTCCCTCCCACTAAAACAGAAAATGTAAATAAATGGCATAAATGGATGCCCCTCCAGAGATGGCCCAGGCTCTGCTCCATTGTGGCGAAACAGCTCTCAATGGAGTCCAGCCACAGCAGGATGCGGCTCAGCAATGGCCAGGTATTGGCAGTGTGAAAGGTGGTGACAGCAGTTGAAGGAATCTGGTGGCAGCACCGGCGATGGGATGGCCAAGAGATTGGAGGCTGCGAGGAACCGGCTGCACTGGGGCCTGGCTGAGAGGTGTTTGTTTCCTCCTCCTCCTCCTCCTCTTCCAGGATCACCAGCCACCGGCACTCTTGCTGGAAACACTCCAGCCTCAACGCCACAGAAGGGCTGCTATCTCCTGTCTGATGGGTGGTATGGCTGGACCAGCAGAAGCAGCTATATTGAGAAAAACAAAAATGACAAATTGTAAATAATTCTCTGTGAGAACAATTCTTCTAAGTTACTTGGTAGCACAGTAGCAGTACTTTGCTGGTCTCCTAGGGCCATTGGAACTTGATGTGAATATGTTTAGGAGAGTCACAAGGCAAATGTTATGTTTTACCCTAACGTCTTGCAAAAAAAGCACTGACTGTGGGGCAGAATAGTATTAAAAGGCAGAATACCACGTGATTAAAAAAACTGTGATTTGATTCTTTTTTTCTTCTAAAGGCTTTTCAGGTAACTATAAACAGACATTTTGAGTTGAAAAATAAATTACCTCTCATTAATGAGTACAGCATTATGCACTATGGAGCACAATTGTGCATTGAGCTAAAATTATGAAGCCATGCTCATTGCTAGCCAGCACATCAGGTATTTTGCTACTGTCTTCAGTTGGGGCCGCTGTAATTGACAATGATCTATTTTTAATTCCAATGGCCCTACTCTTCTCCAAATGCATTTCTCTTTCTACCCTGACTCGAAAGAGGAAGATGAATAATAAATAAGATACTACTTCACACACCTCACAGATCAAATCAAATCAAATCAGGGACATTTCTTAAGCGCACAAATCACTCGAAAGTCTCATGGCGCTTGCGGAAAACTCACAGGTCACCTCAAAAAGAAAAGAAAAAGGGAAAGAGAGGGTCTGTTAGTTGTCGAACAGCCATGTCTTCAGCTTCCTGCAAAAACAGCTGTGATCGATGATGGTGCGCATATGTAAGGGCTGTTTGTTCCAGAGGGCCGGTGTAAGAAAAGAAAAGGATCTTCCACCGTTTCTAGTAGTAGTTATTCTGAGAGGTCTGAGAAGTGATTTGTTGCTGGATCTCAAAGTCCTGCAAGGCTGGTACCAGCTCAACTTTTTGGCCCAGTAGCCAGGACCTCTTCCATACATATTTTTGTGGGTTAGACATAAAGTCTTAAAACGATATCGCTTTCTGACATGAAGCCAGTGCAGAGGTCTAAGGTTAGGAGCCGAAGGGGATCTTGGCAGGAGGTTAAGTACAAGCCTGGCCGCGGTGTTCTGTTGAATCTGAAGCCTAGAGAGAAGATCTTCATTTATTGAAGGCCAGAGGACATTTCCATAGACCATACAGTTTATGATCAATCCCTGGACTAGTGGTTTCCTGGCCTCCATCGGAATCCATTTAAAAACTTTGCGTAAATTACGCAAAATACCAAAACAGGAGCCGATTATATGGCTGGTCGGATTTTTCATTGATAGTTTGTTATTAATTTGGAATCCTAAATTCTGTACCACCTGTTTTGGGGTTGGGCAGGGCCCTAGAGTTGGAGGCCACCAATCATGAGACCAGTGCTCATGAGCCTTGCCAAATAAAACAATCTCGGTCTTGCCTCAATGTAGGTGATTTGTGCTCATCTACCTGACAACCTGGGGCATACATTCCCCTAAAATGTGTCTTTGTTTCTGTGGGTCTGGACCAAGGGTGATCAGGATCTGAGTATCATCCGTGTATTACACTACATCAAATAAATAAGATTTGATCACCTTGGCCAGTGGGGTCACGTAAAGATTAAAAACTCAAGATAGAGCCCTGCGGCACTCCAGTCCGGACTGGTCTGTTGCATGAGACGGTGTTTCCCACCTGTACCGTCGTGACTCGGTCAGTTAAATAGCTTTTAAGACACTTTAGGGCCTTCCCCCTGACACCAATCTCCCAGAGCCGAAGTTCGAGAATGCTCTGGGAGATAGTGTCAAAATCTTCTGATATATCTAGCAGGACGAGAATTGATGACTGCCCTATGTCCATTGCTAACCTGATGTAATCTGCTACTTCTACCAGAGCTCTTTCTGTACTATGGGCGGCCCTGAAACCCGATTGTGAGGGGTCGAGTAACCCATGACTCTCCAGGTGGGTCACAAGCTGTTGATTGACCAGTGACTCGAGCATCTTGTCTCGGCTGGATTACTGTAATAGTCTGCACCTGAACTTGAAAAAAAAACATCTGTACAGACTACAGCTAGTACAAAATGCAGCGGCTAGACTTCTAACAGGCATACCAAGGTTTGCCTCTGTTCGAGATGGACTCTGGCAATTGCATTGGCTGCCAGTGACAAACGAGCACAATTCAAAGCTCTGTGCACGGTTTTTAAGTCACTGAGGGGCATTGGCCCGGAATTCCTGAGCAGATGCTTTTGAATGGTATGTTCCGGGGAGAGAGTTGCAATCCTCCGAAGGTAAATTAGTGGCTGTTCCCCGTATAAAAAAAGCTAGTTGGGGAGGCAACAGCTTTTCCCATTGTGCGGCGAAAGCCTGGAACAGTCTGCCGTGGCATCTCAGGAAAGCCCCGGAGCTCCTTTCTTTTAGAAAGGGGTTATTCACGGTTTAAGACACCCCTTGCTTGGTTTCTGGTGAGTCCGAGCTTAGCGCTAGGACACCTTTGGGTATAAGTGCACTTTATAAGTTTCTATAACATAACATAACATCTTCCCAAAATGAGGGAGCAACAAAATAGGACAATAGTTAGAGGGAAAGTTTAGGGCCTGCGGTGGATTTTTTGAGTATTGGCTTGACTCTAGCGGCTTTCCATATCTTTGGGACCTCGGATTGTAGCAATGACTTGGTAAATAAGTCAGTGACATTATCTAGCGGCACCGGGGTGATGGTTAGAAGGAATCTCGGTGGCACGGGGTCTATTGGTGAACCCGATTTAATTTTTAGCATGGTTTTAGCCACTTCCTCTGGGTTACACTGGGAACATTCATCCAGGATATGAGGAGGGCTAGGAGATTATTTATTTATTTATTATGCAACTTATAACGCGCAGACTAAACCCGAAGGTATCAAGGCGCCTATCAAAATCAATAAACAGAAAATACAAAGTACCACTACGGGTATGCACGTGTGAAAAGATGAGTTTTAAGCGCGGATCTAAAAGTTTGCAAAGAGGGACTGGATCTTACTTCCAAAGGGAGGGCATTCCACCACTTGGGTGCTAGAAAGGAAAAGGCCTTACCTCCCCATCTTGCTTTTCTGACACGGGGTACAGAGAGGAGAAGTTTGTGACTGGAGCGAAGATTCCTACTAGGGTTATGCCGAGAAAGAATGGATCCCATGCTTGTAGGGCTGGGTTTAGCAAGAGCTTTATACACCAGGCACATGGATTTGAAAAGGATCCGGTATTCAACGGGGAGCCAGTGCAGTTGTTTTCGGGCTTCAGTGGCAGAGGCACGTTTTGGTAGGTCAAGAGCAAATCTCGCTGCCGCGTTCTGGACCACCTGCAAGCGCTGTAGGTGACTCTTGTTCAGCCCTGCATACAGCGCATTGCAGTAGTCTAGTCGCGAGCCCAAAAGAGCGACAGCAAGTTGCTTTCTTGCCTGGGGTGACAAGAAGTGCCTGATTTTCCTCAGTATGTGGATAATCCCCCAGCAGGTCGAAACAGTCCTGTTGACCTGTTGGCACATACTAAGGTTGGGGTCGATCATAACTCCCAGGTTTTTTGCTGACAGGGTGGGCTCAGGACATACGCCCAGCGAGTTCGGCCACCACTCCGCCGACCAGATCGATTCCTTTCCTCCAAAAACCATCACCTCCGTCTTCTCCCCATTCAGCTTTAGTGAATTGTGGATCATCCACTGGCCAACTGCCTCCATGCAAGATCTAAAATTGGCGGCAGTTGACGTAGCTGGCTGGGAGAGAGAGACTAAGATCTGAGTGTCGTCCGCGTAGGAAACTACCTCCATCCCAAAAGATCTAATAAGTCTGGCAAGGGGGGTCACATAGATATTAAAAAGGGTAGGACTAAGCGCTGACCCTTGAGGGACCCCACATTGCACAGACAGGGATGGAGATAGAAACGATCCCAGCATTATCCTTTGTTCTCTATGGTCGAGAAAAGAGGAAAGGAGTCCCAGAGCAGACCCGCGGACCCCAATCTCCCTCAGGCGAGATGTTAATACCACAGGAGACAGGGTATCGAAGGCCGCTGTGAGGTCTAGAAGGATCAGGAGGGAGGTCTGACCCTCATCAACTCTGGTGCGGATGGTATCCAGCACTATGGTGAGGGCAGACTCGGTGCTATGTTCCCTCCTGAAACCATGCTGGGAGAGATCCAAACAGCCCGAGCTCTCCACAAATGCAGCCAGATGTTTATTTAGATGGGCTTCGAGCATCTTTGCGGGAGCCGGGAGCAGTGAAATGGGGCGAAAGTTCTTTAACACCCCGGGGTCCAGAGAAGGCTTTTTAAGCAAGGGTTTTACTACAGCATTCTTCCACTGTTGGGGAAAAATGCCTTCCTTCATCGCTCTGTTCATGATGTCAACCAGAGGAGGAAGGAGAGATTCTCTGCACTGCTTGAGGATCTTTAGCGGGCAGACATCCAGCGGAGAACCAGATTTGGTTTTATCAAGCAGGATTTCAAGATCCTGACAGGAAAGGGGAGGAAAGGAAATCAATTCCTGATGTTGAGAGGATTCCGCAACACTGGGCTCAGGGAGAGCAGGCAGCAAAGGAACGGCGGTCAGGGATTTTTGGACCTCCAAAGCAGCATAGATGTCAGCGATTTTTGACTGAAAAAAGGCAGCTATCTTGTTGCACAGGTCCTGAGAGGCAACCACAGGATCCGGTGTCTGAAGGGTCGTAAGGGAATCGACAATCCTGAAGAGTTCTCTAGGAGATGACAATGAGGAGGTGAGTGCCGTAAAGTATTCCTGCTTGGTCTTAATAACTTCTAGTTTGTAGTTTTTAAGCAGGACCCTATGGGCTTCTCTGTCCTTAGAGGCCCAGCTAGAGTGCCATAAGCGCTCCTGCCTTCTTACTTCCTGTCTCCGAAGCCGGAGCTGTTCGGAGAACCAGGGAGCTGAGGGTCTTTTCCTAGCAGAATAGCAAGACCTTGCGGGAGCAAGCTCCTCCAAGGCCTCAGCAATGGTATTTTCAAATATAGAGACCGCAGTGGAGGTATCTGCCTCCCGAGGAATGGACAGACTGGTTGTCCATGGATGGAAGGAATCTTCCCTGATCTTTTTGAGGTTCCTTCGCACTTCCATGGTGCTCGAGGCCCTTCTAATATATCCCCGTGCGGGATACATCATGTTGAAGGGAACGGCCAGATGGTCCGACCAGGAGAGATGGAAGGGGCTGGCAACTGTCAGCCTAGGGTCGTTGGAGAAGATACCATCGAGCGTGTGCCCCGCTCGGTGGGTGGGACCGTTCACCAGCTGGGTGAGTCCGCAGGCTGACATTATTTCTACCAGGGAGATAGTGTCGTGAGCCTCCAATAGCTCAAGATGGAAATTGAAATCACCTAGAATGGTCAGATTTTGTCGGCCAAAATAGGGTTCCAGAACCTGCATCAGTTTCAGCCCAAATCCTGCTCTTGGGCCAGGGGGGCGGTATACCAAGATTCCATTAAATGCTGGGTTAGCAGAATCTGAGAGGGAAAAATATAAGACCTGGAATGTGTCCTTAGGGTCAGAAAGGGGTATAGTGTGGCAGTGAAATTTGTCCTGATATAAAATGGCCAGACCACCGCCAACACGGCCTAATCTGTCCAATCGAGTAAGGCAGTAGCCCTCAGGGACCGCTTCAACCAGATCAGGGCCCGAGGAGTCTTTGGCCCAGGTCTCCGTAATAAAGACCCAAGAAGGTGTTTTATCTAAGACCAGTTCCTTGAATACAATGTTATTTTTAATGAGCGAGCGAGCATTGAGAAGAAGACAGGACTCGCTGGGGTTTTTAGGTGTTGATAAGGAGCAGGGCTCCGGAGGAGCAGAGGCAAGAGAGAGCAGAGGCTCATCCGCCTCAGTCGGAAAGCACACACAGCTAGGACATGTCAAATAATCCTCAGGTCTGTAGCGATGTGAGCAAGGGGCAGGAGCGGGCTTAAGCCGCAGCATCTCCCTTAAAGAGTATTTCAGGACAGGGGCGCCTACCATGTAATGGCCAGTAGTCCAGCCGTCCAGCCCGTCCTCAGCGCGGACGGGCGCAGACGGGCTGGACTCTGGCGTGACTCCGGCGGTCATCCGGCGCATCCGCTGCCGCGTCCGCTGCGCGGAGCCGCTGAGTACTCTTTTATAGAGACTAGAGCGCGAGGTCGCGCCTACCCTCAAGATGGCCGCCAAACAGCCCTCGCCTCCCCGGGACCAGCTCTCAGCGTCAACACTCAGCTGAGAGCGGCCCAGGAGGTGGAGGAGGTGAGAAACAAAGGTGCAGATAAAATCCGCTTTTAGAAAAGCAGAAACGAGTAAAATACACGCGTTACTCAGGACGCGATAGAAATGCACGTGACGCTCTAGGAATATATCTCAAGTCTATTAGGACAAAGAATAGGAGAGAGGAACCTCCGGCTTCCGCCTCAGAGGGTGAAAAGCGATCGTCTGATGATCCCTGTCTTGGCCCCCTTTATAGAGACTAGAGCGCGAGGTCGCGCCTACCCTCAAGATGGCCGCCAAACAGCCCTCGCCTCCCCGGGACCAGCTCTCAGCGTCAACACTCAGCTGAGAGCGGCCCAGGAGGTGGAGGAGGTGAGAAACAAAGGTGCAGATAAAATCCGCTTTTAGAAAAGCAGAAACGAGTAAAATACACGCGTTACTCAGGACGCGATAGAAATGCACGTGACGCTCTAGGAATATATCTCAAGTCTATTAGGACAAAGAATAGGAGAGAGGAAACTCCGGCTTCCGCCTCAGAGGGTGAAAAGCGATCGTTGGAAAGATTTCCTGAGGGATTTGTGTTTTCTTGGGGTGGAAAGGAGTTATGGATTGCGACGATTTTATCGTCGAGAATTTGGAAAGAGTGTCAGTCCAGTCTGGACGTTTTTCTCTGGGCAGAAGGCGTCGTAAATTCTTTTAAGATTTGATAGAGCTCCTTGTTAGAGTTTGCTGCTTTTGCGATCCGGTTTAGGAGATACCATTTTTTTGTTTGTCTAATATTATCCATGTAGCTACAATGGATACATTTATATGTTTCACGATCTATTGGATCTTTAGTTTTTCTCCATTTCTGCTCCGCTGTCCTACAAGAGAGCTTCGCTGTCTTCAGTTGCTCCGTAAACCAGGGGGCAGCTCTGGGTTTAATTTTAACCTTGGTAAAAGGGGCAATTTTGTCTATCGTATCAGTTATTGCTTTTTCGACTGAGGTTACAGCTTGGTTGATGTTGACCATTCGGCTATATTGAATGGGGCAGAAATTAGTTGCAAAGAGGGGTAAGGAGATTTTATGCCAGGACCTTCACCATGTTAGTTCATTCTGTAATCAGTTTTGGTAATGTGTACTGGAATAGCACATTTTAGTAGGTCGTGGTCTGACTATAGTAGTGGGGATGGCGGTTCAACTGTAATATATGTGGAATTTGTGAACAATAGGTCGAGCTAGTCCCAAAGTGCCCCTATTAGTAATCAGCTAATCTGTGTTCGGGTCATGTAGTATCTCAACGTGATAATTAAAATCTCCTATTAGAAGGAAGAAGTCTGAGGCCAGTGCATGCGGGGCGATTGCCTCGAGTAGCTTGTGTGGAAAGTCTTTTTTGGGGCTGGGGGGTCTGTATACCAGAGCTCCTCTCCAAGTGCCATAAGATGGACCCTCTACTTTAAAAATACACAGTTCCTGTTGGTCGACGCTTATGGTTTCTAAGGAGGTAATGCTCATGCCTGGATGGTGGTTATAAGTAGGCCTCCACCTTTTTTTTCCTTTCTATCTACTCTAGTTATATTGTTTTGGGGCGGGAAGGCAATTATCACATCTGTGAGAGCATGTTCATGTAACCATGTTTCCGTGACAAAACAAATGTCTGGTGATTCCGTATCCGTGAGGCTCATATTTCAACGGTGTATTTTGGAATAGAGCGCACGTTCAAATATATTGCCTTTAATGGTTGCGGAATATTGGTGGTGTGTGGGATACAAGATGTTAGAGTTTTGCTCAGTGGAGCTGGTTTATTAACACATGATATATCGCGCACCCTGCTAATAGTTGTATCTCCCACTGTGACAAACTGTCTAAGATGGGGATTGTGTACTTTTTTAAAGTCTTGACTAGAATATTTTAATATAGCCATTTTTAGTTACTCACCGGATAGACACAGCGGATCGGGAGCAGGAATATGGGTGGAAGGAGAAGGGGTCCTGGCAGCTGGCTGCGGTCTGGCACAGACGGGCGCAGACGGGATTGCCTTTGGCGCACCTTCGGCGTGCAGCCGGCGCGCCGCCCCGCCTTTTGTAGAGCTAGAAGATGGTTTGGGGGTTAGTGCTCTAAGCTGCACTACCGGTCATGTAAACAGGAAGTGATGTCAATGCCTAGTCGTCCCTCCGCTCAACCAGCACAAGCCGTGGCGGAACGAGGACTACAGGCAGCTAATTAAAAGGAAAGTGAAATAAAAAAAGATGAAAGACGCAAAGCACAATTAAAAATAGATGAGATGTGGATATTAATAATATCCTGTTTGCCTTAAGTAGACATTGGGGGAAATGATGGCCTGCACTACAGGGAAAGGAATGGGCTATGTAGATTGTATTTGGCGCATTCATCACTGTGTATCCCATATGCCAAACTTAACATCAAATCATGCACTTACTCCCAATTTACTCAGTGGCCTCGCCCACACCACATATAGGCCCAGATGTAGGTAAAATAGATTTACCGATTTTTAATTACCGAATTTTACCGATTTGGTAATAAAAAAGCCCATAGGAATGAATGGGCATTACCGATTCGGTATTTACCGAATCGGTAAATACCGATTTTCACAAGAGTGCAGGGGGTGTCACTTTGACACCCTCTGGCACCCCCAAAACAGGCACAGGTGCCATGTGGCAGGCATACATGCCCTAAGGGCAGGTCTGCCTGTCACATGACATAGGTGTGCATGCACACATGTGCATGCACACCGGAATCGGTATTTTACCATAAATTGGATTTGATGGTAAAATACCGATTCGGTAAGGCCTCTGGGACTCTGAAGAGTCCCACCTACATTTGGGTGCCTCAGAATCGGTAAATTTACCGAATTTTTATTTTACCGAATCGGTAAAATTACCGATTCGGTAATTTTACCGATTCGGTAAAAATAATGCCCCCTACATACCTGTCACCCATTTACCGATCGGTAACGGCCGTTACCGCTCGGTAAATGGCCTCAAACTGCCACCTACATCTGGCCCCTAATTTCCAACAAATTCATTTGCTGGTCAGTAGGCAAGGAAAGGAAACTTGACTTACTCTACTGCAGGGTGGGGTAGAGTGATTAGACAGGTAGGATAGAGCTTTTTGATATAGAATAGAGGGGCCACAACACTAATCATCAATTTGTCATATTTGGCTTATTCAGTTACCGTACAATTTGAAAGGGAAAAATCTGAACAGGTGGAAAATAAATCTGTTATGGGAAAACATGAAATATATTCTGGAATCACTTCACTTCACATGGTTATAACATGAAATGTGGCACATGGCAAGAATGAATTTTTATATTTGGTAGACTGGGACGGAAGAACTTAGGAAAAAATAAAGAAGTGATGTGCTAAGAGGTGACAGTGGGTGAAGGGAAACACAATATCTTGTGTGTACTTTTTGCAATGCATTGAAAATATTGTAAATACTGCATTAACAGAAGCAGACACACATTGCACAGCCAACACTGCAGTCACGAATTGACCCATTCTGCACTTCAGTCATAGGTGGCAAAAATACCATGGGCAGGAAGGTGGTGATAAATGATTTGTGGGATACACTGGCTCACTTAACAAATACAGCGAGTCAAGGAATTAGAACAAAAAATAAAAAATACAGCCCACTCTCAACCATAGCATTGGTAACCCTACATGAACAAAGTAATATGGCTGAGATACCCGCCACCCCCTCTCAACACAATCCCCAAATGAGGGAATCCGGAAACGGTTCTTGAAGTTTTTGGAAGTGGGAGGGAGTGACCCTCCCGGCCGTATTTATTAAAAACAAAAAATTAAAACATTTAAACATTAATGTACAATTTCATACCACACTGCGATGTTTGGCTAACCTTAACAGATTCTCTAATACAGAGGTTCTCCTAGCCGATCTAACATCCTACAAAAACATTTACTTGAAATATTGAAATTGTACATCCTAACGTTTAAGGGCCAACGGCAAGGTCGTAACCGGTGTCAAGATCCCTAACCAGACATACCCCCCCCACTTGGGAGGGGCGACAGCACTGAGGCGTACTCACGTGCAACTACTACAATTTCCCTTGTCTTGACGGGGGCACTTATCAACTCGACGCCAGTTAAAGGTCGTTCGAAGACTCGTGTGAGGTATCTAGAAGGTATCGTAGACCTCCCCCCAACCCCACACAACTTACCGCATCTGCCGTCGCAGATGTCACTGGCCCCGGGTAATTCCCCAGGAGGGGGCTGTAACCCCTCCTACACAGGAAGGGGCCTTGACCGCCTTTCCTCTTCTTCCGGCGACCCATCCTTAGAAGGGACCGCCTCCCCGTTGAGGGGCCAAAGGCCACCTCCCCCGAGCGCTCCCATCCGTGTTGGGTGACGCCCACTCATAGGGATCTTCCAATTAGTGCTCACCGATCATGACCTTACCGCCACAGGCCGGATAGTTGACCGGCTATCCGGACCCCCCACAAAACTCCTACCTAAAGGTCATGTTTCAAACAGTTCAACCATGCTAAGAAGTCTCCTAAGAACAACTCATTCCCCTCCCAAGACAAATGCACACCATCCCCCGAATACATCCTGTCATCATTAATACAGCTATGAGAAATAGAATGCAATGTCCTGGAACGGAACAACCTACTCACTTTATTGTTAAGCTTTCTAACAGAGTGATTCAAAGCAGGTATAGAGATAGCCCCCCGCCACACCTTTCGTGGAATCAAATGGGACCATGCAATCGTGCACCCCGGAACTCTCCTCGCCAACCAACTTACAGTGGAAAGCATTGCCTCCAGGAGTAGTCGTCTACCGATGGTGACCAAATCATTGCCCCCAGCATGCACTATAACTATAGACGGCGGTGACCTTGTCCGCCCTAACAAACCCTCAAAAAATGTTTGAAACTGGTCAATACAGAGACCGCCCCTTCCGTAGAAGGACATCCTGTACCCGTATTCCCCAGCTACGTGAATCATGTCACCTGCTTTGAATACGTCTGCGGCACGCCTCACGTATGAGTGGCCCACGACCCACACCTCCTTTTTCACAGCCGGTGATGTCTGACCGCTGGCCCGGTGTAAGGTCGACTGCATAGTCCGCCCCGCCTCGTAGGCTTGCGTAACTGAAACCAAACAAAAACAAGAAGCGTGAGTACAGAGTACATAATTACAGCTTCACAACATGTGCAACCGCACATATCTTTTATAACAATTGGAGGACCAACGCCCCATTCGTTTCACTTGCTCAACATTAAGACCCCTGGCTGTAGCTTCAGTAGCAGCCCCTATCCGAAAGGAATGGGTCCCAAATTCGCCCGGGTTCAAGCCCGCAGCGGCAACAGACATCGCAAGCACCCGCTGAAACTGAAATTTCGTCAGTGGGGTGGCGTCCGCGTGTCTTAACAAAGTCCCCCCCCATGATGCCACCCTTCGTGCTAGGTAATCCTCTAAACACTTTACCGGACATATGGAGGACCCAGGAATCCTGCGTATGATGACGCAGTCACCCATCCCATCCTGGTCAGTCTTAGACCTTACAAAGGAGATAGTCATTGTTTCTCCCCTGATCTGGACGTGTTCCCGGCACAAACCCCCCGCCACATCCAGTTTGTTCCTTGCAACTAGTTCGCTTACCCGCATTGCTCCGTGAAATGCTAGCGTAAACGCACAAACCCCCCGCCACATCCAGTTTGTTCCTTGCAACTAGTTCGCTTACCCGCATTGCTCCGTGAAATGCTAGCGTAAACGCGGCTCGGAACAGCACTGCCTCAAACTGAGATGAACATGTGGCAGGAAGTGTAGCCAACAACTGGGACAATCTATCCAAACCTATCGGGCGCCTTTCATCTACTCTGCGACCCTCCAGGCGTTGCCACCCACGCAGCGCTTTCTGTACAACGAAGGACGCTGTTGGGTCCTGGATAGCGTGTGCTCTGGCAACAAAGGAAATGGCAGCACGATGCCTCTGGGCCGTAGCCACCGATTTCCCAGCCCTACGTAAGGACATCAGGAAATTCACCACCCATTCCTCATGACCCCAAAATCGCTCTCTATCACTCCCCAAAAAGGCTAAATAGGCCCGAAACGCCCCTTCATATGCCTTCCTCGTCCTTGGTGCTAGACTCTCTCCCACGAGGTGACGAAGTTCGGGGCACCGAGAGACCAGAGAGCCTCGGTAAAGGGTGCCGGCTCCGGGTCCGCTGAGGGAAGGAAACCAGAAAAAGCCTGCATTTGAAAACGAGACAGTGCGTCAGCTGCCTGATTCATCACCCCTGGCACGTGTTTTGCTCTGAATAGCACGTTCAATTGCATACATAGTAAAACAATTTCTTTAAGCAGTCTTAAGATCAGTTTACAACGTGCTGCCTGACTATTGATGCACTCGACCACAGTCATATTGTCCGACCAAAATATGACCGAGTGATTTTTGAACCCATCGGGCCATGTTCTCAAGGCCACCAAGATGGGAAACAGTTCGAGGAAAGCAATATTACTCGTCAGACCCTTCTCATGCCACCAAGTCGGCCATCTTTGTGCCGACCATTTTGTGCCGAAAATGGCGCCAAAACCTATGCTTCCCGCCGAATCTGTCCACAGCCCCAGCTCCTCAGAAGACACGGCTGGTTTATTCCAGACGATTCTACCATTGAAATCTGCCAAGAATGCTAACCAAATACGCATGTCCTGGCGGATCTCGGCCGATAGTCTCGTGCGATGATGGCCTTCTTTAAGGCCGACCATCGCTTGGGCAATTGAACGGGAAAAGGGGCGGGCCATTGGTATCACCCTCAGGGCAAAATTCAACTGTCCCACCACTTGCTGTAATTGTTGCAGCGTAACTTTTGATGCATTTATACACAGTTGCAGCGCAGCCCTGAACTTCAACACTTTCTCGGCTGGCAAACGGAAACACCCCTCAATGGAGTCCAACTCGATCCCCAGAAACTCGAGGCAAGTTGTAGGACCCACTGTTTTACCCGGCGCCAATGGCACGCCTAACTGTTTCATCAACACACAAAATTCGGCCAAGGCCCGGCCACATTCAAGACCCCCGGCTGCCCCAAGAAATAAGAAATCATCAAGGTAGTGCATTACATCTTGGAAACCCGTTTTCTTTGTGAAAACCCATTGTAGAAAACAACTGAATTTCTCGAAATAAGCACAGGATATAGAATACCCCATTGGCATACACCTATCCATGTAATAACAACCCTGAAACATGAAACCTAGGAGACGCTGGTCGTCTGGGTGTACCGGGAGCAATCGGAACGCTGACTCGATATCTGACTTCGCCATCAGCGCCCCGGGCCCCAGGCGATTCAAAATGGCTACGGCCTCATCGAAGGATGCGTACCGCACCGAACACACTTCTGGATCGATTGCCTCATTTACGGAAAGACCTCGTGGAGCTGATAAGTTATGAATTAGTCAGAACTCTCCAGGGTCTTTCTTGGGGACTACCCCTAAGGGAGAACAAACAAAATTCTGGACTGGGGGTACACTAAACGGGCCAGCGACCCGACCTCGAGTCACCTCTTTTCGGATCTTTTCCTGTACTACGGTTGTATGCTGCAGGACGGAAAGTTGGTTTTTACACTTATCCACACCCTGAAAGTCCCCTACCGGGATGCGGAAACCATACGAAAAACCGTTTCGCAGCACCCCAGCAGAAGTACGATCCGGGTAATCACTGAGCCAAGGGATCATTGCCAGGGTATCAATGGGAGTGGGTAAAGGCGCCCCTCGGACTATATTAGACCTGTTTGGCACCTCCTCTCCCCCCGTTATCACCCGTTCTGGCTCTGCACGAGGCCTCAGGATGGGACGACCCACAACCACTACATTCATGTTTGAATTTACACGATCCCTGCGGTCTCGTACATTTTCCTCTGTTGTAATTAAAACAGAAACCCTTTCTTCCGGTATTGCCGGTAGGTTTCGAGTGATCGTCGGCCCCCGAACCTGATCGAAAGGGCGTCCCCGCATATTGTCGGGAGGATTCACCCACATTACTTCCTACCAACGGCATTTTTAACATCCCTGACTCCTTCATTTTATCCCAGGTCAAGGCATCATAACAATCCCAGGTTAAACTTTTATTATGCTCCTTTTCCTTTCTGAACATATTATCGTAACAAAACCAATGATTCCCCTGGTGCGATGTCGAGTACCCCATGATTCGTGATTGGTAGATTGGGAACTCGGAAAGCAACTCAGGCCTACGTTCGCCCAGGATTGATGTAAAAATTCCCCAGGCATTGCCCCAATTGGCGATATTCTCATTCACTTTAAAGGCGGCCATTTTTGCGCGCCAAACACTCGGGTGCATTAGGTCCTTCTGACTCTTTACATGCTCCACCTCATAATGATCAACAAGTAACGAAAAAATGTTCACATACTCCCCCGCCCAAATCTTTTCCTTAATTGCCAAAGGAACATGTTGCCCCAACTTTTCTCTCCGAGAGGGTGTTGACTCATCCCTCGCGATCGGCAATGGCCGCTTACCTGCACCTGACGCTGCCTCTGTGGTCGCAACCGTCCCTGGTGTCTTGTCCCCCACTGCAGCCGGCACGGGCACCTTGGCTGCTTCCCGCTTCTCACGCAATTGCTTAATCAGCTCCTGCGCTTCAACAGCCGTGGCGCCCTCGTTACCTTTTCCCAACCACGCTGCCAATTGTGCTGCCAACTCGGGCGGCATATCATCCTCGGACACGGGGGTGATCGGATTCCCCTCCTCTGGCACGGGAATTGGAGCCTCGAGCGGAGCACTGGGACCGGGGATCTCCTCTCCCGCTGCCCCCCTCCTGGGCCTCTTGTTTTTCCCTCCCGGGACTGCTCCCGCCAAAGGACGTTTTGGACCCCTTTCCTCATTCATGTCCACCCGCTTCCTTAGCTCGGACATCTCCTTCATGAGAACACGCAGCATCTGGTCGGTATTCATGCGCTTTCCAACCTTCTTCGGCATTCTCCAACAAAGTAACTGAAAAACAAACAAGAACGATTAAAACGCTCAAAATTGGCTCTTCGTTCCGTCTCGAGCTCACGTGCAGCGGGGAGGTGCAGCTTCAGAGCACAGGAACAAGAGGATGTCTTCTGGTCTTGCGTCTCTTTTTATCCATCTTCAGGGCGGGCGTAAACCCGCCCCTGCCTGCCCCGAGGGCGTGGCCGGCGGCGTCCGTGTCTAGGCCAGCCCACTCAAGGGCGGGAAAAAACGCGCCCCGGCTACGCCGCTTCGGGCATACCAGCCGAGACGCGCCTCCCGCCCAAAAATGTCTTCCCGGGGGGATCGAGGCACTCTGCCATACGTTCGGGGGGACCGAGTGGTCGCCCCTTTCCAGAAAAGTAGGTGAGCAACATGCTCCCCAAGAAAAGTTGCCTTGCTTATTCATCCAAACAATCCAAATACTAATTCAGTCAGTCAGTAACTTTATTACGATCACAAGGATCCTGAAATGTATACAGCACAACAGAAACCAGAATGTTCAACAATAATGAGATAACAATATAGAAAGTTACTAAGATAATTACACAATTTACACATATTAATTCATCCTTTCATTCAAATTCACTCATACCCACCATTATTAAGCTTTACTTTCTCTCATTCAGTCTTTCTCCAAAATTTCCAATCCATCCATTCAAAATCCACCCTTTCTTCAAACCATCCATTCGCCCATCCATACCTTTACCCACCCACGCACCCTTTCACTCATATACCATTTCGTTTCTTTTGACCTTCAGTTCTTTCATGTTTCATTCAAGCCATCAACGCTCATTTTGTTAGCTTTTGGTGAGTTGTAGACAGAAGAGGCTATAATAACTCAACCACCACTGCACCTGGTAAAGCTAGGGGGGGGGGGGCACGGTAACATAATGAAATTATGTGACTTACCTGTGCCTGTCCCTGCTGCCGTTTCTCCCCCTCCAACTGACTCTCCTCCTGCAACGGCATTGAGTAGGCATCACTGGTGTTCTGTTTGGCTAGATTAAATCATTATACATATTTTAGATGCTAAATATGCCACCCCAAATACAACTGCAATACATCACTACAGTTCAGTTAGCACTGCAGCATCATCTAACAAAAATATCACTCTGAGCATAGACAAACTTAGACAAGCCGGGGTGGAATAATGGGCAATGAAGGACATATGATTTTGGTTGGCAAATACAATGGGAGTAGGGCCTCATACGTTTTTCCAGCCATGCTGCACTGTCATTGGAAACTGCTGGTATACTGTATAAATGAATAGGACAGCAGCACAATACATGGGGGATGGGGGGTCCATGATGACCATGGCCTCTCTCTCGTGAACTCAACTGTTAGAGCATGAGCAGGAAAACGAAAGCCTTCTCAACAAACATAACTGGTGAATATTATTTATGATACTAACTAACTTGGGATTGCAATGTTCACAAAAGAGTGCTGAAATGCAAGCATGGGCGTAAAATCCGTTCCGCTCGCGGAATTTGCGGATTTTCGGTAAATTCGCAAACCACGAACTCTCACGAATTTGCCAAAAATCCGCAAATTCGCACGCAGCGGATTTTTTTTCTTGGTGATACAATATTGCGGCGCGCGGCATTCACTTACCGTCATTCAGCGTTTGCAGAGTTGTTTTTCTCGATATTTTGCGTGTGCTACGCCATTTTGGATCTTGCTGCCGGATCCCGCGAGAGTTTGGCGACAGCGATTACGTCATCGCGGATTGCCACCTTGCACAGCGAGAGTTTGTCAACGCGAGTACGCCGTGATCACGCATCGCGGGAGTTCGCAATTGCGAACATGTAGATGCGGCGGGCAGCAACAATCTCGCACTCGCAAAATTTGCAATTCTGCACAAGAAATCCACCAGCAAGCAGCATAAACCTTCTGAAAATGATGATTTTTATCAGAATAACTCCTCAGGTTGACATTTGCCTGCACTTTGTTTGCAAGGAGTCCATTTTGGGGGTGGGAGGAAGGAAGTGCCCCACAGTCACCAACTTCCTGTTCCTGTCCAGCAGGCTCCTCCCAGTGCTTTCTTCATGTGCTGGTCACTTTCATTCGGATCTTGACCTGGATGGATTACTTTTTGTGGATGCGCTGGATATTTGGATTTGACACCTTTTTGACTTTCTTTGGATCACTTTTGGATTAGAAATTTCACAAGTAATTTGTTTGGGGCATTACAGTTGCTGCAACTACAATTTTGGAATTTTCGATTTTTGGGCTGTTGTTGGGGCCTTTTGCCCAAGGGAAGTGAGTGGTGCATGGGCCTAGTCTTTCTGTGGGGTGTCTTGAATTTAATTAAGGATAATGGTGGTGCACCGCCTCTGGTTTAATCCAATTGTTGAAACTTTGCCGTGCTCCTAGGTATCGTTCCCCGCCTGGAGCGTGTTTAATACATGTAAAGTAGCAGTGACACCCGATAGTGCAACTGTCACCTAGGGCACAGGTATATTTGCTGCCCGAAACATTCAGCTATCTCAAAAATCAAAAGTTCTTGTCCGCTTGGTTACGCATATCCAATTTTATTTAATTGAATTGATGAATGTATCTTTATACTCATAGGAATTTATTCGAAATTCATTCCCGGAAAATAATACATATCCATCCAATGCATTTCGGTGGAAAACCACCTTCTTCAGGGATCCATCTGTCTTGAATTTAAACATCATGGAGGGCATGGATGGCATGGGATTGTGCTGATTTTTGTGTATTTTTCGATTTTTTTGGGCTGCTGTTGGGGCCTTTTACCCAGGGGTAGTGAGTGGTGCATAGGCCTAGTCTTTCTGTGGGGTGTCTTGAATTTAAACATCATTGAGGGCATGGATGGTATGGGATTGTCCTGATTTTTGTGTTTTTTTTTATTTTTTTTGGCTGCTGTTGGGGCCTTTTGCCCAGGGCTAGTGAGTGGTGCATGGACTGAGTCTTTCTGTGGGGTCTCTTTAATGTAAACATCATGGAGGGCATGGATGGCATTGGATTGTGGTGATTTTTGTGTGATTTTCGATGTTTTGGGGTGTTGATGGGGACTGGCCATGTGGGTAGGGGCCATTTTGAGTGCTGGTACAGGCAGGCCCTGGCCATGTGCTGGTGGGCAAGGGGCCATTTTGAATGCAGGCAGTGTTCTCAGGCCTGCACCCATTTTGCCTAGTTTTCATCCATTATGCCCAGGGGTAGTAAGTGGTGCATGGGCCTAGTCTTTCTGTGGAGTGTCTTGAATTTAAACATCATTGAGTGCATGGATGGCATGGGCAGTCCCTGTGTGTGAGGCGTTACTAGAGCCTACCTCCAGTTCATCGAGGCTCCTTTGTGGCGGGAAGTGTGCCTGCAGGGACCGAGGGGCGGCCGGGCTTTGCTCCGCCGCAGCGCTCCATACAGCCCTTCCAGCTGGCCGGGCTTGGCTCCGCCGGTCGGGAGCTTCTACAACTACAACCCCCAGCAGCCCTGTGGTGAGAGCTCCACCCCCAGCGTCAGCGCGCAGCGCCAGGAGGCGCATAAGGGGAGAACTCCTGCTGAGGACCGAGTGGCAGTCCCTGTGTGTGAGGCGTTACTAGAGCCTACCTCCAGTTCATTGAGGCTCCTTTGTGGCGGGAAGCGTGCCTGCAGGGACCGAGGGGCGGCCGGGCTTTGCTCCGCCGCAGCGCTCCATACAGCACTTCCGGCTGGCCGGGCTTGGCTCCGCCGGTCGGGAGCCTCTACAACTACAACCCCCAGCAGCCCTGTGATGTGAGCGCCTCCCCCAGCGTCAGCGCGCAGCGCCAGGAGGAGCATAAGAGGAGAACTCCTGCCGAGGACCGAGTCGCAGTCCCTGTGTGTGAGGCGTTACTAGAGCCTACCTCCAGTTCATCGAGGCACCTTTGTGGCCGGAAGTGTGCCTGCAGGGACCGAGGGTCGGCCGGGCTTTGCTCCGCCGCAGCGCTCCATACAGCACTTCCGGCTGGCCGGGCTTGGCTCCGCCGGTCGGGAGCCTCTACAACTACAACCCCCAGCAGCCCTGTGGTGAGAGCGCCTCCCCCAGCGTCAGCGCGCAGCGCCAGGAGGCGCATAAGGGGAGAATTCCTCCCTCGCCCCGCGTGGACGCGTGCGGGACGCGCCGGGCTAAGCCCGGGCAAAGGGGGGCCCTCTGAGGCCCTCGGAGACCGCAGGAGACTGGGCCGGGCTACCCCCCTGACATCTGTCATTCCCCGCACATCCAAGGTAATTGACTTTGCTGGTTCTGCAAGATAACTGTCTGTAACAGGCCTGATGGAGGTCAAAAGTAAAAGTAGAGTGGCGGTCAGAAAAACACCTATGCATACACGCTCAACCACAAGGAAACAAACATTGGCGCCAACCACTCTACCTACTCTAACTGCAATTGATAGAATGTTGCAACAAACAATTGGAGTTGTTGTTAACGCTATCGAAAATACAGAAAGGAGACTCTCTCTACTGGCGAGTATGTGTTTAATAAGTCAAACGCCACAAATTATTAATACACATGTTAGCGTTACAAATGAAACAACAATGTCACATGATTCACTTTTGTTGGAATCATTTTCCGGTTTGCCAAGGTATGACCTAACCCAACCTGATGCTCCACAACCTTTGGAACCTACTGTTTCTTGCACTAGGGAGAGTAGATTGTCTATAACACCTGACTTGTCAGCTAGCATATTGCCACAGCCCCTAACACAGAGTGATATGCCTGTAGACACTGGGGAATTGGATGGTCGTGATACTAATGCTGTTACTACAACTGTACAAATTAGTGGCATCAGTCTGTCAAGTAGTGAAACTGACTGTGAGCCTGTACCTTCTAAAAGGAAATCTACCCAAAGTCGAAAAAGGTTAATAATTAATAAACAGGTTAAAACATATAGAAGAAAAAAGAAGAGGGCTATACAAATTTTAGAAACCAACGAAAGAGAGGGTGAGATACAGCAGAACAGTGGAGGGATATACGTAAAGGACACACAATTGGTGGAAATACTAACTCCAACTAATGTCGAGGCACTTACAGCATGCCTCGAGAAAATGGTAAAAACTTATGTTGCACCAGTGATGGTATCCCTAGAAACTCTAAGTAAAAAAATAGAGAACCTAGAGAAATTGGGCATAGCCAATTTGGATGTCCTAGAACATCTGGGCACACAAGCCAGATCCTACACAACTAATGTAGATCCTGGGAACCAGAGCAAAAACAAATTAAGTACAATAAACCGTATTCCAAGTGTGCCCACTGTGGCGGCAAACCCGGTACCCTCTACAAGTGGAATGCAGGGGCCAACAACCATCACCCCAAAGATAGTAGGTGGGCAAAAAGTAGTTGGGGGTCAAAGAAACACCAGTGACCCCGTCTACAATAATAAGAGCCTACCTGCAGCGAGGCGCCATATTAATAACTTAATTCCAGCCACTATTAATTTGCCACCCGATTGTAGACCATTTGTAGCGATACTCGCTAATGTCCCCAAGTTGTTGCCCACCCAATTCGAAAATCAAGAAACCCTAAAAAATAAAACCCTGCATTGGTTGGTGAAAAACTGCGGTTTCCCAATACGAGGGGCAGGAGAGATTATAACTACACAGAGGGTAGGTTGGGTGGGACCAAATAAAAAGGAGATAGATGGGGACTGTATAGTCATAAATTTTAGGACTACAGAATGGGCGAGGGATTCGATTCTACATGCACCTATGCCATCGAACCATGAATATAACATCACGCTGTTCCCACTTGACTACTTTTATAGGAACCAGTCAGGAAGACAAATCACTACACATAACTTCCAGCATCCAAGAGCGGCCTTTATCAAGTATCCTAATGTTGTTCCCATCTGTCCCCCTTTACTCCCTAATGTATATGACAACTTTTTGGTCCCAACTTCTAATAGATTTCAGTTGTTCAACTCACTCGAGGAGAATGACTGACTGAATGCTTTATCCTTGACCCCGCATTCTGAAAGCATTGTAATAGGTGACACACTAACTTTGGAAAAAGAGCTGGGTGACGAAAGCTGCGTAAAAGCTATAATTGAGGCACAGTTAACCTTGCTAAATAATGTGCTATGTACAGACAATGTTATAGACAATGATACAGATATTAATATAACTGTAACAAATGTTAATGTTAACGTTATTCCGATTGTAAGTCCAGAAGCTTCACTCTTGTCTAACCACCTTGAAAGTACAGGAACCAGTTATGCTGACTCCCTTATAATTTGTACTTGGAATATAGCGTGAATTGCTTCGAAATTGTGTACCCCGTTCTGGGATAATTTCATCACATGTGGTTATGATATTATATGCGTACAAGAGACATGGCATACTGAACAAATAGAAGTTGAAGGTTATACCTCCTATAGCGTGGCAGCAGTAGCTTCCAAAGCTGGTAGAGCTAAGGGAGGCCTATTGACTTTGGTTTCAACCAAATTAACGGAATTTAAAGTTGGGGGACATACAGTAGTATGCCAGCATGCATCTGTATTGCGACTAACACACAGTCATGGCAGGGACTTAATTATTGTAAACTTTTATAATAATATTGTGGGCCCTAAACGAGATAAGATTGTCCCCGATGTTGAATGTGCTATTGAAGCTGCAATTGTCCTTTCAAAGAACAATTTTGCAATATTGTGTACAGGCAATTTTAACATTCAAGCCTGTAGACATGCTCGGAAGGGGATTTGTGGTCACCACGAAGATCATGTAGGGGGCGACAGCGTTTACGTTAATCATTTCCCGCACAGTAATTACGGCAGCGCACTGAACAACCTAATAGCCAAATTTAATCTGGAACTGCTTGAATGTACAAAAAACTAAAATAATGAATTGTGCCCAACATTTAGGGGGAGAGATGCCCATTCTAATATTGACCATATTATGGTGTCTAATGGTTCGGTTTTCTCCAATGTTTGGGTAATAGAGCAGCCTGTGAGTGATCACAACAGCATTTCAGTGGAGTTTATGGGCTGGGGCCCAAAAACCGTTGTGCATGGTAGATCTGTCCACGGGATTTCTGCTGTGAGACCAAATGGTACGAGAATTAAATGGACTAAAATTGACCCTAACAAACTAACGAAGGATATTATTTGTAAATGCACCAGAGAGGTTGAATACTGCCTTGCACCTAATGTGATAGCGTCTGCCGTTCTCTCTAATTTTATGAAAATTACATGCACAGTTGAAAATTCTTTGTTAAAAAGAAATAATAGAACTAAAAGAATTAAAACTGTGTGGTTTGACAAACATTGTGCCAAGACTCTGAAAAGGTTAAAAAGTGTACTTGATGCTAAACCCAGAGATAAAGAAAAAGTTAGAGAAGAACGTATTAATTATAAATTGACCCTGTCAACTAGGAAAAGGGAGTTGCCTGGAATAAACTTGATATGGCCGTTGCAACTAAAAACCATAAACTCTTTCGGGAAACTATAAATTGCCCATTCTTAAAGAATGATAATATTCCTGAGGTCAGTTCCCACGTTAGCTGTCTTGCATGGATTGCACATTTCTCTGAGATTTTTAACTCTGATTTTAATCCAGATGGGTCTACTTTATGTTTTAAATGGCAGAAAATGCAGTTGTTTTTAACTTTAAATGAAGTGACAGAGGCAATTAAAAACAGTAAGGGGGGTAAAGCACCTGGGCCCGATGGGGTACCCATGGACTTTTATAAACATGAAATATTACTATGGGCCCCAATTTTAACTCATTACTTTAATGCAGCGGTGGAAGATAATTTACCACTGACATGGGGCCAATCAATCATTATACCCCTCTACAAAAAAGGATCCAGGTCAGAGGCACGGAATTACCGTCCAATCTCACTTTTGGACTTGACAGTTAAAATCCTTAGACGAGCCCTATTAGTGAGACTGGAAGCCTGGGCCGAGGAGAAAAACATCTTGTCCCTGGTGCAGTATGGGTTCCGTAGGGGAATAGGTACAATGGAGCAGTGCGTGAACCTGGAACTCATAGTTGGCAAGTATACTAAAGCTAAACCTGGTAATCTTTACCTGTGTTTTGCCGACTTGAGTTCCACGTTTGATCTGGTGGAACACGCACTACTCTGGCCCACATTACTGGCAATGGGTGCCCCCACTGAAATTATCCATCTGCTTGCCCGTTTGTATAATAATCTATCAAGCAAAGTAAGGTTTGGAACAGATGGTGAGTGCACTCCTTTTTTTGAAGTTAAGAGAGGCATCCGTCAAGGATGCGTACTCGCCCCCCTACTATTCTCTCTTTTTATTAATCATGTTGATACAACTTTAAGAAAGATTAATGCAGATGCACCAACTGTAAATGGTAACCCTATCCCAGTCCTTTTATACGCGGACGACGCGGTCCTCCTCTCTAGGACCCACAATGGACTGCAACATTTAATTAATCAATTCCACATGTTTATTGAAAACAGGAAATTAAAAATTAATAAAGGGAAGACGGTTACCATGGTGTGTGGTAAGGAACCAAGAAAACACAAGCCCTTTTTTTTTAGAAGGGGGGAGATTAGAATCTGTTAACAGTTTCTGTTATTTAGGCATCACCTTCTCAGGAGATGGGAAATGGATAAATGAACAAAAAAGTGTTCTTTTTAAAATGGCCAGGAATACAAATTGTATTTTTAGATTTGCTGCTAAATTAGGGGATCGCAGAATTTATGGAATGCTAACCCTTTTTAACGCTAGATGCATTTCTTCAGCTATATATGGGGCCGGAGTTTGGGGGTACGATGCACAGAGTGCCAGATCTGTTCAGGGGAAGGAAAATGTGTTTTTAAAAAGATTAATCAGTGCCCCAGCTACGGCTTCAACGGAGTTAATACATAAGGAACTAGATTTGTATTATGTTAATGACCTAATTGCCCTCCGTCCCCTGTCCTTATGGCGTTCAATTTGGGCAAAGGAGGAGACAAAGTTTACGCAGGACGTAATAACTGACTGTATTAAACTCGACCGCCGATCGAATATTCCTTGGCTGAACCATATACATCATTGGTATAAAACATTGTATGGTTTGGATATTTTTAATGATTTAATAATGGATCCCAATTATCAAAGCGGGAATTGAAAGTCTCGTTTTTGAACTATACAGCAGAGACTAGAATGGAAAAATATAATAAACAGAGCACATTCAATTTCTATCAACAATATAACATCAATGCAGGTTTCCAATCTTACCTTGTAACAGTTAGTATTCCTTCCCATCGATTTGTGTTAACCCGTCTCCGCCTAGGAATTGTGCACCACCTTGTGGTCTTCCCTGTGCCTAAAAAACCTGGAATTTGTTTGTGCCCATGTGATGGCAAATCAAAACAGAGCACGTGTCACTTTATGTTATCTTGTACTTTTTATACCTCTTTTAGGAAATATTATTTGAAACCCATCTTTTTAAAATATAATACGCATCATTTACAAACAGCAGTGAAACTAGTGTTTAATCTAGAGTCCCCAGATGTATGTTTTTATGTGGCCACTTATATTTTAAAATTTATTTTTGCAAGAAAATCAATTATTATATGAATTCTCCCAGCTGCTAAACGTACTATGCACTTTAAAAACAAGATGCTGTTAACATCATGTATTTTATCATGCTAATTTGCACACATATGTTTGTCGGACTAATTGCTGCTATTGTATAATATTCACTGTCGGAATGGCATAGCACTTGCACTTTGGTCCACTTATCATCATTTTCTGTGAATAGCCAGTCTAGGTGCTGCTAATTGCATATTGCACTTTAGGAAGGATGCTGTTGAACTTTCCTCTTGAATTGCCAATTTGCACATATACTAATATAGAGACGATACTTAGCACTTTAACTGCATATTTGCACATAACTAAGGTCGTATAATTGTCAATATTACAGTTAAATGCATTTTTCGAATGGCCTAATGATTATGTTCTATAAATGCTGCTAAATGTATATTAAGATACAGAATTATCTGTATAGGGTTTTTCGTTTTAAGCCCTATTTTGCTACATTGTGCTTTATGGTAGCTTGCTTTAGTATTGTGTACATTTTTATGTCTGTTGCTATATGGTTGTATTTTCTTTACAAACCGCATAAAGCATCTTTGAAAATTTTGAAATTTTTAGGCATGGGATTGTGCTGATTTGTATGTGTTTTTCGACTTTTTGGGGGTTTGTTGGGACTGGCCATGTGGGTGGGGGCCATTTTGAGTGCTGGTACAGGCAGGCCCTGGCCATGTGCTGGGGGGCAAGGGGCCATTTTGAAGGCTGGCAGTGTTCTCAGGCCTGCACCCATTTTGCCTAGCTTTCATCCTTTATGCGCAGGGGTACTCAGTGGTGCATGGGCCTAGTTTTTCTGCGGGGTGTCTTGAATTTAAACATCATTGAGGGCATGGATGGCATGGGATTGCGCAGATTTTTGTGTGTTTTTCGATTTTTTGGGCTGCTGTTGGGGCCTTTTGCCCAGGGGTAGTGAGTGGTGCATGGGCCTAGACTTTCTGTGGGGTGTCTTGAATTTAAACATCATTGAGGGCATGGATGGCATGGGATTGTGCTGATTTTTGTGTGTTTTTCAATTTTTTTGGCTGCTGTTGGAGCCTTTTGCTCAGGGGTAGTAAGTGGTGCATGGGCCTAGTCTTTCTGTGGGGAGTCTTGAATTTAAACATCATTGAGGGCATGGATGGCATGGGATTGTGCTGATTTTTATGTGTTTTTCGACTTTTTGGGGGTGTTGTTGGAACTGGCCATGTGGGTGGGGGCCAATTTAAGTGCTGGTACAGGCAGGCCCGGGCCATGTGCTGGGGGGCAAGGGGCCATTTTGAAGGCAGGCTGTGTTCTCAGGCCTGTACCCATTTTGCCTAGCTTTCATCCTTTATGCCCAGGGGTACTCAGTGGTGCATGGGCCTAGTCTTTCTGTGGGGTGTTTTGAATTTAAACATCTTTACGGGCATGGATGGCATTGAATTGCGCTGATTTTTATGTGTTTTTCGATTTTTTTGACTGCTGTTGGGGCCTTTTGCCCAGGGGTAGTGAGTGGTGCATGGTTCTAGTCTTTCTGTGGGGTGTCTTGAATTTAAACATCATTGAGGGCATGGATGGCATGGGATTGTGCTGATTTTTGTGTGTTTTTTGATTTATTTGGCTGCTGTTGGGGCCTTTTGCCCAGGGGTAGTGAGTGGTGCATGGGCCTAGTCTTTCTGTGGGGTGTCTTGAATTTAAACATCATTGAGGGCATGGATGTCATGGGATTGTGCTGATTGTGATGTGTTTTTCGACTTTTTGGGGGTGTTGTTGGAACTGGCCATGTGGGTGGGGGCCATTTTGAGTGCTGGTACAGGCAGGCCCTAGCCATGTGCTGGGGGCAAGGTGCCATTTTGAAGGCAGGCAGTGTTCTCAGGCCTGCACCCATTTTGCCTAGCTTTCATCCTTTATGCCCAGGGGTACTCAGTGGTGCATGGGCCTAGACTTTCTGTGGGGTGTTTTGAATTTAAACATCTTTACGGGCATGGATGGCATTGAATTGCGCTGATTTTTATGTGTTTTTCGATTTTTTTGGCTGCTGTTGTGGCCTTTTGCCCAGGGGTAGTGAGTGGTGCATGGTTCTAGTCTTTCTGTGGGGTGTCTTGAATTTAAATATCATTGAGGGCATGGATGGCATGGGATTGTGCTGATTTTTGTGTGTTTTTTGATTTATTTGGCTGCTGTTGGGGCCTTTTGCCCAGGGGTAGTGAGTGGTGCATGGGCCTAGTCTTTCTGTGGGGTGTCTTGAATTTAAACATCATTGAGGGCATGGATGTCATGGGATTGTGCTGATTGTGATGTGTTTTTCGACTTTTTGGGGGATGTTGTTGGAACTGGCCATGTGGGTGGGGGCCATTTTGAGTGCTGGTACAGGCAGGCCCTGGCCATGTGCTGGGGGCAAGGGGCCATTTTATTTATTTATTTATTTAGTGTATTTTATTATAGCGCACAGATACCCCAACGGGGTGTCCCGGCGCTCCTGTGCGATTTAAGCTGAGTTAGATGTTATATTAAAGGAGGGATGTTCAACAAAACAAATGCGTTTTTAAAGCTTTTTGAAATGGGAGTTCTTCCTGGATCATCCGGATAGAGTCGGGTAATTTATTCCAAAGGGTAGAGGCGCATACTTGAAAGGTTTTTCCGCCTGTGCGGGTTTTTTTGAACCTGGGGATGGTAATAAGGTTTTTTGAAGTGGAACGAAGGGACCTTGTATTGCGGTAAGGGGTGAGGCAGGAAAAAAGATGAGCAGAGCCCCTGCCCTTCAAGGCACGGTGGGCCAGTACCAGTGCTTTGAATTCTGCCCTTTTTTGTATGGGCAGCCAGTGAAGTCTACGGCGATGCGGCGAGATATGTTCACGTAGGGAAATGCCACCAACCAGTCGTACTGCAGCATTCTGGACTGTCTGGAGTCGATGGCATAGACCAACAGACAGTCCGGTATACAGGCCATTAGCATAGTCCAAATGCGAGGTGATCAATGCTTGGACTATGATCTTCCTGGTGTTGTTGGGTAGAAAGTTGATGAATTTCTTCACCATCCTAATTTTGGCAAAACATGCTGCAGAGACTGTGTGTACCTGTTGTTGAAATGAGAGGTTAGAATCCCATCTTACCCCCAGGTTTTTCACCGAATCTTTCGGTTTAGGTGGGACACTTAGATCAAGAGGCCACCAGATGTTCGGGTCCAATGGGGATGGCTGGTGGAAAAATAAAACCTCAGTTTTTCCTGCATTTAGCCTGAGGAAGTTATTGTCCATCCATTTGGCAATAGTGCGTAGGCAGTTTTTCAATGGGTCAAAGGTTGTGTGGGTAACACTGTTAAATGAAAATAAAAGTTGAATATCATCAGCATAGGATGCAGCCTTTATTCCAGTTTGAGCGATGATATCAGCAAGAGGTGAGAAATAAACATTAAATAAAAGGGGGCTCAGTGAGGAGCCCTGAGGGACTCCCCACCGAAGTGGGCGACTGTCTGAGGTGTAAGGGGGGGTAAATACTGCCTGCGTCCGGTTGGACAAGAAGGATGCAATCCAGTTTAAGGCCGTGCCCTGAATGCCTTTAGATTGAAGGCGATCCAGGAGTAGGGAATGGGAGACGGTGTCGAATGCTGCTGACAAGTCAAGCAGCACCAACACCGCTCTTGATCCCTCGTCCATCCTCCAGCGTACGGCATCTGCCATCTCAATTAGTGCCGACTCGGTGCTATATCCTGGTCTAAAACCGTGCTGGGTGTTGTGATAAGCACCAGATGTTTCTAAAAAACCTGCTAGTTGTTGTTGGGCAAGTTTTTCAAGCACTTTGGCAGGGGCTGGAAGGAGGGAAATTGGCCTATAGTTGGAAGGTTCACTGGGGTCTGCATTAGCCTTCTTCATTATGGGGACTAGCCGAGCATGCTTCCATGAGTCTGGGAAGACTCCCGTGTGCAATGAGTCATTCCATATACCATTCAGAATAGGGTTAAGAATGGGTGCCAATGATTTATATTGCTTGGCCGGCCAAGGATCAAGGGGAGATCCGGACTTGCATTTTAGAAGTTCTTTGAGGGATTGATCAAACGTAATCTCTTGAAAGTTAGAAAACGTATACTCAGGTCCAGCAATGGCTGAATTGGTAATACATTTATCTAAGTCCGTTTTACTAGGGAAGGAGTCATATATGGAAGCAATTTTGTTTTCAAAGAAATCGGAGAGACTATTGCAGAGTGTCTGTGACACCAGGGGAGGACGTTTAAGAGCCAGGGGGTCGGTGAAGGTTCTGACTGTGTCAAATATTTCCCTGGATGAGCCCTGTGAGCGGCTAATTTTTTCTTCCAAGAAGGTCCTTTTGTGTTCAATTATTTTTTTTCTATAATCTTTTAAAGCAGATTTATAGAGGGATTTACAATCAGGAGAGTAGGTTATTCTCCAACGTCTCTCAAGGCGCTTGCATGCCGATTTGCATTTTCTAAGATCATCGGAGTACCAAGGGGCAGAAGGGGCAGAGCGGTATGTTTTGATGGGCCTAAGAGGGGCGAGAAGATCAATGGAAGAGGAAATCCAGCTGTTAAAATGAGTCAATCTGGCATCTAAGTCAGGGATCGAATCCTCAGGATGGAAAGGGGGAAGAAGGGCAGCAAGGCTATCAGGGGTGATCTTACTCCAATTTCTTCCCTGTAGTTTAGCCGGGCGTATGTGACGATCCTGGCGGTGTAGGGAAAACGAGAATGGGATAAAGAAGTGGTCGGACCAGACCACCGGGAAGGGGTCACTTATGACTAGTCCGTCCAGGTTGGTAGAGATTAGGTCAAGAGTGTGGCCAGCCTTGTGTGTAGGATTACTGATAAGTTGATTTAAACCTCCGTCTGATAAGGTCGCTAGAAAATTAGAGGAGATGGACTCCAGAGGATTATCCACATGGAGATTAAAATCCCCGAGTAGGGTAAAGTTAGCGTAGCGCGATGTCGCTTGCAGGACATAGTCTAAAAATAGGGGTAAGTGAGATGTTTTAGAATTAGGGGGGCGATAGACTAAAAGGCCAGAGAAAGTAAAGTTAGGCGCCATTTTAATACAGAAGGGGAGTGCTTCGATACGTTCTAATTGTATGTAAGGAAAGGAAGAGATATTCCAATGGGATCTATATATTATGGCAACTCCGCCTCCAGGGTGGGAGCCCTGTCTATTAGCGCAAAGTATACAGTAGCCGGGAGGTATGGCTAAGTGTATAGCGGGTGTAGTTTCGTCCCCTAACCAAGTCTCAGTTAAAAACAGAAGGTCCCACTTTTCCTCCTCCAGGGTTTGGGAGATGTCGAGGGCGTGTTTTACAAGAGAGCGACAGTTAATCATACCTGACTTTATTAATAATGAGTTATTTGTAGTAGATGACATGAGGCATTCACTCCGTGAGTCAGCAATGGGTTGTCCTAAGCTACAAGATGTGAAAGGTAGATTTGGGGTAAATTTCTGAGGTGAAATAAGTGCTGGAGTACAGTGTTTGGGTTTCAGAGACCTAAGCGTAACACTATCGTAGGAGATGGGGATAGGGGACACACGGGAGGCGACCATGCTTACGTCTGTGTCCACGTCCGGGTCGCGGACGGGCGCAGACGGGCAGGACTCTGGCACGACTCCGGCGCAGGTTCGGCGCGTCCGCTGAACGCGTCCGCTGCGCGGAGGCATTGCCTTCCGTTTATATAGTGGCCAATAGAGAGCGTGGAAACGCTGCCCCAAACCAAGATGGCCGCCAAAGTCGATTCTACCTGGCCGAGGCTCGGCTATCTCAGCATCCAAATCGGCTGAGGGTGATCCGAGTATCAGGGTGAGTACTTAGTTAATCAAGCGGGGGGCAGGGGGATAATTTCTGCCACTTTTACATCAAGCAGGGTAAATCAGTCACAATTACTAAACAGTGCAGCTAAGCTTCGTTTTTCAAGCCAAGTGCAGTGGAATTAAAAGCTAGAAATACGGCGAGGTTTTAAAAGGTGCAAAACGAAATTACAATCAAACAAATAATGCAGCTACCTCCCGGCTTCCGCCTCAGGAAGGGATTAAATGCACAGCGAATAGGAGTGCTTGATAGGGGATATCCTTTTATAGTGGCCAATAGAGAGCGTGGAAACGCTGCCCCAAACCAAGACGGCCACCAAAGTCGATTCTACCTGGCCGAGGCTCGGCTATCTCAGCATCCAAATCGGCTGAGGGTGATCCGAGTATCAGGGTGAATACTTAGTTAATCAAGCGGGGGGCAGGGGGATAATTTCTGCCACTTTTACATCAAGCAGGGTAAATCAGTCACAATTACTAAACAGTGCAGCTACGCTTCGTTTTTCAAGCCAAGTGCAGTGGAATTAAAAGCTAGAAATACGGCGAGGTTTTAAAAGGTGCAAAACGAAATTACAATCAAACAAATAATGCAGCTACCTCCCGGCTTCCGCCTCAGGAGGGGATTAAATGCACAGCGAATAGGAGTGCTTGATAGGGGATATCCTTTTATAGTGGCCAATAGAGAGCGTGGAAACGCTGCCCCAAACCAAGATGGCCGCCAAAGTCGATTCTACCTGGCCGAGGCTCGGCTATCTCAGCATCCAAATCGGCTGAGGGTGATCCGAGTATCAGGGTGAGTACTTAGTTAATCAAGCGGGGGGCAGGGGGATAATTTCTGCCACTTTTACATCAAGCAGGGTAAATCAGTCACAATTACTAAACAGTGCAGCTAAGCTTCGTTTTTCAAGCCAAGTGCAGTGGAATTAAAAGCTAGAAATACGGCGAGGTTTTAAAAGGTGCAAAACGAAATTACAATCAAACAAATAATGCAGCTACCTCCCGGCTTCCGCCTCAGGAGGGGATTAAATGCACAGCGAATAGGAGTGCTTGATAGGGGATATCCTTTTATAGTGGCCAATAGAGAGCGTGGAAACGCTGCCCCAAACCAAGATGGCCGCCAAAGTCGATTCTACCTGGCCGAGGCTCGGCTATCTCAGCATCCAAATCGGCTGAGGGTGATCCGAGTATCAGGGTGAGTACTTAGTTAATCAAGCGGGGGGCAGGGGGATAATTTCTGCCACTTTTACATCAAGCAGGGTAAATCAGTCACAATTACTAAACAGTGCAGCTAAGCTTCGTTTTTCAAGCCAAGTGCAGTGGAATTAAAAGCTAGAAATACGGCGAGGTTTTAAAAGGTGCAAAACGAAATTACAATCAAACAAATAATGCAGCTACCTCCCGGCTTCCGCCTCAGGAGGGGATTAAATGCACAGCGAATTTTGAAGGCAGGCAGTGTTCTCAGGCCTGCACCCATTTTGCTAGCTTTCATCCTTTATGCCCAGGGGTACTCAGTGGTGCATGGGCCTAGACTTTCTGTGGGGTGTCTTGAATTTAAACATCATTGAGGGCATGGATGGCATGGTATTGTGCTGATTTTTATGTGTTTTTCGACTTTTTGGGGTGTATAACTGATGTTTCTCTGTCTTCCATTGCTTTTAGGTGCACAAGAGAACCACCAGTGCCAGGAAGAAGTCCTGCAGCGGTGTGTGTGCAGCATAACGTCACGCGACGTCACGTGTGGCCACAGACAAGACAACTCTGCAACTCGTGCAACTGCGGCCTGCTGTTCTGACTTCTGAAGAAGATGGCCCCAAAAAAAGTTTCCTGTAGCTCCTCTAGCCAGAAAGTTGCCAGTAAGGAGCAGAAGAAGCAAGTTACCAAGGAGACTGGTGTGCCGCCCGCCACATTTTTTGGGAATAAAAAAAAAAGTACGCCTGCAGCAGCAGTGGGATCTGCTGGGGACCAAGCTGGGAGCAGCACCCCCGCTCCTTTGGGCTCAGTGCCACCACCACCACGCCAACTTAAGTCCAAGCCCTTGAGTGCTGCAGAGGCACTTAGTCTAGTTGTGCAATCACCATCGACCAGTGATGTTGGCTCATCGGAATAAAGTAGCAGTAATGTCCCTCAATCAACACAGGTTGTTGTAACTCATCTGAGGAGTGTTCAACAACCACAGCCGCAACAACAACCACATGTGCAAGTACAAGTACAAGTACATGTGGAAGGACAGGCAGTGCAAGGAGATGCGCAAGCAGAGGTGCATGGAGGGGCACAAGTGCCCACAATAGTTGTTCCTCCCGAAGTAGAGGCACATCAGGAAATCGACATTCAAGCTGAGCTATCATTTGAGGAAGCCACTCCTCCTGATCATTCATTGTCTTCCGCATCCCTAGCAAGTAAAGATCAAGGATGGTGTCTACATCTTCTTCAAGCCCCCTTCCTTCTGATGATATGGATCTAACTTGGGAACCACCACTGCCGTCTGAGTGTGAGGCACACCATGATCTGACAAAGGTAGCTAAGCGTAAAAGGAAGGTCCCCGAAAGACTCATAGTTATGGGGTGTGATGATGACGCTGAAGAAGTGGCGTATACTACTCCTGCTGATGAGAACTCTCACGACGACGACGCAGTCATCATACACGCCACTCCAGCCTCAGCGGGCATGCAGCAAACAGACATTTTGACCCTAGCTCGAAAAGCTGCTGAGCGTGATGTTGTCGACGAGGAGGCAATGGGACCACCATCATTGGAGTTAACTAGTACACCACCACCTACCGCTTCCATATTTTTTTCTCACCAGAAGGGACCTCCATCCACCTCGACCTAAATTAGTGGTGGTGCAAGTGCACAACGTAGTAAAGTTCGGCAACTCACATCCTCCACTTCATCTGGCATTAGCTGCATGACCACCAATATCGCCTCCTCTGCCCCCCACAGACATTTGAAGTCCTCAGTTTGGGACTTTTTTAGTGTTTGCACAACAAGGAAAAACATAGCCATTTGTAGTATTTGTAAGCTTGCAGTTAGTCGTGGTAAGCTTGGTACCAACTATGGTACCGGAGGCCAGAGAGGTCATCTTGAGAGACAGCACACTGTCCAATGGCATGCGCACCTAAAGGAGATCAAGGAAGCCCGAATTGGAAGTCAACAAACTGTATCTGTTGCTGTTTCATCTGATGATGACGAGGAGGAAGAAGCGTCAAACATTTCTTCACTTACACCCAGTACCCCTGTCAGCAGCACACCCCCTGTGAGCCACACTAAGAGTGTGGGAGAGAGTGAGACACCAATGCGAAAAAGTTCATCATCACAGAGCGTAAGTGGGTCGAAGAAGTCATCATCATCATCCCGTAAAATTATGGTCCAGCCCACCATTAGAAGCATGTTGTTTTCAGAAGCGCCATTTGAACGCAACCACCCACTGACACGTCTGTATAACACTAAGCTGGCTAAAATGCTAGCTCTGGACCTTCTCCCTTTTTCTTTTGTGGAAGGGGTTGGTTTTCTTGAATTAGTGGCAACGCTCAGCCCTAAATGGAAGGTTCCTAGCCGGTTCTATTTTGCCAGAGTTGCGGTTCCAGCACTACATGCAGATGTGCTGGAGGTGATTGGGGCAGCTTTGCAGAAGAGTGCTGTTCACACTATACATCTGACAACAGACATGTGGACCAGTGGCACAGGCACTGATTACATGTGCATCACTGCACACTGGGTCTCTTTTTCAGGAGTTACAGCAAAGCTAAGGGCAGGTGTTGACCCGGACAACGTTTTAAAAGCTGCTCGGAAACATGCAACACTAGCCATGTTTGGCATGGAGACAAGTCATACAGGAGAAAACATTTTGAACGAGTTTAACACAAAGGTCTTTCAATGGCTGTCCCCAAAAAAATGCAGGATTGGTTATGTTTCCACGGATAATGGCGCCAATGTAGTTAAGGCCATGGATATGGGTAAATATTTCAGAGTGCCATGTTTGGCGCACTGTATAAACCTGGTTGTTAAAAAATTCTTGAGTGAAGAAAGTCCAGTGTGCGAGTTACTGACCACCTGCTGAAGAATGTGTACACATTTCAGCCATTCATTTAAGGCCCAGAAGCATCTGAGGGGCCTGCTACATGAACGTCGACTGCCAGTGAAAGCCCTCATCCAGGAGGTGGCAACACATTGGAACTCAACCTTCTACATGCTTGAGCGTCTGTGTGAGCAGTTTACGGTAGTCGATCAGTATTTCTTAACACTGGGTACAGCTATGAAGGACGTGAGGCTAGATGCGGAGCAATGGGAGCTAGTTAAAAGCCTGACAGACATGTTTCGTCCTTTTGAGGTCTTCACTCGTGCAGTCAGCAGGAAGGACTGTAATTTGGGAAAAGCTATCCCATTGATGCGCATGCAGAGCACCAACTGAAGGCGGTGTCTTCTATGTTTCAAAAAGATGAAGAAAAGCAAGAAGCTTTTGATTTTGCAGAGAAATTATTACAGCGCCTACTTGGCGATGAACATCTTCAAAAGATCCACTCAGAACAGCATTACATTTGTGCTACTATTCTGGATCCACGCTACAAAAAGGCACTGGCAGACAGAGCATTCTTTGCTTTTGGTGACGCAGAAGTTTTAATGTGCAAACGTTGGCTAGCTGTGTCAGCCATGAGGTTTGAAAGAGAACGGCAGGAAATTGAAGGAAAAGGCAGTACATCAGCATCAGCAGGCCATCCCGAGTCAAAAGAATCCACTTCTGCACCTGTGGCTGTGGCAGAAGTGACCCCTCTGCCGTTAAAGACACCAGCAACCGGATCATCTACACCAGACACAACAGTAACATAGTGTGAAGAAGAGCATTGGCTAACTCAGCTTGGGTTTGCTTCTCAAAAGGTCCCAGCAAAAAGTAAGCAAAGTAGAGGAACCGTGGAGAACCTTGAGTCGATGGTGCAGGACTATCTGAATGACTCAACACAGGTCTATATTCATGATGATCCATTGGCGTATTGGCATGGGAAAAAAGAATTGTGGCTAGAGATCTCCAACCTGGTTATAAAATACTTGTCTTGGTGGCATTGTAACTTGCAAAAGGACCCGCCTCTCGCCCAAAAATGTGGAGAGGTTAACAATGATCAAGATGAATCAGCACCTCATGCCACCAGATTACAAAGTACGAGAATACACGCCGGAAGAAGACGAGGAGGACACCAACTTAGATGAGGGAATTTCTTCTCTGTTAGGTGACCTATTCCCGCCTGAATTCGCAGAGTATGAGGACGAACTCTTCTTCCCTGACACCGAGCCCTGAAAATGACCCAATGAATAAATAACTTTCTTTTTTTCGTCCTTATTCACTTTTATTCCTGTGTGTATGTCTTTCTTTGTTTTGCAAAGTCAATATAAATAAAAACTTTAATCACCTAATCACAAACACAAGCCCATCAGCAGAACTGTCTTCACTTATTTGCTTATTGATTTGAAAATGCCGCTGTCTGCATTCCTCAGGTTCACAAGTTCCCAAGAACACGCTCCTCTATCCTCCTCCTCCAGACTCCTATTTCCCTCAAAGCAGAGGGCTGAATTACGCCCAATGAAGAAAGACTCTGCACTTGTGGGGGTGTTCTACTTCTTTACGGGTGAGTTGACGGCTCTGGGGCCATTGCTGGGAAGGTCTAATACCGGATAAAAGTGGTTTGGCAAAAATCAGACTTGAAAATGTTTTTGCCTTTTTGCTCACAATCATGTTTTCAGGTGCCTGTTTGGGGGGCTTCCTGGTGTTTGTGGGTGGGTTTCGGGGTCTGGGAGCACTGCTGGCACAGTCTAATGTTGATTGCATTTGTTTTCTAGGACATCCATGGTGGAAAAGTGGAGTGATGACCTAGCTGAACAGCGCGTTTGGACAGAAGGCCGAAAAATATTGTATGAGATTTTCCATTTTTGCTTTTTGCCTGTTTGGGGGTGTTGTGCTTTTTTGCGGGTGGGTTGGCAGGTCTTGGGGCATTGCTGGGAAGGTCTAATACCGGATAACAGTGGTTTGGCGAAAATCAGACTTGAAAAAGTTTTTGCCTTTTTGCTCACAATCATGTTTTCGGGGGCCTGTTTGGGGGCTTCCTGGTGTTTGTGGGTGGGTTTCGGGGTCTGGGAGCACTGCTGGCACAGTCTAATGTTGATTGCATTTGTTTTCTAGGACTTCCATGGTGGAAAAGTGGAGTCATGACCTAGCTGCACAGCGCGTTTGGACAGACGGCCTTAAAAATATTGTAAGTATGAGATTTTCCATTTTTGCTTTTTGCCTGTTTGGGGGTGTTGTGCTTTTTTGCGGGTGGGTTGGCGCCGGCGGGTCTACTCTTGGGGCATTGCTGGGAAGGTCTAATACCGGATAAAAATGGTTTGGACAAAATCAGACTTGTAAACGTTTTTGCCTTTTTGCTCACTATCATGTTTTCGGGGGCCTGTTTGGGGGGCTTCCTGGTGTTTGTGGGTGGGTTTCAGGGTCTGGGAGCACTGCTGGGCATGGATACTTTTGATTGCAAGAGGTTTGAAGAAAATCCTAGGTGGCAAAGTGGAGTTAGGGCCTAGCTGCAGAGCGCACGCGGAGTGATTTTGGAAATTGGCCTGAAAATAACTGTCCCCATTTTTGTACTTTTGCTTTTTGGCTGTTTGGGGGTCTTCTACTTGTTTTTGCCAGGGTTTATGGCTCTGGGGCCATTGCTGGGAAGGTCTAATACCGGATAAAAGTGGTTTGGACGAAATCCATGAGGAAAAAGTTTTTGCTTTTTCTGACATTTCGCTCTATTTAGCGTTTTCGGGGGCCTGTTTGGGGGGCTTCCTGGTATTTGTGGGTGGTTTTCGGGGTCTGGGAGCACTGCTAGGTATGGATACTTTTGATTGCAAGAGGTTTGAAGCAAATCCATGGTGGCAAAGGGGAGTTAGGGCCTAGCTGCAGAGCGCGCGCTGAGTGATTCTGGAAATTTGCCTGAAAATTTCTAAGTGCCCATTTTTGAAGTTTTGCTTTTTGGCTGTTTGGGGGTCTTTTACTAGTTTCCGGCTAGGTTGACGGCTCTGGGGCCATTGCTGGGAAGGTCTAATACCGGATAAAAGTGGTTTGGCGAAAATCAGACTTGAAAAAGTTTTTGCCTTTTTCCTCACTATCATGTTTTCGGGGGCCTGTTTGGGGGGCTTCCTGGTGTTTGTGGGTGGGTTTCGGGGTCTGGGAGCACTGCTGGGTATGGATACTTTTGATTGCAAGTGGTTTGAAGAAAATCCATGGTGGCAAAGGGGAGTTAGGGCCTAGCTGCAGAGCGCGCGCGGAGTGATTCTGGAAATTTGCCTGAAAATTTCTAAGTGCCCATTTTTGAAGTTTTGCTTTTTGGCTGTTTGGGGGTCTTCTACTAGTTTCCGCCTGGGTTGACGGCTCTGGGGCCATTGCTGGGAAGGTCTACTACTGGATAAAAGTGGTTTGGACAAAATCGGAGGCGAAATTTTGTTTGCTTTTTTGCTGACTTGCTTGTCTTTGAGGTGCTGTTTGGGGGTGGGTTTTGGGGTCTGGGAGCACTGCTGGCACAGTCCAATTTTGATTGCATTTGTTTTTCAGGAAATCCATGGTGGAAAAGGGGAGTTAGGGCCTAGCTGCACAGCGCGTTTGGACAGAATTGAAAGAAGGCCGAAAAATATTGTATGAGATTTTCCATTTTTGCTTTTCGCCTGTTTGGGGGTGTTGGGCTTTTTTGGGGGTGGGTTGGCGGGTCTCGGGGCATTGCTGGGAAGGTCTAATACCTGATAAAAGTGGTTTGGAGAAAATCCATGCTGAAAAGCCTTTTGGCACTTTTTGTAACTTAGGGTTCATTAGGGTTAGCACTAGCAGCAGTATTCCATGTGTTTGGGGGTGTTCTAGATTTTTGCAACTGGGTTCTGGGGTCTTAGAGCACTCGTGGGAATGTGTAATTTTTGTTGCAAGTGATTTGAAGAAAATCCATGGTGGGAAAGGGGGGATTTGGCCTAGTTAAAGAAAGCGTTTGCCACTATTCTTAACTTAGGGCTCGTTAGGGTTAGCAGTATAGTATTGCATGTGTTTGGGCGGGGGGCTGTTTGCGGGGGGGTTTGCGAGTCTTGGAGCGCTGCTGGGTATGGATACTTTTGCTTGCTTGCAAGTGGTTTGAATACAATCCACGGTGGGTAAGGGGGGATTTGGGCCTACTTTACTTTCAAAGAACGTTTTGTCACCGTTTTTCTACTAGGCCTCGTTTTTTGAGATCTGATTGGGGGTCTTCTACATTTTTGCGACTGGGTTTAGTAAGGGTCTGGGAGCACTGCTGGGAAGGTCGAATTTTGTTCTAAAACACAGTTTACAGTACACCTAGCTTGAGGGGAAAGATCCGCTAAATTAATTTGCCCATACTTATTTATCCTTCAAAAGGAGACTCAGACAGAGTACGCACTTTCAAAAATATTGTACTGTCTATTAGTAAACTCAAAGTGTGACTTTTTGCACTACACAGCGTACATCCCTTATATTTATTTGTCAGTGGTGTTCTAATATCACTACCTGTTTTTCCATCAATAATTACAGGCCGGGTTTCAGTCTGTGCAATGGGAAAATAAGGATGAAGTCAGGCTTCATATTAGCGAGCCGCAATTCAGCATCCGCCAGGCAGGCAGTGGACAGGGTGTCTTCTGGTCACCAACATTGATGGACGGAGCGTCAGCTGGTATGGAGGAGTCCCGCTAATAAGAGGAATGGTTTGATGCATGCAACTTACCAAATTCAACAGGATAACTACAACAACATACAGATACAGTATCCGTTCTTTTCTAATTATCTTTTAAGTAATGTTATTGCTATGAACTTCTATGAGTGTGACTCTGCATTTCTTTGATCTCAGCTTCTAAATTCATCCCTACAGCCATTCTATAGGTTTTACTTGTGCTATTTTTTAAACCTAATTTAATGTAAGAAGTGTTTCTCTGAGTGCAGAGATAGGCAAGTGAAAACGCATAATTAGTACTGCAGCCCTGTACTGTCTCATTCTTTCATTCACGGTTGTCGAAAGTACTACTTACTTTTCAGTTACCATGCATGCACTAGTGCATGCACTTCCTTTATGTCACTTAAAAGATTTATGGTTAGCTTTGTACCCAAAGATTTCTTTATCTTCAATTATTGTTTGTCCATGCTGTGCTTTTTTTTTCTTCTCTCAACAAAAATGTCTCAAAATCCCCCATTCCCATCCATTTTCCAAACCCTAACCCTCTTCCCCCGGACTGTGGGGTTTTGATTGATGTGTGACTAAATGACATCAATAATTCCACACACTTGCTGGGGAGGATAAGGTCATAGCAACAGGCTGGTGAAGGAATCCGAGGATTCTTACTAAGCTTGACACTCAGTCACTATTGGCAAATGAAAGCAGATTTTCATGTGCGCCATCAACTTGATTGGTCATCAAGAACATCCTCCTCCTAGACGTGGCAAATTATTACGCTGCTGTGTCCTTCACATTCGGTACTATTTCTTGTAGTAGTAGCCGATGTCAAAAAAATTCAACGCAAGTACTAGTTATACTTTCAATACTTTACCATTTGTTAGGCTACATTGTGGCACTGTTCTAGTGTACTGTCACCTGCTATATTCTCTATTGTACCGTTCTAATGCTAAGGTAAGGACAAACAAGGTTTCATTTTCTTTTTTTTCAGATGCTGCAACTGCCACTGTGTCACACCACTAGTACCACCAAAATGATGACATTTCATCCGCCCAGGATTGCCAACCTTAATCGCCATTTGCCGTGCAGCCAGCCCTGTGCCTAGCCCTATTTCCAAACACAAATTACAGGTAAGATAAGCGTATGGGGGTAGGAAGTATAATGGAGTATTAGGAGAGACGAGAGACTGACGCTAGTACTAGTAAAGTCCTAGGACCGTTGAATTCACTTACTCTGTGAGAGGCACTTAGTTTTGAAAACATTTGGGCAATTAATTACACAACTTGAATCAAGATGCCACTTAAGTGTCAGGAAAACTTACTGTTAAACCCCCACCCACCAGCCTCAAAAGCAGTAAAAAAAACACGTATACTAAGATAAAGTTTAAAGTATATTTATATCCCTAACAAAAATAATCTCCCACAAGACCCAACCCACCCCCACTCCCTAACCCCAACGAATGTCCGTGAAAAGTCCAAAAAAACCCAACTCCCAATTCCCACCCCCCAGAAATCTTTAAAAAAGGGGCAAGGGACAGTCTCCTCCTACTGCTGGCTGCTGCTGTTGACTTTCCGGGCCAGGTCGGCATGCTCCTTGCGGAGGGTCTCGAGCAGGGTTTTGGTGTTGAGGAGCTCCTGCTCGAGGTAGGAGACCCTCATCGAAAGGCGGTGCATCCTTTTTTTGTAACTGCGGTGGGGGCAGCTGATTTCTTTGCTGCTCGGCGGTGGCGGGTGGCTGCGGTACCCCAGCTCCGTACCGCTGGAGACCTGCTGCGCTGACTGGCTGACCCAGGGAGCGCGGAGGAGGATGCAGGTGTCGCCGTAGATGTTGTAGACGTACTCTGCATGTCCTCCTCATCCTGGGCCACCAGCCGCCGATATTCGCGACAGTGGCCTCCAGCCTCCGTTGCCGGGCCCATCTAGCCAGCTCCTTCCGTGTTGGTTTGGAAAGAGCATCTATATGAAGAAAGAAAAAGACATAGTCTGTAACCAATGCCCTTTAAGATTAACACAAAATGATTCAGCAGAAAGCAAGCGCAGTACATACCTATTGTGGCCAGTATCTATCTAACCTCCCACTCCTTCATCCTTGCTCTAACATTAGTGGGAGTTTAAGGAATCAATTCTACAAGCACTATGGACTCACTCCATTAGAGTCGACTATGACAGTACACCAGTCTTATTCTTCTTCTTCTCTCTTGTTTAGCAAAATTGGTACGTTAACTTCTGCAAGCCAGCATAATGCCAGCGCAGTCAACTTGCACCCAAGAAAAACAGACGCCCGCCATGATGAGTGAGACAGACTTGCGTTACTGTACCAGTCCAGTACATGCAGGTGGTGATGCTCTTACTTTTCTATTATGGGTGGCACTGCGAATACTCTGTTACAAGGGCTACTGCTTAATTAATTTCACTTTCACCCTAAAGTGCCAATAATTGCTAGAAAAGGAAAATGAAGAAGATAAATAATCTGATTATCTATCACTGCACATGGTATGTATTTGCTTACATATGGGATGACTTTAGGTGCTTTGCTTTTTATTGAGTGAACAGTGATACAACCACACATGATGACCAAGTTCTACTAAACTTATTAACAGAGGTAGTGAGTGGCCATCGTAATAGCCGGATATATGCTGTGCTTGAAATACAAACTTCTGCTACCATTCATGGTAGTATTCGAACAAAATTACATCTTCTTTTCCTTGCCTTTCCTACACTGGGACGGACGTGCGGGTGCGGTGTTACATGCTCTTCAAAGTAACACTTAGTTCATCCAGTGACCGTCTACTCTCTCTAGATACACATATGCTATCTAAGAGTCAGATAGTACCATGATCCAGGCATCCATCCATTCAAACTATATGTCAATCATTCTTCTTCATGTCTCTCATCTGGACAAACCTTACGTTTTCTCACGGGGAGCACACTATGCAGTCTGCAATCTCAATAAGTAAGAAATATAAGAGCTTACCACTGCCCGCCACTACCGTGGCAACCTGGACAGCAGTTTGGTCCGGCACTTGCACCGCCTCCTCCCCAGAGCTTTCCTCCTCCACCTCTGCGCTGGGCCCAGCACCAGATGTTCCACCTACAAAGTACATTTAAGAATGTTAGATGTCATAGACATACACCACTCACTAGTATTTTGTCTAGGAATGAAGAAATGTGAATACAGAAAGAAATCTAATATTTTGTGACTGTCTACTCTAAAGTAAAAATGTCCCTTTTTCCAGGGAAGGGTGTTGTCTTGCTGCGCTTTTTGGCACAACTGATGAATGCTTGCTTTTTAACACGCACCATTTTTCTCATAACAGACAGAAGCTTCACTTCTAAAAACAAATCATCATAACTAGGACGAAGGGACGAATGATTTAGCACCAAAAAGAAAAATGAAAGTTCAAACCAGGTGCGGGCTCGGCTCGCCCACATTAAATGTGTGAAATAAACCACTATAAGCACTTTTCCATTTTTAATCAACCATTTATGTTTTATGACAAGCTTGATTTTAATAAATATTTTTACTTTTAATAAAGCTTTAAAACTTAAATAGACTCTGTGGTTTCTGGTCATGAATGAATGGGCAAAAGGTTTTGCAATTTGCAAGCATGAGTCTGTGCCTCTGACACTTCTGGACTCTGACTCCGTACTCTTGTCCTGCGTTGGATAATCATCATTGGGGATCAATCATCGATGAATTCGGGAGCTAAATGACTCTGCCACACTATCTAGTCAGTAAGGAGATTGGGGGTTATTCAAAGTCTGATATCACTGAGGTATGTGGAAAGTCTACCTGCGCCTATTATAATTGATAAACAATGCACTATTTAGTGTCCATAGTTCTGTTTGTGCAGATTTGTCCCTGCAACAGTAGTAGTATGGATTGTCCTCCTATCCAAACCAAAAGTAAAGTAGCATCTTATTCTTTCTTGGTGGTCATTCACCTTTTTATTGTTGGTAATTGTCAAAGCATAAACATTTAGAAGACTTGAAAATACATTATGGACAATCCCAGAGGACTGCACTCAGTGCATAGAGCTATTGCTGACTAGAATGGGAGTTTCCTTTTACACCTTTTGCCAAATGTGCAATCTTAGTTAGCCACACAGACAGACTAATAAGAATAATCTAGTAATACCACAGGGAGTCATAGTCGAGGCAGGATAAGAATTTAGATACAGTCTACAAGAAGATCAAAGACGATTTAGAAAAAATCGAATGAGGAACGCTAGGAAAAAATAGGTACTCTATATTAAAATTAAAACTTACCGGGGCCAGCAAAGGAGCCCTCGTCTGACCGATCCTGGCATTGTTCAGCAGCAGCAGCAGCCTCCTCCAATGCACTCTTGCCCCTGGGGGGAGCTGATGTACAACATGAAAGAACGAAAGACCAGAAAACATGGATGATATTTGTCAACCAAATCAAACATTTCAAAAGAACAATAACAAAATATTTTGGTGAAATAGCAAATAGACAACTATTCCACGGGATATATTGACCTATGTCATGTGGTCTACTACGATATTAGTATTGCTTTATTTGCGGACCGTCAACTTGGAAAGTTATGTAACTCACTAAACAAACTACTAAAAAGGTTTGCCTAGGACTGGCAGGCAGCAGTCCGCAGCACGCGAAGTGACAGACAAAGTCCATCGTGATTGAAGATCAGCGATGTAGGAAGGGGGAGTCTCTAGTTGGCGCAGTGCAACACTAGCGACAAGCAGGGACTCTCCTCTTCCTCGTCAGGGCTGAGGGTTACCTTCCAGACAACCTCTGCTTACCCTCTAGGTAGTGTGGCTTAAGCAGTCGTAGGCTAAGCTTTGGGGCATATAGGATAAACACTTGCAATAGTACACCTTTACAACCAACCCACCACACAACGAGACCAGACTGTATTCTGTAAAAATATATATCTTTATATAGATTTTAAGCAGGCTTGTGAATACAGTCAACGTACTTTACGATAACGGTTGCAAGTTACTCAGTTCAGGTTACCACAGTTCTTTATAGCAGTTTAAGCGTTCTCTTAGGGATCTGTCCCACGTCGCGTTGCCTTCCCGGGGACGCTGTTCGTTGCGGCTCTCAGCCGAGCAGTTCACGGGTCATCCGGGGCAGCGGTGTTCTGTGGCGGCAGGGTCCTCTCCTCGTCGTCCGCTCCGACCCTGGAGGCGGCGGCTGTGCGGTGGCGGCAAGTGGCAGTACGGTCCCCAAGTGCAGGACGTACCCAGCCAAGTGCCGGTGCAGCTGTGCGCTCACAGCTGGGCTGTCGGGCAGGCTACCGACCTTGCGGATTCTCACAGGGCAACTGTCCGTCTTTGCAGGTGGGTGGCTGCTCGCTGCGCAGTCAACTCGAGAGCTCGGACCGGACGGGTCCTCCTTTGCTTTGCTCTCGGGCTCCCGGTGCAGTTGCGGTCACGGTGTTCGGGCCAGCGGCGGCTGGTCCTCACTTTGCTTTCGCTGTTGCTTTGGGCCCCGGTCACGGTGGTCAGGTGGATGTCGTTGCCTTGGAGGAGATTCCTCCGTCGGTACTGCGGCGATGGTCAGCACCCGCAGTCGCTTTCTTTCAGGGGGTAGCGTCCACTGGTCCTGGGACGCTGGTCAGGGGGCAAGTTCAGTGGCAAGCCCTTGGAGATCTCTTTAGCAGAGTTTGGCACAAAGTAAAGCAAAAGTCTTCTCGTAGTCTTTTCTTCTTCCTCTCCTTCGGCAGCAAGGCACCAGACACAGGCAAGAGTCAGCACCCTTCCTTGTCTCTCACGGTCCTTCTCGTCGGGCAGAGTCCTTCTGTGGCCCAAACAGGATCTAATTTTCAAGGAGCAGGGCTCCTTCTTTTATAGGCCATTTCCTTTGTTCTCGCAGGCCAGGGGGGCCTTTGCATAGCCACTCTCAGTTCTTGAGTACCCTGGCGGGTGTACTCCGGCTTCTGCTTTCAGTGTGAGGGGCAGGCGCATCAGACGCCCCACAGGAGGTGGAGCCAGCATTGTGCGGACAGGGGCGACCAGAGTACCTTGTTGATGGGGGCTTCGCCCTTCCTGGGCCAGGTGCCGGCCGAGTCATCCGCCGCTCCCCAGGAGGGTGGAGCCAGCATTGTGGTGGCCGAGCACAGCTACAGTTCGAGTCAAGAGGCACTCCTACCTCCCACTAAGGTGTAATCTGCGCATTCACCACCTGTCATCCCTCCAGCCCTGTCACTCACACGTCCCAGACAGTCAGATACACATACCAGCAGAGGCGGACTGAAATGGTTAAGCAAGCAAATGCTAACTTTCTAAAAGTAGCATTTGCAAACCCAGGATACTAAAATAAACTTGACTACAAGAAATACCTTATCATCCTGAGTTCAGGCATACTAAACATGACTCGCTACCATGCTCCTTGAGCCTGCTGGGATTATCGGGTGTAATAACTCCAGCAGCTCAGTCTGGCCTAATGGAGCAGGTAGCCTTCAATAGTGAAATACGGTCTTGGTTGTAAGTCACTACTAGGACAGGCCACACACATCAGGGCTTGTCCTACCTTACACCTACAACGCACCCTGCCCGCAGGCCTACCAGAGGGGTGACTAATATGTAGTCAAGGGAAGGTTCGAGGCTGGCAAGTGGGTGCACTTGCCCAGCTAGCGTGACAGTACGAGACCGCACGCGGGTTCTGCGGTCGCAGTTCCCAGACACATCTTTACGGCTGCTTCGGTGGGTGGCGCAACCAGCGCTGCAGGCCCACCAGCAGTATTGGCATCTACAAGCCCCGGCACTCTCTAGTGCGCATTACTAGGGACTGACAGTAAATCCAATGCACCAATCATGGATACCAATCGTATGTACAATTTACAGTAGGGAGCACTTGCACTGCGGCACGGATCAGCCGTGGCGCAGTGCCCTGAGTATCGGAAAACCAGCAAAACATCGGAGGCACATCAGCAAAAAGTGGAAGGGAGACTCACGCCAAGGTGCCAGGTCTAACAAGCGACAACACTAAAAAGTTTCCTACTAAATTAACCAGTCATTAAAATACTCAAACTATCAATCCACCACCACTATTTCTTCTTATTGCCAGGTGTACAAAGGAAGGACTGGACTTGAGTCTGTAGGGGCAGATTTAGAAGCCCCTTGCGGCTCTTTTGCTGCATTGTTGCGTGACTTTTGTGACGCAGCGGCAGAACAAAAGAGGCGCCATGGTGCGGCGTATATTAACAACAAGAAGCATATGGGAGATGCATCACGTTGTAAAGCCCTGCGCCATCAGGGGGCGTTCTGGCGCAAGGGAGGGCGTTCCTGCGCAGGAACGCATCCTAAAAGTGGCTGAGGGAAATCTACAAGATTTCAATCAGTCACTTTTAGGACAATGATGCGTGACTCAAACCCTGCGCCTGCTTGAAGCAGACGTACAGCTTGACGCAGCATTGGGGAGATAAGGCACCCCAAAGCATTGCTGGAGCTGCGCCATTGTTGCGACGCAACTCCAGCAATGCGCTGCCTTTACGGCACAGATGCGTAACACTTCGGTGACGTTTTGGGCCCATGGTGCGCCGCATTGTAAATACGGCGCACCATGGGTGGTGGTGGCGTGGCGCACAATTACTGGCGCATCCCTGCTACTTTGCAGGGATGCACCGGTAATTATAAATCTGACCCTTAGTGTCTAGCATTAAGCAGTTCTTTAAACTACACTCATACATAATTTCTCAGGCCAATGAAATGAACACAAAATCGAATACAAATAAGCATAGTAGCAACGATACTGAGAAGGAAAGCAGCGCACCTGAAATGCACTGAAGATTTTGAAATATAATTTACCTACATGTAATCAGCAGCATTATTGCTCTTGGTAAAAAACAAAAATTTGCAATATAATAACACACAGAGCAGGAGAAAACAGAGTAGTGAAGAAATAGCTACTACTACTCACCAAGCCCGGGGATCTCAAGGCCGAGCAGGTCGATCAAGCCGCATTCCCGGTCCAGGAGATCCGTCCAACGGTGGGTGGCCTGGTTGTAGGTGCGCCGGACCCGTAAGTGTTGGTACATGGCCCGGCACACCTTCTCCCACCGCTTCCGGCGCTCCCGGATCCCGTACCCGCTAGCGATCTTGCCGCCAGCCATGATGGTCCTGGGGAGGCGGCGCTGAACATAAAAAACTAGTGCGGCCACCTCCTCCGTGCGGGGTGCGGGACCTTCCCCTTCTCAGGATGATTCCCGGCTCCGTTTACCATGGTCTGGGCAGAAAGGAAGGTAAATAATAAAGAAGAAATAGAATAGGGAAGAAGAAAAGAAAAGAGTTTAAAAAAGTATTTTAAAATTAACCAACAGTAGCAGAAAACACAAAAATATAGAGCTAGAAAAATAGAGGGATAGATAATAGGTAAATAGATTAAAAAAACTTCAAACAAGCAAAGGATGGCAGAGATTCAGAGAGGATACAGAAAGCATGCCCAGAACCATGACAATGAATGAGAAACAAGATGGCCGCGCCCGTTCACAACCGCGTGGGTAGGTTCGCGCAAGATTTCCCTCGCGATCACACGCAAACTTGTACTAGCGAGTCGCACACTTTGCGAGATTACACATCGCGCCCGGAAACGGAAATACGTCATGCAAACAAGATGGTCACGCCCGTGAACGACCGTGAGGGTAACTTCGCGCCGTTGCGCTACAAGCGGCTCGCTAAAACGCACAAAACCTTGCGCACTAACACACCGCAAAAAAACTAATCGCATATTTGCACGAATTTGCGGCTTCCGAATTCGATCTCACGCAAATTCGCCCCCCGCGAATCCCGCGAAATTGCAGAAAACGAGTTTTGCAAAACTGAAAGCACTCAGCAGGTGCAAAAGTTCAAACTCATCATTAGTAACCATTCCCTGTAGTGCTTCCTGAGGGGCCCCTCCAGAGTTCAGTTGCCTACTTGCAACTATTCTATGACCCTGCTCTGACCCTCACAGCAGGCTCATAGAATAGCTACAAGTAGGCCACAAAGGTCCTGTGAAAAAAAATTGCACTGCAACAGAAAGCAAATTACAGACAAGGAAGCCGGTGCCAGACTGGAAGTTTAAATTCAATGACACATTAATCAACCCCAAATTAATTCATGTCAGTTGAAGCAGGGCAGGTGTGCTTGCTTTTCCCTCCCATAATCTACAGTGATGACCCAGAGGGTGGCAGTGATGTACCAGAGGGTGGCATGGGTGAACCAGAGGGTGGCAGTGGTGAAACAGAGGTTGCTGTGAACCTGTGATGATGAACCAGACGTAGAAACAACATAGTTGCGACCGTTGCGAGCCGACAAGTAAGTTCGCAATTGCGAACTGGTACAAAACCCTTGCGAACTGGCAGAAACCCTTGCGAACACAAAAAAATGAAAAAATCCGCAAATTCGCAAGAGTTCGCGGATTTTGCGGATTGCGAATTTGTGAATATGCAAATTCGTGAACCGCGAATTCGCAAAATTCGCCCATGCTTACTAAAATGTGTGATTCTTAGTCTTACTCTTACAGTACTACTAGGAGAGAGGGAAAGATTACCAACCAAGCAGAAGATAACCAGAATGAAACACAAATGTAATCCATTGTGCTTTGAACAATTGGGTTCTCACCCCGTCCTTGTCACCACGTGGAAGGAAGACGGCATGGAAGGGCGTCAGAGAAACTTTATCTCTCATCAGCAACACTAATCTCCAGGCAGCAACTCCCATCCTGAAACCCAGCACCATCATTCTAGTAACCCAGGATTCTATCATAAGCCCACAAGAATCATAAACCCAACATTAGGGAAATGATAATACTGACAAATGGGACTTATTGGGGTCACAGAGCCCTCGACAGTAGCACTGGTGATCGGCGCCATCTGACCAGCTACTCTCGGACCTGTCTCCTGAACGTCCCTCTTCTTGCCCTTGGGTCCTGATGTAAGAAATGTATTATATAAAAAAAGATTAATGAGACAGTTAACCTCCACAAAATGTTTATGACAAGTAAACACAGTCACATTGTACTTCTCTAAAACAGATCGCCTAGAGTATTAGTTTTGAGTCTATTGACTATAGTTGAGTTGCCCATACTAATCCTGAAATCCCTTTTCCAAATTTCCTTAACAAAAACTACATTTGGATCTAATGCATTGTAGTGAATGATCTTTGATTCTATTCCCATTTCTCAAACCCATTGATGGACCAACTCAGTCTCCCTTTTTATGCAGTGCATAGATGCATACTACACATCGCTGTAAAATCATTTGAAAATGAGTAGCTACATAAACAAAGTCACTGAAAGAACACGCTACTCACTGATATCACTGATTCACCATTTTGACAGGAGGACAGTTTGCAATGGTTTATTATTTAATCAGCCAAAGCGAACACCAAAGATGAGTACGATTAGGTAGCGCTGAGCATCTGCCTAGCAGAAAGTAGAATTCGGATCCCACATAGTATTCCAATGTAACTTACCATTGAGTGTGAGCAGCATGCTATTCATGTTTTTTTAGCATTGTAGACCACTAAAACAACAAATAATACCCACTGAGCCCTGGAATCTCGACGCCTAGCAGTTCGAGTAGGTCCTGTTCCCATACCAGGAAATACGCCCAGCGGTGCATCAGTTACTGGACGGGTGTCTTAACCTGGTTGGTGTGCCCCACGCACCAACGCACCCTCCAAATTAACATAACCTCATTTGGATTTCTGGGCACATCTGCATCGATGTCTGTCAGGTGCTTGTGTGAGTTGTCTAGAGCCCAAACCATAATCCAAGGGCCTTCTTTTTGTGATGAGCTGACACCTGCTTGGGGTCTGGCTTGTGTCGCCAGTTGGATCTTGCAGCGTCCTGTCCTTTAATAAAAAAAACATGGAGAGATTCACTGCACTGGGTGGGTGAATGTTATGATTTTTAAAGTTGCCACACATATCTGTTGTCCCTGGAGTCATAGCAGTGCCACAGAGAAATACTTGGGAACTGGTACCTAAGCCTTGTGTTCACTTCAGGCTCGAAAGAAGCTTTGCAACTCACAGAGCATGTCTGCCCACAACACATGGTGCTGCTATTTCAGTCCAAGGATGGGAACCTTGCTGTTTGAACTAGTATCTGTTCAGGAACAAGAGCTGTTGCACTGCGTAGTCTGGAAAGTAACAATGTTGACCAGGCAGGCAAATGCAGAGCCCTGGTGCTCCTGGCACCTCCAAGGACCATCTTTCGCCCTCATAAAGTTACATAGATATTGCACTTAAAAGACACATCTTCACATTAGTACCAACCCCCATTTTCTCCCTTCCCATTGACTGCCCCTGCCATGACAAAATGTTGACCACAAACAGCCATTTAAAAGATGGGGCTCTCTACATTTGGTATGCCGGAGAAACCTAAGGTGGATGGCAGCACATTTCCACACTAGTAGACCCTTATAAGATTCTTAACTTTAAAGACAAGTTGAGCAAAGATCTGATCTGCCAATGCAATGGGCCCCCCTCAACTCCCCCCTTTAATTAACTACCAGAGCCCAACACTTTCATCAACTGGTCAGAAAAAATTCCATTTGGGCTGTTCCTTAAAGAATCGTTCCCTTATTGCAATCAATGTCAATTCACTTTACGTGGTCTATTATAAAACACATTTTGAGGGGGGTTAGGGGGGGTGAGAGGGGTGTTTAAAGGATGCACTTTTTGTGACATTTGTAGCAGAATTGCATTGCAGCTGACTTGGCTCAAACCCTCTCTGTTGTTCACACTTGCTCCCAGAGTGACTAAGAACCTTTCACAAAGAACAGACATGTCATAGCACACATGATTTATCTGTTCAATTCTGTCTGGAACATTTGTTCAATTGACTGCAGTCGTACAAAAGAACGTAGTAGCAGGACAGGAACCATGATGTTTCCAAGGACAGACAAAAACAACCTTTCCCCATTGAACAACATTGTCTTCTAGGTTCTGAATGAACGAGCAAAAGCGATATGATACTGTTTAAACTTGTATAGCTCCCAGTGGTTTATTAGTATTTTACCTACAAGGCTTGAAGCTGAACAAGGATGTAGTCAACAAAGTTGCGAAATGCCCCCATGTCTGCAGGAGATGGGGCGCTGATTCTCTTTTCTGGTGGATTTCCATGAGGTGAGGAGGGCATCCTGTACGTGGAACCTAAGAGGGCTCTGTGGTCCATCTGGGGAATCTCTGTCCACACGATGATGCTGCAGGACCAGTAGATCACATTATTTTATAGCCAACTAGCAGCCCGCCCCAGCGTTGCCCAGGGCAGAAGGGGGCTGGGGGCAGCAATTCAGGCTTGCGTGCACTCCCGCCCGGCCCCCGCCCGCCACGACATTGTCTGTGTCCCGGACAATGTCGTGGCGGGCGGGGGGCGGGAGTGCACGCAAGCCTGAAATGCTGCCCCCTGAGCCTTACCGCAGTTGTTCCGGGCCAACCTCCCGCACCGGCTCCCTCACGTCCCGTGTCCCAGAGCCTTACCTGAGCCGCCGCTCCTCCCCGAGCTCCTCACTTCACTGCCGCTCCTCCTCGTCATCACGTACGTTGCAGCCAGCGCTACGTCGTGGCCGTCAGCACCGCGGCAGGCGCTACTTTCAGGACACTACTTTTTTTGAAGTTATATTTTTAAATTTATGTTTTTTTTATTTTCTATAGCCTATGTCCATCTGCACACCCTGAGGATTACAACAATGTATTGGGTGTGTGGATTGGCGCTGTGGTTCCCGAGTTTACCTTGCCAAAAGGTTTGTGTTCTCTCTTTATAATAGTAGTATAGATAAGACCACCGTGATTGGCTGTACACGTGCGCCCGACCACCCTCTTGATTTCACCTTGGGTGTGGTTAATTATGGCGGGTCACTTGTAATATGCAGTTTGCAGTGTAGCATAGATATTAAAGGAAATAAACTATGAGTGCAATTGGGGGAATTTCCAGGCTTCCTGAAGACAGTGATAAGCTGGCTCAGAGAAAACTGAATTAATGGGAACAGGAGATGCTTTCACCCGTGGTCTGTGGGGAACCCTACATGGCAGTCAGCTCTACATTGCCATTGGCAGTTCTGGTGAAGGGAGTGTTGCATCCCGGCCAAGAAGAAGAAGCCCAAGAAAAGATCAAAGCCAAGATAGTACCTGACTTTTTGTAGGGATGAAGAATTGAAACCCAAACCAAAATGACAAACTACCAAGACGTCAATAAACTACTAATCCCAAGGGGTGCCTCGACAGCTTTGGGGAAAAAAATAAAGAAATATTCTGTTCAAGAGATACTGCAGTGTTGTGTGTCTGCTTCTTTTGCACAGGAGCCACCATTCACTTCTCCTCCAGTTGCTTGCAGTTTAAGGTGTATTTTTATCCCTTGCATTGCCTTCGCTTATTGTTTCATTGCATTATGCTAATTATTTAGCCTTTTCCGTGCAAGTGAAGGGCAGCTCTCCCTTACCAAGCAGGTAAACAATGGTGTATCTTCCTCTCACAACGCCAGACATTTGTTTTAATAAAAAAAAATGCTAACCACATTTTTATTGTTTTCCGTGTGAACACAAAAACACAAGAAGACTTGCTGGCCAGAACTTTGACCCCTGACCGCCGGCACCCTACAGACCACAATTCAATAATAATAGTCCCGCCATCTGCTCCAAATCCCATGGGGCTTTTGCGCACAGCTATAGGCTAAATATATCGGCAGTTCTTGTTGAGCGCACCACTCCACCCCGATTCGCACTCCGCAAGAGTAGGGAAACTCAGTAGCAAGGGGAATTTTTGAAAATACCATACTATCTCTTTTCATATTATTCACATATTTGGTATTTCTGGGTAGCTATAGGTATTGTGACATTTGCAACTATAAATTCGTATTTCTTCTGCATTAAATTGACTTTTATAAAAGCAAGATAAATCACAGAATTTTGGGAATTTCGCATTATGCGTGTTATGCGAAATTCCCAAAATTACGCCTTTCCGCCATTTTGAGTAATCCTCCGGAACCATTTGTGGAAAATATTTCACAGTAAAAATTTAAAAGCGCACAGCAACAGCAGAACGTGAGCAGCTGCTGTCTGCTTCTACTTTTTTTTTAGCGCAAAATAAGTTCTTGCATGACAAATTTACCAGGACACATTAAATGCGAAAATAAAGCAGAATTAACCATAATTGTGTGCAATTTCCCATAGTTTTGCTGAAATGTCATACAATTATGCAAAAGCAAATTACGCCAATGAAATCCATCCATACTAATAATACATTAGTCCTCATTTCTTGTTTGTGTGCTGTGTCAGGGGAAAGGGTGAAGGGTGAAGAGTACCTAAGAAAGTACCTGCTGGTTCTGGCATGCATTGTCCATTACCAAATAGTTTCTTTTGCCGCGTAAGGTTTGAGGACTGTGTATGGGAGACCCCTTCGTGTTCCCGCTTTAAATAGTAAACTGGTATTCTTGTATTACCAGAGAGCCAAGGGAAATCTACAGGGTGTGGCCAGGATTCCTTGACAAGGACTGGAAAGGAACTGTATAGGATACAGAATGATGCACATATTGACGAAAATGCTGAGTTGTGGCTAAAGAGTGAAAGCTATTTGTAAAGGGCTGCGTTGAAAAATCAGTGAACGCCTAGACAAAGTTCACTTCCAACTATCCTGTAGCAGAACTGAATCAGCAAGGCGGCTGCAAACAGGAAAAAACAAGCATTGGAAAGGCCAACCGGTCTTCCACATATGAGATCTATTGGCTTTGGTGGGGTGGAGTGGAACAGGATGGTGTGGCGTGACATGGTGTGATGTGGAGTTGAGTGGCATTGTGTTGTGTGGAGTGGCATTGTGTTGCATAGAGTGGCATTATGTGGAGTAGAATGGGACTGTGTGGAATGGAGTGATGTGGCATTGTGTGGCGTGGCACTGTGAGGCATGGAGTGGCATTGTGAGGAGTGGAGTGACTTTGTGTGGTGTGGAGGGGGATGGCATTGTGTGGAGTTGAGCATAGTCAAGTGGAAGGCATTGTGTGATGTGGAATGGCATTGCGTGTAGTGGAGTTGAGTGGCAATGAGTGTAGTGGCATTGTGTGCTATGTAGTGGCATTGTGTGGTATAAAGTGGAGTGGAGTGGCATCGAGGAGAGTGGCATGGAGTGGAGTGGCATGCTTAAAAGTGCTTTAATGCCTCGGCAGGGGTTGTAAGTGCTATAGAATCACAATTGAGTGAAGTGGGATTGAGTGGCATGGAGTGGGTCTGCATTGTGGCATGGAGTGGAGTGGCATTTTGCGGCACAGCATGGAATGGAGGGGCAGTGTGTGGTGTGGAGTGGCATTGTGTGGCATGGAACGGAAAGTAGTGCCACTTAGTGGAGTGTCATTGAGTGGGTGGAGTGGCATTGGGCGGAGTGAACTTGTGTGAATTTAATTGGAGTGGAGTGGAGTGAGTACAGTGGAGTGGTGTGAGATTGTGTGGAGTGAAGTGGAGCAGCATTGTGCAGTGTGAAGTGGAGTTGTGTGGAGTGGGGTGTCAAAGTGTGGAGTGGAGGTGACACTGTATGGCATGGAGTGGCATTGTGGGTAGTGGAATTGTGTGGCATTATGTGGTATGGAGTGGATTTGGCATGTGACATAGAGCAGGGTAGAATTGTGTGGGGAATTAATTGGAATTGTATGGCACTGTGATGCATGGACTGGAGTGGAGTGACACTGTCTGGCATGGAGTGGAATTCTGTGACATTGTGTGGAATGGAGTGGAGTGGAGTGGCATTGTGTAACATGGAGTGGAAATATGTGACATTTTGTGGAGTGGACTCAAGTTACATTGTGTGTGGTGAAATTGTATAGCGTGGAGTGTAGTGGAATTGTGTGGCATAGTGTGGCATGGATTGGAGTACAGTGGTGTGGCATTGCGTGATGAGGAGTGGAGAGGAGAAGAGAAGAAATGTGTGGAAAAGTGTGATGTGGAGTAGAGTTGATTGGACTTCTGTGGCATTGTGTAGCTTTATATGGAGTGTAGTAGACATGTGTGCCTTTGTGTGCCCTTATGTGGAGTGGAGTGTTCTTGTGTGGCATTGTGTAGCATGGAGTGGGATTGTGTGGCATTGTGTGGTGTTGAGTGAAGTGAATAATATGGCACTGTGTGTCGTGGAGTATACTTTTATGGCATTGTGTGGTGTGAATTGAAGTGGAGGAGCATTGTGAGGCATGGAGTTGAATGGCAATGAGTGGCTTGGAGTGGAGTGGCATGGTGTGGCATGGATTGGAACTGTGTGTGGAGGAATTGAGTGTAGTGGAGTGCAGTGGAATTGTTTGGAGTGGAGATGATTTGTGTGGAGTGAAGGGGTATGGCATGGTGTGGAGTGAAGTGGAATTGTGTGGCACTGAGTGGACTAGGGTGGAATTGTGTGTCAGTATGTTGAGCGGCGTGAAATGGCATTCAGTGGAGTGGCATTATGTGGAGTGAAGTGTAATTTTTGTGGCATGGGGTGGATTGGAGTGCCTAGTGCGGAATGCAGTAGCACTTTGTGACATGGAAGGGAATGGCGATGTGTGACATGGAGTGGGATTGAGGTGTGGCGTGGAGTAGAATGACATAGTGTGGTGTGGAGTGGCATTGTGTGGCATGGAGTGGAGTACATTGGCATTGATTGGAGTGTCATTGTGTGGAGTAGTGTGGAGTGGCATTGTGCGGCTTGGAGTAGAGGTGACATTATGTGGCATTGACTGGAACAGTGTGGTGTGGAATTGGGTGTAGTGGAGAGCAGTGGAACTGTGTGGAGTGGAGGTGAATTTTGTGGCATGGAGGGGAATTGTGTGGCATTGTGAGGCATAGGGTGGAGTGGAAGTGTGTGCCACTGTGTGATGTGGAGTGGAATTGTGTGTCATTGGGTTTCATGGAGTGGAGTGAGGTGGAATTGAGTGGCATTGTGTGGAGTGGAGTGGAATTGGGTGTCTTTGTGTAGAGAGAAATGGAGTGGAATTGTGTGTCCGTGTTTTGCATTGAGTGGAGTGGAATTGTGTAGCATTGTGTGAAGTGGAGTGGATTGAAATTGTGTGACATTGAGTGGAATCATGTGGCATTGTGTGGAGTGGTATGGGATTGTGTATCGTTATATATGGAGTGGGGTCGAATTGTTTGGCATTTTGTGGAGTGGAACTGTGTGGCATGTATTGGAGCGGAATGTAATTGTCTGGCAAGGAGTGGAGTGTAATTGTGTGACTTTGTGTAGAGTGGACTGGAATTGTGTGACATTGTGTGGAGTAGAATTGAGTGACACTATATGGAGTGGAGTGGAATGGTGTACATTGGACTGGAGTGGAATTGTGTGGCATTGTGTTGTTTGAAGTGAAATTGTGTGGCACTATGTGGAATGGAATGGATTATTGTAGGGTGGAGTTGTGTTGAATTGTGTGGATTGGAATAGGATTGTGTGGCATTATGTGGAGTGGAGTAGAATTGTGTAGCATTATGGGGCATAGAGTGGCTCATAATTGTGTGGCATAGGGTGGATTGGAATTGTGTGGTATTGTGTGTACTGGACTGGAATTGTGTGGTATGGAGTGGAGTGGAATTGTGTGACATTGTGTGAAGTGGACTGGAAAATTTATGTGTGGCGTGGAGTGAAATTGTGTTGTGTGGAGTGGAGTGGAATTGTGTGTCAATATTTGGTGTGGAGTGGAATTGTGCAGCATGGAGGGGAGTGGAATTGTGTGGCATTGCATGGTGTGCAGTGGAATTATGGGGCGTTGTGTGGAGTGGAGTGGAATTGTGTGGCATTTTGTGGCGTGGAGTCGAATTGTGTGTTGCGAAGTGGAGTGGAATTGAGTGGCATTATGCAGAGTGGAGTGGAATTGTGTGAAATTGGTTGGAGTGGAGTGGAATTGTGTGGTGGGGAGTGGAATTGTGTGGTGTGGAGTTACAGTATAATTGTGTGGCATTGTATAGAGGATAGTTATGTGGCATTGTGTAGAGTGGAGTGTAGCAGAGCAGAGTGGAGTGGAATGGAGTGAAATTGTGTGGTACTGTGTGGCATGGAGTGGAATTTTGTGATATTGTGTTGAGTGGAATGGAACTGTGTGGAGAGGAATGGAGTGGAATTGTGTGGCATTGTCAGACATGTAGTTGAGTGGACTTGTGTTGAGTACAATGGAGTGGAGTGGAATTGTGTGACATGGCATGCAGTATAATTATGTGTCATGGTTTGGAGTGGAGTGGAATGGGATGAAATTGTGTGTCATTTTTTGAGGTGTCCACAAATCTCTGTCGTCCTATAAATTGTTCTACCGTAGCCATCTTTCACCAGAGCTGCTCAGATGACTGTATTAGTCTTGCTGTAATGCTCTGGACAGGCAGATCAGTTGTTTTTTATTTGATGCATGTTTTTTTTTCTTTTAACAAGATGTGTGGAACAGATGAAAACGGTTAAATATGTTTGTATCAATAGAAAGTAAAATGCAAAGCGTTTCCCTTTGTTTACAAATGTTAAACAGCGCTCATCATCAAAGTCGTAGATGTTTGCACATAGAATAAATTACAGCAATCAAATGCAATGTGCCGGAGGTACGAGTTGACAGTACATATATCTAGGAACAGGGCCGCTCTAGGGCGGTGCGACCGCACTGGGTGCTGACTTCAGGGAGTTCCTTGTTTGCAAGTTTATTTTGGTTTCAAAAGCACTTACTGCTGCATTCCTAGCCAGAAATGTCCAGGCAACAATCTAAAATGCCAAGATAACTCCGGTATTTAATGTTCCTCCTAGAAAGGGATAGAAGTTTTGTTTAATTGAGCTTTTGACTGATCATAAAATAGCACAGAGGGTTAATATGCCAGTTGCAAAGATTATGTACCATGCAGATCAAAGCGTGCATATAATGTACATAGATGAGTGAGTTACTGCTTTTCTAAGAGTCATCCTTTTGTTACTTGCAGTTTATAAGTTAAAATCCTAATATAGAACTGTGATTTTGTAACTGTCACCAAAGAACTGCATGCAGACTGCAAAGTATAGATTCGAGTATAGATTAATGTTGGAAAAAGGGCTAATGTGGGTAGAAATCGATTCTTATTAGTAAAGAGAACCTCCCACTAAGGTGTTCCATTTTCAGTTCGGAGTTTGTGCGTCTCCAGACCAAGCACTCTTAAACGATACTGCTTACCAGTATAGATGGCATGTGACTAATACACCTTGTAGTCCTCTGGCTTATGCAATGTTTCCAATATGCTGATTTGCACAGGTATGACTGATCGTCTCTGAGTAATGTGTGTGATGCAAAGTGCTCTGACACCCTACACTGGTATGAGTAGCACTACATAACTAATTATATGCATCGGAAAGTGGTTATGGAGACTTCAGGGGTACTGTTCAAAGGTGGTGGTAAGGGAATTCATGGTGGCGATGGTCACCACCTCCACCACAGATGGGGGACGGCAACATACGTTGTTGTACTGGGGGCCAACAAACATTGTCGCACCGGGTGCCACCAGTGCTAAAGCCGGCTCTGTAAAGGAAACAGCAGCATCTGCTAATTAATGAAGCGCCATACCGGTTCCAAGATAAGGTAGAGCATGAGCATAGCGCCAAGTCTGTGAATAAACAAGACAAGCAAATTTACTAGGCATTTTAAGATGGTAGCTGAAATCTGTAATGTGAATGAGAAAATACAGAAAAGTGTGGGGGGTAGAGGGAAGAAGCACTACAGACAAGTAGGAGTAGGAGGGTCAGAATAAATAGTACCGCCATCACAGCGGCAGCAGCTAATTAAGATCAATCAATCTGCGCTTGGTCCATGCTGCACAGAAGAAACAGGAAGTGATTCCTGGCCTGCGCTGGCCAATTAGGAGGCAGCTAAGAAATGTATCAATGATGCCAACCAATGGAAAGCAATGGGTAGGCTTTATAGTAAACAATACCCTGAACCAGCCGACAGTGCCGTGCTGTCAGCAGACGACCCCTGAAAACAATCACCAGTTGGGAAAAAAAATCCACCATGGACATTGATTTTTTGTTTTGCAGGGCAAAAAAACTCTTTGGGGATTTCTTTCTTCAAAAGAAAAATAAGTGTTAACCCGGCTGGGGCCCTCTGCAGAGACTGTTACATGAACGAGAGCTCAGTTCTGAGAGTGTGTGACATGCGGGCAAGCCGCAAGCGCACGCCACCACGGTGCCTCCTTACAAAAAAATACTGCTACTAGTACAGTACTACTGCAGTCAGTGCCAGGGTGGAGGAGACGAGACTGACGGCAGCTCAGGGGAGTTCGTGGTGCTACTAGAATAAAGAATTAATACCAACGTCATCACACCACTATCTCATCTTTGATATCGCGAGCGCCGTCGTGGTCCTCCTTCAAATTTGAGACTGACTTAAGTTGGGTCCGGACTCGGAGGCAGTCGGTGAGAGAGAATATTATAATATTTATTATAAATTAATATGAATCATGAACTAAGTGAAATGTGGCAGTGCAGTGGCACACAAATGAATCAGATTCAGTCCACAATGCTTTTTTCTTGGGCGCACATTCGCAGAAATGAAAACACGGCCCTCTTCAGGCGGATCTAGTGCACCAGGCTAAAGCTTTCTTCCTTGGGCAGTCACGATACGCCTGGGGACTGCGGTAATAGCATTTTGTTTGCTTTTTGTTACTTGCACAAGTGCCACACCATTGCCTACGTAACGTTTGTTCTTGTGCTTGAGTCGAGTGTCTACCATATATTGCAGTATTATACCTCTAATTGAACTTTGTTTTCTCTTGAAACCTGCACACATGTCACTGCTCCTGTAATGCACCGTTTGCAACCTCATGTATTTTGTTTGCTCACAATTGTCAACTTAACGTTGCTTTTGTAATTTGTTCACTCGTAATTTTCTCCATGTTTCATTACTGTTCCTATTGTGAAGCGCTCTGACGCCTTTGGGTAAAGTCTGCGCTATATAAAAACGCATAAATACATAGAAGACCCTGTCCGACCCCACCCTTCCAGCCTCCTAGGCTAGTCCTGACCCGGGCGGTGCATTGTGCTTGCAGTTGCACACGGCCGCCTGCATGTTTCATTTCTCAAGGCAGGGAGCAGGCCTTTCCTTGAACTCATCATTTCACTTGCAGGTGGTTCACTTCACAGTTCACTTCATAAGTATACTATGAAGTGAACTGCTTTGGCTGAAATATGCCTGCTTTGCTGGCCGGTCTTCATCCTGCTGCCTTATTGTCCCTGTGCTTTTGGCTGTGGATTTGTGTTTCTGCTGACTTGTGATTTGTTATGTTGGTAATTCCCTAGGTTGGGGCCCTGCTTCTCTGGGTACACTGGCTGTGCCATTTCTCTTTTGGGTTTCTGGTCTGTTGGAGGTAAAATCGGCGTTATGGGGTTACCAGTTAAAAAATAGAGCATTCATGCTGCGCCTTTCAAGTGCTCACAAAGAGAAGAGAGGAACCAGATTTTAAAGTGAAAGAGCCAGTCAATCACGAGATGAAAATATGGTTCTGTGATTTCATCACATGCCGCAGTAAAGAGACACTGTATGAATATATATATATATGTGTGTATATATGTGTGAGTGTTTTAAAGATGTTACAGATTCAGGGACTGGGAGTCCCTGAATCTGTAACATCTTTAAAACACACACACACACATATATACACACACATATATATATATATATTCATACAGTGTCTCTTTACTGCGGCATGTGATGAAATCACAGAACCATATTAACTAATTACCATAAATAACTAATTACGTGCTGTCTCTGAAAAGGTGACGGTCTTCCCAGTAGACAAATTGCAACCCCGTCAGATATGGTGGTGTTTTCTCACTGCTGGGACTATTGTTTTAAGCAGTAATATTGTTTTGGACATGTTGTAAAAATCTATTCTGTTGCGAATGACCATTAGTTTGATCAGTCAGTTAAATGCTTGCTGCCACTACACACACGTAGGGCATGCTGGGAACAAGTGTGAATTCTAATATAGCTGAACTAACGCCTTCATTCTCAAAAGGTGAAAAAATAAAGCGACTTCTTTTACATTAGTGGAAATTATTAATTACATTGCTACAAAATGGCAAGAATATGAAGCAAACAGAATAGAAAAATCATTTTATTATTCAGTCTGTGGGCGCACTTTCTTTTCAGTAATTCCACAAATGTTTCTTCTTTAAGCTCACATTTAATTTCACTTCCAGCCTCCTAGTCCTGACCCGGGGCATTGTACTTGAACGCGGTGCCCGGCGCAGGAAACATGATTGCTCAGGGCAGGCCTTAGACTCCTCACTCAGTGATTGACTTCACAGTTCACTTCATATATATGAAGTGAAGTGAACCACTGAGTGACGAGTCTGAGGCCAGGCCTGTTACTAAGGATTCTGTATGGTCCCGTTATTTGCCATCTGTGACCACTGGCGGACTCGAAGCGGAGGAGGTCCATGCGGTATGTCATGAGGGGGTGACACCATGAGTTACCCGCAGCGGGTGACACCAACCCTAGTGACGCCACTGCTCCCGCCGTGTGGACAGCAGCGCTTTCAGCAAAATGTCCTCTTTTTAGCGGCAGAAAACTTGAAGTTAGGTCACGTGGGCCCGCCCCAGAGTTCACGGCCTGTCCGTCAAACTTTAAATGAGGCACACAGTCTGCTGTTCTATTAAGGCTCTGACACTTCCTTCCACCAGTATCCCAATATGCATTAATTACTGGAAAGATAAATATTAAAATGTCAGAAAAGCGTGCTGGTGTTACAGAGACCGTCCATATTACACACAAGAATCGCTGATGTTTTTCCAGTTGTGCTGTGGGAGCTTCAACCTTGTAGTTTCTTTTGGACTCTTGCAGGCAATGCATGGAATTCACCTCTGCACACACCTCGGTCAGGCACTTCACAAATCAGTTTATATTGTGTATTTTGGAAGGAAAATCTGATCTCTCCGTGCTTGCGATATTTCTCAGGGTGACTTGTACCGTGCTATTTATTATTTTTAAAGTACTTACAAAGAGAGCTCAATCTTTTTGTGTGACGTCGCTGTCTCCAGCAGGAACAACTCGGGAAATTCACCAGAACAAATAAATGAGTTCATATTTCCAAATTAATCACCCGCCCTCAGAGATAAATTTCCAGATTCAACCAACGTATTATTAGAATTTGCTTACACACAGCATGAAGGAGACCTTGCAGTAGATGTATGCAGGTATAAATGAAGCATATTTTACCATAAAAAATTCTCATGAAGCTCCACTGCTTGAAAAAAACTGAAAAGAAATGGAACCAGAAAAACATCCCTAAATTGAGGTGAATACTTAAAATAATAAAAGCTTTTAGAAAAAAAAGTAATTGCACCACAGGCAGTGAAAATCAATGAAGGTTTTGAGGGGCAAGAGTCAGTTTTCCTCCCCCTCTCTCTCAGACTTTCAGCCATTGAGCAATTGCATATTTCAAGAACACCTCAATGTAGGATCAGGTCCCAACTCAAACTTGGAGGGCAAAACACTAACCACTTTTCTTACCTCACCTACATCAAGATGGGCAGAGGGTGGGAGGAGAGATTATTTAATCCCCAAATATCTGGGGTACATTATTAATCGATGCACATTCCCCCACCCCTTCATTTCTGATAAACCATATAAAAAACAAAGGGGCATATTAGCAAGCGGCAGCGATAATTATCACTCACCGCTGCTAGCGTGAGGAATTCTATCGCCTGCTATCGCTGGCGATAATCTCCATGTTAGCGTTGTATTAACGCTGTTTTTGGAAAATATGCTGCCTTCTCCCACGTCGTGATCACGTGTCTTTCCATTCAATTGCTGAAAATTGGAATATCGATCAACCAATATCAAGGCAATATCCACAAGTCACATTTGGATACCCCATGCTGTGTATACAAACTCTATGCACAAGCATTATCTGTTCTGGACACTCTCGATTCAAATATTAGAGATCAAGTCTAACCAACATTACTGTTTCTCCATCGAGAAGTGATCACCCAAGAATCTAAATCTTTTTTGTGCTGGATGCTGTTGATTTATTCCTATCCCAAGCATCGTTGATTTATTCTCATTCCAGCATCCATCATCGTTGATTTATTTTAAACAACATCCTTATCTTCTTCTGGGAATTATTCGTCTCAGAATGTAAAAATTTTTTCAGGGTCACCAACCTTCAAATGCTCAAAGCTCAAGTCCTGATGATGGTCTTATGAAATCATCCCCAAAAGACCGAAACGTCGACTGTTGAGTCTAATTCTGCTTGTTATTTTTTAACCACTCTTGATTTACAATTATTGATTTGGAATCATTGTGTTTTCATTAGTTAGCAGCATAGACTTATTTTGTGATATACTATAGGAATATCTAAAACGCTCCCCCTTTTATATCACATTTGCATTTTCTCTGTACCCTATTTATATTGTTGATTTAATTTCTTTGTTATAAAGATAATAATAATCTTTTGATCCAAAAACACCTGGTTTTTGTATTCTTTCTCTTCTTCAATGTGTTAGTGTGGTAACATTATTGATGTGCTTTTGAAAAAATTGTTTCAGTCACTAATTTGTTAAAGTGTGGATACTTGATTTATTACAGTTCCTTTCATCTTTGTCACAAAATTTTCTAACAAGTAAATCCCTTGCTGGCCCAACCTCTAAAATGTATTAACAACGCTTAATGCCATGGAGATAAAAATCCCAGCGATAGCGGGGATTATCGCAGTTTTCAATGGAATATCGCTGGTTTTCCAGCGATATTCCATTGAAAATGGCGATAACCTTGCTGATAGGGCAGGACAATCTTAGCCATGTAATCCACCTCCCATTGGATTACATGGCTAAGTCCAGGTGACAAGCAGGCGTTAGGAAAGTAGCGTTAACTGTGGTTAGCGCTACTTTTCCTAACGCTCTGCCTATTAGCGAGCACCTTGATAATAGGAGAAATGTCGCTTAGCCACATTTCTCCTATTATTTTGCCCCGAAACGCCCACTTTGCATCTCATTAGAGATGCAAAGCTGGGCGTTGTTGACAAGAGCGCAAAATCAGCAGAACACGCGATAGCGTGTCTTTGCTGATAGGGCGATGAAATTATCGCCGCTTTTCAGCCGAAAACGGCTGCAAAAGCGGCGATAATTTCAAATCACCTGCCTTGCTAATATGCCCCAAAGAAACATATGAGTAAACAGATTTGGTAAACTTTGAATAGAGTTGTAGAGTCCATCTCGATGTTTCAGTGGTGTTTGAGGCTACAGGGCCCTCTCAGCCCTTAGCATCATTAGCCATTCATAGCGGTTTTGCTCTGTTGATGCAGTCATGGTTCCAATGGATGTATGCCAAGTCTTACTGGGCTTAAGTGATGACAAGCATTAGGTACAGTGGGCTCAGCCTTTTGCGTCATGTTTGTCCCTTAATTTATGAAGGGTCTTCAGGTTGCAGCTTTAACAGGAACTCAACTTCCTGCCCATGTGTGACCATGATCTAAACTTTAATAATATAGTCAAACGTGACCGAAAATGATGAATCGATGTATTTCAGCCAAACATAAAATCATTTTCCAGCATTTGTTTATAGAGTGAGGGCAATGGGAGGTGAATATCTTAAAATGTAATGTCTATATATGGTCCTTATCGCCAGCACATTTTTATTAACAAAATAACTCAAAACATTCAAAACCAAAAATGTTCAAATCCTGGCCAACTTTTACAAAAAACCCTTGTTCACTTTGTACTTTATTCCACCCATAGAACAGATGAAGCAGAAATCTGGAAGGTCGAATAAAGCTAAATTTGAAAATCTTGGGGCATATTACCAAGCAATAGCGATAATTATCGCTATTGCTTGGTTAGAGACAAAAATTTACCGCTGAGCTGCGGCGATTTTTACCACAAATAAACCTTGGTATTACCAAGGTTTATCACAAATGTGATAATAATCGCTGCAATGCATGAATATCGCTGAAAAGTCAGCGATATTTATGCATTACCGAGCTAATGCTCTTAGCCATGTTATCCACCTCCCATTGGATAACATGGCTAAGAACTGCTCAGGGCAGGTGTTAGGTTTTGGAGTTATTCGCGCTTAGCGCGAATATCTCCAAAAGTTAGTAATAGGAGATAGCGATGTTAGCGACTGTTTTCAGTCGCTAGCATCTTGGCACGCCCACTTTGCATGTCATTAGTGATAAATATCACTGACATGCAAAGTGGGGCCCAAGATGGTCGCTATCTCCTACTAGCTGTCGCTAACTGGTGTTAGCGACAGCTAGGTAATAGGGAGATAATTTTATCTCAGCTTTCTTGGCTTTTAAAGCCAAAAAAGTGGAGATAAACCCCCTTGCTAATATGCCCCCTTGTTCTAAACGTGGAGCAGAAGTATTCCTCCATGTGTTTGTGGTGGAGAAGCCAGTCTGTAAAAAACTCCATAGCTCACTGCTGCCCTGCTCTTTCAGATCCTGTGTGTTGTCACAGTAATTATCCCAGAATATGGGCTGCACCCCGTCTCTATCTTGTCATCCAGAACAATCGCTTTTCATAAAACGGTGAGGATCAAACCATGTCTGCAATGAAGGTTCCTAAAGATCAAGGAACCCAAGGTTTGCTGACTTCAAGCGCTACCTCTCAATGCCTAAGAATTAAACCATGACCCCTTGTCCATATATAATCCTTTGCAATCCTGTGATGCTACTCCTACAGGCGTCTCTATTCTCTTTTGTAACAAAAGTGACGGCCCCTGTAAACAACTGATAGAAGGCAGGAAAGTCAGAGGAAAAATACAAACCGAAAGAAATACAACATTTCCTGCCTATATATTTTTTTTGAGTTGGCAGAAATTCTCACGATCCTATAATTGCTCACTTGGGGCCCGATGTAGGTCGTTCGGTAACGGCCGAAAATCGGTATTTTCGGCCGTTACCGATCGGTATACATGATTTGACATGTAGGTGCACTATTTTACCGAATCGGTAACTTTACCGATTCGGTAAAGTTACCGATTCTGTAAAATACAGAATCGGTAACTTTACCGAATCGGTAAAGTTACCGAATCGGTAAAATACCGATTCGGTAGTTTTACCGATTCGGAGCCACCCATATGTAGGTGGGACTCTTCAGAGTCCCAGGAGCCTTAACGAATCGGTATTTTACCATCAAATCCTATTTGATGGTAAAATAACGATTCCGGTGTGCATGCACATGTGTGCATGCACACCTATGCCATGTGACAGGCAGACCTGCCCTTAGGGCAGGTATGCCTGCCACATGGCACCCGTGCCTGTTTTGGGGGTGCCAGAGGGTGTCAAAGTGACACCCCCTGCACCCTTGAGAAATTCGGTATTTACCGATTCGGTAAATACCGAATCGGTAATGTCCATTCATTCCTATGGGCTTCAAAGCCCATAGGAATGAATGGGCATTACCGATTCGGTATTTACCGAATCGGTAAATACCGAATTCATCCGATTCGGTATTCCAGCACATCTGGAATACCTACATATCGGACCCATTGATTTACCGATTTTAAATTACCGAATCGGTAAAATTCGGTAATTTAAAATCGGTAAATCAATTTTACCTACATCGGGCCCTAGGAGTCTCAAAGGAGCCAAGAAACATATACAACTGTCACCATAACCGAGGCGAATACACGTATATTAAAGAACTCATATGGAAAATAGAGAACAGTGTTATTTTATAGTTTTTATTAAGCATTTTTATACAAAAATGTATTATATAATTAATTATCAAACCTATATCTGCTTGCATATAACAAAAAATAACAGTTCAGAAAACTTTATTTCGGCCAAAACGGCCTTAAAAGCACACATTGATAAAACATAATATGAAATATACAGAAAAGAAGAGAATAATAATAAAAACATTTCATAAATTCAGGCATAGGATAAATTTGACCTCCTGCTATAACCAGGTATAGTGAAATGACTTATGTTTTTATCAATGGGTGATTGCACAATAAATATCAAAGTGCTTAATGCATAGTGCAATAAATGAATAAATGAATAGATATTCTAGATTAAAAAACTTTTAAAACAGCACCATTCCATGGGCCAATAGCACAACCTAAAATCAGATATGCATATACAATTTATAATATATCATTATTCTCTGGGGGATCATCTACCGCACTGGCGATTTTCAAAAGAGCCCTTCTGGTATTCCACATGGAAAGCAAAAAACCTGCCACCGAGTAAACAATCGGGATGATGGGATCTGACAACAAAACCCTAAATGCATCTTGAAAATGTCTGCAACCTATATTCCTAAAAATCTGTGCTAACCACCGTTTGCTTGCTTTTCGATAACCTGGGCAAGCAAAGAAAACGTGTAACACTGTTTCCTCTTGGTGATCACAAGCGGGACAGTGAGTCATAGTTGGTTTGCTCCATTTGGCTGTAAAGCCATTGAGCGGTCAGACTCCATACCTAAATTGTAGGAACAGCTTCCTGGCCTCCACAGGTGTAATAAGGTCTAAAGCTGCCTCAAAGCGGGGTTTATCTTTTATTTCCAGAAATGCAATAGTTAGGTTCCCAGTTTTGGTGCTGGAGCTGAGTTGAGCCAATCTAATATCCTGATATTTAATCTTCAACTCTTTTTTCACCATTTCTGAACAGGCTCGGGCAGGTTCAGACCACCAGTCACCCATCCCCATAATATTAAGGGTTTGTTTAATATAAGCAAACCAGGGGATTTTAGCAGTGCCCTGGAGCAACATAACTTCCCTTAATTCCTCTCTATATGCTATGAGATCAGGGGTGGTCCAAAGACGCCGCCAATACATTAGTGGTTTCAGATCTATTACGTCTGAGATGGCCTCCACTCCCACATCCAAATGCAACGGGGGCAGCGGGGTACTTATCGGTAGCCTAAAGTGTTGTCTAAGGTACTGGTTTTCCACCTTTGCTAAGGACTCTGTTTTAGAGTGACCTCATAACTCGGCCCCAAATGTTACTCCACCTCGTGCTTGTATCTTGTAGATTTCCAATGCCGAGCTAACCGCTCTCTTGTCTATCCTACTAAATACCTTCATTATTCCCCCTATAGATTGTGCTAATTTAAGTGTTGACTTATTGATGTGGGCCCCCCACTCCATCTTATCAGTTATGGTGATGCCTAAATAAACAAATGATGAGACTCTCTCCAGGTGATTTCCATTTAGTACCGGGTTAGGGCGCGAGCTTTTAGGGCTGTTAAACGCCATATATTTAGTTTTCTGTAAATTTATTTCTAGGCTACTATTCTTACAGAAAAGTTCAAATCTATCTAAAACCCATTGGATCCCCATGGGTGATTTTGAAATTAAAAGAGTGTCGTCGGCAAACATCTTTGCTGATATTCGGCGGGAGGCCAATTTGGGGCCGTCTAGGTCTTTAGCTGTTTGTAGGAAATTGATCAGCCCGTTAATATAAAGAATAAAAAGTGTGGGTGCCAGGACACAGCCCTGGCGCATGCCACGTTTGACTGCCAAGGGGGAAGTAAGTTTTCCTTCTCTGCCAAATCTTACTTGGGCAAAATTATCTTGATGAAGCCGCCTAAGTAAATCAACTAAATATACAGGGACACCCATTGCTCCGAGGACTGCCCAAAGTTTTTCCAGCGGGACCAAGTCGAAAGCCGACCTCAGGTCTACGAATATTAGGTATAGACTGCCCCCCTCTAGGCATACAGTTTTCCAGTGGAGTAACTGTAGTCTTAGGACTTGGTCCAGGGTCGAGAGCTTTTCCCTGAATCCAGCTTGAAGACAAGACAATACCTCATTTTCTTCCATCCAGGTTTGTAGCCTGTCTAAAAGTACTCTCACAAATTTTTTGGGGGGTATGTCTACTAGATTAATTGGTCTATAGTTGGTTGGAGTAGTGGGGAGCCTTTTTTAAAGATGGGAATAATCTCTGCTCCCAACCAACTAGAGGGTATCTTCATTCCTGCCAATATGGCATTGAAGAGGACACAGAAGTACGGGGTCCATATAGATGCCTCGCTTCTATATAGATCCCTTGGGATCTTGTCCAGACCTGGGGTTTTACCTGATGCTACTTTTGCCAAAGCGGACTCGATTTCCCTTGGATTTATACTAATTGATGGATCGTTGTTGTAATAAAAGGGTACAAGTTCTGGTTCTTTCAGGGAAGACTGCTCCCGTCTGACAACTGGCGGAGAGCTCTCGATCAGATATTTTTTCTTCCACATAAAGGGATTGAAAGTACTCCCACAACACTTCTTCATCCAGATTTACTTTGTCTGCCACTTTCGGGGTAGATGATCCTGTATTTACAATACTCCAAAACATCCTCATATCTCTCTCAGCGAGGGCTAATTTCAGAGAATCCCAAGTTTCCTTTTCCCACCTTTGTTTGGCTTCTCTAACTACTGTTTTGTAAGCCTTCCTTGAGTTTTTGATTAGCTCGCGATTGTTACCTTTAATTGAGGCTATCAAAATACTTTTAGCCTTACGACAGGAGTTGTTGTACCAAGGGTGTAGTGGTGATCTAGGAGGTCTCTTAGTTTTAATAGGATAAAAAAAAGTCAGTGCGACTTCTCTCAACTTAGCATAGTTGGACTCAACCCCTTCCAAGGCAGCAGTATCCTTAGGGTCTACGGGCCCGATTCACAGAACTAACTTAAGACAAAATCCTACATTTACTACTTTTGGTATTCACAGAAGTTAGGATTTTGTCTTAAGTTTGTCTTAAGACAGACTTAAGACAGACTTAAGTTAGGATTTTGTCTTAAGTCTGTCTTAAGACAAACTTAAGACAAAATCCTAACTTCTGTGAATACCAAGAGTAGTAAGTTTAGGATTTTGTCTTAAGTTAGTTCTGTGAATCGGGCCCTACGTTAATAAGAGACATCTCTTCAAACACAGGTATAAGCGCTTGATATAAACTACTCATTCTATCCTGTGTTTGAAGGTAGTCGGACCATCGAACTTTCCGCCTACAGTTCGAAATAGTCAGCCTTGAATCAATTGAATTTGTGGGGAGCACGTTGGACGGATTCAAGGATTTTAACTCCAATGATAGGGCATGGTGGTCACTATCTATTCATGGTATTATTTTGAAATCAATCATCCTATTCCAAAAATTACAATTCATTAAAATATAATCCAATAGAAAACTACTATTCTTGCTAAAGAACGTGTAACCGTTTGACGTATCAGAAACTGACCTGCCGTTACATGTCCTTAAAGAATGTTTTAAGGCCAGGCAGTTCAACTGTAGCACCAAGGTGGTCCACTTTTTTACTTTGGGACATCTCGTCTCAGGGATTTCCAAGAATTTGTCCTCATCATATGGATCTTCCGAATACAAACCTTGAAGTGGCTCAAAATGGCAGTTTAGATCCCCGCCAATTATCGCCATCTGATTTGGTTCCATAGAACATAAGAATGTGGACAAATCATCAAACATTCCAGATTCTTTCCCACTGATGGTGGATCTAGAATATAAATTTATTAAAACAACTGATGGTTTGGTAGGGAACCGCAGTAAGACGCATAGAATGTCTAAGGAGCCTGTGTCAATTTGTACTGCCGAGCACCCAAGGTGCACCCCTATCCAGATAATAAGGCCCCCTGACGGTCTCCCCAGGCCCCCAGTTGTTGCAGGGATACTAAAGGATGCGTAACCAGGAATTGTTATCTCCCCTCGTGCCCAGGTTTTTTGAAACATACAGACCTCAAATTGGCTGATAAAAAATGCCCAATCGGGGTCATTCTGTTTATTACTTATGCCAGCTACGTTCCAAGACAGAACCCGGGATGACTGATTGTTGCATGTGATATTTATTAAGTGGGGGAGCTTCACCATTGCTTGTTGTTGTCCACTGTCAACGACCCCCTTTGGCCCTGTAATTGTTGAGGTTTCGGGGGTTCCTTGCTGATCACACTCGCTTATAGCTTGTGTAAAACTGCTTCTACAGGTGCCGCACATGCATCCAGTGATTACATCCTCCTCTATACAGGAAACAACCCTTTTACTCTCACAGACCATTTTTTGGGGTACATCACAAGCACCTTCTTCATTATATGGGATCGATTTTATTAGTCAATCAACTCCTTCTAGATGGCTGAATCTATTAGCCGTAGGAATATTAAAATCTGAATGAATAAACCTATGTAATTTTTGAATAGATGAGTCACAGTGAAAAGGGTTATTGGTAGGCAATCTCCATCCCACCCCTTGTATATGATCATACCGATGTGGCCTATTTTTTGGATAAAAAGAACCCGGGGGGGAGAAGATGAATTCCACCCCTGGTTGTGGTAAATTCTGAATTAAAAACTCTCTCAGTTATATAAAGATTTCTAAAATTAATTATTATGCAATCACCTTGTATACTCTTATTACGTCCTCCTATCCATCCCACCCTTCTTGTTGTGAGGATCTCAGGTAAATCCTCATACCCGAAATGAGTGTTATTCACTAGCCAATGAACAGTTTTATTCTTTAGTTCTTGGTGTGATTCCATTAAATCTTTTCTTAGAACAGGAACCCCTGCAAGAATCCCTACGTAGGGGGTTGATGCAGGTGGTAAAGTTACCGAAGGAGGAACGTAAGTCTGTTCATTATACTCCCTTTCGAGCAAGAGGCTTGTGCCTCAGGGCTAGAATTTTTTTATGCTACCTCTTTATTTTTTGACTGAGGTGATATAATGTTTACTACTAAAGCTGGCTTGGGGGAGGGTCTCAATCCAGCCTGATCCTTTGCCGGTTGAGTACTACTAGAATTCCCTACGGGTGCCTTCTCATATGATTTCGAGTGGGAAATTCCCACAGGGTTTACCCTTTTATCCTGATGGCGTGGTGGATTATTAGAGCTAACATTGACCCTGGTAGGCTCCCTGGATTTTGTCCATTCCTTCAGATTTTGTGTTAATCTCTCCAGTTTCGTCGCAGATGGTCGCTGTTTGGCATAGGGAGTTGTTTGTCACTGGAGATTTGCATTGCCAGCTGATGCGGATTGTCAGCTGCAAATGCAAATTCTTGGAGCAGATGAGAAGAGCCAGTTGTTACTGGAGATTTGCTTCGGCAGGTGTTGTGGGTAGTCATCAGGTGAAGCATGGAGTTTGTTTGCGGTCGTGAATAGCCCTGAACATTCTGGATCTTCACCTGGAGCACTGGACTTGTGGCTTTGAGGCAGGAGATGTACGCTCTGATGCCAGTCAAGGGTCCAGGACTGGGGTCACTTGTTGGAGATCAGGACTCACTTTTGCAAGAGGCCAACAGGAGGGTTCATGCAGGCCAAGGTGGCCCTGGTAAGACTGGCAGTTGCAGGAAAATCTCTGGAAGTTTGTTGTGTCCCTTTAGGTCAAATCAAGGGACATCCAACTCACCCTTGAATTGACTTCTGGAAAGCCTGGATTCAAGGAAAGCAGGTACAATCTTTCTTCTTCAGATAGCAAGGAACTCCTTTTTCTGAATCTGTCACAGGTCCAGGAGTGTTCTGACAAGAGGTTCTGAGGGTGTTATGTCTTTATACCCAGTGCCAGCCTTCTGACGGGGGATGTCCCTTTGTCTAACCCTCCCTCTTTCCTAACTTTGGCTCCAACCTGTAGAGGGTAACAAAGGGAAGGCTAGCATAGGTGGTAGCTGCATTTGTCAGAGGCAGGCAGCTCCTAGAAGTCAGGAAGGGTGTGGGCATAGCCCAAGGCTCCACTTTGAAGTTCTGGACGGACAGACTACAGGACCCAGGACATCCTTCTAGGGAGAGGAACACCCTACCCCACACCCACAGCCCTTTTGTCTCGATATGTGGAAGGAACACACAACAAACTAAAGGAGAACCATTCACAGTCATGTGACCCTGGACACTGACAGAAAGACACATTTGAATTAGGAAAAAATAGCAACTTTCTAAAGGTTTTGTGAAGCCAGGTCGGGCCTATACAAACTCTTTATACCCAAATGTACCTAACCACCAATCTTTGAGGCTGTTTACTGATTAAACAGACTTAGACAGACCATTTTGTTACTTTATTTGGTCTAAAGTAATTGCGCTGTTAGACCTCCAAAATGTGTACCCAGTGGACAACAGCCCCCATAGTTTTCCAATACTAATGATGTGGAAATTATAATTTTTATGGCTGTTGTTGTTTATTCCTGACTGGCTGTATTATGAATCTAAATTGTCTTATGTTGCATTTGGTACTTAATGTATGTTTTGTAATACAAGTTAGTAATTTTGTGTGTAAATGTTAAATGTTGTAGACGCTCTTTCTTTTTGAAGGACATATTCAAATAATACTTGAATATGCAAAAAAGATGAACATAGAAGTAAATAAATTACTTTAGACCAAATAAAGTAACAAAATGGTCTAAGTCTGTTTAATCAGTAAACAGCCTCATAGATTTGTGGTTATTTACTTTTTTGTATAAAAAACTTTCTAGAAGTGATATTTTCAGAATACTTACTTATAATCTGAGTTTACCATTGTAAAGGATTTTCAAATACATTCCAGTCGAGTGCCAGACATATTTCTTTATTTGTTCCCAAAGTGCTGTTGTTACTTATTAAGTGTAATAAGGTAACAAGTGTTAGTCCATTGAATACTAACATTAAAAAAGTAAAAAAAGAAAAGAGGAGTTTTTCAGGACATGTAAAACTAAAATAAAAATGTCCTACTATTTAAATACCATGCACAAGGCCTGGGCGTGAAATTTCATTCTGCTCAGGGAGTTTGCAGAGTTTTTTGTGCTCCGCGTGGTGTGAGGAGTTCTGAAAAACTCCACTCTGTGTAGCAGAGTGGAGATTTTTCCTCGCTAATGCTCACCAACATTAAGTTGGCGAGCACAAGCGAGAAGAATTTTTCTCCAGACCACCATCCCACGAGATTTTACAACACAGGTGGTCGCGGATGGCCACTACTACTCATCTTGAAAAACCTTCCTTTCACGTCGAAGCGGCAGAAACACACAGCTCCCTTTTACTCTGTGCCTAGTGTTGTTCGCCCTGATTTTCCAGCGCGGTACAAACACCCAGCTCTACAAACCAACAGAACCAGAGCGACCTAACACACTCCGCCGCTCGCGGAACTCCACATAGCACGAAAGAGTTTTTTGTGCACCCTTCTCTAGGAGTAGGTGGGCCTATCTCAGTTGTGACTTATAAGTATTAAGAAGGAAAGTGTAGCTGCGGCAAAAGGTTTATTTCTAATATGGCAGTTTAAAACTCCACCAGAGTCTGCAGTGGCAGGCCAGAGACATGTGTTACAGTGCTACTCTAGTGGGAAACACAATTAGTACTGCTGTCCAGTAGTAGCATTTTATTTACAGGCTCTGCATACACGTAATACCATTTACTTTAAGTAAATTAAGTCTGCCAATTAGGTGTTATCTAATTTTACCATGTTTATGGGAAAGAGCACAAGTACCTTACCACTGGTTAGCAGGAGTAAGGTGCACAGAGTCCTGAAAGCCAACAAAAACAGAATCTGCAAAGGAACACAAAACACTTGAGAAACCGTACAGAGAGGTACTGGTTTAGCAGATGCACACTGTTTCCACATGATACTAGTAGTATGACTTTGCTGGTCAGTCCTTGGTGCCAGAGGCTGCCTGCCACCTTCCTTGAGTCCAAGCTGTGGTAGCAGTGGGGAGTTCAGCAGCCAGATGTCATCTGGCCTCTTCTTTAACATTATGAAACCTGATAGGAATGAAATAATGTAATAAGCCAGGCTGGTCAGGAGACCAGAATCTGGTGGCACGGCCATTAAGCTGAGGGCAGTAGATATCAACCAAATGGCCTGATTTTCTGGGTCTGCTCATGAGATGGCAAAGAGATCTGGGGATGCTAACTAGATGGCAGTTAGCTGAAGCCACTGACCAGGTGCCTGGAGAACCTCTCCCACCACCCAATCAGACAACATTCTGGACACTCAAACAACCAGTTGCTTCCTAATTGATCTTGGTGCCGTGACAACAAACCCATTAAGTCATCATGCCAACTTCAAGGGTGCGTGCTCCACAACAGTACCATGCAGTGCAATCAAAGACAGAGGCAACTGTGGTGGTTGCAAGACTGCCACCACACAAACACTCTTTCCCTTCTGCTGCGGAGTGATGCCAATGCCCACCCTTGGCTAAAACCTTGGCTTAGAGAATGCCTTTTAATGAATCACAGCAAAGAAGCTGCTCTTGTGGTTTGAGCAGCATGTCTATTAAGAATTAGTTGGATTTCCTTTATTTTTCCAGCTTTTCCACGTGGATGCTTTCCTGCGGTGGGAATCACTTCTACATTAACCTCCTGATAAAGGATAATCTGTGGTGATCTAGGAAGCAAGGCATCGTGGGCCAGCTTTAGTGCACAGCAATTTGGTTCCACAGATTGTGTTGTTCACTCCTCCCTGGATTTGTGTAGCCTGTCAGAACCACCCCAGTATTATTGTGCCATAAAGTTGCCATAGACCTTTTTGAATGTCTCTGTTTGATCATTCAGTTTGTAAAGGATTGTTTTCATACAACACCATATTCTGCTTGCCCTTTAGCCACACCTTAATCGTGGAGATTGTATCTATATTCCACAATCTAAGCACTCCTTGTGTAACTACACCATGTGCTGTTCTGCACCACCTATTATGCTGGTGATGGATTACAGGAAATATACACTTGTCGTGTAGCAATACAGTTTGTCCTGAAAGGGGGCCATCTACCCCAGAGTCTCATTTAATTGTGTTCATATTTGCAACCACTATTGCTGCAACATTCAGCATTCACCCTCCAGGCCCTCAGAGCCTTTTGCAGTTCAACTTTCCAGGTAGTATTCTTTGCTGGAAGTCCCCTCTCTTTATATATTTCTTTGAGCTGGGCCATGGTGTTGTACTCCATACTTGTAGAGGTGGATTCAGGCAAAGCCACCAGAGAGAATGTTTGGAAAAATCAAAAATAAGGCCAATTTGGGAGTGTTTGAAATCAAATTGGTCTTACATTATTCTCATGGATTGGTAGTGTAAAACAAAATTACTGTAAGGCATTGCATAAACACAAGTTCAAATCCCACTGCTGCTGCCAGTATAGGAAATTGGGGATACTGTTGAGGGGGTTAAAGCCCTTCTCAAGCAGAAACCACAATACTTCTCAGGGTGAAGTCACAAGCAAACCTCTAAACTAATCTGAGCTCTTTCCTCAGATAGCTTGGCACAGAGCAGTCAGGTTTAACTCAGTGTAAAGTATGTGTGCAGCACTTCAAACAGTAATACAGGTAAAACACACCACAAAAGGTTCCCACAATGGAGTTAGAAAAATAGAGTACATTTTTAATAAAGACATCAAGACCACAATTTCCAAAATCCAATCAGTAGAATCATAGATATTACATTTTAAAGATTTTAGTGAAAATAGCACCAAGAGGCAAAAAGCACCAACTGTGGATATCTGGTTGCACCGGACCGGGACAAAGTCACAAGTTCAGGCAAAAAGTGGTGAAGCATGGGTCATCTACAAGGAACCAGTTAGGCTTGATGAAGAAATGTAATTTTACTCATGGTTTGCGGAGAGTTGCCATTTGCATCGAAGATGTGTCATGCAGCTTAAAACAATGCATTGGTTCCAAGATGCACCTCGGTGTGCGGTGTGAGGTCCTGTTGCATCTAGGATCCCGATGATGAGTGCTTGTGATGCAAAGTCCGGAATTGAGGATGCGTCACACAGTGGGGCTATGCGTCCGTTCTGAGAAGGTGTGAGGCTGCTCTGTGGAGTCCGGCATCATCATCCAGGCTGCTTTTGTTAATGCTCAGCTGGACCAGAAGAAGAGGAGGTCCAGCTGAGCATTAACAAAAGCCCAAGAGTTTTGAACCTAGATCCGGAAGCGGATGAAACAAATCTATCTGGGACAGAAGTTAGATATCAAATGGATATCCGTGAGATGCTGAATCTGATTCTGGACGAAATACGCGAGATAAAGCATATCAGCAAGCAGAGATAGCTACTCTTCACTCCAGAATGGATTAATTCAAGGAATCGATGCTGGCATTTCCCAGTAGACTGCAGGAGGCAGAGACTAGGATCTCAGTCCTCGAAGACAAGGTGAACTTGGTTGTGGATGAAGCTAGGGAGTCAGCCAAGAAGAAGGTCGCGCTAGAGCACAAACTTGAAGAACTTGAAAATCACTCGAGAAGATCGAATCTAAGAATAGTAGGGGTCCCGGAGGGAGTGGAAGGCTCTGATACTATCCAGTGGGTCTCCTCCTTTATTCATCAAGTAGTTCTTCCCGAGTTAGAGGGCGATTTGACAATTACAAGGGCTCATCGGGTTCCAGCGCAACGTTTCGCAAATTCTCCATTTCCTAGAACGATACTCCTAAATTTTGCTGATTTTAGAATTAAAGAGAAGATTCTGTCCAAGGCCTATCAACAACGGCAGTTCCCTGTGTCAGAAACAATAAAATGCAGGATTTTCCCGGATATGACTGCGGTGGCTGCCAAAAGGCGCAAGGAGTTTTTTAAGATCTTACATTTATTTAAGGCCAATGGCGCCCAAGCATCAATTGCTCAGCAATCAAAATTGAAGGTTTTGGTCAAAGAGAAGTTCTATATGTTTTCTGACATTGAAGATGCACAATCCCTCCTTAAATAGATCTCTTCTGGTTCTAATGTTTAAAATGGAAAGAATGTTTTCTCTTATAGGTCTGCCTGATCAAACCAAAATAATTAGAAAGAAGGGGGCGGTCCTGGGTTAACGGGTTGCAACAGGGTGTAGCAAGAGGACACCCAAAGAAGAAAGAAGAGGGAGGAATGTGGGCAGCGTGGACAGGGAGCGGGGTTCCACATTCAGGGGGGGGCAAGGGTGGGGAGGGTAAACGCAGTAAAAAGGAACAAGTGCAGTAGGTTTTGTAATTTGATTTTTATCATTGGTTGGTACGGAATATGTAGAAGAATTTACAAGCTTCGAGATGAAATATAATTCAAGTGTTATCCTGTCCATAAATGCGAACGGTTTGCTTAATAAGCAGAAGTATGGAGCTTTACTGAAATGTGTAATAACCTTAATCCGCAGGTGGTCTTTTTTCAGGAGACGCATCTAAAGACAAATACCCCAAAGTTGTTTTTGCCGAGATATTTTTCTCATGGGTTCTTCTCCTCAGCAGGGATTGCCCAGAGGGGAGTTGCTGTTTATTTTGCAAGAAACCTTCCTTGGGAAATCCTTCAGGTTCAAAGAGACTCTAGAGGTAGATGGCTTTGGGTTGCAGCAAAGCTGTTGGGAAAAATATTTAACTTTGTGAACTATTATGGCCCCATCCTCGATGATGTCTCAGGCCTGTTGGAAATTAGTGAGGTTTTAAGGGGCACCACAGGGCAAATCATAATAGGAGGAGACTTCAATTATATCCAGGATTTGAGGAGGGATACTTCTAAAAAGAACAAAAAGCAATTAAAACCTAAGACAAAATGAGTATTTGAAGCACTTCTGGCAGAATACCAATTGCGGGATTCTTTGAATGTAGATAAGGAGGCCTATACATGCTATTCTAACAGGTTTCAATCAGCATCCAGAATAGACTTTTTTCTGACTTCAAGATCATTTCAAATCTCTAGAACTTTGATAGGATGTAACCCTTTTTCGGATCATGGGAGGGTCGAAGTTGAGTTTGTGCTAGGAGGAACGGAAGGGGAGCGCCCCAGGTGGCAGCTAGATCGCACCCTTCTTCAGAACAAGGATTGGGCTTCAGGGTTCAAGGAGTGGGTGACAGAATTTTTCTTAGTGAACAAAGATTCAGCTGAGCCTTTTTCTGTATGGGGTGCATTTAAAGCAGCTGCCCAGGGGCAGATCATTGCGTTTTCCAGCAATAAGGCAAATGATCGCAAGCGTAAAATGTCCGCTCTTCAGAGTGCTACCGAGAGGGAATATGCTCTAAAACTTAATCAGCAGCCGAATCAATGGGAACTGGCTAAAGCTCTATTAAGGGATTTTTTCACCTTGGAGGAGATTAATAGTTCAAAGGACTTCCATCAAAGGGTCTACGAAGAGAGTCAATTGGCGGGGAAGCTTCTGGCTAATTCTATTAGAAAGAAACAAGAGTCATCCATCATTTTGAAAATTCGAGATCCTCGAGGTGGAGTAGAAACACAGAGTGAAGGAATCGGGAAAATATTTCTGGATCATTATGAGCGAATTTACTCCACGGAATACCAGATGGAGGAAACAATGAGTCAGGAATATTTTGCTAACCTAGAAATTCCCAAAATCTCAAATTCCCGAAGTAATCAAATCGGGTGTGAAATAAGCTCCATCGAAATTCACGACAGCATAAAGGCAACATCGGGAGCAAAGGCTTCCGGACAGGACGGGTTCCCTATCAAATTTTATAAGGTGTTTACTAAGGAACTTGAAGAACCTCTGAAAAATGTATTTAATCACATTAGATTAGGTGGTAAGGTCCCTCCAGAATTCGAAGAATCCACAATTATTAGTTTCGTCAAAAAAGACCCAGAAGATGTGACTCCTTTCTTTTTAGACTAATTTCACCTATGTGAATACTTTTATTGTATTTTATTTAGATTGTAACCCTGACAGGGAGGTATTTTCATAAATTGTGTTTATACCTTTTAAATTCCATTGTTGTTGTGTGTTTACCTGTTAGAACTTGTTTATTGATTACAATTTTTAGGGAGTGACAGAAATGGACAGTGCTTGAAATTTAAACCATTTCCACAATGTGTTCCAGTGACTGATATATATCGGTTTCCACTTAGCATAGTCTAGTTCAAGTCAGTATCTATGACTCTATTTAGCTGTATGCAAACCACAGGTCTCTCTCTTTTCTCATAGTACTCTTCCCCATTTCAAGACATATTATGAAGCAGCCTTTTTTGATATTGTGGCAGGATTATTAAGGACTAGACAGACAAGAGATAATTTCTTTCTAGAAAAAATGATACAGGAGGCTCTCAAATTCCTATCTTTTTAAAAACTGCAAAGCTCCCTAAGAAATCAAGACATAAGACGCTAAAAGTGTATACAGCGAGATTACTGCTCCTTTTTAAAAAACATGGTTCCGATAGCTCTATTTACTTGAGCTTGTCGGAATGTGCCAAAATGGGTCTTAAGATAGCCTTGAATCATCTGAAAAATTGGGAACTTTCCGGGTTTAGGGAATTAAGAAATCTGTTTGTACAAAATAAGGTAATTAGCTGGCACGAGCTTTTAGACAGAACAAATAATTCCAGGCGACTTACGTTTTTTTAGTATCTACAAATGGTCTATTTTATCAGAAAAGAGATAGGTGGCCTGTTCATTTCTCCCACTGCCTTGATATCAGCTCTGTACGGAGATAAAAATAAGGGCATAGGATTTTGGTATAAAAAGCTCTACTTTGCTAGTTCTTCTCCTGTAATTGATAGACATCTAGAGAAAATAAGCCTCTCGTCACAGTGTGTTCTTACAGATACGGATTGGGAGCTATTGTGCCATCTGGGCAATAAAGCACTTCGGGCAGCTAATTACAAGAGAATGTCTTTTTTATCATGCTGGCTCGCGTAATATACCCCGGAAGCCCTGGAGGGAATGTTCCCGGAAGTTGAGAATAAGTGTTTTAGATGTAAAGCTACGGGCCAGGGAGGATGGTGTCATATCTTCTTTTCCTGCCCGAAGTTGGAATCTTTTTGGAAGGGGATATTCGTAGATATGGAGTTGGCAACTGGGAAAGTATTTTTGCCGGAAGCAGAGGTGGCCCTGTTTGGCATATGTAAAGAGAGGAGCAGGTTTAACAAAACAGAAGAAGTATTTATTTTTATTTCTTGTGTAGTTGCACGGTCTTTAATCCTTCAAAATTGGAAATCTGTGGTGATTCCATCAGAGTTACAATGTTTCAATAAAATGAGAAGAACATGTAATTTCGGAAGAGCTTATGCAGGCAGGGTGGGAGCCATTGCAAGATTTGAAAGACATTGGAAATATTTTGAGAATCTGGAATTGTTGAAAGGAAGAGGATGAGGAGGCAGAGGAGAATGTGAATTTTGGCACTTTTTTGTAATATTGCTGTTCATAATTGCTGTTTTGCACTTTATTGGATTATATCTCCTTTTGCAGTTGCACTTTATTGCAGCTTTTGCACTTTTTGCAGTGGTATTGTTTACTTAAAATTGTGGTTTTTGCACAAGGACTTTGTAAGTTTTTATAATGGTCTCTTTCCCTTTTAATCCTCTCTTTTTACTCCAGTTTTATCTCTTGTAAATTGTCTGAAAATTGTCTGACTGTTAAAAATGTGACGTGAATAATGTCTGTTTTTCAATTCTGTACCAATGATTTCCTATTGCCTTGTTCAATAAAAAAAGAGAGGCTGCTGTCAGCAAGGGATGAGAGGGCCTGCGACACCTGATAACAGGTTGCAATATGATGTGGGTATTTGTGGCAGTTCCAATCCATGTGGTAGTGGCAATGCGTCCATTCTGCTTAGGGTTGCACCATGCAGCAGAGGAGATGCGTTGATTGCGCTGGATCCACAGAGGCTGGCAGAGCACCTTTGGCCCGCTTCCAAGGGTCCAGGACTGGGGTGGCACCAGTTGGCAGGGTAGACTTACAGATGGCAGGTTCCAGGTGCAGGTGCAAGGTTTGTTGAAAGACTGTTATGTCGCTAAGGTTTCCGAACAGGAGGCCAGACAACTAGCCCTTAGAGTCAATCTGGGTTCTGGGTTCAAGAGATGCAGGGTCAGTCGTTCTTACCCAGGCAAGAGGGCAGCAGGGCATCACAGCAAGCCATTACTCCAGCAGGGCAGTCTGGCAGAGTGACAGTCCTTTAAACAGCTTAGCAGTTCTTTTTTGGCATAGAATCCACAGGCCCAGAAGTTAACTGAAGAGGTGATGCCTGAGGCCAAGCATTTATACATAGGTGTGCCATTGAAGTGGCAGAGAAGCTTCTAGGGGTTTCTTTTTGAAGTCCCCAAGTATCCTGCCTTCCTTGTCTCCAGACTAACTACATGGGGTATGCAACCCTTTGTGTGGAGGTATAACACAGCCTATTTGTGTGTTAGAAGGGCTGTGCCCAACTCCTCTCTCCCATCCTTCCAATGATAGCCCATCTAGGAACATCTACGCTCCCAATTGTGTGGCTGTCTAGGAAGAATATATAAAGCACATCTGCCAGCTCCACCCAGTCATGTGACCAGAAACAAGCTACAGGCACTAAATAGCTAAGGCATGAAAATGCCAACTTTCTAAAAGCTACTACGGTGAAACCAGTCCTAGGTTGCTTGTGTTCTGGTTCAGAGAAGACCCGGCCTACAGTTCATGCAAGACTGTTCCGATGAGGAGTAGGGTCAAGACTGATTTGCATATGGCTGGGCCCAAACTGAGGAGGCATGGTGGGCACAAAATGATGTATTGGTATGCGGCCCGAGTGCTTGCCAGTGGCTGAGATCAATTCAAGCATACCATCCATCACCTTGTTGTTTTTGCAACTTTCTAAAAGTGCCACTTTCAAGCCTGTAATTTAAAATCTAACTTCACCATAAGATAGGATTTTAAATTAGGATCCCAGAGACACCAAACATAAAGTGGTTATATATTCCCCTTTAGAAATCACACAAAATTGTAATAAGGTATCCCATGTAAGAACTGGGCCTAGCAGTAGTGAAAAATGAATCCAACAGCTTTTCACTACCAGGACATGTAAAATATAAAACTACTTGTCCATTTTTAAATGTACTGCACCCTACCATTTGGGCTGTCCAAGGTCTACACTAAGGGTGACTTGTATGAATTAGAAATAACGGCTTGGGCCTGGCAAAATATTTATGTTACCAGGTCGAAATGGCAGTTTAAAACTCTACCCACAGGCCTTGACGTGGCAGGCTTGGCACATGTTTAAAGTGCTACTTAAGTGGTGGCACAATCAGTGTTGAAGGTCCACTAGTAGCATTCAATTTATAGGCCCTTGGAACATACAGTGCCAATTTACTAGGGACTTATAGGTATATTAAATATGTCAATTGGTGAATAACCAATATTACCATGTTTTAAGAAGTGAGCACTGGTTAGCAGTGGTAAAGTGTGCAGAGTCCCAACCCTAGCAAAAATGAAATGAACAAAAATGGATAGAAAGGCAAAAGGTTTGGGGAAGACCACCCAGAGGGTGACAGATCTAACACATGGTTTATGTAGCATATCAATGTTCTGATGCTGATACCTCCATGAGGCTGCTGTAGGACTGAGACCTGCTGACCTCAGTCATTTTGTAACTGCTCGCGTTCTTTTGTTCCCTCGCAGTCTTTCTAAATGTAAAGTAACATATTGACATATTTTGGGTACATTTGCATAACTATTGTAATGCAAAATTCCCAAAGTTACATGAAATTGAATCAGCATGATTTGCATTTTACCCAGGGTGAACTTCAGTCTAGAATTTCAACATTGTTTACCATGTCTGTAACAACTCTCCCCATCCATTCACCAACTAATAAATATGAAATATGTGTGTCCATGAATTTGTGTATTCGGGTATTGGAGAATCTGATACTGTATTGAGGTATGACCCTAACCCTAGTTTAAGACAATGCTAGCTGTTGATTCTTCCAAAATTGTAGAGCTTTTTATCCAAAGCCTGTTGTGTGTCTGCAGAGGATTTAAACTGTTCTTCAGTGATCAAATGTCTTAGGATGTTTTTAAAGTCTGGCCTGTATATTTCTGTCCTTTCGATCCATATGCTTCCGTTAGACCATATGGCAACCCCTTTCTGCATTCTTCTATGAATGCTTAATGTACTGTGTGATTTATCCCAAGCATAGTGAAGTGAGTGAACGGTGGAGTTTAATCTTTCTGTTGTCCCTTCATCAGCTGTAGCTCATCCTCACCGCACTCCCAAAGAAGGCTTTTTCAAGCATACCCAGCTCAGGGTGTTTGTGTGATCATCTTTCATATATTTTGTAAGAGTTGGGTGGAGATCCAATGCTATTTGATATGGTACAGTCTTAATTCCATTTGTTCCCTGGCTGTGTGTAATTAGTTTGCTTTTAAACACGGTCTAGTTTGGTCCCTTCCAATAGAAATGATTCAAACATTTTATTCAATTTACACACTATTGCATCTAGCAACTTTAAGGAGAACATTGCAATCATGTCACTAACCCATGGTTCTACATTCATGACAATGCATTGGATTTTGGCCAATAGGAGAACTCTGCTGTCACTGTCTCTGAAAATGTATTCATATTATCTTCCAACATGTCCTCTAGACCCTGTTTACTAATATCCTAAATTACTGTAGGTATGTGCAAAAGTGAGTCTTTTCGAATCCCCAGTTTTGCAGGAAATAATAGGGCACTTTTCATGCCAGCAGAAGAAATTATTGTTTGGCTGCCATGTAGGAGCTGCTCCTACGCTATACCTCTGTGGTGTAGTCTGGATAGGTGTTGATATTGTTGCCATTATACAACCATGGGCCTTTGGTTCTACGAAGCCGCAGGTGGAGGTCTCTGTTGCTGTAGTTTAGAAGTCAAGCAACTGTGGTACATGATGCAACCCCAGATGGAGAAGGGCATTCGGTAACTCGATGGGCATTTTTAATTAAACGTAAATTTGTTTCTCTACCAGATAGGACTGTGTCAGTCAACCATTCCTCCAAAAACAGCTCTATTCTCTGGCCCTCTGAAGTTTTGGGGAACCCAATCAGCTGAATGTTGTTGCAATTGGAGCGTCCTTCAGAGTCTTTAGATCTCATTTTAAGATTTTTAGGTTTTGACCTGGCGAGGGGCAAAGCCCCTCCCAGATCGAAAACTATTGTCTACAGTAGGGATGTCGGCCCCGCCTCTGCCTCTCATTGGCTAGCTCCATAAATGGAGGCTAGCCATTGGGAGACAGAGGCTGTCAATCGCGCTTTCTCTTGAAAACGTGATTCGGGGGCGTTTCTGGTGCTTTTTTTAAGCCCCGCCCCTTTGTCCCGGGCCGCGCTGCGATTGGCTGCCGGCCCGGGACACCCCCGTGACGTCATTCCCGGGCCGCGCTGTGATTGGCTGCCGGCCCGGGACACCCCCGTGACGTCAGCCAATCACAGCGCGGCCCGGGACCTGACTTGTTTATAATTGCGAAAGAAAATAAATTATCTTTGAAAACATACTAGTAGTCAATCCAGTATGGATATTTAAGTTAACAAAAAAAACATCGCCATTGAAACACTCCTAGCCTGATAAGGTGTTAGCTTGATAGTGTGGCACCTCTTACAATGAAATAATTTGCACTAAACTAGTGTGCCTGCCACATCGCGGAAGCAATCAAATGTGTCCTATTCGTAGTAGGTGCAACCTCGAGGCAGTCAACGCGTTGCCCGGGCAACAGGCGAAGCGACGCTGTATAGTACGCCGCCGCGTGGTAGTCTACACTCTCTTCCGGATAGGCCGGCGGATTCTGACCAATTGCGTAGGGCGTCGCGGAGACTGGCATCACTTTATGCAAATTTTGTTTAAAAAAGACGGCGGGAGTTCTGAGTTTCGCGCGAGCAGCTTTGGCGCCGCGCGCTGGAATCGGCCCCTCCATTCATTGTCCGCTTCCTGGAGAGCCATTTTCCTGCCGCGGAGCAGAACAGAGGCCGCCGCCCGCTCCCGCAATCCGCTGCCATCCGCCCGCCGCAGACTCCAAAACCCATAGGGAAGCGGCCTCCTCGACCCCCCTGACTCTCAGCTTTTCATAGCTGACCCCATTTCTTATCGGGGAGTGCTCCGGGACACCCCCACACCCCCCGTGATGTCATTCCCCGGGCCGCGCTGTGATTGGCTGGCCGGCCCGGGACCTGACTTGTTTCAAAATGTCGTGTCACAGAGTGGATAAAGTGGATAAAGCAAGCTGCCATAACAGCGGGTGATCTTCAATGGGAGCCCGTCAGCATCGTGCAGTTCTTTTCTGCTAAGGTGAATTACACTTTTTTTCCTTCTAATCGCTGTACCGCCATACCACGCTGTTTTTTTTTAATATGGCAGCCACTCCTTGCTTTTGTATTTACAGGGCGCGCCACGCAGTGAATACAGCAGGGCAAGAGCTTTGCTCGCGATGCCATTCATTATGGGAGCCCGCCAGTATTCACTGGTACTCCAATCTTTATTGATTTCGTACGGCGGCCACTCCAATGCTTTGTTTTAACAAGGTGCACCACACAGTGAACACAGCAAGGCACAAGCTTTGCTCGTGCTGCCATTCATTATGAGTGCCTTCCAGCATCTAGTGTCCTGAATGTTTTTGCTGCCTGGGTGACTCTCAACGTGCAGTCCTCCACTGCTATACAGTACAGGAGGTGCTTACAAAATAATTGGACCAGCCTTTTTTCTCCTCGGTGTCGACAATGTGAGCGACACCGGCACATCATCTGGCAACTGGGCGAAAACACTGAAAGAGAGAGGTTACCATCAGGGGTTGCCATGCAGACAGTAGTACACACAAAGCACTTCATTATCACAAGTCACAGACGTTACTACAAATGTTTTCAATCATACGAGAATTAAAGATGAGGGGGTCTCAGGTTAGATGAAGGCAGTTCATAGCAGTGGGTTATCTCTCTAATGCAGGCAGAGAGTGCATGTGCAATCTGTCTTAGCATCCCTGGAGGTGAGGAGTTTCTTTAAAAATCACTTTACTGTCACAACCAATGACACACTTAAGAACACCCACACTGTCATCTCCAGATAGTTAAGCAGTGCATGCTGCACTTTGCCATGCTGGAATCTGTTATACACTTCACCATTCATGGGTGTGTGGCACACTACACTGTTTTGGAATGAGAGACATGCCTCACATGTTTTGAGAGGCATTATTGACCATTTTTAAGTGTCAAATACACTTCACCATTCTTGAATATAAGACATATACTACCATCCTTCAGTGTGTATGCAACACTTGGCCACATACAGGCGTGCAAAACACTTCACAAATCTTGACTGTGAGGCACATGTTACCGTTCTTGAGTGTAAAGCATATTTCACCATGTGTGAGTGTGCAATGCATTTAAGAGTTTTCTAGTGCATGACACACTTTATCATTACGTTACATGGTGCACGCTCCCTCAGGCCCAAGTGCGAGGCAAGCCCATTAGTAACTATGCTGTGCTCTCCTCACTCCCTAGATTGAGTAACAATTTAACATTCTTGAGCAAGTGACATCGTTCAAGGTTCTTGCGTGCGACGCACATCTCCACTCAAGGGTATGCAGAACGAGTCCCCTCTCCTTAGTGTGTATAACACAATTCACCAGTCCTGAGTGTGAAAACGGTCCCTATAATTCATCGTGTGCGCTACGTTATCTTTCCTGAGTGTGTTACCTGTTTCATCACCCCAGTGTGTGATAAACATTGAACATTCTAAAATGTGCAACACAATTTGCCATTCACAAGTGTGTGACACATCTCGTCAGTAATACGGTCGCGGCTTAGTACACCTCCCTCAGTCATGTTTTTACATTCACCCCATTGCTTGTTCAGCCAGTCACAAGTGCCCTGAAGCTACTGATCACCTGCATGTGGCACTGTACAAACTGCTGATAGCATCACTGTGCTGTGCTCCCTTCTCATCCCTTAGTTGGCTTGGTAGCAACATTCCAGGATTAAGATAGGCCAAGACCAGAGTGCAGTAGGCCCAGTATGGTCCAGTAGAGCCTAGTGCAGCCGAAACAAGTCCAGTAAATTCCGCCAAGACACAGTGCCCCACTGAAGCCAACAGGGTACTTTACTATCCAGCAAGGCCCAGTACTGTACAAACAAGGACAGTGATATCCAGATAACCCGGTATAGTTTAGGCGGTCCTGGGTCAGTCCAACAACCCCCGGTGTATTTCCACAGAGGCCAGTGCAGTTCCACAGACCACAGTGAATGCCAGCGAGGCCCTGTGCAGCCCTTAGCTCTTAGGACAGAGTACCTCTGTCCGTTTCTAGTCGAAAGGGGAAGTGATGTGTGAGGGGAGGAGAAAAAAGGAGATGTGAGGCCTAAACATGAATGATGTGATTGGCAACCGTCAGTAACAGGGCAAAGAGGGAGGGCAGGAGGAGAGACAGAGTGCAAACTTTACCTGTCATTTCACATGATGACTATTAAGCCCTGTGTCCGAGAACGGTCACCATCTTTACACACAAATCATTTCACTCTTTAGCCCTACAGCTGCTGGTGATCTGAAGTGCTACCCCTATCTCGGAATCATTGACCCCATGTTCAGTCTGTGGTTTCCCGCTTTAGCCCTCATTTCTCACCACTATTCATTGCCCTTGTTCTCGAGATGTACCTGTCATTTCTAAGTATTATTAATCCTTTGTGAATAGTCCTTGGTCTCCAGCTTTACCTCTTCATTCCCAGCAGGGCTTTAAGTGGGATGAAAACACTGGGAGGGGTCTCTCAAAGGGGCGTGGCCAATGTAATTAAGGGAATGGCTTAAAATACATAAGCTGAAAATCTGTGCTTAGCATAGTGCGCCGCCAGACTGGCATTTTGCTGCTTCTGTCATTACATCCAGATATATAATACAATAAGTAACATTGCACCTACAAAAGGCCAGACGTTTTGGCTTTATCAATAGTTGTTAGTTGCATAAGACAAATAAGAAACAACTACAGCTTCGTTGTATATAACATCGAAAGTGCTTCAGTTCTGAAATGATGAGACTGTGAAAGAACTATAACGAGTCTCTTCAAAGATTCATGAAGGGCAAAACTAAAGAGCCCGATAGGGAGCTGACTTAGCACCTGCTTTTTAGAACAACCAGTTCTGAGCACCAGCAGGACCGGGCCCACTTAGAGCTTGGGTTCCTTGTACTATGCACCCCCGAGCGAGTCTCTGGCGGCTCAACGCAGAGCTGAGCGCCTGTTTTCATAGTCAATTCAGGTAGCCCGATATTTCTCCAAGTTACAACTTCACTTTCAGGCTGTACAACTTGGAAACAGTGGGCAAGGTTTGTCTCCTGAGCTGTGCTGTCTGAAAATGAAGCATTCACTCAGAGACATATCGGGCACATAAAAGGAACCGGTCCCAGGTGTTTTTCTGAGCATTTGTTATTGCCATCGGTTGATTGCTGGCTGTCTGGCAGTGTCCAATTTCTGTGTCTGATGGTGACCTTTGACGTCTGGGTTTCAGATATTGTCTGTAGCATTCTTCCCAGCCTGGGAGCTTGCAAATGAATACCCCACTCAAGGAGCCGTGTATTGTATGTTTTAATTCAAACTGCCCTTGATTACGTCATACTGTTCATAACCACACCTTAACCCCTCCCAGCAAGTTACGTAATACTGCAAGGGTCCTGCAAGGGTCCTAACACACATAATCTCACAACACTACAACAAAACAAAAATCGTCAAGGTCAATAGGTCTGGTGTTGGCCCCCAGCATTTTGCCTTTAGCAATTCTTTTTAGGTTTCGACCTGGCGAGGGGCTTGCCCCTCCCAGTTTGAAAACTTTTGTTTTCAGTAGGGATGTTCAGACAGCCTCTGTTTCCAATTGGCTAGCTCCATAAATGGAGGCTAGCCATTGGGAGACAGAGGCTCTGTTTTTGCCTGTACCGGGTTGCAGAACTATCGAGGAGAAGCAGGGAGCGGTGGATAGTGCATGTCACATGTGCACTTCTGCCTGACCTGTCCCGACCAAACACCTCAACCAATTGCGTGACCATTCAGAGTTCACGTGAGCTAGGAAGCTGAAAAATGTGAGGTCGACTCCAGCAGCAGGAGTTCGCATCAGGCACTTAACGTAAATACATCGAAACAGCATGGCAGACGAGTACCTCAGGGGATGTGAGGCATTGGCCAAGGCAATCTTCACACAGACACAAGAAGACCCCCAACCAACAGGGAGTGCAGAATCCACGGTGACACCAACTAGCCTTCGTCAAAAAGGTAACACTCTAGAACGCTTGCGGCGCAAGGAAATAAGTAGATGGTGGGGGGCGACCTCATTACAAAATTATTTAGAGGTCACCCCAACGCTAGCAAAACCGAAACCAAGAGTACTACAAGATTGGATAGAAAATACCACTGCATGCTCCAGGCGCATGATGGAAATACTAATAGCAAATGTGTGGGAGGAGCAAAAATCACTGCTTGAACAAATACAGGAAGTTTTGGTTGATTTAAGGAAAGACAAAGAACAGCAAGAGGCAGAAAAATTAATTAAGTCACTGGAGGACAAAATGAAAGTGTTCGAAAAGTCTAATGTGGCAAGAAAGCAGCAGAAGTTTGTGCGTGACAAGAGGGAGAATGCTGCTGGCCGCATATTAACTTTTGCAAAAAAATATGACAAAGTAAGAACAGAACTAAGGAAAGACAAGGCCATGGAGTCCCTAGAAATGAGTAAGGATGACTCAACCACAGACCTGAGTTCAGACCAAGAGTCAGTGGACAGCACAGCATCGGGCAGCCTCGAACAACAGTCTTTTTTCCGGGAGCATCTACTGATACAGGAAGCAAAAGAACATTCAAACAGGAGGAGACCCAAACGAAAAAGGCAAGAAAGCGCAGACAGAACCTGAAAAGAAACATCAGGCACCGACAACACAAGATCCACTGGCATGGGGACAAGAGGCCAGAAAGCAAAGAAACAATAATGGAGAACACCTCCGGGAAGCGGCTGCTTGTAGTGTGTGCCTGCCTACACAGATGGGGAGACCTCGCTGCAGTTGCTGACTCCTCGAGCCCAGCTGTGTGTTTGTCAAGGAGATTGTATTTCCGGAGCCTTGCAGCCAGAACGTTTGTAACCCTCTGTGGTGCCTCGGATCGACTTGCTTTCATAAAGGAGGTGGCTTCACTGTGCGGGAAGCGGTGCTTGTAGTGTGTGCCTGCCTACACAGATGGGGAGACCCCGCTGCAGTTGCTGACTTTTCTGCACGGAGGGAACTGTCTAAGTACTTTTCACTGTGTAACTTCACAGGGAATGAGGTCTCTGCTGTGTGTAACCTCACTGCACACAGAGGAAGGTCTTGGGCTGCTGTGTGCGATACAAGCTAAGAGGAGTTGCGTCTGCAGTGACTTGCCAGCAGAAGAGGGTAGCTCTAATGTGACCACGATTTCTCTTGTTATCTTGGTCTCCTCCCTTCTCCCCTGCTTTCTCTCCTTCTTCTTTGTTTCTTTTCCTCTCCACGCTTTCCTTCCACCCTGTTCTCTCTCGAACCACTTCGAGTTCTTCTAGTGCAGTTTGGGATTTCACATCCATTTCCGTTTGGACCCCTCCAACTCGCCCCTTCAGTGGACTACCTGCATAGGGCACAGCACCTGGCCTTTCTTTCCTGGTTGGCCTTCCTTAAGGATAGCTGTTTCCTCTCATACCAGGGTCAGATGGTAAGTTTTGTTCCTCCAAAACGGGCTTTAGTGCATGCAGTTAAGAAGTTTATTTATTCATGTTTTTTTTAAAGTGCAATAACCTGAAAGGACAGTTATGTACAACTGTTTTTGAAAACGTTGCTGTTGTGGTTTTATAGTGGAATTTTCATTGTGCTTTTGCTGGTCCCTTGACACCCGCCCCTTGGCGATCTAGGCAAGCACCAGGCATACCTTTGTAATGCTGTTATGTTCTCCCTTTCTCTCTCCTCCTTTTTCTCTCTCCTTCTCTTCCTCGCCTCCATTTCCCTCATTTTGTTTTTATCTCAGCCCTCACCTCTTTCTCACGTATGCTTCTTTCACTTTTTTCTTTGCTTTCTCGGCATTTCTTCCTTTCCTTCCTTTAACTCCATTTCTGTCTTCTCGTTTTCCTCTCCATGCACACCGTCTCTCCGTTCTCACTTTCTCTCTACACTCTGTGTCCTGTCGGCCTCTGCCTCAAACTCCTTTTTCACCCCAAAAAATTAATTGACTGCACTGAGACAGTCAGTCCCCAAGTCTAGGCAGCAACTGCCGTCCTATGATTCTTTTCCCACTCAACAGTCCCCACATTCCCGGACTCCACCAGAGCCAACACCTTGTGACTTGAAAGTTCTAAAATAAAGATCACTGCTCCATAGGTTTTTGCTAGTCCAGCCAGTGACTAGTGAATACCAATCTTGTGCTTCAGGTTTTTAAGGCACTTCTTAGCCCAGCAACTGTTTAGTGCCACTGTAGTTTTCCCTGTTTGAAGGTTATTTCTAGTCCATCCAGTGATGAGTAAATACAACTATTGTGCCTCCTCTTTTCAAGGCACTTTTTAGGCCAGCCAGGGTCCAGTATGAAAAAGGCGGGGCTTAGTGACAAATGGCAAGCGCTTGATAAATACTGCTGCCAAAATTACTAGTTTTAAAAACATGAAATACGCTTTAATGAGCTTGCAGATCGAGATTCCACCCAACGTCCGCATCGGAAAAAAAATAAAGCAGGTAACACTTAACAGAGATCTAGACCTCACTCATTGTATGTTGTGATAGCTAACAGACACGGCTGCCTGCGTGGTGTGTGTGGTACGGGAAGTGGGGGAGCAGCGGAGCAGCCTGCGTGCTGAAGTCACTCTGCCAGAGGCAGTGGTTTGTGCCTGTGCTGGAGACACTGCTACCTGCACTGCCAGGCTGCGCCGCTGTCGGGCCGGCGGGTCTGCGCTGTGCGAGGTCAGCTGTTGCACGACTGCGCATGGCACACGCGCTCATCCGTTCAACCTTGCTGCGATATAGAGGGACGGATGAGACCAACGCACCCCGGCTGCCTCTGTCCGCGAGTGTAAGGCTGAGCATGTCACATCCACCCTGCTGCTGTCAGTGTGTGTATGCGAGACGCATTCATGGCACTGCTTTCACTACCGTACACGCATGGCTGTAGAACATGCACCTTCTTCTGTCAGCGATGCTGTGTAGGATAGAGCAGGGCACTGCAACCGCTGTCACAGCAACTGTAGTCGCATATAACACTCGCTGCTGCTAGAACAAGTTATTATTACAGTGCCACAGCACACAACGCAGACCAGAAAGTATTTGGTACATTCGCGCAGCATGTGCATTAACCCGCTGGCCTTCCCTCCCAGTTTTAGTCATGGAACATTGCGTTGACAACGAAAGGCATGTTTTTATTTTCCTTATTATTTTCACACGCATGAAATGCCCTGGTTGTGCCACACAGATTGTGCTGAGATAATGCAAAGCACTGGTGCATGCATTACAAAAGAATAATTGCCCAGACAGCAAAACGTACATTCCTACGGTATGCATTACCGCCTTTCAGTATATTATTACGCCGGGCATGTGGGGTGAGTTCATAATGTATAATCTGACAGGTTATAAAATAACAATGTTTGAAGTGTGTAAATGCCCGCTAAGAATCTGAGTGGTGTACTAGCTAGATTGCAAATCTGAGTACAACAGATTACCTTAAAACGGGGCTCAACAATTTATTTTTGTTATGTGGCCCTAATTTGCAGATGTTGGTCTACTGTGCTATATGGCGCCATCGTCTAGGCTTGCATTGTGTGTGGAGCTCTGTGTGTGTGGGGGGGGGCTCTGTGTGTTGTGTGTGTGGGGGGCTCTGTGTGCGTGTGGGGGGGGTCTGTGTGTGGCTCTGTGTATGTGGAGGGGGCTCTGTGTGTGTGTGTGGCTGTGTGTGTGTGGGGCTGTGTGTGTCTGTGTGTGGGGGGGCTCTGTGTGTGTGTGTGGCTCTGTGTGCGTGTGGCTGTGTGTGTGGGTGCAAATGCAATAGGTCTCGCATTTGCGAAAGATTAAGCTATTGAAATTGTAAATGACAATGCCATTTATTTATCTGTTTTCAAAACCAACACATAAATAAACAATTTGGCAATTACAATTCCAATAGCTCTAACTTTGTCAAAGGTGAAACCGTTGCATTGTAAATGCTTGTTAATCTTGGGTTGCAGGGTTTATAGTTGTGTTTACACTTCCTTCAATGTGGGGCACATGGAGGTCAATGCATATTATTTGTTGTCCAGGCTTTTCGTGATATGCCCTGAGCAAGTTTACCTCAGTTGTTACTGCATTGATCCAGTGTGCTTTTACAGTCTAGAGCTTATCAAACTTCCCAGTATGTTTCTCTAGTGTAGATTCCACTTGCTGTAGTGGGTCGGCAGCTGCTGGTGTTGATATCAGTGCCTCCATTATGACCTTGAAAGGGGAGGCTTAGCGTTCATAGGTCTGACCAACATCTAGGACAGTAGCTCTTGCAGCAGGTCAGACTGGCGGCCATGGGGCACCGTCTATCCCCAACAGCCAGCTCTGTGTTTGTGTGAAAGTATCTCCCTGGACTAGAGCCAGTGCCAATATAATCTGTGTCTGCGGAGTTCTTTGAAGTCACCCACGTTCCAGGGATGAGAGGCTTCAAAGGCAGGTCCACTGGTTAAAGTAGGATTTCCGATTCCCATCTTTAGGGGTGAACCGCACTCCATGGAGTTGCACTACGCAGAATTCAGCGTAGTTGTATAAAAACTCAGTGGAATTCCACAGAGTGCCGCTCCACTCACCCACCCCTTCTTTCCATTGCGTGAGTGGATCTCTTTCGGGTCAATGGAGTGGCAATCGTGGTCAGGGCAGAACTAGTGAGCAAGAACGCTGTGCTCACTATCAGGGAGAGGACACTGCACTAGTGATTGTGGAAAGAGTTGCACAAGTTATCGGTTAGAGATCTCGGTAGCAGGGAAAGAAGCTGCACTAGAGATCAGGGAGATGACAGGACTGGTTCCACCATGCCTACAGGAAACTGCACTAGTGATAGTGGAAGGGACTGCGCTAGTGACGGGGAGAGAGATTGTTACTGATATGTGAGCTGCACTAGTTATCAGGGAATTAAAAATTGGTCCATGACTGCTTAAAGGAGAATTGAATTACAATCTATCTAGTGTGTGTTGCAATCACAGTCAACACTAGTAATTAATACCATGTAGAAAGACAACTATGTTCCAAAATAGCAAGATAAGAGTTTTTAAAGCATGCAAAAAATATAAAACAAGGGAATAACAATGTATGCATCTGAAAAGATACTATGTTGCATGAAAGGGGGAAATGAGGGATGGGTGTGCTCATGAAGGATAGGGATAGGTAGAAGTCACTGGTTGAAGACTACACTATTTCAATAATTACAAAAACAAACTGGTAAGAAAGACCAGTATTGAGAGACCTGTCCTTGCGAAAATATTTACATCATATTATACAGTTTTTAATGCATCAATGCAACTTCAGAAGATGGGGGAGGAATGCGGTACAGGCCTTGTGTGGGTGGAGAGCGTTGATGTTTCGACTCAACTAGTGCATAGAGGATGACTTAAAACTCTGCTGCGAGTCTTCTTCAGGACGGAAAATGGGCAACCTAATCCTGGTGCCACGCAGACATCACAGGTATGTAAAGGAAGAGTAAAAGATCCAAACCAGGTCGGTAATGTCCCCTGGTTAAAGGTGAATTCCACTTATGCGGATCAATCTTATTAAGTCCTCAATGGTAATATAGACCGTAATACTGAGCATCCATAGTTATGCAGTGTCCGAATAAATCGGGAGAATATCTTAATGGAAGAAAAACGGGCGTTGCGCGCCTCGCGATGGTCATCCTGCCGAGTTCAAGTGCAAGCTAGTTATCAGGGCGGGAGACTATAATGTAAACTTTTGAATATTTGGGATTAGAAAAAGCTTTGTTTACACAGTGTACATTTTATGCTGGGATTTTCACACTGACCAGTACTTGATGGCACAAGTCATTGATCACTTGGCAATAGCTTCTTTCTGACCATTCATGGAGATAAATATTTAAGCACTTACTCGGGATGATTTGGTTCTTGGGTCCTTTTTGAGCCAAGACGTTTTGAAGAATATATGAGTGGATAGAATATTTTGATTTGTTAATTTATAGCTCATTTGCAACTTTCCCTATTTTATATTTGTTATGTTTAATTGCTGGAATTTTAACATATTTATATGTTATGGCAAGATTTTTTATCTGTTTGTCTCTTGGCTATCGTGAGTAAACACATCTAAACTAAATCTCAAAATTCTAGGCTGCCACAGCCCAGTAAGTAGCAACTTCCTGGCTAGATCTCTGATTATAGGCCCTGCCAAGTGTGCCAGTCTGAGCTAGAGAGGGACAGAGTAAGTAGAGAAGAGGGCATGGGTCCTACCTTCATTAGCTCTAAAGGTTAATGGACCACAAGAAGCCTATACACAAAAAGTAGCCAAGCATTGCTAGGCTTGAAGCCAAGCAGATGTTAGATGACTTGTGTTATAGCAAGTGTTTGATAATAGGGGGCAGCTTTGTGTAAGTTACCCCAGTTACATTCGAATGAAAATCCCAGAACAAGTGTGCACCTTGGGTTACAACTACATGAATGCTGGGAGTAGGGATGACCAGACTGCATTGGCAGAGTTAAGCTCTAGCCTCAAAGCAGAGTGTGGTGAAAAGTAGTCAGGAGATGATGTTTGCATTGTAAGCAGTGAATTTAACAAATGCACACAGTATTGTATTACGTAGTAGATACTTTTGAAAAAGGGACACAGCTTTCTTTGCATATTTCACCTTTAATTTGTGATCAAAAACAGCTGTAAATCCAATTACTTGATATGTTGACAGAAAAGAAGAACAGATGAATGTACTAAAATGATTAGTGAAGAGCAAGGGCAATTCCTAAACAAAAAGCAATTAAAATAATGTTATGTCAGCAAAGTAAATACATCAAAGAGCACACCCTCCCTCTAGTCTATCAAAGGGACTAATCGACGCCCCACATAAAAACGGGAACACAAAGAGAGCATTGTAATCATCCAAGCAATGCCATGTCTTTGATGTACAGCTCATTCAACCAATAACAAACCAAGAAAACCGAAAAGTCAATGGATCACCAGCCCAAGTCCACTCTCGCTCTCTCTACCTCTTATTGTACTTTTTGACATAATTACATAAGGTCTACCAGGCAACTGTAGCTAAAGCAGGAGTATTGTACGGGCCCAGGGGCCAGAACCCCTAGACCTCTGGGGTTACAAGGGAGGATTAGGTACTCAGGAAAGGAATTACGGAGACTATCAAAGCCTACTGATATATTATGTAGACACACCATATATGTTGATAGTACGGAAGAGAAATGCGAGCACTGTGATGTGACACTAACTTTTAAAACGAACAAGAACAAGGAGGAAAAGATGCACTTAGCTCTACTAAACTGCCGGTCATTAGCCAAACATAAATATGAGATCCATGACCTACTTAGGGAAAAATTGTTGGACGCTCTCTTCTTGACCGAGACTTGGCTTAATGAGAATTCTACTCCAAATGTTCTGGATGCAACCCCCAACGATTATAGGATAATAAGGCAGGACTGTGAAGGTCAAATAGGTGGCAGTATTGCCATAATCTACAAATCAACACTGAAGTATGAGATAAAAAAAGCTGACCTTGAAAACTGTGAAGCATTTTTATTTACCCTAGCAGCAACGGATGATAACACCATAGCGGGCTTACTAATTTACCGTCCGCCAGGTACATCATCTCAATTTATTACGAGTCTGGAAGAGAAGATAATACACCCAGCTCTCCGACACAAAAATGTTCTGGTACTAGGAGATCTTAATTTACATTTCGACAATAAACAGAACCTAGAAGCTAACATAATATGTCAGGACCTATTGACACTTAACTTAGTACAAAAAGTAGAAACCCAAACTCACCGAGGAGATCACATTTTGGACCCCATTTTCTCAAACATTACGGAGATAAAGGTTGCTGCAAAATGGCCAATTGCCTGGCCAGATCACTATCTAGTCCAATTTACAGTACCATCCCACAGAAAGAGGCTAAAACAACAACCTAAGAAAATTACTAGCAGAAAGTGGAATAATTTTAACCCCACCACCTTCACCAGGTCACTGATGGAAAAAGAGCCTACACTAGAAAAAGATATTAATCTAGCAAATAGCAATCTAGAAACATGGATTATAGAGGTACTAGATAAGATAGCACCTTGGAGCACTAGGATCCCAAAGAGACAAAAGGAAACTGCACTTTAGTTCACCGATCAATTAAAGATGGCCAAGAAAGAATGCAAAAAGCTTGAGCGAGTATGTAAGGATTACTGTAGTACAGCCAAAGAAAACTATAAAAGGGAACTAAAACACAACCATGCTTTAATTAAGAAATCCAGAAGTACTTTCTAAATGGAAAAAATTGAAAAGGCTAGCAACTCCTCCAAAGAAATGTTCACCATACTCAAGACCCTTGAGTATGGAACCAGAAAGGACACTATTGCCTCTACAGAGAGCTTTAATAAGGTGGCAGAATTCTTAGCTAATAAAGTTGTTGGGATGTTATTTCATGTCTCTCTTCTTTCTTTACTCCTTTCCTGCTGTTCAGCCTAGTTGTTAATAGAATCTTATGACTTCATACAATGTTGGTTGTATGATCTTGTTCAGTTGTGGTCTGCAGGCTGAGCAGTTAGGATGCTACTCCTGGTGGGGTGTACTTTATGGCCTAATTATCATCTTGGCTCAACTATAAGCTTCTGTAACCAGATTATCAATAAAGTTACAATTCGGAACCTACAACCTGGCTTCCTGTAAAGATTCTTACTAGAACATTTTGGCTACGATCTGGTCCTTGAACCCTTGGAAACCTACTATATGATTGAACTACAAACTAGGAATTCTTCACTGCAATCATTTGAATTAAAATATTCAGCAACTTTAATCACTAATATATATGACACTTTTCTGGTGGAACGCGTCAAGGAACAGGCTTATCCTGTGGTAGCCAGACAAAGTTTGCAGGGGTGACACTGCATGAATTCAAGATCCTGGAAATAGAAGAACTTACAGCTATAGCAAAATGGATCAAATCTGGCTCCCCGTTGGATCTAGCTCGACCAAAAATAATGATGGAGGGAGCTATTGCAATTATGCCATATGTCTCGGAGTTCATTCTACGCTCCTTCCAAACTGGCATTGTTCCGACCAAATGGAAACAGGCCATTGTCAAAGCCACTCAAAAAAAAAACCTCAGTTAGATCAAACAGTATTTGAAAATCTGCGCCCGATCTCACGGTTTGTGGCTAAAATGACAGAGAAGGTAACAAACAGCTAGCAGACCATATAAGCAGGAATGATGTTCTGCATCCATCCCAATCGGGATTTAGGAGGGCTCACTCTACAGAGTCAGTGCTACTTATGGCCTCGGAAACTCTGAGAAAATATGCAGACGAAGGACAAACAGCCGCACTGATCCTGCTGGATCTCAGTGCGGCGTTTAATACCGTCTCCCACAAACTGCTCCTTCACAGGTTAGCGGCATGTGGTGTCAAGCAGAGGTCTCTCAGCTGGTTGACCTCGTTCCTCACAGTATGGAGCTTTAAAGTTGCACAACAAACCTTATTATCTGAAAGCATTCCCTTGTCCCAGGGGGTTCTACAGGGCTCTATTCTGAGCTCTACTTTATTTAACATTTATGTGGGACCACTGGCAGAAAGAGTGGAGAAACATAATGTGTCAATTGTCTCCTATGCTGATGACACGCTGCTCATCGTGCTGCTATCACAGAATAAGGATCAAGCAGCCATACGTTTCTCGAATGTTTAAAAGAAGTAGCATACTGAATGTCGAATCATTGCCTCAAGTTAAATGGGAATAAAACGGAGGTACTGATAGTAGGCAAAACACCATTCATATGGTCAACCGCGTGGTGGCCTGATGCATTAGGCGAACTACCCACCCCTAAAACAGAAGTGAAACACCTCGGAGCCTGGTTTAACTCAGAGTTGACATTTGAGAACCAAATACAGAAGATAACTGGAAAATGCTTTGGGGCCATGAAAACTCTGCAGAAAGTCCTAGATCTCTTACAACCTAATGCCAGGAAAACCATTGTACACTCTGTAATAACATAACAATTGGACTATGGGAATGTTCTATACCTTGGAGCCACAAAAAAGGCTCTGTCCAAACTACAGAGGGTACAAAATTCAGCGGCGCCATTGGTACTTGGCCTTTCAAAAAGATCTAACACGAAGAAAGCCTTTAAAGCCCTCTGCTGGCTGCCAGTGGAAAAGAGAGTCGTGTTTAAGGCAATGTGCCACTGCCATCACATCTTACAAAAGAAAGGACCAAGATATCTGCTACCGTTAATCACTAAATACACACCAGGACATAGTTGAAGATAATCAGAAAAGGCTTTGGTGACTGTACCTAGAATTTTCAGAGCGAGAATGGGGAACGCTCGTTCAGGTACTGTGCAGCAAGAATTTGGAACAGCCTCCCGATGGACCTAAGAATTGAACCATGCGAAAGCAGTTTTCGTAGACAGCTAAAGACATGGCTGTTTTGTACAACCTAGTTTAGGATAGGACTTGATATGGCCACATGTCACTGCAGGTCTGGCTCTTTGTAACCTTATCTCCTAGAGCTGTCTCTCAACGCGGGGACACACCAGTGGTGTAACCTTTTTTGATGTACCATGGACACCACAAAGCTTTACAACGGTCCTGCTTAGGACTTTTTAGGTCTCGCCTACGCAGCAATCGCTTTGTTTTTTGTCCCAAAAATGTGCACGTGTTGCATTGTCTTCAATGGCAATGCGTGCATGTTTGGCGATTCCCTTGCGGGAGCGAGCGGCGCCATGTGTTAGCAATTATCGCGCTCGCTCCCGCAAGGTAGACGCTGGTGTCCTGCTCTCGGCCGCACTCACCCCACCCCTCCCACTTGTTTTCCGAGCGCTTGTTTTTTTTATACACAACACTGTAAACATACCAAATACAATATCTAATCTTAATTCAAAGCCTGGCTCGTGAAACTTCGGGGAAAATGTAAAAATGTTAAATGGTGAATTTTCTGTTGACATACTAGGTGCAAAATTGAATTTAAAATGATACACGGCCATAAAATACACAATTACTCAGACTTTCCAAAATAGAATATTATGTGCAGCACAAATTATCAGGCTGAAAAGCGAAGTTTGGTAAGTTAGCAATTCAATGGTTATGTACTTGGGGATTAAAAAACGAGACCATTCTTACTGCAACTTATCTGAGAGGAAGAAGGTGGTTCCAGATTTACAATACTGGGAGCAAAGGGTGGTGTAAAAAGGGCTAGCTTTAGTTTTTAAATAAAAATTTCAATAACATGCCTATGGGTATTTAATTAAGGATTTTTCTTCTATGAGGTGGCATTTGTAGAGAAATCATTGCCAAATCAATATGGTGCTAAAGTAGTGTACAGCAAATCTCAGCATGACAAAATTTCAGAAGGCTTCTAAACTGCATGAGATTCGATTCGGCAAAAAGTGGAGAGGTAGAGCATTCCAGGTTTTAGCCGCAGCTAAGAAAAAGACTTTGTCGTTATTGTTTTTTTTCTAAATAAATACATTTGGTTATGTTTGGTGAAAGCCACAAACCAAAAAAACAGGACGCAGTCCATTCAGTCAGCACATAAGCAGAGGAATGAATACAATAATCAGTCAATATCCGTATATACTCCCACGACCCTCTCCAGATCATCCCGGGCTTCATATATGGGTCGTTCCAGTTGGTTGCACCAGTCCATCCCCCCTTTGCCATTCTGATACTAGGGGGGGGGTTCTCGGGGACCTCCACTTCCAAGCAATGTATCATCTTGCTTTGCAACCCTCAAGAAACTGCATTCCACCCTCTGCACCCCCCGCCCCCCTAATTATTCCTCCATATCTACTGTAACCCCAAGAGCGGCAATCTAGGAGTGAGGACAAGTTGGCTGCTCAACACTGCAGAAAGCTCCCTCCTGATTTCTTCCCAGGAGGACACCAGTTTGGGGCAGGACCAAACAACGCGACAGAAATCTGCAGCAAGTAGCGAACATCTGAGCAGTGTGCCTGGGCTGACCTGTTGGCTCGATGAAGCCACTGGGGGCGGGGGTCATATATTTGACAAGCAAGTAGTGGCGTTGAACCAGCCTGAGATGTGAGGAGATTGCCAGTTCCTTTGGGGCCAGTATGGCCTCACGCCAGTCTGCATCATTCGGTGCTCCCACCAGGTCTCCTATTTCTGCTTCAGTCCAAGAAAAAGGCTCCGCCATTAATGATGAGCGAACAGTACATCAGAGCGATAGCTCCTTTTTGCATCTTCCCCATCATCAACTTTGCTTCCAAGGGGCTAAACTAAGTATCTGCATGTTCGCAGGAATGTTGGCTGTCGGGGCGTGTTGCAACTGCAGATATTTAGGATACTGGGTTTTGAGAGCTGACATTGTGCTCTCAGTGCCTAAAATGAATTCACATGGGTACTCGCCCAAACGTCCTCCAGGTAGGTGTAGTGTCCTGCGGCGTAGGGTAGCGTTCTAGCCTACCCGCGCCTGCTAGGACACGTTAGCGCGAGCGCGTTGCTATAAAAATAAAGGGGCGGAGTCAGTCCGGACCCACGAGTAATACTGAAACCGGCTCCGTGTATTCTTTGCCATTATAGCGCCGCTACACATAGCGCTAGGGGCATTTGCGGAGCAACAGTGATCGCTCCTAACTAGGCGGACAGGTCCGATCTCCCGAAGAGAAGGAAGAGAGGGCGGTGGTGCTCAAAATGGCGGGCGGCACTTCGCCGTGGACACCGCCGACTGCGGCCGCCGCTGGGAGGTAGGATTGCGACCTGCGCTCCCCCGGTTTGCCCCGAATCTCGCTGATTGTCGCAGCAGCTGAGGGGGCATAGCATCATCTAGCCTTACTTTAACAGCGACCCAACACCTGCCTGACTCCAAGATGGCGGCCGGCGGCGACTTTCGGATGGCGATCCCCTCCCTATGTATATAGAGATAACTCTAATCACTAGTATATGCAGTAGACCTTTGTACTCTCTACCATTCCTATGTGACCCTTAGAGTATATCCAGTCTTATCCCTTCCTATGTATATAGAGATAACTCTAACGACTAGTCTCCTATGTGACTTTTAGAGTATATCCAGGTGTATCCCTTCCCTATGTATATAGAGATAACTCTAATCACTAGAATATGCAGTAGTCCGCTATGCTCTCTGCCATTCCTATGTGACTCTTAGAGTATATCTGGTCTTACCCCTTCCCTATGTATATAGAGATAACTCTAATCACTAGCATATGCAGTAGTCCGCTGTGCTCTCTACCATTCCTATGTGACACTTAGAGTATATCCATGTGTATCCCCTCCCTATGTAGATAGAGATATTACTAGTATATGCCTAGAGTATATCCATTTGTATCTCCTTCTTGAGTGACTTTATCTCTTGTACATTTGCAATTTTTTCTGTTTGTACCTTTTTTTGTAACACATGTAATCCTAAGTCCGTATGTGTTCAACTGGTTCTTATGTAAAGCAAAAATTTGCAATTTTTTACGCATGTAACCGTTAGTCCTTATGTTTTCAACTGGATCTTATGTAAAGCGCTCTGACACCTTCGGGTAAAGTTTGCGGTATATAAAATTGCACAAATAAATAAAAAATAAATAAATACCTAGACCAGCCGAATGACACAGCCACATCCCCTGCCAAAGGGGTGGTCCGCTCAGTAAGGCGACGGTCTCAACCCAAATAATCTGAGAGCCACCCTCCAACATGACATCACCCGGGTACACATCCGGAAGAGAACTGGAGTTCGGGTCCATAACGCATGCCCAGTCTGCTGAAGCCTTCAACGCATGCTCTGCCCAATAAGTCAAATCATCCCAGCCCCGTTATAACAAACAATCAAACTTTTTAAAACAGAAATCAGGTGATTTCTGTTGAACAGTTCGATGCATGTTAGCATTGCATTTAAGGTAATCGGGCTTTCAATGGGTAACAAGTCAAACCGTTTCAATGTGGGAGACAAATTAAAGTATTTAGGGTTATGTGACCAGTTAAAAATGACAGAGGAGGGACACAGGGGCCCCTAAATAAACTGCATCAACATAATCAAGCCTAAATTGCACCAAGGCACTGAATATACATCTCAATAAACTGTAAAAAAATCCCCCAAAGTTTGAAGATGTCAGTAACAAAGTGTCAACTTTAGTGACCCGTCCCTTTAAGGATAGGCAGGTATCAATATAGATATATATTTTGAACTCTAGGACACATAATAGAGGAGGACATTAAATTATCGATAACGGATCGTATGAATGGTAGAGGCTAGGAAAAGTTCCGTTTTTGCTGGATTGTGCTTCAAAAAATGTGAGCCCATCCACCGCACTGAAGAACAGTTGCGTATGTTATGTTATGTTATGTTCTGTTAAATTACTTTTAAACCTCACGTACACCAAACGGTTTCATGGCGCTGTGAACGGGAAGTAGCGGAGCCAGCAGTGAAAGTGAAGGGAAGCGGGGAGTTACTCAAAAGCCTGGCAGAACAAAAGGGTTTTAAAGCGGGATCTGAAGTAGTGGTAGGACGTGCTTGATCTAAGTTCCAAAGGGAGAGAATTCCAAAAGGAGGGGGCAAGAAAAGAGAATCTGAGACCACCATGCTTCTTACGGGAGAAAGTGGGGGTGGTAAGGAGGGCCAGGTGGGTGGAGCGAAGATTGCGAGAGGGGAGATAGCGGTGAAGCAAGGAGGAAGTAAAGGCAGTACCGAGGCCGGCCAGAGCTTTGAAGATGATGCAGCCGAGTTTGAAGCCACAGCGCTTGACTACCGGGAGCCAATGGAGGCTTTTAAGCAGGGGGCGGAAATGGTGGTGCATGGGAAGGTGGGTGATGAGTCTGGCCGCCTGGTTCTGTACCAGCTGTAAACGGTGGAGCTGGTAGGCGGGGATGCCAACGTAAAGTGAGTTGGCGTAGTCAATGCGCGAGATGACTAAGGCCAGGAGCGCCAGGGTTAAGGCTTCCATGGTCAGGAACTTGGAGATTTTTCAGATTCTGCGTAGGTGGAAGAAGCAGGATGATACCACTGCACTGATCTGGGGCTTCATGGATAGATCTTTGCAGATGATGACCCCTAGGCTTTTCGCCGATTCGGCGGGGCGGGGAGAAGTGCCTAGCCGGGGGGGCCAACAATTGGAGTTCCATGGGTTGGAGGAACCTCCGATCAAGACTAGCTCGGTCTTGTCGGGATTAAGTTTTAAATGATTGGCCGCCATCCAGTCACTAATGAGGCACATGGTGGATTGAAAGTTGTTGATGGAATTATC